>NC_088360.1:49364645-49389645 GCF_034508935.2 Berghia stephanieae | reverse complement strand
ACTCTTTTTACACCCGAGTACGGTGAGAGATCGTGACGAAAGAGTCTTTTACAAGAACTCAACTATGCGCTGCTCTGGCCGGGACTCTACTCTGAACATTCCGGTCATACCACTAGATCACATAGCACAATTACACTCTCGGAGAACTTTGTGATAATCGTTATCTATGATAAATCTCTATCTCTCTCTCTCTCTCTCTCTCTCTCTCTCTCTCTCTCTCTCTTTCTCTCTCTCTCCCTCTTTCTCTCTCTCTTTCTTTCTCTCTCTCTTTCTCGCTCTATCTCTCGCTCTCGCTCTCTCCCTCTTTCTCTCTCTCTTTCTTTCTCTCTCTCTCTCTCTCTCTCTCTCTCTCTCTCTCTCTCTCTCTCTCTCCCTCCCCCCTCTCTCTCTCTCCCTCCCCCTCTCTCTCAGTCCACTCAGCAGTCATATGGTGGCTGGTCTATAAGATGTGGTGAAAAAAAAGTAATGTATAAAAAAGTACCATGGCAGCTTCTAAATAAAAATCAAAATAACACAAAATAATAGATGACATAGCCGCACAATTACACTCGTAGAACTTTGCGATAATCGTTATCTATGATAAAAATCGTTATCATTGAGATAATTATTAACATTGCATTCCTATGACTTGTCGGGTTACTGCCTTTTCAATGTCAACACGTTTAATGGACTCTTGATTAGTCTTGCTTAGATTTAGTAATCCGGCTCAGCGGAAAAGAGAGCTGGTCGACTTCCGGTGTCCCCAATCCCCCCTGCTGCCCCAAGTTTATTATGTGACATGCCTGTTTAATTGATCATGCAGTGGCGATCTGTCGGTATTCTCTTTGATTCTATTCCTATTCATGGGCTACATCTTTTGTTTTCTATCTAGACAGAACGACCCATGCATTGTATGAAACATGGAAGACAATTACTTCCGCACCAAAATTTTACTCAAGGTTGAGATATGTTGGAGATAGCTTTACAGAGATACAGACTCCATCTCCCCCGCCCCCCCCCCCCACCCCTCCTCTCTCTCTCTCTCTCTCTCTCTCTCTCTCTCTCTCTCTCTCTCTCTCTCTCTCTCTCTCTCTCTATCTATCTATCTATCTATCTATCTATCTATCTATCTATCTCTGTCCACTCAACAGTCAAATATGGTGGCTGGTCTATAAGATATGGCGAAAAAAGTAATGTACTAAAAACAGCTTCAAAAAAAATTAAATAAATAACAAAAATCACCAAATCACCAAACGTTTCGGGTTCAAAATCCTCCTTCAGCCAATACTAAAAACAGTAAAAACGCTTATAACTCAATTAAAATCCAGACAAAGGGCAGAAAAGTATTTGCACGTCTAGTAGGTAAATATAAAGTCGAGTGTGATTAGATTCTAAGTGATAAATTATTAACGTTCTTAATGTTCTTGTTATAAGGCTGAAGAAGGGGTTTGAGTACGAAACGTTCTTGGTTTGGTATTTTGTTCTTTGTTTATTGAAGCTGTTATCACATTCATTGTTGTACATTACATTTTATAGTCCACAGCTTTTAGCAACTTAGTATTCACTTGGATACGATAATATAATATGATGTAAATACTGTGTGAAAATTTTGCGTCTTATACATTGAAGGCGGTTTAACTACCGTAGACTAGACAAACTCGTATTTAAACATTTTGGCCAGAAAACTCGCCCTGAAGGATTATTGTGTGACATGACATTTGAAAACATCGATCGATATAAATATTTGCGATTTTTTGCCAAGATGGTGTTGATTTAAATCGATCGATATTTGAAGGACAAGTATCCTGGTCAAATTTTTTGAAACGAGTTTTTTTCAGAGTACTGCAGTTAACTGGTTAAAACTACAAAATCTGGAATGAGCTATGGTTGCATTTATCATTGGCCTCTGATAGAAGGATTACCCTTTTTGATGGTGTTTGCTAAGTAAAATTTATAGCCAATTGGTGATGGAATAAATCGGATTGAGTTATTTGGGAGTCAATGTTAGACAACTTTCATCAATTCCCATTTATTGCCTGGCGGGTTTTTATTTTCTGTGATCAATTAGAAGAAGATTTGTAAATCGTTCAGGGTTTTTAGAGGGCCTATAGTTCTATACCTATCCAATATCAATGAAGATTTATCAATGAAACCCCGATTTGATTCCAATTAAGGTATTTTGGCCATGGAATAAAATCTCTTTCATTGTTTGCGTAGTTGATGTATTTTATTTTTTTTACGAGAAATCAATGGACCCTCAACTCTCCTACGCAAGTAGTGTTACGCAATTTTTTGATAATGGGACTGGGGAAGTGGGATGGCTATGGTTTGGTCATTATGTTTCCATTCTATGTGTGTATGTGTGTGTGTGTGTGGGGGAGGGGGCTACCGAAATAAAAACATAAAAAAGACAGAATTGTTGTTTTAAAAAAAAAAATTAATGCGAGTTTCCTTTCTACTTTTTAAACTTAAGAAAAAATTCTTTTTGTTTTGTTTCAATGAAATGGATTTTTGTCACAATTATAAGTATTATCATGTTTTAAGCCGTCATAAGTGGTGTTAAATTCATGATATGGTGGAATCATGACAAAATACTCTCTGAAGTAAGGAATATCACAATTTATGCTTGTCATATTATATGGACAATGGAAGTCGTTTGTTTTGTTTTGTTTTTCACCAAAGTAAGAGATACCAAATTATTATAAACCAGTTAGCTGTAGTTTTTAAAAAACGTTTACCTTTGGTAAAGGTCACTAACGCAATAGGTTGGAATGGAACAATCGGCCTATACGTGTCAGTAATCACTAGGCGGGTATGTGGTCTTGAGGAATGACACTCGTCTTTGGATCAGAAGGTTAAGGGTTCGAGTCCCGCTCTGAGGGACGCGTTGTTGAGTCCTTGGTAAAGGCTGTTTACCCACATCCTCTGACCATAGGGTGTAAAATTAGTAGCTGGCCGTTAACAGCGTCGTCTCTGTCGGTAATAAATTGTAATATATAATCGCCTAACAGATTCGTGTCTCTCACTACATGTTATGTGATGCTTTTTGCTAGGGCCCTTGTATGCGCTTTGAGCACATTTAATGGATTTTACGCTATTTAAATGCTCATACTTAAATTCTCAGACTTTTATGAATAGAATTTTTAATAATATACAATTTTGATAAACAAATAGAATCGTCACACTATAATTTGTACGGTAATTACTTTAAACGCATGTCAGAATAGTTTTAATAAATGTTATTCCGTAACTTGATTCATATTTATTTATTATTGCCAGAGATTTGAAATTAGAAATTAGAACCGGGATAAGTTAAATAATAATTACCTCAATGACGTCATATCTAGACGTCTAAATATTATATAATTTTTTTTTTAATTTCAAAAATCAGGGTAACGACATTCAGTACACAAGAGTGCATGTATCAATAAAAATACATAGATTATGGAATTTCCAAGCATGGTCGTGACAACCCAATGAGATTATTAGGCAATGGAGGTGATCTTAATCAGATTGATGCGCCCCACCCACCGCCGCAAGACCTATTCTGCCGTACTCTGGAAAAACCCATATTTTAAAATTTGGCCAGAATACTCTTCCTTTAAATATCGATCGATTTAAATGACCCTCATCTTGGCAACAACAAAAATCTAAAACCTTGGATCTTCCCGAATTCCCAGGATTGAGAGCTTTTTGCCAAGATTAGGGTAATTTAAATCGATCGATATTTGAAGGACGAGTTTTCTGGCCAAATTTTAAAATATGTGACCCTCCGCCTCGAAACGGTATTAAGTCGGATTTTTCAATTTTGGGTTTTTGATAACCAATCATAGCTTATTTTATGCTTTAAAATTTGATACCAAATTTATACAATTCTGATCATTCATTGCCGAGATATGACCGTTTGAAGTGTGAAAACCAAATTTTGAGAAAATCGACTTTGAAGTGAGGCACCGTTTTCACGCACAGACAAATCAATAGGCAAAGATAACTCCTTAGATACGGGCATCGAAAATTTGACGAGAATAGTGAAATTTGGCATGAGCTTAGATTATACATCTAATAATGTACATACAAATTTTTGAAACAATCCAATAATTACTTTTGTAGTTATTCATTATTATGTAAGATGTTCTTAAACAAATAATACACTGGAAAAAAAATGCCGACAATTGCTCACTTTTTCAAGAATTTTTGATATTTGAATAAAGAATCAATGAAATAATGTATTATTAATGTGATATTAATGTGCAATTTTTGTCTTATTTAATAGAGAAAATACGATTTCAAAATGCCAAAAGTTAAAGAAGGTTTTATAATTTGAAAGTACAGTTTTGAAACAACGTGAAGCCGGGTGGGCAGGGAAAGAAATATCAAGAAAGAGGATGGGAGAGGAAGAGAAAGAATGAGAGAGTAAAATACACACACACACGCACGCACACACACACACACAAACACACACACACACACACACAAACACATACAAGAGAGAAAGAAAGAAAGAGAGAGATATAGAGAAAAAGAGGAGCGAGATGGGGAGGGGAGAGAGACTGCTTGTGCTAGGTTTTTGGAGGACGCGAGGGAAATAGAATAAAGATTGAAACCTGTATAATTGTATGTGTTTGTGTGTGTGTGTGTGTGTGTTTGTGTGTGTATGTGTGTGTGTATGTGTGTGTGTGAAAGAAACAAAAGGGAGACGGAGAGAGTGAGGTAGACATGAAGAAAGGGATGGAGGCGGAGCAAAGAATTGTAGGGATAGTTTAAAAAAGCATTTGTTACAAGTAAGGTCAGTATCAAGGAAACATATTGACCAATGAGATTGCAATGAAGAAATGGGCTGGTCAAAATCAATCATTGCATTGTTTCCATTTTGAGTCAGATGACAGCTTGAGGAGAAGGGGTGGGGCTTATTGTGTAGTGACTTACATGAAAACATGTTATTGAATCTCTCAAGCTGTCCTTAGCGTTCACCCACATTGTTCATTGTCTAAAAAGACCCCCCCCCCCCCCCCCCCCCTCCTCCTTTCTTTCAGTATACAAAGAAAGCACGACAAAACGAACATCCATCTCTCTCTCTCCTCTCTCTCTCTCTCTCTCTCTCTCTCTCTCTCTCTCTCTCTCTCTCTCTCTCTCTCTGTTTGTCTCTCTCCCCTCTTCATCTATCTATCTATCTATCTATCTATCTATCTATCTATCTATCTATCTACCTATCTATTTATCCATTTATAGGTTTGTCTTTCTGTCTATTTATCTATCCATCCATTTAATTTTTTAGTTACACGTATTTCCATCGGGAGTTCATTAATTGTTGAAGGTTCTATTTATTGTTCTGCTTTTGTACTTAAAATTAAATGTTTATCCTACAACAATCTCTGTAAGTGTAAGATTAGTCAACTGTTGTCCTATTAAGTCTTAGCATGTCCTATAATTTCATGAATAAAAAAAGAGGGACAAAGGAGGACCATCACCTCGATGCAGCTAGACAAAGAGATAATAGCACGTGGTGTGTATCAAGATGCACAAACACACACATATGTAACACACGCATGCTGACGTCATGAAGCATCGCCCGAGCATTATGGTCTACAGCCACAGCGCATGTGATGAGCGTTGACCAATCAGAATCATTCATTTGTAAGGTTGTCAGGGAAAAACCTAGACTTGTTTACAGTTTTTAAAGTTCATTATTGGTTGAACCATGAAATTGTGAAAACAGTCATGCTTTCTCTGAGATAGATAAAGACACGCCCTTTGCTGTGATATCTTACATCTTATTGGTGGAGAAAAAGACTCGGTATTACTAAGCCTTGGAAAGGGTGGCTCTCTGAGAGAAAGTCAACTCTCGTTTTGAATGTGTCACTGATAATTGCATTTTTAAACTTGAAATTTATATAACTTATCGTCATTGTTTATGTTGAATTATTGTGTTTTCATGTAAAAAAATGATTGTAGTTTATGAAACAACCAAAAACTGAAATTTGATAATTTTGACCATTTCCACTTTAAAACCGGTTTTCTTCGTTTTCCAAATCCCGACTTAATACCGCTTCGAGGCGGAGGGTCACATATGGGGTTTTCCAGGGCACGGCAGTCTTCATCCGTAGTCTGAAAAACAAACACATAAAAAAATTTGGCCAACGAAGCTTGGTCTCATCGACCCCCATCTTGTCAACATTTCTCAAACCTGGAATTATGCTGAAGCCATAATAAAAATGAGTAAACAATAATTACTTACCTTATCTAGCCAGTGATAACTCGTACATTTTACTCCAGTTTAATACTGCGCATGGCGAGTCAGGTCTTAAACATTCACCTTTAACCCATCGATGGTCTCGGTTGTGTTTTCGTCGGAACGCCAGATTACCTAATGTGGAATCGCTCAAATCAGAGGCGTTATATTTTTAAACTCACTCAACTCAACTCAGAAGGGTTAAGTGATTATAAATGTGAGACAAGTTATTACTGAGTATAAGTTAGACTATATTATAGTACAAATATATCGCAACAAAATTGTAATTAGAAAGACAGTATAATATAACTCAAATATGGAAAGTAAGGAAAAAAGAGTGCATCATTCTCGAGGGCATGCCACTCTGATATTTTTAAGCACAAATAATATTTTAGACAATGGGCTTAATGAATCATATAACTAATTAAGCTGTAACTAAAATCAATTAGCTAATAACAAAGGGCAGCAACTCTTTCTAGCGTAACTCGATGTATAGATAGAATGCGCTTGGTCAAGGAGTTCACAACATTGCCATCCGGAAGTATAACGGACCAACACACAAACTCTGTGTAACCATGAACTTTTATAGTCTGGTTAATACAGTTTAGTAAGAACAACTCACAAACGCGGATGGCAAAAACAATAACAAAGGCCTGAGTGACGTCATCTGCATACTATCTATAAGTCCATAACAGTCTCTATGATCAGTTATCAGATTTTTAAAAATAAACGAAATTCCCTTTACTCATCCCCATGTGTGTGTGTTTGTGTGTGTGTGTGTGTTTAACCTAATCTTTGTCTCTTTTTTCAAAAAAATCAATACACTTCCTATTTTCAGATAACTCTCTCCTTTGTTATCTAATGATTATTGACAACATCTCAATCTGAGAGGTATTCCCCTCGCCTCTATTCACACAAATAAAAACATTACGGAATGATGTCGTACATAATGTTTCTGTCCACATCAACAAACATCACACATTCATCATCATCATCATCATCATCATCATCATCATCATCATCATCATCATCACCATCGTCGTCGTCGTCGTCGTCGTCGTCGTAGTCGTTGTCGTTGTCGATCTCATCAGCAGAATCAACAATCCCGTCTAATTAATGGCTTTCTTGTCAAGTTTGTAAAACAATATTTTAATTGGGCTAAAATTGCAGACCCCCTCTAAACGTAATACAAGAAAGATTGTTGAACATTAGACAATTACAACTAATAAACGAGGGGAAACAACGTGCTTGGAAGTGTAGTTTCTAAGAAAACGTTTTATCTGCGCCAATGCTGTCGGATGAGTTTTCTAAAAGTTGTAAAGTTTTAGCCGAAGAACTAGTAATCTCTGGTTTTAGTCTAGCTTCCATATTCATTTATTTAATGGATTAAAAGATAGCAATTCCCTTCTAAGTTTATGAAATTTAAACAGAATTATTAAACTTTGAGTTTGTGAGTATGGATTGATTGTTTCTAATCGGCTTTTAACCTACAGAGACCACTTAATCCTAAGTTAAATGCTTCAATCGCTAGGCCATTGGCTCCACTATGCAGAACTCCAGCCATTTCCAAATATCACATTTTACAGATTGGAGAGTATAATCCTAACATGTACTTATTTCACTGATGAAGAACATAGTAACTCTTTGGTTGAAGTGTTTCAGAAAAGGTTGTTGATGTGACATCTGATCCCACTTCCAAATTTCTTCTACATATCAATGATATAATAAAGAGCAAATAAGTTGGTTGGGATTATAAAACGAAGGCGGAAAATTAGAAAAAGCATTTTTAATATTTTGAAGTTGAAGGGGCGCTTATTTAACGAATTTTATAAATTTAAGGTTAATAAACATCAAAATTGCGATTTTGATAACAGAACTAGCCACTCATATTATGACATGTGTTGCAAAGCTCTTCGATGTCATGATTGATATCTAAATTTCTAGGAAAACCAATAGGGCAATGCAAAATAATGAGTCACCACCGCATGCCACAGTGGATGTAGAGAATTTATTTGCGCAAGAGCGCCAAGAAATGGAAATATAAAATGAGTGTCTTTGATTCAAGCGTAATCATATTAAAATGTTAGTTTTTATTGTATTGCCGAACTTCAACCCAAAGGCAGAAACTATGCGACTTGACCAACTTCAAACTCCCAGTCCATATTTTTCTCGAATTTTGATGATCCAGCTGCAGTAGTGACTTACTCGATCCCATTTATTCCTCAAAGTTCCTGTGTCAGCTTTGTCTCCAACTACACATCTCAAATCTGTCGTACTCCGACAAATCACTTTCCTCTCATTCATCCCCGAAACATTAATATCAGATATAAATAAATACAAGACCCTAAACTTGTCAAAACGTCATAAATTCCAGACGTCTTTGAAGTCGTCATTTTTTTTTTTAATGAGCTTTTATATAGCACGATATCTACTAAACGTGTTCAAAGCGCTTTACATGGGGTCTCTGGCCAACAGCAACACTTAACATCTAGGACGGGACATGCCGCCTGTTAGGCGATATTACATTTTTTGCGGACAGAGACAACACTTTAACTGCCAGGTACTCATTTTACACCTGAATATGGCGAGAGAATGTGAGAAGAGAGCCTTTTCCAAGGATTTAACTATGCGCCGAGCGAGGCTCAAACCCAAGACCTTCCGATCCTAAAACGAGTGTCATACCACAAGACCACATAGCCGCACTAAATTAATTTAACTTAATTTAAGCCATCAAAATCTAATGAAGTGAAAACATTCATTCATGCAAAACTGTACGTTACAGACGTTCACTTATTTTCAGGTCTGATAACCCAATTTCTAATGGGCCCATTGGTGTAATCGAAATCTAAAAGAATGACTCAAAATATTGTCCATTACAGAAATGTTAAACTTGGTCTATAAGCGGTTTCGGATGCCAGACTTGCATATATGTACACGTCGTACGTAACCCGTCACCTGAAAACCGGTGTTATGCCCGTATGAATCGGGTGCCAAAAAGTAGATATAATAAGGTGAAAAAAATATATAATATGAAGTTTTTGTTGTTTTTTTTTCAGTTGAAAAAACAACTATATCCATTGTCCTCAATGACACTTATGAACTTAACCCAAGTTTTATATTAATGACTATGAATGCAATTTTTACCATTTAAGTGGCCCTGACAGATTATCAAAGTGACAATTTAGGGACCAAGCACTCCTGTAAGATTAAGATCTGAAAAACTGTTTGATACAGGCTATGTGCTCTAGTGGTATGACACTCGATTTCGGATCGGAAGAACCTAGGTTCGAGCCTTGCTCGGCACATAGTTGAGTCCTTGGAAAAGGCTCTTTACTCACATTCTCTAACCATACTCATGCGTATAATGAGTACCGGGTGGTTAACAGCGTTGTCTCTGTCCGAAAAAATTGTAATATCGCCTAACAGGCGTCATGTCCCGTCCTAAATGTTAAATGTTGCCATAAAAGCTCAATTTTTTTTTTTTACCGGGCCAGGTTGTTTTGTCTGACAGCGGTTATGTGCTTATGCCTTGCATTGCCAGACCAAAGAAGATATTAGCGTTTAGATTAAGTAGTGAAATTACATTCATTTACTTGTTCATTCAATTCGGGTATATCTATATTCTATTCTAATTTGTCATTTTGATACATTATTATGTTACTGTATCATTTCATTTACGTTTTATTAATTGGGGGGGGGGGGGGGGGTGGGATTTAAAGTTTCAAGGTAAAAAAAAAAACAATTAAGAATTTTTATTGAGCATTGTCCTATAAACGTGCTTAAAGCGCTTTACAGCAGCAACACTTAACATGTAGGACGAGACAGGACGCCTGTTAAGGGATATTATAATTATTATTTTTTTTCGATAGACAATGCTATTAACGGCAAGCTGCTCATTTTATACTTGAGCACGTTGAGAGTTAATGAGTAAAGAGCCTTCCTAGTGGTCTAGTGGTATGACACTCGTTTTCGGACCAGAAAGTCCTGGGTTGGATCCTCGCTCGGCGCATAGTTGAGTCCTTGGAAGGGGCTTTTTATTCACATTTACTCACCGTACTCAGGTGTAAAATGAGTACCTGGTCATTAACAGCGTTGTCTGTCCTAAAAAAAATATAAAATCGCATAACAGGCGTCATGTCCCGTCTTATATGTTAAATGTTGCTTTTGGCCAGTGACCGCTTGTTAAGCGCTTTGAGCACGTTTAGTGTATATTGCGCTATAAAAAAGCTCTTTTTCCCTTTTCCAGGGACTCAACTATGCGCCGCTCAAAGTGGGTCTCGAAACCTGGACGTTTCGGTCCGATGGCGATTGTTATAATACAAGACCACGTATCCGCTAAACTCGAACCCAAGATCTTTTGATATACCAACAGCCCACTAGTAGATTGACTCGCTTTCACTGGATACCACACACACAAAATCTATTTTGGTTTACAATGAAATAAATTTGATATTGAACATGCCCTTGAACTTTCAGATATCATTCTATTTCAGCTTTTTAATGTTATTCCTGGATAATTATACTTCCATTGTATAATCTTTATAAATGGCCTCAGCCACAATTGTTAATATTATATTATTTGATACGAAAATAATTTCTGTGTCTATTTCGGCATCCTACGATTTCGGATCTCACATTACTCGGTCTTCGATAACGTAAGTGGTCAAAAGTTACTATGGCAAATTCAAGCACAGTTGAGCGTGATCAGTGGCTAAATGTTACATGACTCAGGTTCAAATGTGTACCAGACGTAAGAACTCTCTCTCTCTCTCTCTCTCTCTCTCTTTCTCTCTCTCTCTCCCCCTCTGTCTCTATCTATCTATCTCTCAATATATATATAAATATATATATATATATATATATATATATATATATATATATATATATATATATATATATCTTTCGGAAAAAATGTGTAATATCGCCTAAAAGACGTCACGTCACGTCCTACGTGTTAAGTGGTGCTGTTTGTCAGGGATCGTTTGAGCACGTTTATCGCATATTGCCCTATATAAAAGCTCATTTTTTACAGGTTATTTAAAGGACTTTGACCCAAGCACGATATGTTATGTTAAAACAGTTTTAACGAAATGGGCAGTCAATAGTTATAAATAAATGCTTTACAATGTCAACAAAATGTCGGCTAATTGAATCCAAAGGGGGCCCAGTTGGTTGTGAGCACTTGCTTCACACGCACAGGGGCCTTGATCAATCCCGGGTGCATTCGAGTTTTTTTCTGACCTTACAGTCCACCTAGCAGTGATTGGGCAGCTGTGTCTGTTAGATTTGTCGGAAAGTACTTTGCGACAGACTAGCGTCCTATCCAAAGGATAGCAAGCAACTGCTTTGGTTCGTTTCAAGCTGTAGAAACCGGGATAAACGCGGGCTCATTAGGCCTATTGGCTCTGAAGGACTACTTTGTGTGTGAGTGGAGGGGGGGGGGGGTGTCGGGGGCATATTATGTGCGTGTGTGTATGTGTGTGCGTGTGTGTGAATCCATAACCTAATAATTCTAACAGATGATATTACTGAACCCTCACGACAGCCGATGTGTCATTGTCATCATTATTGTTTTCGATCTGTTCAAGTCCCGGAATTCAAAAGCTATAAATTTCATTATGGGACCAAGTTCTCTTTTTAACTTTTGTAGTTTGTAGCAAACAATCGTGAAAGAATTCGATTTTGCAACATTTCAGAAAGTTTTCGTTTTCAGTTTTCAGTATAACCATTGCTAAAATCATCATCATCATCATCATCATCATCATCACCATCATCATCATCATCATCATCGTCGTCGTCGTCGTCGTCATCATCATCACCACCATCGATTTTAATTAAAAAAAAGATCCTCAACAACACATACTCTCTCCCTCTCTCTCTCTCTCTCTCTCTCTCTCTCTCTCTCTCTCTCTCTCTCACACACACACACACACACACACACACAAACATCCGTATTGAATTAAAATCCTTCGTCACCACCCTAGCACGATCCGGGTCTCCCACATAATTAGCCAGATATATCATATATACCGTGTGGGTAGAAAATAAATAGATCATCACGACGCCGTGAGCTTTGACTCGTAATCAGCATTGTCTCTCCCACGGCTGGAGATTGGCCTTTCTTCAATGACGTCATAAGTCAGCTCATCTCATTTATTTTTATCCCACAAAGGAACACCATGAAAGCAAGCATTTCTCATAGCATTGTGAAATACCTTACATATTATATTATAGCATTAAAAAGTGTCAGATAAGCTACTTTTGGTAACCTGGTTACACTGAGCAACATATTTATTAACACCGATAGGGTTTTCCCTTCTCAGTTACGTAACTTGATTATTGATAGTATCTTAGATACAATGCGCAGCCCCGTAATTGTATTCATTTGAGTAAAATACTCAACTCTTCTGTCCCCCAGATCAATTGTACCAACATACAGAATGGTTTGTAACCTTTACTAGTTCCAGTCTGTTAAAGGGCTTGACTGAGAACTCGTCACCAAACTGGTGGTCCAAAAAAAAAAAAAACAACTTTAAACAAAGAGTCGATGAAGTCAACTTCATTCATTCTATAAATCAAGTGTGGCCAACCTACACAAATATACGTGTCAGCTTGGCACCAATGGCTTAATGTTTGAGAAATTTTGATGCCAACAAAATCACTTCTATGATTATCTAAAACTGAAAACAAACAGTCGAGTCAAATCAACCGCGTACGTTTTATTTGTGAAATGAAATGAAATATAAACAAGCACATGGTACAGATTTGTTCAGATCACAACAGTAGGTGAGTAGTTCACATAAAAATAGACATCCATTTGTTTACAGGACAGATGTGTTTGAATATCTCTTGTCTACCAGAATAATGAAAATGTTGCAGCTTGAAGCTCGAAGGAAAACAATAAGGATAGGTATGAATTGTAAGCTTCAATTTATTAGATGAAGACGTATACTATGGACTTTATCAACAAAACACTATGAATAAAACACTAAGGACAAATGAGATATGTGTGAATGGCGTAGTTAAGGTGAATAAACAAAAACAATGGGACAGGAAATCAAATGCTCCTTTGTAAGGAAATACGTATTCGTAATTCTTTCATGTGCGAAGCGAGTGCTCTAACAACGGAGCTATCGAGACCCCCATGGATTAGAATACCAGATTTAAAATATATACGTGTGGGTAAGGGAAGGGGGGTGGGGTAGACTTCGCGAGTTCCCAGGTTTGAGAGTTTTTAACGAGATGCGGGTCATTTAAATCGATCGATATTTAAAGAACGAGTTTTCTGGCCAAGTTTTTAATGGGAGTTGTTGTTATTTTCCCCGAGTAGTGAACTGGTTAAAATATCCCGAAAAACTAAAATTGCATTTTACTCGGGTAAAACAAGTTGGTTCATATAATTTGCTATTGGTTGAAAACAAATAGAAAACATTAAGTGGCACTTTTTCTTATGTTGCCACATGGTTTCTAAGGGTGATTCTTGAACGTTATTATAATTAGACATACATTATTTATGAATGACCGTATATGGCATCTTTTTAATAATAATAATAATAATAATAATAATAATAATAATAATAATAATAATAATAATAATATATATATATATATATATATATTGAACTAGAAGAGGACGTAAAATCTTATACACCCCCCCCCCCCCCACCGCTTTTTCTCGCTTTCATAATCTCAAATGATGTCAGTAGAACTGCCGTCGAGTTTGTTGATTAGTCTCGGGAATGATGGGAGGATCTTTTGATTAAGTATTTTCTTCTTCTTTTTTTAAGAGTAGTTTTCATCGAACACCTCGCTTTGCTTTCCTCTATTTTGATCTCGTGTTACCGTCTCCAATCTTTTAACCGATCAAATGACACAAAGCATTGTCCGTAAGTGTCTCGGTCATATGAATGGATGATCTATATAGCATTTCTCGTAGACAATTCTCTCATCGTTTTATGCTTGTTTCTTGTTTGTTTATGTTTCGATTTGTTTGATTGTTTGATTTTGTTAATTTTAAAACCCCAATTTTATTTGTTGCGGAGAAATAACGCTTTTAAAAGCAGGTACTTGTCTATTCTAATTATTCTAAGTATAGATCGAGACGAATCTGTTGAGCCATCAATCATAAAATCAGTCCGTATTAAAGTCTGTAGACAACCCGCAAATGAATCTGTCAACTGTAGGTAACCCGGAAATGAATCTATCAACAGAGTGGCCAGATTTGGATTCCTACGGCCAAGGTCAAATTAAGGACCGAGCATTAGCCCCATCAAAGATTCTAAATAACTAGTTGAGTCATGGGTGAATAAATTACTTGTAATTTAAAGTAAAAAGTTTGCAAGATATTCTTATATCAATCTTTAAAAATATTTTTTCACTGTTAGATTGGCCAGCAATTATGTCCTGTTGGCAAAACTTAGCATGGGTTGCACGGAGGAATGTTAACCCCCCAGCTTTATTCGTAAAGAGTATATATTTTGTTTGATTCTTTTCTCATTTTTTTTTTTTTGGTTTATTTTTTTTTGTTTATTTTTTAAATATTTTTTGTTGTTGTTGTTTTGGGTTTGTTTTTTTTTTTTTTGTAATTTCTTTGTGAAACCAGTTCTAAAATAAGTACAAATGGCTGGCCAGTTGGATATCTTAATAATATAATATGTCATCAGAGATCATTTAAAAGTTGACGAAACAAGCACCAAAGATCAAACAGTTAAAAACTAAAACACGGAAATAGAAACCTTGAATGTGTGTCGAAAGTAATAGCAAACATGACAAGAACGGAAGGACGTATTGTAGAAACAGTGAATATCACTTGCTAGTTCGAGTTATGAATGAAGACAATAAATATTATCTGTTGTCTTCATTGATGTCTTGATTATTTGGGTATTTTTAAAATTCTAATAAAATTGTGTACAGTTGTTAACAAAAACATCTTAAAAGTTAGAATATACATACATGTGCAAAAAAATGTAACAATTTTACACGCTGAAACTAATATCTTTTAACTCTGCATTAGCATCAATAATTTTTATCACTTACAATAACATTTATTAAACAACATTTATGCTTAGTTGTATTGCATTATGTCAACCATAGAGTGGATGGCGAACGACTTCGGAAATGACGCAAAGAAGGAAAGGTAAGGAATGTTACTGGGACAATCGTGAAAACGCGTTCTTAAATTCTCGAAACAGAACCTTTTCGCACCTACGTGCCTTGATTGAACATTGCCATGGACGTCCGCCTTGGCACTATGCTATTCCACCTCGGAAAATTAGGCTCCAGTTTGGGGTAGAAGCAAGAACGTTGAGAAGTAGATGTTAAACTTCACAAGTCCATGCACATTGTGTCGGGAACGCTGGCATCAACGCCTAGAGAATGGGGTCCGATAATGGCAACAATCCACCCCCCCCCCCCCCCAATGTCGGCGGGAGACAATTGCAAACAACTGGCTTAATAAGATCAAGCGCATAATGGACGGTGCCCCTGTGTCGAGCTGAAATAAGTCCCGGCAACCCTTGTACGTAGGCTCCCTGACTTCAGACAGAGCTGCTTATGCAAGATGGAGGGGGAAACATCGAATCCTCGAAACGTGAGAAGAAGTTGTCAGGCCTTTCCACCAGCAAGAGGAGACATTGGGTGGCAGCCAATCGGCTTCTGTCGAGAACCTGCTTAACAGCGCGCTAATTGCAACTGTGGGGACTTGCCACTGTCCAACATTACCCGTTGTGGTAACTCTTGAAAATATGCCAAAACTGGGTGTGCTAAACAGCCAGTAGCTAAGGTTCTACAGTTTTTCAATGATACCTGCTATTCTATTATTGCAAAGTTTAACACTGAAAGGGCATGTGAGGAATCAACTGGTCAACCCAGAGTAATAATAGCCAATGATGATCGAACATTAGTTCGACACACAACCAACCCATCTCTTATGCCTCTGACATCACAGTGGAAAACATTTCAAGATAGCGTTTGGTAGACTTGCTGGACTCAGAGCTAGAGGGCATCTGGGCGACCTCAACTAATTGAGAATAAAACCTTGGTCATCGAGTGGCCCTCTGAGATCTCCCCTGAAGACCTACAGGGGAACAACAGTACCAAGCAAAGAATGATTTCGAGATTTGGAATTTTGTTGAATCAGTGTAGAATGCATCATGGTAAAATGACATAAACATCTTGATAAACTCTATGGGGAGACTTGTCCGAGCAGTGATTGGGTATCGTGATAGCCATATATGCGTTACTGAAGTTTGTGCGTCGAATTTTTCCTCTTTTTCCGAAGCAGAGCGAGCCAACCTGTGTTTTTTGGTTGTGTTATCTTTTAGGATTGTGAATGTGTGTTAATTAAATTTGGATCATAGACGTCTATATATAATATATTTAAAAATATTGCTCATTTCTCTGATATAAATTTGTTTTCAATTTTGTCTCTTAAAATTCAAATAAATTGATTCAAAAGAAGTGTAAAATAACTTTTGTACATGTGTGTATAATCAAAATTCAGACACTTTTTTCGGGTTCCATTTGACACCAGTCAATGCAGTTTAGTTCAGTGACCTGCCTAACCCATTTATCGGATATAACAGTTAATGCTAGGTGCACATATCTGCAGGTCTGGCAGCCAAACGCAACTATGGGCTAGATTAAAATGGTTGTGATAGACAAAATTGTGTGTTGGTTTGAGGGTATTCCCATTACAACGATGAGTCCATAACAATTTGGGTTATCAGACCTACAAATAATTACAGGTAGGGTTAATCCAATTTAATAAATTAATCAACTAACAGGCTCCAAAATGTTAAAGAATTATGAAGTGACGTCCGAATACAAAATATTCTCGGGTCTGGAAATTGAAGTCTATTGACCGATCAACGGAGCCATTTTTCTAGACCTAAAATTATTAATCTCTACCTTCGAGTGTTCCCGACATAATTCTTCAAAACACAGGTGTATCTTTTGCAGAACAGTATTCGTCTTGCGGTAGAATTCTTTTCCCCATCAACTACAGATAATTAAAAATGTCTGGACAAAATAGCGTATTGCGGCTATTCGGTCTTATTATAGGACACTCGTCTTAGGATCGAGAGGTCCAGGGTTAGAGTCCACTCTGAACGGCGTGTAGTTTAGTCCTAGGAGTCCGTGCGTGAAATGAGTAACAGTACCCTGCCATTAACAGCGTTATCTCTGTTGAAAAAAAATGTAATAATATAGAGTCAATTCACAAAAATATTGTCATTAAAAAAACGAGTATTAAAAACTACAGATGTTAGTTACATGGTATATAAAAAGCATGCCAAATTTCATTATGCTAGCTCAAATATAACATGCCGTTGCTATGGTGATGCGTGTAAAATCTTTTAAGTACACATTTCTCTGAATTTTGGATCTGAGATTTGCAGGAACCTACCAATTTCAATCTTGTATAACTCAGCCAAAAAGTATGGTACATCAATGAAACAGGTATCAAATTAAAGAGTAAAGAATGATCTATTCAGTAATACCAAAAGGTCAAAACCGTCGCGTGACATCATATATTGACTTACAAGGGTCATGTCTTGCCCAAGATCGCTTTGAGAACATTTACTGGATATTGCGCTATATAAATGCTAAAAAATAGAAAAAAGACGTGTTGACAGTAAACTGCTGTGAAGATAAGTCCGCTGTGGTCTAATTAAGCAGTGAAGAACAGCGCCTATTTTTGGATAGTGAAAGTATTATTTTATCAGCATAACGCCCTCTCGGAGAAGTAGTGTTTAGACTCTAATGTATTTTAGACCTTATCAGGTTGTTGACCTATCAGGACAGTAACTGTAGGTCAACGTTTGATCTCATTCTTTTTACAACAAGAGAGTGTGAGCACAGGATACTCTGAGTAATTTGGTTTTAGGTGATAAACGCCTATTATTGATCCCAATGCAGATGAATTTTTAAAATCATCTAAACCTATTTGTTGTCACTTGGCTACTTAGCCATTCCTTCTCGGACTAATGTACCTGCCAAACACTAACTCACCTGAAGAAGGCCAAGAACCGGAACGTCGCTTTTTTTTTTTTTTTTTTTTTGTTCTTTGACTTGTTTCATTTTTGATTTTGTTCGGTTTTTTATTTTTTATTTTTTCATTTATTTTTTTGGGAGGGGGTGTTTTGTTTTTATTTCGTGTGGGTGTGTGTTTTTTGTTGGATTTTTTTTGTCTGTTTTTGTTTGCTTGTTTTCTCTTTTTGTTAATGTTGTTGTATATCGAATATATGAATTACATTTACCCTCTATATTTTCTTTCCTTACCAACCGACCCCACCCCCGTTTTAA
Organism: Berghia stephanieae; assembly: GCF_034508935.2. NCBI lineage: Eukaryota > Metazoa > Mollusca > Gastropoda > Nudibranchia > Aeolidiidae > Berghia > Berghia stephanieae. The sequence continues at coordinate 49,371,134 of NC_088360.1, read as the reverse complement.
AAACTGATATAAAGACAAAAATTGTAAAATGCAGTGGCTGAAGATCTAAATCTGAAAAGAGAATGATACAATCTGTGCCAGACAAGATAAATAGAAAAATACAATTTAAAAATCGCACCAAAATATCAGCCTTCTCAACGGGGGATTGTGTAAATGTTGCTGCTCGAAGCTCGAAGAACTAGATAATAACGTGAAGTTGAATGTAAGCTTCAATTTAATTACAAAAACAGATCAAATGAACGTTTCAGGTTTCCCTCACTACGCCACTACCACATCATCTCATTCATCTGTGGTGTTTCAATCATCCTGTTTTGTTGATAAAGGGGAAATCCGAAACGTTCATTTGATCTGTTTTTGTAATTTAATTGAAGCTTAGATTCAACTTCACGTTATTATTTATTTCAACTGGGGATTGAACCTTGTGACAAAGAAGTTTAAAACATTCTCACAAGTTGGTGAGAACTGGTCGCTCCATTATTTGATTGTAATGAAAAGAAAAAGTTGGATGACATAAAACTGATCCCGCCCGTTCCGTTGACAGCGTTGTCTCTGTCGGAAAAAAATTGTAATATCGCCTAACAGGCATCATGTCTCGTCCTATATGCTACGTGTTGCTGTTGATCAGGAACTCTTTGTAAAGCGTTTTGAGAACGTTTAGTGGATGTTGCTCTGTATAGAAGCTCAAGTTTTTTTGTTTTTGTTTTATGTTTTGCCATTGACAAACTGATTTTCAAAAATAAAAATGAAACTACTCCGACGTGTACATATATGCAGGTCTGATGTCCGAACCCACTTATAGGCCTGGTTTAACATTGTTGTCAATGACAATATTTTGCGTCATTTAAAAAAAATATTTCCAATACAACAATGAACGCAATAGCAATTGGGTTATCAGTCCTGCAAATAAATGCACGTCGATCTACTCTAATGTCTTCGGACCATCTCGTGTTCAATGTTTGTGCGATGCAACTGATGGTACATGGTTCACATCGTAAAACGTGTACCTTTGTGATGTAATGGTAGAATGGCGGACCGGTAATCGGAGGTTCAATCCCCAGTCGAAGAAGACTGTTGGGATGGGGGTTTTTTTAACTTGTATTATTCTTTCTTGCTTTGTCTGACAGTGTTTCATACACCCTTTTTTGTCTTGCCAGTGTACTTTAGTGCTGTTTTTGTACAATATTTTTACGGATTATAACAAATTTAACTGGATTTGTGCTGCGACCGAGAAATTTTTGACATTAGCTCGCATTCAATTGCTTACAATGACCTTTTGACTCCAACCAATAAATGATAATCCAGTCTCTGTCTCGAAAATGTGTTAATTGTTTCGCGTGTCGTGTCGCTATTGCAACATGCCATGGTCAGTCTCTCGATCCGCTCACAACCAGTCAATAAATGTCATTCTCATTATAAATCATAGTGCAGTATCAACATTGTCGTTGGTGTTTATGAGGATGTGTTTTTATCGAGATAGATAGAGAGGATTTATAGAGAGTGAATGAGTGAAGGGGAGAGAGAAGTAGAAAGAGAGAAAGAAAAAAAGAAAGTAAATGAGAGAGAAAGAGGAGGTCAGATGCGAAACGATGAAAGAATGTTTGTATGTATGTGTCTTTCTGTGTGTGCGTGTGCGCCAATGAGAGAGAGAGAGAGAGAGAGGGGAGAGAGATAGAGAGAGAGACAGATAGATATATATGTAAGATAGAGGGACAAAGATTTAGGGGGACATAGGTAGATAAATAAGTAGATAGATAGACAGTTGATAGACTTATAGATATGTAAATAGATAGATAGATATATAGATAGATGGATGGATAGATAGATAGATAGATAGATAGATAGATAGATAGATAGATAGATAGATAGATAGATAGATAGATAGATAGATAGATAGATAGACAGATAGATAGATAGATAGATAAAGAGATAAATAGGGGAAGAGGCGTATCAGTTTGCGGAATCGCATTTAATACACTCTAGACTAGCGTGATTTGTTAAATTTACACCACACCATTCTCTGTTCTATCGGTACACTGAATTAATGGGAGTCAAATTAATTAAGTATCGTCTTTGTATTTTACGTCATGAGGATACTGTGAGTTGCGTAGATTAGTACCTGCGGGGGTGGATGGAATAAAAAGAGTTTATTTCATGTTTGTGAAATTGAATAAGACGCCAAAGCAATTACTTTTTGAAATTCGATGCCATTAATTTCTCTCCTCTCTCTCTCTCTCTCTCTCTCTCTCTCTCTCTCTCTCTCTCTCTCTCTCTCTCTCTCTCTCTCTCTCTTTCTCCTGCTCCTTTTATATATGTATAATATATATAATATAGCGCATACGTGTATGATTTTGCCTGATCCGGCCTCTTTCTATGTAAATATTATTGCTTATGATATTGATATTACTCATTTAGGGAAAATACCCACAATATCCGCCAGTCGGATATAACCAAAATGGCTGTCTAACAACAATGACAAAGAACTGAGTGACGTCAATTTCGTTCCTTGTATTGTCACTATTTCGTTTTGGTTAGTCAGTCGAGCTTCTCTTATTTTAAAAGGTGAAGACATGGTGAAAATCTAGCAGCTGAGATTGTAGGACCAACCTGTGGTGAAGCATATAACAATGATGATAATAATATTAATGATAACGGTGGTAATGGTGATGTTAATAGTAATAATGATAAAAAATGATAAAAATATTAATAATAATAATAATAATGATAATAATAATAATAATAATAATAATAATAATAATAATAATAATAATAATAATAATAATATTGATTATTATTATTATTATTATTATTATTATTATTATTATTATTATTATTATTATTATTATTATTATTATTATTATTATTATTATTATTTCTTTTATTTTTATACTTATAATTGTAATAGTAATAATAATAATATTAATTCAAAAATACAATTGGTAAGCCACTTAATTTGAATTTCGACAGAATATCTCTTAATCTCTTTCGTTTTTATTATGCAAGTTTCGGATACATACGCTTTTGAGCCAAATATTCATATCCATTTACTAGGAGGACATCGATTAATATATGAAACTATGATTATTTAACCAGTTACCTACCGTACCCTGGGAAAACTTGTATTCAAAATTTGGTCAGAAAACTCGTCCAACTAATATCGATCGATTTAAATGACCCTCATCTTGGCAAAAACTCTCAACCCTGGGATTTCGCAACGTCCCAAGTTTAACAGTTTTTGCCAAGATGAGGGTCATTTAAATCGATCGATACACGAAGGACGAGTCATTTAGCCACATTTTTGATACACGTTTTTTCCAGGGTACGGTAGGTAACTGGTTAATGTAGAAAACGGTAAGGGCTGCCTGAAGCCGGTGATCGTAAAATACTAACGAAAGAGTGAAAATGGAGAGGCTTCGTATGGAACAATGGACGTTTCGGGTACAAACGTGCTGCAACTACCATTGAGTAAAGACGATACAAGTTATTTTTCGTTATATTTTATTTGTTTTCCACGTTTATTTGTGTATTGTTGTGCTGAAGAAGGTTTTGTACCCGAAACGTCCATTGTCTGTTTTGTTCCCATACGAAGCCTTTCCATTTTCACTCTTTCGTTAGTATTAAACTGGTTAATGACCATTCATCTATTTATTAATTCATTATTTTCACACGCGAAACCCATCCAGCTATCCATTCATCCATCACTCCATTCTTTCGTTCATCCAGCCATCGATCGGCCAATCAATTCTTTCCTCTCACCGCCTACACATCCCTTCATCTAATCTATCTGGCCAACCACAACTTTTCGGAATCATTCACAACCACGCATGCGCGTGCGTAGATTACAGTTACAGGATTTGGTGAGTGAGATTTCATGAATGACATCGTGTCGCGATCGTGGTGCCTCTCTCTCTCTCTCTCTCTCTCTCTCTCTCTCTCTCTCTCTCTCTCTCTCCTCTCTCTCTCTCTCTCTCTTCTCTCTCTCTCTCTCTCTATTTATCTATCTATCTATCTATCTCTCTCTCTTTCTCTCTCTCCATGTGTGTGTGTGTGTGTGCGCGCATGTGTGTTTCCTCTTTCTCTCCCCTTTCCCTTTTCTCTCGCTCTATTGTTTCTCTATTACTTAATCTCTCTCTCTCTCTCTCTCTCTCTCTCTCTCTCTCTCTCTCTCTCTCTCTCTCTCTCTATCTATCTATCTATCTATCTATCTATCTATCTCTCTCTCTTCCAAACTTCCAATCATTCTATAACATCAGACTGTCCAGACAACAGCTTACCCCCCCCCCCCCCCCCCCCCCACCTCCTCCTGTCCATCCCCACACAATATATTTCACATCACAACTCACTCCTATCTCCAGACCTAACATCACTCCATCGAACGAGATTAACACATACCTATCTGTAGGTTCCTCCTAAAGCATTGGATTAAAAAAAAATAAGATTTTTAGTCGTCTATTATTTTTATATTTATTTTTCCTTTTAAAATACAGGTATGGAAGATACCATGTTGCTAATATAGAGAGAATGAAGTTGACGTCACTCGTGTTTTTGTTATTGTTTTTTGCATCCACGTTTATGAGTAAAATTCTCACTTATCTGTATTAACCAGACTATAAACGTTTAAGGTTACGCATAGTTTTGTATGTTGGTCCGTTATACTTCTGGATGGTAATGTTGTGAGTTGTAAGCTTCTTAGTCAAGCGCATAACCTACTATCTATACATGTGACAACAATGAAGCGACAATGACGACGCTCTGGCTTCGGAAGACAGCAGCAGCAACAACCCAGAAACTCATAATACTAATATTACTTGTGGTGCCGCTGTCGCTGGCGCTTACGCCAAGTCTAACCATGGATGTTGTTGTTATCCCAACACCGCAACTCACGACTCCCACTTAAACTAAAATACGTCATCAACACCACCAACCACCACCACCACCACTAAACTACAACTGGGCACGAGTTTGATTGTTTGCCTGTCGGACGGTCGGGTGATTTGCTGTTTGGCGCGATGGCGATGCCAGAACATGATGGTAGTAGAGATAATAATATTCGGCTCTGAAGACTGAAGATAGCTGATTTGATGTATTATTCTCTGTTTCTTGTGGATTTTTGGACTTACACACGATCGTCATGGGGATAATTTGGTTATAATTATTTTTTAAATTGATCTTAGTTATTTTCAACTGTTAATGTTCACGTTGTTACTAGTGCCAGAGGCAAAGCAGTGTGAATATTTGGAAATTCGTCAATAAAAAGGTAAGAAATGATACTTCAGATTATCCTTTGCTATTTATTACCCTGTGCATGTTAAACCTGGCCATTGTCGTCGTTTTCGTCGTCGTTGTCGTCGTCATCGTCTTTAACATAATCGCCATTATGATCGTTAGTCATTAATTTTATCATCCACACTATCATCATCATCATCATCATTATCATCATCATCATCATCATCATCATCATCATCATCATCATCATCATCATCATCATCATCTGCTTCTTCATTACCTTCATTATCATCACCATCACCTTAATCAACGTCATCTTGTTCACCATTATCATTATAATAATCATTATCAAATTTATTATCGTTCGAGTAACATCAATACAATCACCATTGCCATCATCGTTATCATCATCATAGGTTATCTTCATCTGCAGCATTTTTGTTCTAGGTAGTTTGTTTTGCTGTAATAAAACTTATGCAACGAATTGTTCCAATTAACTCTGATACCCATACCAGTCAGTTTCAAGTTTAGAAGTACGTGTGTATAAGAGTATCGACCTTGTGCAGACAGCATTTAACAAACAGTTAATACTATCTATAACGCGATTTTCCTTACTTATATTGTTCTAGATTGAACAAAAGTGGCATCTTTGTTATTGTTTTTAGACAGCCATTTTAATGATAAGTTCTCACTAAATTTTATCGATCAGACTTTAAATAACAAGGTGAACTTGAATGTAAGCTTCAATTTGATATACGACAACAGATAAAATGAACGTTATAAAATGACATCCATTTTATCTGTTTTCGTATATTATTAAATTGAAGATTACATTCAATTTCACCTTGTTATTTATTGCTTCGAGATTCGAGCAGCAACGTTTACAGTCATTTAGACTTTAAACGTTTAAGTTTGCACCAAACATAGATTTCCATGTTGATATGTTAAAATGGGACATTGCGGGAGGTCGTGTCTTATTCTACATATTATTTGTTGCTGTTGGATTAGCGCCCCCTTAACTCTCTCCTTACCAGCCATTTTCAGGATATTCCCCAAAACTTCACACCCAACTTACACAAAAATATATTTTTTATCACTCAGACACAATAGCAGTGAAGTTCTTGCCATACATAATTTGTGTAGCTAAACATTCTCTACAACACACTGTTCATTGTCATTAAATTTTATGATGTACAAAAGAAATTTGAATTTAAAAAAATGTTGGTTGTATCGTAATGAATATGACGATTTTCCTGTATTTGGTAA
>NC_088360.1:49347145-49362145 GCF_034508935.2 Berghia stephanieae | reverse complement strand
TTATAATATTAATAATTAGAATAGTGATAGTAATAACATACCATCATCATCATCATCATCACTATCATCATCATCACCATCCTCATCATCATCATCATCATCATCATCATCATCATCATCATCATCACCATCATCATCATCATCGTCATCATCATCATCATCATCATCATCATCAACCCATCTTCAAAACAACGAATTTTCTTAATCTGTCACAACACAACACAATATATTATAAGAAAAAATTTTAATGATTTGTATTATGTAATCGTAGTAAAACGTAGTAACAATCTTGTTTTTTTTTAATTCCAATTATAATAACAATGATAATTGTCTACTCCAGATCAATTAATCACCAGCCTTCTGCCATGCTATTCCCTTTGACATTCAGCTTTTCTCATAATTGATCATACTCACCAGAATCGGGAGAGAAAAACTAAATAAAAGCCAGGATAAAAGAAAAACAAATACCACTCCCCCCCCCCCCCCTTATTTTTTTTCTCGCCCTCACATTATTTTCTTCATTTACAGATTATAGGGTACCATATGTAAAGTTATGTTTCATGTTGCCATATTATGATATTATGTTGATAATAATAATGATATTATCCTTCATAGCCATTCAGCCCATGTTGACGGAGTTTACCCCGTTTTCAGTGGAGTGAAACGAATAATAGCAATTACTTTCTATCCTTCGTATAGGACGCTAGTCTATCACAAAGTATTTTCCGTCAGATCTAACAGATCCATCTACCCATTCACTGGTGGGTGGACAGGTGGGGGTGTGGGCTTCTGAAAAACTATATCGACTTCACCAGTGATCGATCTCCGTCCCTTTTTCCATGAAACGACAGTAGATTTTTGACCAATCAAGACATGGAATTTGTGACACACCTTCACACGTGCTCGGACATACATAGTTGGTTGTTTATAAACAATGAAGTGAATGAATTCGACCTTTCTTTGATATTGTTATTGTTTTCATACCGCCAAATGGGGGGCTAGTTATTACATGATTTTCTCGATCATATTATAAACTGTTATGTTTACAAATATATGTATAGATAGTATGCGCTTGGCTAAGAAGCTCATAACATTGCCATCCGGAAGTATTACGGACCAACACAGAAAACTGTGTGTATCCATGAACGTTTATAGTCAGGTTAATACAGTTCAGTGAGCATTACTCATAAACGCGGATGGCAAAAAACAATAACAAAGACCTGAGAGACGTCATCTTCGTTCTATCTATAGGTTGGTTTTATTCACCAAGCGGTAGAACAGTGGGTATTTTATTTAGACATATACCATCGATAGTAAAACCCGTGTAGTTTGCTAGATTTACCAATCACTGTCATTGTTTACAATATGGCGACTGTCCGAGAGGCGTGGTTATCTAAGAATCTATCGAGCTATTGCTTAAAAAAAAAAACTACTTATCATGGATCGCTCTGGGTTTAAACCCTCTTTTCAGCTAGCTACAAAAGCGATTTTACGCGAAGCATTTAATTTATTATCGTTGTTGTTGGTTTTGTTGTTGGCTGGAGACGATTTTTGAACCCTAACATTACTGCAATGTAATTCAAAGTGATACCAAAAATGATAGAAGAGCCTTCTACAATCGTTGTTGAAATTAAGTTGCTAGAAGCTGTGGACTGTAAAATAGATATAAAACCTTTAAAGAAGAACAAAATACATAACACTAAACGTTTCGGGCTCAAAACCCTTCTTCAGTCAACAAACGAAAACAAAAAAGCCCAATAAAATCATAAATATATTACTAAATTCCGGATCGACGACAGAGAAATTTCTACAGAGGGGACCTAGGGGATTTCTCTGTCATCCATCTGGAATTTAGTAATGTATTTATGTTTTTAATGGATTCTTTTGTTGTTGGTTGAAGAATGGTTTTGAGCCCGAAACGTTCCTTGTTTGGTATTTGGTTATTTTTTGAAGATGTTATAATAATTTTTGTTTATTACTTTTTACAATTTAATTCTCAATTTTTGCCTGCCGAATTATTTTTTTCTGTCCCATATTTTTCATTATTTTCACTTTTGAATTATTAAAACCCAATACGTTATTGAACTGTATAAGCCGATAATCTCTAGGTCTGGCTTATAAATCAATTCTTTGACCCCCCTACCTATCCCCAGAAATAGTATAATGTCCTACATAAAAGTAAAGCTTATTAAAATTTAATGCCAACGCACCCGGGTTTTTTATTTCTAAATGATATTTGTATGGGGATGCTATGTTCTTTAATGTCAAAATCATAAGAATAGCGTTGAAAAATCTCGTCAACATAAAAGTTTTAATGTAAATTTTTAGATCACTGGGACTGAATGATATAATAGGCAGAGCATTGGACTTGCACGCGCGGCTCAGCGGTATGGTCTTTGCTTCATTCCCATAAAGAATCGAGTTCAACGACCCACCTCGCTGTGTGCCTTGAGCAAGTCACTTCGCCTTAGCTCACTTTGCGATGTTGCACTGCGGCTGACGCCAGTTATTCCGATAATCCTTTAGAATAGATCCTTAAGACAAAGCTCCCCTGGGGATGAATAAAGGCAATTTTTCTGAGTTTGTTTGTTTTAACTGCTTGATATGATTACATCTAGGTGGGTCAGCGGCACAATGTCTGGTCTTGTAACAGAAAGCAAGTGGTATTGGGAATACTAAGTAACCAGATAGGTGACATATCTCTGTCTATCGTCTTGTGTCCTTTGGAAAGACGTTTTACACACACCACCCCGCTAGGTGTGAATGAGTACTTGTCTATATATTGACAGTGGCAACGTGCACTGGATGGAATGGAAATTTGGTCCCATACAGCCTTCAGTGTATACAAATGAAGTATTATGAAAGCATGGCAAATGTATAGCAATACCCTATACGAATATGTATCGTATTGATTGGTGGTAGGTTGAGGAGTGATTAAGGCATTGTACCATTAAGGTCCCGAGGACGAGCCTCGCTTCAGGCATATACGGGTTTTTTGTTTCCCTTGGGGATGATTATTATTCTCCAATTTGCTAACTCGGACAACATGGATGATTCCTGTTGACATAAATGATACATTCTTTCAACCTGTGACTTTAAAATTTGTTTTAACACTCTTTTCGTTTCAATATAGGCAAAGGCACAAATTTCCCGTGAATGGCTTTCAGGTCTGATAGTATGAGACTAGACTTGTCCCGGTTTCGAGTACTGTTGTGGTCGGTGCAAGGTCGAATCTTTTGATAATGCTCTTTACTCATTTTTGCTCACCACACTCAGATCAAAATGAGTACCTTACCAGTGACGGTCCATTTTAATCGACTGATATTTGAAGGACCACGTTTCTGGACAAAAATTCTAAATATGTTGGTTTTTTTTTCAGGGTAAGCTAGCTAATTCAGCTTGTGTCTTGTATTAGCATCCCGCTTTCTCTTCTACTATCCTCCGAGTTTCAACTTTCCCGACTCTTTATAGTCACTTAAAGCAGCTGTACCTGCTATTCCTCTGGAGTCAGCTTATCTGTTTTTCTAGTCACTTGTCATTACTTAACCCATTAAAACTGATGATTATTTCCATATTATTTCATCGAATAATTGAGGTGGTTATTTACGGATATGTCACGACATCAGAGCTTTATCAGAGCTTCAAGTAAAGAAAATTAGATTCAACACCAGGAAAAGATCATGATTTACCGTGAGGCGTTTCTGGTTATCCATTTTTATCAGCTCAATTACCAGAAACGACATGAACAAAGCATGGAATTGTGATACTTCCCTCAGTAGTTTGACCAGTTTATTGCCGTACAAGGGAAAGACATGTATTTTTTTTAAAAATTGTCCAGAAAACATATCCTTCAAACATCGACTGATCTAAATGCTCTCGTGGGGTCCCAGGTTTGAGAGTCTTTGCTAAGATGAATCGATCAATATTTGAAGGACGCGTTTCTGCGTTAATCAGAACTGACGAGGATTTTCATATATATACATATATATATATATATATATATATATATATATATATATATATATATATATATATATATATTATCTCTTTAACTGTTCGGATTCACGACACGATAAAGCGGTGATGAGATCTCATATGATCAGACTGCAAGTAGCCGACGTCACATAAACGTGCATACTACCTTCCTTGCCATAGGGCAGAAAAATCGTGACGTCACACCTTCTACTCTTCGGTTCCAAAATCATGGAAAATGTGTAATCAGTCTTTCGGAAGCCTTTGAATAGGTTGTGCATTGAATCATAAGGTAGCATAATTATTTTAGTAACAGATTCCTATTATTAAGGGACGCGCAAAAGAAAGAGGAGGGATGATCTTTATTGACGACCGGCATTTATTTAGGATAGAAAATATGAAGCCATCACTCTGAAACCCGAAGATCAATCACATAAGAGAGTTTTACACTTGATAATAATAGTGAAATTTAAAGAGGTTGGAACAAGCTTTTTGGCATCACACTTTGGTTTCTTATTACTTATTATTGAGTCCAACTAAAAAATAAATAAGATTTATATAGTGCCAATATCCACCTTACATGTTCAATGACGCTTTACAAGACATTTACAGTATGCAAATTTTAAGAAAATTAAATATTAGATTTTGAGATATGAAAGAAAAGTTAATCTAAAATTATCGTCTGTCTTCAGTCTAGACTCGAAGCACTCATTAGTACGAGCGCTTCTGGTAAAGACTGAGAGAGAATTCCAGATTGGTGGTGCCGCAAAGTAAAATGCACGTCCCTTGATTATTGTTTTGGACATTTTTCTTTCTAAAAAAAATCTAGAAAACCAGATCGACGACGATATATTATCTAGTCGCCGATCTAGTTTTTTATTAATGTATTCATTGGTTTTTGTTGTTGCTGAAGAAGGGGTTTGAGCCCGAAACGTTCAGTGTTTTGTATTTTGTTGTTTTTTGAAGAATTTATATTCATTTTCTTTATTACTTTTTATAGAAAAAAAAACATCGGCTGTCCCCTGGGCAGATACGGTCCATTTGCATATGAGGCGACCCATCGCTAAAATGTTGTTAGACTTTTATGATGTTTAAATTTGTAAATCCTATCCAGGCAAACATCTTGGTGTGTAAAATATGATGTATAATCAAATACAATTCAAATACAAAATTAAGCATGTATCCCTGTCAATGTGGAACTCGATAGTTTTACTTTGAATCTTATGCTATTGAAAGAAGCCACAATGGGTCGTTCAATAACTGGTATTGCCAACTCGACGATTTTTGAACAGGGGAGGAAAAGGATGCTGATGAAGATGAAAGGGCGAGAGGGAGGCGTGAAAGAATGGGACGAGAATACAATGATTTCTTGAAGCTGATATGTTATTGATCATTATGGTAGTGGTAGTGGTTGTGTTTGTGGTGGTTGTGATGGAAATCGCGATGACGGTGTATTGTGAGAAAGTATTTAGTACTTTAATTGTGGTTCATCGTTTATAATTTTTAGTTGCAAGATCTCATGTTTCCTAAAAGTGTTGAGAAAATTATTTCAATATTTTATCTCACGTTTTAAAAGACCATGTCAGAACAATATATGAATACTGTTTAAAGTATTATTTATTATAAACTTGAAAGAAACAAGAATAAGGCTGTGGTTAAACAATAAACAAATGTTATCGTTGTATTCTAGATACGGAATATTCCAATAAACCCAGCGTCTCTACCTTTCAGTTTATGAAAAATGCAGCTTTTCTCTTACAATGTTTGCTGCACCAATCGAATGGATTTACGCAAAACCCTCAATGTTAACAGATGGTATCTGGCATAATAAATCGATGATCGTATGCAGTGAATCCACTGTTGGCCAGTCTGGACAAAGGTATCTCTTGTTTTAGGCTATCAAAGAGTATCGATAATAGAAAAATTATAATTTGTAAGAAATGCAGTTAAAATGTGTACTTCGGAGACTCGCGGCTTAGACAGTCTAGGATTTATCCCGTTTTTCAATGATCTAGTGGATACCTATAAGTAACATAGGAATAAACATTCTGATCTATGGATTTGAGCACCCGCGATGGCACCTTGAAATAGTACCAGGCACGCAGGAGTCATGACCTAAGTGTGGTCCAGCCAGAAGAGTGTAAGAGGTTGGAGACCGAAACACTTGTACGCGTGGAGTTTCTTCTCTGGAGACTGTCTATTCTAGTTGTTTTATCTGATTTTTGTTGGCTTCTTTTTTTTTGAAAGTTTGTTTGTTTTTCTGTTTTTGTTATTGTGATTAAACGGACAGCAACAGGTGCTTGCTAGTATATCCTAAAATACTATTCTCAAGATCGAACAGACTCAGTTACCAAATCGGTGCTGGGTGGTATACGGGGAATGACTCAGCCAGACTGGATTCTAAACGAGACCTTCAGATTGTGCGCCAAATAATCCACCAACTGAGATATGAGAACCCTTTAGATAAACATTGCTAGGGAAAAAAATTCTCTAACATATTAAGCAAGAATGCAAATGGAGCATATTTGTGACCCATCCCTTCAAAACGGTATTATGTCGGGATGATTAAAGTGCTGAAATTTGAATTACTTACGTATTGCCGATCGCCTCATAATCTTCGGACTGGGACGATTTGGTAGCTTCTCTGATTTGTTGAGTGAGGTTTTTTTCCCGCTGATGACAAACTGCTGCGATGGATCTCGGGTGTTCTAATTCCTTTACGCACCTCAGTTTTTATGTGTCATCGAGGGGCTTGAGGTCTTTATTTATCGTAGTGTATATGCGTGTTGTGACAAAAATATCAGACTCAGGTTGTCTTTATATTTTTTATTAAATAGAATTCATTCAAATTTTAGAGTGCCAAAAATACAAGATTTCATATATTTTATCAATTTGGATTTAATTTGACTTCTTAGCATCATCCCAACACAATTTCATTTGAAACAACGAGTCACATTTTTGTGATAATTCGTCTCCAAACTTTTCTTTGCAGTCTTCTACCCTGTCTTCCATTATATTTTCTTTTCTTTTATATTCTATCTAAAGCAATAAGAATAACCGAAAATTGAGCCGAGACTCAGGTAGAGATGAAGATTTCGTAAAACTGTCACAGTTTGTGTCAAATATAAGGGAAAGACAAAGATGTTGAAAGTATCACTCAAATCGATGAGGTATCATTATATCCGAATGAACTGGATGCTGAATCCTGAAATCATGTCCAATTTTTTTTTTTAAACGGTGGGTAACTTTGCGTTATTTGAGAAAATAAATTATAGTTTCTTTCTATGCCGAGAAAAACCCTAAAATTCCCGTATCCAATCTTTTACCTTTAATTTCAATTGTCGGCGTTTGTCTTATCTATTTTATTTAAAGAAAGAGCAAGTCTGTCTGTTTGTCTGTAAATGTGAGCGTCGAGTACAGAGAAAACCAGACTACTATCAGCTATGAAAATTAGATTGGTTTTGGACCGCGAGTTGAGTGATTAAGACTCACTTATATCAATCAAAGTATAAACGTATAAGGTCACAAACAGTTCTGTTTGTTAGTAAGATTCATCTGGTGGGCAGATGTCAGTTTACGTAAACGCATGAAATCTATACCAATTCCTGTAGACCAGCAGTCCTCACTGTGTTCTCTATCTCTCTCTCTCTCTCTCTCTCTCTCTCTCTCTCTCTCTCTCTCTCTCTCTCTCTCTCTCTATCTATCTATCTATCTATCTCTATCTCCCCTCTCTCTCCCTCTCTCTCTCTCTCTCTCTCTCTCTCTCTCTCTCTCAAACTCAGTGATGTAGGGGGGGGGAGGGAGGTTGCTAGTCTCTCCATAATAGAAGAAATGAAGTCGACATCACTCAGCTCTTTGTTATTGTTTTTAAACAGCCTGTTTATTCACTAAATTAGATCGATCAGACTATAGATAGTACGCGCTTGGCTAAGAAGCTCACAACATTGCCATCCGGAAGTATAAGGGACCAACACATAAAACTATGTGTTGAACCTTGAATTACGTTTATAGTCTGGTTGATACAGTTTAGTTGAATTACTCACACCCCTTTCCGTTAAACTCAAACCGTTACAGAAACGCAGACGGACAAACCAAATCCTTTTTTTTAGCTTGGGCGACCGAAGAGTTTCTGGAGTTACAGAATCTATGAAGGACAACAGACAAAGCCGAAAGGACTCTGCTGACCCGATGACGTCTTCAGCAAACAAACAGTTTCGAATTGTGTCGTGGAACGTTCGCACCGTGTATGAAGCAGGAAAAAGCTCTCAAGTTGTGACTGAAATGAGAAGATACAGGCTGCATATACTTGGAGTAAGCGAAACCCACTGGATAGGAACATGGAGAAGAATTAAAGAAGCTGATATACAGAGAAGTGGTAAGACATGGAATGAGATTAAAAAGTTAGCTCAGGATAGAGAGGGATGGAAACTGTTTGTCTGTGGCCTATACATGACCCAGGGTGAAAAAGGCAATGATGATGATGACTCATAAAGGCGGATGGCAAAAAACAATAACAAAGACTAGAGTGACGTCATCTTCGTTCTATCTATAATCGTTGACGTTTACACACATTTTTGTGTGATTATATGTTACGTTTGGCTGGCGGATGTTGTGAGTATTATATTTAAACGCATAACATCGTTTAAGCGAACCACGGCACAATTTCTGCTTTACATCATTTCTTTATATATATTTTCATTGAATATTATTGACAAATAAAAATTAAAGATTTTGCAGGAGCAGCTTTTAGAAGTATTGTGTTATACGATGAAATAATATCGATTGAGTGTTATGGTTTTAAAAAATGAAAATAATTAAATTCTTAATCCATGAGACAAATTAAATTATAGAGAAGGCACTGGTGTGAGATAAAGATCTGAAAATGTGTGCATGAAACAGTACCAGTCAAAGCATAGAGAAAAATTTAAGAAAAAAAAAACATCCGAAAAATCAGCCTGCCTCGATCCCAAGTCAAGACAGGCTGGTTTTGGGGGGTTTGCCATTTTGTCTTAAATGGTTCTGTCTGGTTTGTCTGGAACTGTTTGGTACTGTTTTATCCACATCTTTACAGATTTGTAATTTTTACTCGGGTGTATAGATAGAATGCGCTTGGCCAAGGAGTTCACAACATTGCCATCCGGAAGTATAACGGACCAACACACAAACTGTGTGTAACCATTAACTTTTATAGTCTGGTTAATACAGTTTAGTGAGAACAACTCACAAACGCGGATGGCAAAAAACAATAACAAAGGCCTGAGTGACGTCATCTGCATACTATATATATATATATATATATATATATATATATATATATGTGTGTGTGTGTGTGTGTGTGTGTGTGTAGAAAGTGTTTCTTTTGATGATTTTTAAGATCGATTATGCGAACTATTAATGGTATGAATGTGCTCACGCTAAACACACGACAGGCCATGACCATTACTTACAGCATATATCTACAGTCAATATCCACGAAACGTGATCAAATTGCTTTCCAGTGGGTCCCTACCTAAAAGCGACACTTAAAATATTGGACCAGACATGACGCCTATATTACAACATTTTTTTTCGACAGAGACAACACGGGTATACTCATTTTTACAAGTGAGTATAATGAAAGAATTAGAGTAAAGAGCATTTTCCAAGGACTCAACTTTGAGCCGCTCAGATAGGAAATCGAACCAAAGAGCTAGCGGTCCGAAGCCGAGTGTCATAACACAAGCCCGCAAAGCCTCACAAACTGTCTGAACTTAAACATGTATTGAATAATAAAAATGGAATATTTCGTTCAAAAAGAGCTAGTTTGTCAGTATATGGTATTGATTGGTGGTTTGAGAAGGATTGAAATCTCCCTAGCAGAGTGTTATCCCACGACATCGGGGATACGTTATAGCTATGTGGACACGGGATTTACTGTTGGAAATGGGATGGCGAATAAAACGGTAACCTTTTTTGAAGGTTTTGTATCAAATACAAGTCCTGATGAAGAACGCAATGATGAGATAAACGATATAGACAAGATTAATGGGGAAAAAAAGTAAAGAAAATAAAAGAGGTAATGGGAGAAGAAGAAGAGGTAGAAGAAAAGGGAGGCTGACGAGAGGGGGGGGGGGGGGGGGGACGAGCGAGGGAAAGACATTGGAACAGAAAGAGATTGAGAGAAAGAAATGATTATTAAATTTTACACTCTCTCTCTCTCTCTCTCTCTCTCTCTCTCTCTCTCTCTCTCTATCTATCTATCTATCTATCTATCTATCTATCTATCTATCTATCTCTAACGTTCTTGTTCAAACCAATATCTTTAGAATGTATTATTCCGCTAATCAAGGGATAGTCAGTAGGTATTTTAAACTATTTGGAATTATATTTTCAATCGGGGAAAAGGGTTGAGTGCATATTGATTTTTCTTTCACATTATTTGTTTGATTAAAATCGAGTCCATTGTACGTATTTTTAATCGATGCGTACTATAAGACCTCTCAGGTTTAAGGCTTCTTGATAGGTATTGAGATGGGTGTCCTATTCTTTGGATATACTGTCTGCAGTAAATCTTTTTCCGGCCAAAACGAAGCTAAAGGCGTTTTGGTAGAGTGCGACACACTCTTATTGTTCTCATCTCAGTGTTTAGTTTATGACTTTTCAAGAGATCTACTTGGGACGCTGGGATGCTGTAGCCAAAGAGTAATTAACCAGTTAACTGTCGTATTTTTGAAAGACGCGTATTCTAAAATTTGGCCAAAAAACTCGTCCTTCAATAGCGATCGATTAATTAACCCTCAACTCGGCAAAAATCCTCACACCTGTGACTTCGCCCCGGAGCCCCAGGTATCATGGGTTTTGCCCAGATGAGGGTCGTTTAAATCAATCGATATTTGAAGGACGAGTTTTCTGGCCAATGTTTCAAATACGGGTGTTTCTAGAGTATGGCAGTTAACTGGTTAACACTGCCTTGGTTTTTCTCCTCAAGTCAAGTACAGACTTTGATGGTTTCCTCGGGGAATGGGACAATTATATTTACTGGAGCCATGTTGAAAATCTCTCTTTCAATTGAGGATTCAAAGGGCTTTTCGATTTAAGACAGAAGATTAAGCAAAACAACAACTAAATGAAAAACACAGGACTGGTGTCCACTCAGGCTTCATGGATTCCGCGGTGAAAAACTGGAAATTGATCAGACCCAGCTGATTGAAAAAATACGAAGATAATCTCAAAAATAATAGAAAAACGTCCTTGATGGCGCGTGAATCAAAAGTTTTATTGCAACATTGTTAATTCACTTTTATTTATGTTATGAAAAAAAAAGTTTGATATATATATATATATATATATATATATATATATATATATATATATATATACATATATATATATATTTATGAGTGTTGGTGGGTACTTGTAGGTACGAAAGTGCTCGATAATGGTGGTTAGAGCTAATATATAATGTAAATTTTCACTCACATTACTGGAAAATGGATTATGCCGACTGAAGAAGTGTGAAAAACACAGAAACGAGTCGTCTCGGCAAAAAATGTGAGTGAAAATTTAATTATTAATATATATATATATATATATATATATATATATATATATATATATATATATATAGAGAGAGAGAGAGAGAGAGAGAGAGAGAGAGAGAGAGAGAGGCGTGAATCAAACGTTTTATTGCAACATTGTTAACTCACTTTTGTTTATGTTGTATTTTTATTTTAAGATATATACACACACCCCCACATATATATATATATATATATAATATATATATATATATATATATATATATATATATATATATATTCTCACCTTATATATAATAGTAAAATGTCTAACAAAATTTTACCGCTGGACATCGATGCCTCTATTCAAAAACAAGTCTATTTGGCAATATTTATTACTTCAATGGTGAAATAAATCTGACGCACAAAATGATTTATGCGTCCCTAAACCCGACCCGAGAAAACATAAACACTGGGTACTTATTTTTGTCTAAATAGGAGGGGGGGGGGGGGGGCAAATGCAATGGATTTATTTAATTAACTTTTTGTCAAAACTGCCAGAAGTATTCTTAGGTCTATTTTTATATTTGAAGCCTCGACATTTTCTGTGCGGGCGCATCATTAGTGATATTCGATGCTCATACAGTGGCCTATCTTCCCTAGATAGAACAGACATCTTAGAGTTATATATCTTAATTTTATATTTACACTTATCTCTTTTTCGTATTAATTTTTTTTCACAGCTTTCACAACACTAACACTGGTATTAAAGCAATGCATACTCGTTTAGAAGGCTAGGTCGCATCGCTTATACTGGTCTCGTAACGAAAACGATTCCGATTAGGCTGGGAGTTCAAACAAGATAAATATTGGAGCATTTATGATTAAAAAAAAAACAAACAAAAACATTAGTCTCTCCGCCAGAGCGTAAATCTAGTGAGGCAATAAATCTCAAAAAACAACAAATGCATTCCATCAACATTATAGGCCAACTCATATTTATTTCCTCCAAGGTTAACCACACTCAAAAGTGTAACGGCTTCCTTGTTGATATTATATGCAGCACGGAATTAATATTCATGAGCATAGCCATCTACAATCATTCATTAATGAGAAAGGAACAAGCGAGCAAGTCACTGACAAAACACCTAGTTTCATTTTGGCATGAAGACTTTTAGTTTAAATAACTATGGTATAAAATGACCCCAGACTTGTCAGAAAGTCTCAGACTTGGAAATCGCAGGTTTAAGTTTTTGTTTGTGGAATAAATTTGGGGTTATCTTTAACCAATGATATATTCATGAAAAACTAGAGTTCTGGTCACAATGTAAATGCTGTATTGACACAGCACAGCAATCGTTATAGAGGCCAATAGAGAGAAAGTATAGATCGATGTGACTCTCGATGGGACAGGTTTGTTTTTGTTTCGCCTTATCTTCGCATCGATATTTCAAAATTTGAAATTTAGTGCATTTCCTCAATGACTCAATAGATGATGGTAGGTGTCCTTGACCGCAATGGCCGAGTGGTCAGAATTCAACGGTGGGGTCTCGTTTAGGAAGAAATCAGAGGATTTTAACCAGTTTAATGCGGTTTGAAAAGAGACGCATTTAATAAATATTTAGTGAGAAAACTCGTCCTTCAAATATCGACCGATTTCAATATATACATCGATCGATACTTGAAGGACGAGTTGTTTTTGGCCAAATTTTTAAGTCCGTGTCTTTCCAGAGTAAGTCAGTTTACTGGTTGTGCGATGATTGACCAAACGGTGATAATGGTTGCAAATGTCCCCTTCAACTTAATGTTTTTAGACGATGCCTTTTAGACGCATAGCTCTACGGTAAGTGAGTGTCGTAATTGGTTGCACTCGTTCTTATCTGAGTCGAGCGTGGTCATTTGTTAAAAAATCCGGTCTCAGAAACTCAATTTTAGGGTCACGATTTCTATATTTCTTATTCCGTGTTTGTTTTGAGTAAGAAGAGAATGAATTGTATTTACATATTAATTATTCACACAGTGTAATGGGTATGAACGACGTGGACTTATTTCCAGGTCTGATAACTCAATTCACTATGGGCTCATTGTTGTAATGGAAATCTAAAAAAATGACGCAAAATATTGTCGATTACAACAATGTTAAACGAGGCCAACAATTGGGTTCGGGTGTCAGACCTGCATAAATGTACACGTTGGGCATGATACACTTACATGCAGGTAGTTTGAAAAATCAAGAATGTAGCTTAAATTAAAGACCGAGGCACTTTCTTACTTGTATCAATTTGTATAGATAGAACGAAATTGACGTCACTTTCCTCTTTGTTATTGATCTTGCCAGCCTTTTATAATATGAGTAATGCTCACTAAATTCTATCAATCAACCTATAAACGTTTAAGGTTACACATAGTTTTGTGTGTTGGTACGTTATATATAAGGCTGACGGTTGTTATGAGCTTTTTTTATCTATAAATGAATAACATTCATATTGCCAATCGGAATGCCAACTTAGAAATATTTGAAATTTACTTTACTTTAATTTATTTGCAAAAACGAAAATATAAAAGAGCGTTCCGTCAACAGATAGTTTCTTCAGGCGGTTCAAATTCATCATAGGCAAACAGATAGTTTTAGTCAAATTTTCAATCCCATAAGGCTAGAACAGATAGTTTCTTCAGGCGGTTCCATAATTTTCAATCCTATAAGGCTAGAATTAACCAGTTAATTGCCGTACCATGTATTTAAAATTTGACCAGAAAACTGGTCCTTCAAATATCAATCGATTCAAAATGACTCTCATCTTGGCAAAAACTCTCAAACCTGGGACTTTGGAAGTTAACTGGTTAAAGCAAATTGAAAATAGGCCAATGATAAAATATGCCGTAATCTGAAAGAAAAAAACATTTTGAAAACTTTGGTCAGAAAACTCATCCTACAAATATCGATCTGTCCAACAATCAAACCTGGTACCTCGTCTAAACGGCTGAGTACTGAATATGACACTAGATGACAGATGGCATTGTTTTGTTAACCAGAACTGGGAGGTGGGGGGGGGGGGGGGGGGGGGGGAGAGAGCAATTTGGTTCTTGTCTTTCTTTAATCCTTTATCTCAAACTTAAAGGATGTGTGATAAACAACTAAAAAATGATCTTTATTCATTCCATAAGGAAAATGTGTCTTTAGGACCTATTCCAAGGGAAGGCTGGAATAACCCAGGCGTCAGCCGCAGTGCAGCGCCGCAAAGTGGGCTAGTGCGAGGTGACTTGCTCAAGGCCATACAGCGCAGCGGGTATTCGAACTCGGTACCTTTCGGTATGAAGCAAAGACCGTACCGTTGAGCCACTTTTTCTCATCCGTTCAAAGTAGCTGATAAACGAAATAAAAGCATATTATGGCAAATCAGTCAAGCCAAACCTCATTTTACAGCACACTGAAATAATGCTTTTTTACATTTTGGTCTTCAAATTTAGACTTCATACATCGATCAAATCGATAGGGACCAAAAGTGTGACGTCAAAAAACTGCTTCCAATCT
>NC_088360.1:49334645-49342145 GCF_034508935.2 Berghia stephanieae | reverse complement strand
CATTTCCGGATAGAAAATGAGTCAACATTCTGAAGCAATCTATTGACCTCCATAGAATCACCAGAGTAAATTTGAAATTTCAAAACACTCAGGACATTGTTCTATGAAACAAAAATATCCTTACGTATTTCTCTCCTTAAATCACTAAACAAATGACAAAAAATTGAAGTTTCCTCGCTCGCTCACTCACTCACTCACTCACTCACTCACCCACTCACTAACTTACTCATTCATTCACTCACTCACTAACTAACTCACTCACTCACTCACTCCCTCACTCATTCACTAACTCACTAACTCACTCACTCACTCACTCACTCACTCACTAACTCACTCACTCGCTCACTAACTCACTCACTCACTCACTCATTAACTCTCTCACTCAACCACTCACTCACTCACTCACTTACTCACCCACTCACTTTGTTACTCACTCACTCACACACTCACTCACTCACTTAATCACTTACTCATTCACTCATTCACTCACTCCCTTAATCATTCTCATGATTAGTTGATTGTCGAGTGATGTGGGATGCAGACTTCATAACCGCACGCCATTCATCATGGTCTCTGGCCTTTTCTAGAGGGCTATTAAGGTCCAGGCCTGCTCGCTCTTTGATGTTGTCCTACCACAGTTTGCTTGTTTGTTTGTTTTTTGTTGTTTTTTGTTGTTATTTGTTTGTTTGTTTCTTTCTTTTTTTGGTCTTCCTCTTCATCTCTGATTCTTCAGAGTGAACTGCATGACAGTCTTGCACAGGTTATCATGGCGGACGGTATGTCCGAACCATGTCAGCTTCCTTCTTACCACTAGTGACAGCAGTGGTTTCTGTCCTCCTGCTCGATCCTCATCCTTTTCTAATATATCTTTATATCTTCAATACAACTTAGCAAGTCACGAAAGTCCCCTCCTCGTATATTCCAACAGACAATCAAACTTTCCAGACCCTGGACCAGAAGCATATACTTATTCTTCTAGTTTGAAGCGGACAATTGGGAACAAACGTGTGATGTAAAAAAAAATACTCTTCCGGAGGACTGAATACATACCTTGTGTGTGGGATATTCTGGTTTCAGAGTGACGGCATCTTATTTTCTAGTCTAAATATATGCTGATCTTCAATAAAGATCATCCATCCTCGCTCTTTTAAGTCCCATGTTTCTTAGAATCTACCTATATATTCTGTTACTATGCCATATTATGATTCAATATGTAACCTATTCATTATTAGCCCTACGAAGGACTGGTTACATACACACTTCCAATGATTTTGGAACCGGGAAAATAGAAGTTGTGCACTTCACACCTTTTCTTCCCTATCAACAAGCTCACAACCTCCAAAATAATACTAAATTTTTCATAACACAGTATTTTCTGTTTAATTTCATATAGACCCAGCTGCCTAATCCCAAAAAATAACCAGAAATGAAATTGAATCTGGTCCAAAGAGCTCTTCTCATCAAGTTTTAGGACGCTGAGTTTCATATTGTTTGGAAAAAATAACATGAAAGATATTTTTTCTGGATATACCTATAAATAGATCATGCGTAGCCTCAACTTATTAAGACATCTTCAACCTTAAACTTTAAAGAAATCTCAGATTTAGAACTCTCGTGACTGGTTGACACACAGTTCAACAGATACAACGTGCATTCATTCAACAGGACTGACTATGCGGTCCGTTATCTAATTAACCAGTTAACTGCTGTACACTGGAAAATCTTGGATTTAAAAATTTGGCTAGAAAACTCGTCCTGCAATTATCGATTTATTTAATATTACTAAAAACTCTCAAACCGGGGACGTCGCTAAGTCTCAGGTTTAAGCGTTTTTTTTGCCAAGATGAATTTTGGAAGGACAAGTTAACTGCTTTACAAGGGGTCCCTGACCAACAGCATCACGTGACATTTTAGGCGATATTTAAATTTTTTTTTCTCACAGAGACAACGCTGTCAACGGCCAGGTACTCATTTTACACCTGAGTACGGTACGAGAATGTGAGTAAAGAGCTTTCTCCAAGGACTCAACAATGCGTTCCGATCCGAAAGCGAGTAACATGCCACAAGAACACATAGCCGCACTAACGGGTATAAATCAAGCAACGAGAGACCAGCCCGTCTCTTTTGGCGCACAGGTTCAAATCAAGTCACAAGCAGCTTTCTGTATTTTGCTTTCCGGCACTGTCCCATACCACTTACAACTATTGATCAGGATTGAAGTGGGTGCGCCCTCAATCTAACCCTCTAGGACGATCGTGGAAGTATTGGTGATTAATTTGTCAACAACTCTTAACTTCTACGTTGCAGCCATTAAGATATTAGTTGTAATGGGTAAACTGACAAAACGCTTTTAATCTCTTTGACCAGAAACCTTTTAATTCAACTATCAATGAATTAAGATGACCCACGACTTGTCAAAATCATTAAACCAGAGACGTTTTACACTTAAAAGCATATTCTGTGAGAATGTTGGACAAGTTGAGAATCATCACTCGACTCAGGTGTGAATAGGTACCTGGCTATAGTCAGTGACGGATATTGTAAGAGTATTAGTAAAAATGCAACTGACACTGTTTAAAATGGGAAAAGGATTCCTTATGGCTTGCTGGGGGAAGAAATGAATCATTGTGAAGCGCACTGAGCATGGTTAATCCATGAAATTACGGTTTAGATATCTTAATTCATCGATTTGGAACAAGAAAATATCTGGTCAAAATTAAAAAGGATATTTTGTCAGGGTTGGAGATTTTAGGACAGGGTTGCTACAAATCGATTGGACTGCTAGGCCGAGATTTAAGAATTTGTTTGATTTGTACCGGGCTCCCGGAGTCCCGATAGGTCAGTTGGTTGAGACTCGCTTCACACTCAAAAGCAAGGAGTTCGATCCCGGGTGCAGGTGATTTGATCTCTGACCTCCTTATTCACCCGGCATTGATTGAGTCCTTGGTTCTGTTAGATCTGGCGGAAAGCACTTTGCAAGAGATTAGCGTCCTATCAAAAGGCTAGCAAGCAATTACTATTTTCCGTTTCACGCTAAAGAAACCGGAATAAACTATAGCTTTATGAGCCAAATTGACTGTGAGGGACTGCTTATTATGATTTGCATTACAGGTAGTCCTTTAGCGCCATTAGGCCGGAGTATATGTTGGTCTCTATAGCGTGAAACAGGCAATATCAATTGATTGTTATCCAATAGATGATTTTTAATATGTACTATATAGAAAGATTTCTTAAGCTTTCTGGTTTGATTTGTGCCCTTGACCGAGTTGCATGCCACCGATTCAATTATTTATTTAAAATGGTTATGTGATATTTTCCTAGTGTTCGTATACAGATGCATAATATACGAGATGGAAGTCGGTTTGAACGAATTCAATCCCTCGATGGGGCGGGGACATCGACTCATCGAAACTGAGGGAGAAGTTGCCAGGCTTTTCCACCAGCGAGAGGAGACATTGGGTGACAGCCAGTCGGCTTCGGTCGAGAACCTGCTAAAGCACGCTCTTTGCATCAGTGGGGACTACTTGCCACCTGTCCAACATCTACCCGTTGTGGTAACGAGCCGGAAACCGCAGAGCATCTAGTCGAACGATGCTTTCTGACGAAGCTCTATTCTTGTTATTATCAACATAAGTACCTGCTTCACTGACATTTCTGTAAAAGAGTTCCAGATCGATCATTCTCAGATTTTTCTAGAAATGCACTACAAATTTGGCCATTTGCATATTTTAAGACTTGAAAACAAGACTTGAGTGGGCCAATGAGAGATTGTGCCATTTACAGGAAGGACTCTGCTCAAGCTTGTCATTCAGAAGACCTACTTTTCTAAGCGCAACCGTATATCCCATTTGCTGCTATTTGGATGGCGTCTTAACCATCTCTGATAATTAAACATGAAGTGACTAAAGGAGATTTTCCAACGTACACAAATTTCCAAGTCTGATTATCCAACTTAATTATGGGCTTGATTTAACATTTTCTTATTTAAGGCTGAAAATATTACTTATCCTTTAAATGCCTAAAACAATAGCTTATAATTACATAATATCAAATAACGTTATGTATCATTTATAGACATTTTTACACAACTTTAACAAAATATACTGATACAGCAATGTAAAGCAAAAATACCTATTTTAGACTGCTAAAATTATTGAAAATTGTTCATGATTGAATACATTCTAAAACTCATAGTGAAATGAGAAATATTTTGCGTTGGTTTAAGACTATTTCCAATACCAAAATGTGGTTTATAGGACCTGAAAACACTCATGGTTATAATGGACACTATTTTGTGTTGGCTTGAGACTGTTTCCAATACAACAAGGTGGGATATAATACCGAATATAAAAACAACATGGAGTTTTTTTTTCCATTATTGATAAGTATTACTAGAATCGAGTTGGATAGTTGAAATTGAATCTTTTCATTTAAAATATAGGATTGGGGATCGACAATGTTCCGTCCAACTAATGTTAATTTTTTATCATTGGGCACAGCGTTACTGGCAAATCTAAAAAATTATAAAACTGTTTTCCACAGATTGATATACGAGTAACTTGCAAGCCTTTCTTAAATTATGGGTAATTCAATTGCCCGTTGATTTAAATGGTTATTTAAAATTTATGATGAGGCTGATGGCTCAAACGGTTTGTGTCGATCTATGTTAATTTCCATAATACAGTAGTATTAATCAATATAAAATTGCATAAGTCTTTTGTTTAGACCAATTCGTCCCTTCATACATGCCTTATTTTATTTGCATCATCAACTAATTGTAACCTGACGTCGGTATTGGAACTAGCATTAGGATGAAGAATGAAAAAAATAAAATTGCTCTTGAATCATTCTTTTGCTTCATCAGCGTCTAACAGGTTGAAATAGATCCATTTAATATATTTGATTCTAATTAAAATGGCCATGAGATAAGTTGGCCTGGGATTTTAAAAACTTTTAATGAAAAAAAATCCATTTCTCTTGAATAAAGCCGTCATACATTGTATTTTCAAAAATGTTTTTGGTATACTAAATAATGTGTCCCCTTACTCACTCAGGCAATATGATCGGTCATTTGACGCTGGAAACGCTAACTCGACGGTCGCCCTATTGCCAAATTCATTTGGGCGCACCAACACACTTTATACTTTATACCTAACCGATTTTGATCGCTGATGGCTCAAAAGATTCGTCTCGATCTATGTCAATTTCCACAATATGGTAGTATAATGAATAGATTAGATGAATGCCTGTTTGTAATAGCCTTTATTTCCCCACTAAATATGCAAGCTTTCCACTAGTTTTAAAAAATTGCAACGCTTTTGATGAAATTCTCACTTATGGTGAGATGATAAAGCTAAGTCCCTTGAATTAACTCTGAGCTTGCTTTCTCAGGTATGAAGACAACAAAATGCTGTTTCTTATTTTGGTTTTTAAAAAAACAGATTTACTACATATATTGATATATTATTTAGATGAATGTGAATTTCAATTTGTCAAAGGGGCTTGAACCTGAAACTTCTTTAAAATCGCAAGTTTAAAACTTTGAGGTCATATTAATCCAACAATATGTGAAATAAAAATGTTTCGGGCCAAAATCATTTACAAGAATTGTTTCACCATAGTATCACAGAGTGGCGATTAGCAGCTTTAACTGTTGCGAAAGTCAAGGTCTGTAAAAGATTGATTTTATCGATCAGAAGGCGGCAGGATAATAATGCGAACGTGAACTAGTTTTAGATTAACTTACTTGCCTGTCATTGTTTTCTTCAGAAGGCTTTTAGAATGAATTGCGTAGGTATTTCAATTCTTTATTGAATAGAAAGCACCAGGCCTTTAGCATTTTAGAGTTTTATAATTTTGTTGTTATATTTATTTTAAAGATTAATAGATTTCCTTACGTTTATTTGTAGAGAATCTAGCCGTCGTTCTCTGTAAATTATGATGATGATTTGTCGATGGTGATGAAGATGATGATTAAGAAGAGGAGGAACGGGAGGGGGAGGAGGAAGAAGAAGGAGGAGGAGAAGAAGAAGAAGTAGATGATGATGATGATGATGATGATGATGATGATGATGATGATGATGATGATGATGATGATGATGATGATGATGATGATAAGATTATTCAGTGTTAAAAAGTGGAAAATTATTATGTCAATGAGGAGGATAAGATAGAAAAAGGAGAAGGACAAGGAAGAAGGAAAGAGAAAGAGCAAGAGTAAAAGACGGGGTGAGAATTACATAAAGGTGGAGAGAGAAAAGAAAAAAAAATCAAGAAAACGATGGGTATCGAGAGTATTTCCTGTAGAAAGAACGAAAGGGACGTCACTCGGGTCTTTATTATTGTTTTTAAACAAACATTTCAATGAGATGTTCTCACTAAAATATATCAATCATCGAATTGATGCTGTGCGATTAGTCAAAAAGCTCATAACAATTCGCCAGCCGGATATAACGTACCGATACACAAAACTGTGTTAAACTTAAACGTTTATGGTCTTATTAATATAATTTAGTGAGAACTACTCGTAAAAATGTCTGGCTAAAAACAATAACAAAGATTGAATGACGTCAATTTTGTTCTGTCAATTAACATCTAAACTTACACATAGTTTTGTGTGTTGTTACGTTAGGTCCGACTGGCGAATGTGGCTCGTTTTTCACCTGAACGCATAGCATCAATAAAACGATGAGACTATAGACGTGATCAAAGTAATACGGCATTCCTAGATAAAGTCCGTGATATTTTATCCTGATAAGTTTGTTGTAGAATATTTCTCGTGAAGTGCCGATACCATCCCCCAAGCACACTCGTCTTTCCTGTGGTTCCATCAACGATAAAATACGGGATCTTTTAATTCCCCAATCATTATGGCCTTCGGCGGTCAGACAAGCTTTAATCTACTTCTTCCAGTAATCCATTATAAACACCTTGTTATCGTATTGTCATCCTCTGTAATGTAAATATTTATCCCTTTTGGATCAACCTGCTTAACCAGTTAACTGCCGTACTCTGGAAAGACAGATATTAAAAAATCTCGTATGAAAATTCGTCATTCAAATATCGATTAATTTAAATGACAATCATCTTGGCAAAAATATCCTACAACCTGGGATTAAGGAAGACCTATCCAGGTCCCCGGTTTGAGAGTTTTGCCAAGATGAGGGTCATTTAAATTGATCGATATTTGAAGGACGAGTTTTCTGGCCAAATGTTTTAATCGTGTACGTCAGTTAAATGGTTAAATGAAACTAGACAAACCACATAAATGGATTTCTTTAGCTTTTTCAATTGTCAAACATCAATCTTTTATCTCATAAGAAATTTTATAAAGAGGCTGTTTGCAAATCTGTTTCGATTTTGTTTTCATCGTTAGCCATTCCTGAGGCAGTTCTGAATATTTTTCCCCAATCAAAAATTCTTCCATATGTATTGTTATAATAAATGCAGAGTGAATACTGCAAGTAGACCATGAGAAAAGAGTATTCAACAAAAATGAAT
>NC_088360.1:49322145-49332145 GCF_034508935.2 Berghia stephanieae | reverse complement strand
ACCTATTATCTTCAACACCTGAGATATAGCTGGTTTTGTTGAAGATCCTTTAACAATAAAAAAAATCATTCAGTCTATTTGTATTTATTTCAATCCTGTTCATTCCATCCTTTTGTTGTTATGGTCTGTTTCTATTAAATTTCTTTTGTTTTCTCCCAAACAGGCTTCAAGCTGAAACAACCGATCACAACATGAGAAAGATGAATGATACAGCCTGTCAATATTATTGATTTTTTTGTGATAGGAAATCTATTTAGACGGACAAATCTGTTTGGATTTGACGCTTGGTTTATCAAACTAACACCATCGTCCCGTCCAAGGGATGTAACGTAAGCATGGTACCATGGAGTCTTCCACCTTTACACCTCAGGTATGTATACCTACTTGTGTCCATCTCTCTGTCTAGTTTCAATGAAACAGAAAAAAATATAAACAATTATACTGCGCTTATGATTTCGATTTTTTAAAAATTATTGATCCTTCAGACCATATTATCTCTTTTCTATCTGTATCATAGTCGGCCAACCGACCCCCAGTTCACACACATCATACCTTTATATTCTATCTAGACTCGATCATAGTTTTTTCTGACAATACGATTCTTTATATTTTTAGCCCTCAAAAAAGCCTCTTGAAATTTTTGTGTTTAATAATTTTTGACAAATTGGAGTCATTCAAATTGATCAATATAGAAGGAAAAAAGTTGACGTCACTTTGCTCATAGTTACTGTTTTTATACAGCTAGTTGATTGATTAGTTCTCACTAAATTGTATCAGGGCGCCCCGATAGCTAAGTTGGTAGATCACTCGCGCTTCACACGCAAATGGACAGTAACGATCTCCGGTGGAGTCGAGATTTTTTTCTGACCCCCCCCCCCCCAACTCCCTGTCAACCCAGCAGTGATGGGTAGCTGAGCTAGTTAGATTTGGCGGAAAGTACTTTGCAATAGACTAGTGCCCTATCCAAAGGATAGCAAGCAATTGCTATTGTCCGTTTCACGCTATAGAAATCGGGATAAACCCGGTACCATGGGTCGAATGGCTCTGAAGGAAATTGTATCAATCAGACTAAAAACGTTAAACGTTACACATAATTTTGTGTGTCGGTATGTTTTATGTGGCTGGAGGATATTGTGCGCATTTTACTTTAACGCATGCCATCAATAATGAGTTAAAATGTATTTGTTTTTAGCAAACCGCATAAAGGTGTTTTGTCAATGTTCTACATGACAGCCATTCCCACTTTAATTAGTCTTCTAAAAGAAAACTGAAAGCCATTAAAATTTTCTATGACGTCACGACCGTGGGAAAAACACAAATCGGATAATAGCATAAACCACTTGATTTGAATTGAAAGAGAACGCCGAGACATTATCTGACATTATCATATTATTATCTGCTGATGGGTTTTCATTTAGATTTCAAAGAGCTGTGTTTGTTTTAGAATTTATTTTCAAAGTATATCTTTATACTAATCTCTCTCTCTCTCTCTCTCTCTCTCTCTCTCTCTCTCTCTCTCTCTCTCTCTCTCTCTCTCTCTCTCTCTCTTCTCTCTCCTACTCTGTTTCTCTTTATATCTCTCTATCTACCGATGTATTGGTTTATCTTTCTTTCTATCTATCTTTCTCCCAATCCTTGTAGCTATCCATGTCTCTCTCTCTCCCTCTCCCTCTCTCCTCTCCTCTCTCTCTCTCGCTCTCTCTCTCTCTCTCTCTCTCTCTCTCTCTCTCTCTTGTTTATGATGTTGGTGTTCAGTGTAGCAAGTGACAAGGTGAGTAGTTATGATAAGAACATGTTGGCACGACTTTCTGACCTTCAGCAAATTTACTTACATTAAATCTCTCGATTCAGGTAAAATTAGTACACTGATGAGTGTAAGGTGAGTACAAAAAGTACCCGGGAGTCTTGATAGCTCAAAATTGGTACAGCACTAACTCTTCTACCATACAGACCGATTTCAAATCCGAGTATAATCTGTTTTACCCCTTCATCCTCCATGCAGACAGATTTCAAATCCGGGTAGAATCTGTTTTACCCCTTTATCCTCCATGCAGACAGATTTCAAATCCGGGTAGAATCTGTTTTACCCCTTTGTCCTACCATACAGACAGATTTCAAATCTGGACAAATCTGTTTTACACCTTTGTCCGCCCAGATGTGACGAGGAAGTTTGTCCTCTAGTCCCAGCAGCAGCAGTTTCTGACGGTGTCAGACAAGTAAAGAACAGTTCATACAGGCAGCCAAATAGTTGCAGCATTCGTGTACAGTCGGACACCCGCCGGCAGCCGCGTCACAATGCAATGCTCAACAGATATTCTGCATCTGCTCTGTTCTATGCTATGTTTTTTTTCCCACAAGGCATACATGAGGGAGAGTTGGAATGTACCCACTGATGAAGCGTGGATCTATTTGACAAGTTCTAGACTTTAGTCTGTTTACAGCCACCTCGTGCCTCCGCTTGCCGGTTTAGAAGCCTGGCAACTTCTCTAAAAGTTTCAGGAAGATGACATCCCAACCCCCACAAAGGGCCTCCTTTTTTCCAAGTCGAGTTCCATCTCGTATGAGCAGCCCCTCACCTAGTCAGCGAAGCAAATTAGTCTAAGCAGAAAATATTTTGTTAGAGACCAACTGCCATATTGTTTCTGATGGTGTATATATATATGTTTGTGTGTGTGTGTGTGTATATATGTGTGTGTGTGTGTTTAATTCCAGTTTGACATCATGATGTGTGAGGATGTTTGTGTTTTCGGGTTTTCGGGTTTGGCAGTTACGCCTGTCCCGTCTATTTGAGCCTTTCGGCGGAGAGGCTCAGTCTTCCTCCTGCTTTTCTGTTAGGATCTTCTTCCTTAGCCTTTGGTCGACCAAGACCTGCCCACAAGGCAGTGGTGCTGTTACCCTAGCATGGGTGGTTGATGGGTACTCGGCCGTGCCAAAGGGCCTCCCATGATTAATTGTTCCTGGACTGCTTATATGTTTAGTATTTGCAGCCACCCCATTGCAAGGCATCCCCCTAACCGCCATCTGAGAGCCGCCGGGTAGGAGTGTTTGCCTTCTCCCGGTGTTTGACAATCCCTCCTGGAATTGACAAGATTTCCCAGTCTCTGTCTGTTTAACGATATAGAAACATGATAATGTTCGGCTCTATTGGCCATATGGATTTGACAGAATGATATTTTTAAACACCCACTGTTTTTGTTTCAACATAAACAAGATTATTGACGTAAACAAGATTATTGATGTTATCCGTTTAAGTGATTCGTACACAAACATAAATAAATAGGCCTTACCCAACATTTAGCCATTAACGTTCATAGATTGATTAAGAAAATTTAATGAGAGCGTATTTTCCAACTGGCGTTCTATAAACAATACAAAGACCAGAGTGACGTCAACGTCATGTATTCTTTTTTATCTTCGTTGGTCTCATTGAAGTTGACGTCACTCTGCTCTTTGATTTTGTTTTTGGACCGCTATTTGGGTGATAATTGTCCTTCAGAGCCATGAACCCCATGTAGCTGGAGTTTATACCGGTTTCTATAGCATGAAACGGACAATAGCAATTGCTTGCAAGCCCTTGGATATGACGCTAGTCTATCGCAAAGTACTTTCCGCCAGCTCTGACAGAGCCAACTACCCAATTCACTGCTGGGTGGACAGGGGGATCAGAAAAATCCTCGACTACACCTAGGATCGATCTTGATCCCTTTGCGTGTGAACCGGGTGCTCTAGCAACTGAGCTAACGGGACTCTCCCTATTAGGGTGATGAATCGTCAAGATATTCTCACAATCAGGCCTTAATCTAAAGATGTTTAAGGTTACACTTTGTTTTGTGTGTTGATCTGACACATGTGATAAGCAAAATTAGATAGTATTTTACTGAAGGCAAACCATCGATGGGTAAGAGCTTTTAAGTCCCAGTTTGAGAGTTTTGTCAAAATGAGGGTCATTTAAATTAGACAAGTGTTCTGGCCAGGGCCTTCTAAAAATAGTATCGGGCCTGTCCAACCGAATTGCGCGAGTTCTCTGCTGGGCTTAAAATTTAATACCCCGCGATATTTGATTGTCAACAAAGTTTGTGTGTACACATTACACACTACACACCACAGTTACGCTGGATTACCTGTTGATACAATGAATTTATCGCGTTTGTTATTATTTCTGTTCATGGATATATATTCATTGTGATTGCCAATCCCACCATGATGTTTGTTGTGTGTATCTTTTAAAATCTAATTTAGCAATTGAAAAATAATTTTAAAACTATAGTGTCATCTAAACCATCATCTGCCGTCGAGCGAAACCTTGAACTGTTGCCTTGAGTCAAAACAAAACCGGATGATCTTGTACTTGTACACATCAAAATGAAATTGTCATTGATAGTCTATTCAATGATTCCAAAACTCCGGTTCCACCTGAAAAAACTCTGGTCTGGAGCAAAAAATTTCCGAGTTCCGGCAACTTCTGTCAAATTCCGGTGAGGTCAAATTCTTCCAAGGACACCCCCCCCCCCCCCCCTTTCCAACCACCACATCATCATCACTGCCACTAGAATTATAACCATCATCACTACCACTACTACTGCAACCACCACCACATCATCATCATCATCATTACCACTACTACTACAACCACCACCACATCATCATCACTACCACTACCACAACTACCATCACTATTACAACCACCACCACCACATCATCATCACTACTACAACCACCACCACCACATCATCATCACTACCTCTACTACTACAACCACGACACCACATTATCACTACCACTACTACTACCCCACGACCGCCACATCATCATCACTACCACTACTACTACAATCACCACCACCACATCATCATCACTACCACTACTACTACAACTACCACCAACACCACATCATCACTACCACTAGTACTACAACCACCACCACCACCATATCATCATTACCACTACTACTACAACCACCACCACTACTACTGCAACAACCACCACCACTACATCATCATCACTGCAACTACCACTACTACTACAACCACCACTAGCACATCATCATCACTACCACTACTACTACAACCACCACCACCACATCATCACTACCACTACTACTACAACCATCACCACCACATCATCATTACCACTACTACTACAAGCACCACCACCACATCATCATTACAACTACTACTACAACCACTACCACCACATCATTACTAACACTACTACTACAACCACTACCACCACATCATCACTACCACTACTACTACAACCACCACATCATCATCACTACCACTAATACTACTACAACAGCTACCACATCATCATCACTACCACATCATCACTATCACCACTACTACAACCACCACCTCATCTTCATCACTACCACCACCACCACATCATCATCACTACCACTGCTACTACAACCACCACCACCACATCATCATCATTACTACCACTACTACTACAACAACAACAACCACTATCACATCCTCATCATCACTACCACTATTTCTACAACCACCAACACCACATCATCCTCACTACCACCAGTACTACAATCTCTACCATTTGATTTTGGTGCTTTACTTCATCATAGTATAATTCTAATCAGTTATATATTTAGAAGTATACAAAACGTAAACACAATGCCAAATACCATTCCAATTCCTTTTTCTTGTGTGCGGAAATTCCTCTTTCGGCATTGAAATTCCTACGAGTGGTGTCTGAAACTCCTGTGAGCCAAATTTAAAATTGGCGTCTCTGTCTATTTATCTTAATTCTTAAAAAAAAGCTCACCTCTCAATCAACATCAACATCATCTTGCTAGAAATTGTAAGTTACCATATTTAACACCATCAATACAATTCTCCTTCTCATCTCCTCCTTTTCATCAACCTCCATCCCCTTCACCTCATCACCATCATCATCATCATCATCATCATCATCAGATACCCCCCTCCAAAATTCTAACCATTCATTTAATCACGGTATTAATCAAAGTTGCATCATTCATTTTTTCATCATCAAATTAATCGGCAATGACTGTATTACCGTTATGAAGTGAAAATATTGAAATATCACTTGCCTCCTTACTTTCTCCGCCTCCTCCTCCTCCTCCCCCCCCCCCTCCCCCCCCCCCCCACCCACTCTTCTTCTTTCCATTTGATTTCTTTTTTGGTCCGGCATAACTAAATGAAAGATAGAGGGGAGATGAACTATAAAAGACTGCGAAGAGAGAGAGAGAGAGAGAGAGAGAGAGAGAGAGAGCGAGAGAGAGAGAGAGAGAGAGAGAGAGAGAGAAACGAACAATTACTAAACGATATATTATATATATTAATATATATATATATATATATATATATATATATATATATATATATATATAATAGAGAGAGAGAGAGAGAGAGAGAGAGAGAGAGAGAGAGAGAGGTGGGCGAACAACTAATAGACACGAGAGAGAGAGAGAGAGTTGGTTCGATTGGTAGTCTGTGCGCAGAACTAAGCCCAGCAGAGAAAGTGGGTCATGCGCGGTGGCTCTGCCTATCTCTTTTGGTCGCCTCGGTTCTGGCCAAAGTCTTATAGTCATATTTTTCCTTGACTACGACAGTAAACGGCTTATCGGATTATGAGGAAAAATACCGATCTCTCTACGGGGATTCGAACGTGACAGTTTAGGCGCAGGTGAAGACTCAGAAGGGGCGTAAATGATCCAGGGTTAGACAATGAAGAAACAAAATTTGTAAAAACAAACAATGCCCCCCCCCCCCCCCCCCCCCCATTATAAAAACTCTGGCTCTAGATTGGATTACGAATCACATTTGAGCGCTTCACGTTTGTGTCACCAGCTGCCTGTTCTTATGAAAAATAAGTGAGAATTTGAGTGTCGATAGCTTGTTGGTAGAGCTCTCGCTTTACACGCAAAGGGAACGGCATCGATCCTAGATGAGGTTGAGATTTATTTTTTTCTAACCCTCCTGTCCACACAACAGTGATTGGGAAGCAGCGTCAGTTCGATCTGGCGGAAGGTACTTTGCGATAATCTGGCATCCTATTCAAGCAATTGCTATTGTCCGTTTAAGGGCTAGCCCACACCAGAGACGATACTGCCGTCCTCTGCTGCCTTCCGGATAAAGATGTCGGGCACGGGCAAAATACTAAGAATAACGAGAAGAGCTGCTAGACCTACTCATACCAAGCACCCGACGTCCTCTGTCGTTTCTGTTTGTTGTTGTTTTTCGAGCTTGGTAAGGGTAGCTCGGTCTAGCGGCTCTTCCCATTCTTAGTAGTTTGCCCGTGTCCGACGTCTTTATCCGGGTTGTCGGAGTCAGTCTCCGGTGTGGGTTAGCCCTAAAGATACACGTCGGATCCATGGGTCGGTATCTCTGAAGGATTTTCAGGATTATTGCGTTTATGGTTTACACATTGTCATCCTGTTGACTGTCGGATTTTGTTTTCCTATTTTCGCGATTGAATAATAATGTCATTAACGCGTGAATCATTAAGAAAGGTTTTTGACTTTTCTCACCGTAGTCGTGCCACATTATTACGCGGTTGTGAGTTGTTTTCATGACATCAGTGTTATGGTGACTGTCTTGACGGTGGTGGTGGTGGTGGTGGTGGTGGTAGTAGTCGTGGCGATGGTGCTTGCGGTGAAGCTCATGGTGACGATGATGAGGATGGTGATGAGGAGGAGGAAAAGGAGGAGGATGAGAGAGGGAGAAGCGGAGGAGGAGGAGGAAGAAGAAGAAGATCGGGAGGAGAATCAGAAGGATGAGAAGGACTGGGAGGGCTGGACGAAAAGCAGAAGAAGAAGAAGAAGAAGAAGAAGAAGAAGAAGAAGAAGAAGAAGAAGAAGATTATGATGATGATGATGATGATGATGATGATGATGATGATGATGATGATGATGATGATGATGATGAAAGAATGAGGATAAATAAGAAAGAGGATTAGGTAGATGAGGAGAATGAGGAGGAGTTAGGTAGTGGTGGAGGTAGCTGTAGTGGAGAAGATTGAAAGAAGGAAGAAATATTATGTGCTTAAAATTGTTCTCTTTTTTCAAAGTAGCAATTGGATTCAATAGTCTGATGTCACGCCGCCCGGCAACGGCGGCCATCTTAGTTCTAAACAAAGAAAATCATTACTTTTTATTCTTCAAGTTGGCTAGAACTTTTCATATGTCTTGTGATCAGAATGTGTAAAAGTCAAAACATGATCAAATTTTTTTTTCCTCTCTGGATACGCTTTTATGCTCGCCGAAGAAATATTTCATACGGGGTCCGCCATTGTTCCGATAGTTTAGAGCCAGTGTTACTGTTACCATGCGTCAATAGGAAGGAAGTGACGTTACAACTATTGAATCCTATTACCAATACAACGACGTATTATAAAGTGTACTGAACTGTATTAACTTGCGATTCAAAGAGAAAAAAGAGGGGTTTTTTTTTTGTTTTTTTGGAAAAACATACTGTCTTGCTTCAATACACTTTTGAAATGCCGATTGTTATTAAAGGTCACGCTTTTTTATTCTTTGTTTTCATTTCAGCGCTGTAGTTTTGTATTTCAAAGGAAAGCAAATCTGAAACGTTGATTTATTTTCCAATCATGTTTTGTTTCACTATGTTGAACATTTTGAATTTAAGGTGTCGGTCAGTGAGTGTGTTAAACCAAGAAAGAAGAGTATAAAAGAAAGAGAGAGAGAGAGAGAGAGAGAGAGAGAGAGAGAGAGTGTGTGTGTGTGTGTGTGTGTGTCTGTGTGTGTGATAAAGAAAGAAAGAAAGAAAGAGAGAGAGAGAGAGATAGAGAGAGGGGGAGAGAGAGAGAGAGAGAGAGAGAGAGAGAGAGAGAGAGAGAGATCTAATTGAAAAGCTACTTTTTGTTGTCACTGTCGCGATTACCGTTATCATTATCGTATTTCGAACTCAAGAAAGAGAACAATAGGGCTAGTTAACACATGGTTTCAGCTTTCATGTGTGGGTTTTGAAGTGACTGACGAGTGTCAAAGAAGACGTGGAGACGACACCAGAATAAGGATCCATTCACTCCTTTAAGAAGGGGACGGCGGTGATTGACTGGACAGCGTCACGTGATCGATAGAATCCATTGACGTCATTCAGGACCGTATGGTGTTTAATATTTGGTTTAAAAATTGTGTTGCTTGGATCAATACAAATAAACGTTTTTAATATAAGGCGCGGCCCCCGAGGATCAAGACAAAAAACATCTTAAGTGTTTAACATTGCCCAATCGACGATCTGAATTTTTTTGAGTAAAAAGGGTTTTGGAATATATCTACAAATTTTATGTAAAACGTTCTTTAATGCTTGAATACCATCCACCTACCTTCGTTCGTCGAAAATTTTTCTTCAAACATCGATTATTTAAAAAGAGCCTCAACTTCTCATAAAGTATTAACCCTGAGACTTCAGAAAGTTGGGTTTTTTGTTTGTTTTTGTTGTTGTTTTTTTTTTTTTTGGTTGTAATTGTTCGTCCGAGTACGTTTGTCTTGATTACCAAGAACTCGGAGGCTTCAAGAGAAGCCGAATATTTTCTGATTTCTAGTGCATTTGTTTTTCTCGTTATTGTTTTATTATTATAATTTTACATTTCCACAAAGTGGATTGGAAAACTGGCCACAGGCATTGACATTCGAGATCAGCGGATATTATTCCCTTCTACATTTTCTGTGAATAAATGTCAAGGACATCATCAATGCACTCTCTGTCGCTCTAGACTTGGATTCAGCAAGCCATAATCAAAGAAATCTTGCGCAATTCATAGACTGAAAAGAGATATAAGACCGAATTCGTATTCAACTTTCCATTCAGAAACAGTTATTTGTTCCTTAAATACAAAAATATATCTCTCTTCGATTCAAACTACTGTAATTTTGCACTTACAACCCAACTTAATATTCTAATAGGAAAAACACACTAATCAATGAAATTACCTACTCTGATAATTCGCATTACTTTGTGAATCAAAATTCTTGAAATTAACTTGATACTTTAAA
>NC_088360.1:49284645-49317145 GCF_034508935.2 Berghia stephanieae | reverse complement strand
TCATCATCGTCATGATAATCATCATCATTATCATCATCATCATCATCATCATCATCATCATCATCATCATCATCAGTGTAATCATCGTTATTATAATATTTGCTTTTGCCAGTACATCATTATCATCAAAATCTCAAAAACATCATTATCATTATCATCATCATCATCATCATCATCATCATCATCATCATCATCATCATCATCATCATCATCTTCATCATCATCATCATCATCATCATCATCATCATCACCATCATCATCGTCGGCTTCGCCTTTGTCGCCATTATCGTCATAATCATTGCCATTACAAACAAAATGAACAGCAATAACACCACAACAATAACAACAACGATATCATATTATAATTATTACTCACTATTAACAACTCTATAGACGTCAGTATCTACCT
Organism: Berghia stephanieae; assembly: GCF_034508935.2. Taxonomy (NCBI): domain Eukaryota; kingdom Metazoa; phylum Mollusca; class Gastropoda; order Nudibranchia; family Aeolidiidae; genus Berghia; species Berghia stephanieae. Next base: position 49,316,736 of record NC_088360.1, on the reverse strand, counting down.
GTCGGAATTAATTACTTGTAACGTTGGCACGAGTCTGGCACTAGGGACAACAATCACCTCACCCCCCCCCCCCCTCTCCCCTCCCCCCACTTCGTATACTACATTTTCCACCCAACCTCACGTTGCACTCCTCTCCTTCTCCGTTTCCTTCTTCTTATCTCTCAGTTCCCTTGCCCTTAATGGTCCTTTTCTAAGAGCGAGTGTACACAAAGAAAAATAAAACATTTAACGATATTACATTTTTACGGACAGAGACAGCACTGTTAATGGCCAGGTAGTCATTTTACACATGAGTACGATGAGAGAATGTGAGTAAAGAGCCTTTTCCAAGGACTCAACTATGCGCCGAGCGAGGCTCGAACTCAGAACCTCCCGATCCAAAAGCGAATGTCATACCACAAGACCGCACTAAAAGAATAAGAAATAGGAACTTTGAGTTGGTTGCAATGTAAGATATTGTCTTTACTTCCACGGTATCGTATTCTTCATTTTCATTAAGTTGGAGGTGTGGGTCCAGGATAAGGAAGAGCCTTGTGTGGACGCCGGGTTGGATCATTCTTGGTCCAGTAACGATACTTGCTGCAGGTGGCTATGAAACAGTTCTTATGACGAAGGGAGAATTCCTGAGCTGGTTTGACGAAATGAATTTGGAGGTGTAGCTATACTACTACTACTACTACTACTACTACTACTACTACTACTACTACTACTACTACTACTACTACTACTACTACTACTACTACTAATATATAATAATAATAATAATAATAATAATAATAATAATAATAATAATACAATACAATACAACTACTATACTACTACTACTACTACTACTACTACTACTACTAGCTGCTATGCTGCTCTACTATTACAACTACTACTTTATTATATACTACTACTACTACTACTACTACTACTACTACTACTACTACTACTACTTACTACTACTACTACTATTACTACTACTACTATTACTACTACTACTACTATACTAACATACTACTACTACTACTACTACTACTACTACTACTATACTAATACAATACAAGTACTACTACTACTACTATACTATTACTACTACTACTACTATTACTACTACTACTACTACTACTACTACTACTACTACTACTACTACTATAACTACTACTACTACTACTACTACTACTACTACTACTACTACTACTACTACTACTACGACTACTACTACTACCATAACGTATAGAAATGATCCCCAAGTTTTATATTTCTAACTTTACATACAATTCTCAGTACCTATCGCTTACCCTGACACAATACTGCTTTGAGACGATAGGCCACATATGATAGTTCGGACTCCGGGTGGTTTGTATATCGATCCGACATTCCGCCGATTGGATTATTGAGCCCAAGGTTGTTCGCGCTTGATATATAAAAAAAAAACCAAAACGGAACCAAAACAGCTAAATGTAACCACAGAAAATGCCAATTAGTCTGATAGGAAATGCCAGCTGTACCAAGGTTTTATTATGTATATAAACTTGGACATACATTTAAACAATACTTTCTTTTTCTTCTTCCAAAAACACGAATTGGAAAATTCCGACTTGTTTTGTTAATTTTATTGATGAAATCAGTATTTATAATATTTGTATAAGGATTTTCCCTGATTACAGCGACTTAAAAGCAAAAACGATTTAATAAAGTGTTATGGTATTTATGCGTTGAGAGGTAGAAAAGCATAAAATGTCCAGCAAAAATGCCAAAATGCCAAACAAAAAACAGACTTACTATTGGGACAACGTAATTTTCACTAATTTTCCAAACTCCATGAAGTACAAGAGGTTCTGATAATGATTTTGTTGCTAAATGAAGCAGCAGACAAACAGTTTATTGCTACGTATTTCATTCTTTAATATTGGGGGGGGGAGAGAGAGAGAGAGAGAGAGAGAGAGAGAGAGAGAGAGAGAGAGAGAGAGAGAGAGAGAGAAGGGGGGTATTCGTCAATATTTCACTTACAAAAAAGCCGTTCTGTTAATATTTATAACGTAGTTGTCATATCTCGACTCAGACTAGGTTTCATAAAACTGACTTTACGGCTGATACCCGACAATATGTACACCCACCATTAAAACGTCTTTATTTAATGTTGTTTTATATATTATTATATTACCTCGATCATTCAGATGATATTTGGAAACCATCTGTATCGAAGGCCCTGTTGATGTTGGGCTGTTCTTATTTAATATTATGTAAGACCTCCGGCACTACCTAAGGTTGTGTTTTAATAAATACAAAGATGAAGAAAAACCGCTGAGAAAAACAAGTAAGTTGAGAGTTTCAATCTTTTTGAGGAGAATCGATTTTGTTTCATTATTTCTAGGTCATGATTCTCAAATTATTCTCCCGTATTCAGGAGCTATCAAACATAATATCGAATGTTTATTTTCTTTTTCAGTCAGAAAATTAGTTTCCTTTATAAGGACTACTTTGCTTTTTTGTGATTGCCTGTTGTGTATAGATCAATTTCGTCTCACAACATTTGTAAGCAGATCACATCAAGACAAGAACATCAATTTATTTTCATGACAGATGTGTTTGACTGTTTCTTTTCTTCAAATACAATTGTCAATGGATATTACAATCCTTAAAAGGAAAGAAGTGTTTTGCTTACTTCAAGAAAAAAATTAAATAAGCAAAAATAAAATTTCCTTTATTCATCTCATAGGGGATATTTTTCACTAGGGTCTATTCAAAGGAAAGACTGGAATAACCCAGGCGTCAGCCGCAGTGCAGCATAGCAAATTGAGCTAGCGAGAGGTGACTTGCTCAAAGGCAAACAGCGCAGCGGCGGTGATTGAACTCGGTATCTTCCGAGAACGAAGCAAAGACCGTAACGCTGAGCCACGTTGCCTCCTGACAACTCCGGTAAACTCATAGCTGGCAACGGAGGGCATTCATTGCTCTCTAATTATAACATTGTCGTGCACTGTCGCCACGTATTGTTACGAAATACAAAATAAAAATTGACCTTTTTATATAGCGCAATATCCACTAAAAGTGCTCAAAGCGCTTCCTGACCAACAACAACACGTAACAGGTAGAATGAGACATGACACCTATTAGGCGAAATTACATTTATTTTTTCTGACAGAGACAACGTTGTTAACGGCCAGGTACTCATTTTACATCTGAGTACGGTGAAAGAATGTGAGTAAAGATCCTTTTTCAAGGACAACTATGCCGATCCGATACGATCCGAAAGCGAGGGTCATACCACTAGACCACATAGCAGCACAGCTCAAATACAGCTCATCCGAAACTGATATTTTGACATGGAGATAAAAGCCAAATTAAAGTTGATATGTTTGTTCTCAAAATTACTAAGTAACAACAATCAAATGGAATGGATGCTTTCAATTTAATCAACAGTCCGGTAATATGGACATTTCGGGTCAACAAGACATGATGAATGAAACACGTTCATCCGTCGTGTTTTATTGATGAAGGAAAACCCGAAACGTCCCCAAAATATGTCTTCGTTGTTTAAATTGAATATTTTAATCCTTTTGACTATCATATTTCTTCAAGCTTCGAGCAGCAACATTTGCGTTTAAAAATACGGTTTTCTATCCCTGTCTCCGAAAAACACTGAACATGTAAAACAAAGCATGGTGTCTGCAAGCAGAGTATCTCACGCTCATTTTTTACTTTGATCAGGCATTTGTTTTTTGTTTTGTTTTTTTTTTTTGTTTTTTTTGTTTTTTTTTTTTTTTTTAAAGTTTTTTTTTGGTACATGCAGAAATAAAGTAGAGCCATAAGGCCCATGGAGCCGGAGTTTATCCGGGTTACAATAGTGTAAAACGAACAATAGCAATTGCTTGTCATCCTTTAGATAGGACGCTAGTCTATCGCAAAGTACTTTCTACCAGATCTAACAGACCCATCTACCCAATCACTGCTAGGTGAACAGAGGAGGAGTCAGAAAAATTGTCGACTGCACCCCGGATCGACAACGGTCCCTTTGCGTGTGAAGCGAGTGCTTTACCAACTGAGCTATCTGGCACCCAAAGTCTAAGAATCGGCAGTAAACGATTACTTTCCATATTGACCCGTTCACGGGTTTTCACCACTGGTTCCTGAGATGACAGTCTTGTCTACTCTTTGGTGTCAAGCTGCATACTGTGTTGCCGTCTTCTCTTTTTAACCTTGTCGTGAAGTGCATAGTTCTTGGCCCATTATTTTATCTAGTAACATTTTAATAAAAATTCCAATTTTATAGCATGAAGACATTTGAAATTCTCTCTCTCTCTCTCTCTCTCTCTCTCTCTCTCTCTCTCTCTCTCTCTCTCTCTCTCTCTCTCTCTCTCTCTCTCTCTCTCTAATATATCGATGTATCATCTCTTCCTTTTTTTTTTCTCCTTTTTTTTATAACGATTTAATGGAGTTTGAAATATGGACTAGTTAAGATTATGCCTATATAAAATACTATTTATTATTATTATATCATCATCATCATCATCATCATCATCTTCATCATCATCATCATCATCATCATCATCATCATCATCATCATCATCATCATCAACATCTTCATCATCATTATTGTTATTATTATTATTATTATTATTATTATTATTATTATTATTATTATTATTATTATTATTATTATTATTATTATTATTATTATTTTATTATTATTATTATTATTATTATTATTATTATTATTATTATTATTATTAGTATATAGTAGTAGTAGTAGTAGTAGTAGTAGTAGTAGTAGTAGTAGTAGTAGTAGTAGTAGAAGTAGTAGCAGTATAGTAGTAGTAGTAGTAGTGGTGGTGGTGGTAGTAGTATCATCATTTTCATCATCATCATCATGATCATTATTATTATTATTATTATTATTATTTATTATTATTATTATTATTATTATTTATTATTATTATTATATTATTATTAGTATTATTATATTATTATATTATTATTATATTCATATTTATTATTGTATTATTATTATTATATTCATCTTATTATTATTATTATTATTATTATTTATTATTATATTATCATCATCATCATCATTATTATTATTATTATTATTATTATTATTATTATTATTATTATTATTATTATTATTATTATTATTATTATTATTATTCAAAGACCAAAGGTCGAATTGTCATTTATTATTTATTTTGTTGTTGTGGTTGTTTACTTCCATATCGTTCCCCCGTTTTATTTGATCCATCCATTATTTTTTTTTTTTGGTTTATATTGTTTCGTATCTACGTGTTAAGTTATTAAACGAATAGTGTCGCACAAACACGGATGGTATTTTTTACCCTCTACATAAATCTTCACCTTTATACTTAAAATTTTAAAAAATCAATTCAGTTGAAAGACGGTCTAATTATGTTTCATTAAATGTGGATGATGATGACTCTGTTGTTGAAAATAAAAGTCACGAATGACATGGAGAATTTATTGGACTGAAAAAAAGTTCAGGTTCTGTATACGTAGAAGACTTACCGTCTCTTTGCTTTAGAGAAATCGAGCCCGCATCGCCGCGAAAGTTTTTTATTCTCTGTTGTCTTCTCGCACGTTTCTACTCACTTCATTCTTTGTATTTATCAACATAAGTGCCTGCTCCAGTCACTTTTCTGAATTAACATTCACCCCACATATCGGACCTTACTCAATGTCTCAATCGTCTCTATGATATATTATGTTGAGAAATATTATGGATATTAAGCTTAATGGTTGGCTACAAACTTCACGGCGATTGTGTGTTGAACCCATGACCTTAAGAACTCGGGAGAGCGGTTCAAGATAGACACAAGAGTTTGATATTACTTTTTTTTTTTTGTTGTTGTGGATAGATCTGACAGTAGCGCTACCCTCTCCCCGGCCAGGCGGTGCTGTCGAACAAGTAAGGTCGTGGGTTCGAACCCCCATCGCCGTGAGAGTTATTTATTCTCCATTGCCTTCTGACACTCTTCTACTCACTTCATTCTGTGTTGTTATCAACATAAGTGCCAGGTCTACTTACTTTTCTGATTTTCTGATTTAAAAAAAATCCTGAGCATTTGTAAAGCGCAATATCCACTAAACGTAATAATGCGCTTTACGTGGAGTCTCTAACCAACAGCAACACCGTAAAATCTATAATGAGACATGATACCTGTTAGGCGTTCTGACAAACGTTGGTAATGGCCTGATACTCATTTTACACCCCGAGTGTGGTGAGAGAATATGAGAAAAGAGATTTTTTCAAGGGCAAAACTATACGTCGTTCAGAGCGGGATTCGAACCCAGGACCAGCCTTCCAATCCGAAAGCAAGTGTCATACCACAAAATCGCATAGCCGCACGAGTAAACTTATATAAGCAAACAAAATGAACATTAGCAATTCAATTCAAAGTTATATATTAGGCAATTACCAACATGAAACAGACATGTACATAGAATTCCCTATCAATACAGGTAAAATCAATAATTAATCAAAGGAAACTTACAAAATTAATTTTATATATATATATATATATATATATATATATATATGTGTGTGTATGTGTGTGTGTGTGTCTGTGTGTGTGTTAGCAATCATAAGAAATAATATATTTCACAATACACTAACGCATTACGTAAAAGGGCGTTTCTTGTGAAAGCTCTATGATATGTTGTTTTGTTTTTGTTTTTTGTTTTTTGTCTCTTTTTTATTGTTGTTGTTTGTTTTAATTTTAATCTCACGATAGAATTCTTTATCTCCTTTGAAACTGCAAAATCATTAAGATTTTAAATAAGCTGGAAGTCACGATTGTAGGAGTTTACGAATGAATGATTTCTCCTGCTTGTTCGACATTTCGTAATAATTAAATGTTTAACGCCCCTACAGCGCAATTTTTGTAGCATGAAAATCTCCTCGATATGGCACTTGTTACATTGTTTATGTGTCTTCCCCAACTTGATTAAAAAGAATAATAAATAGAATAGATTTGCACATGTATAGCCCTCGTTACAGATAGTCACCATGCTCTAAGCGCTTTACAATGTTATAATTGGTGGTTGCCAAAGTCAAAGTGTATAGAATAAAAAATGACGAAACGGATTACTTTAAATTCATACTTTTCCTGGTTCGTTATAGCTCGCGTTGACTTGATTATCCTCTTTTACAAAGATGATTTATTTACGATCCATCTTTTCTCAATAGCCTAGCTGGCTATTTTTGTCTTTTATTCTATAACATGAATGCCGTATTAAACTCTCTCCGTACCAGTTATTTTCAGAATTTTATCCGAAACTTCATACCCGCCCAACACAAAAATATAATTTTCAAACAGATAACTAACGAGTATATTCTATATTTTGTTCCGAAAAATGAGCCCTGAAACACAGTGTCAAGTTTTTATAGCGATAACTATAATAAAATGAAATCAGAATTAGAAACGAATGTGACGATATTTCCTATAGGTGGTAAGGAGAGGGTTGAACATTGTATTTGAATGAAGCGGAAACCCCACGCAACAAGAACTCTTGTCCTGGTTTTGATATAATATTCTTGCATATTCTACTACAGATAATTAAAGTGTATGTGTATGTGTGGGGGGGGGGGGGGGGGGGGGGTGAGTGGGTGGATGAGTGGGTGGGTGTGGGTGTTTGCGTATGTGTATGTGTTTGTTTAAGTGATGGAAGAAGAAGAAGAAGAAGAACAGGAATGAGGTTAATGAATGGATTAGGAGACGCAGATTTTCTTTCCGTTTGTTGTCCACGAGAGATGCGCTTTACTCCAAGGAGAGACACCCAGACCACTTACTGATTCTTCTTTCAGGGGATTATTACCATAAATCCATTCAATTACAAAACGCATTTTTAACATTTTGTATGATAAACGTTTAATACAAACATCAACAGACTACGATAGTACTTAAACTTTATTGATATTATCTGGTTTATGAGTTATTGGCAACTTAATGGTCATCTAACTTTATCGCCAAAATGAATTCAAGGTTTTTGTGACTAAAATCTAAAAGACCATTTGTGATCATACTGTAGTATAGGTTTTGTAAATATGCAATTTATTATGCATTAACGTCATCTGAAGAATTCATTGAACAATAGAATGAAACTATTTGTGCAGCTAGTGTTGTGTCTTTCTGGTAGAAATATCCAATATATTTTTTAAAGATTTACTTTAATATTTTAGTCATTCTTTGCCTCCATTGTTAGAGATTTCATATAATATAATAAAATTATAGTTAGCACCCAAAATAAAAATGAACTAGAAAATGAAATGAATAAATATTGATTTTTAGTCACGTAAACGTATCCATGTAGATTCTGGGTGGGTTTTATATTGGTATAATTGAGAATGTTTTTTTTTATAATACAACTCTACACATACATAATACAATGTAGCGAATTTTCCTGTGCTAAAGCGCTCCGAGTCTGGATTCTGAACGTTTTTGGGCATTCTCTTAAATTCCTCAAGGGTGTGCCCATAAAAAAGGATATTTTACACATTTTCCCTGTCCTTTGCGGGGCTGGACTGTGACCAGTTCACTGACTGCCGTACACTATTAAGAAACGTGTTTTAAGTTTTGGAAAACTCGTCCTCCAAATATCGATCGAGGTTTTCCATCAAATCCCGGGTTTGAGAGTTTTTAACCAAGATGAATGTCATTAAATCGATCGATATTTTTGAATAATGAGTTTTCTGGCCGAATTTTAAATACGAGTTTTTCATCTGATACGACGTCAGTAAAACAGCGTTATCGTTGTAGGAAAATAGACATTAGCTGCATTCTCGCTCTATGTGTTAAGTGTACACCTTTTCATCGTCAGGAGATCGAAAAAAAATTATAAAGCGCTTAGAGCATGATGTTTTCCTTGGATAAGCGCTATATAAATGCATCTTTATTGAATGGGGAAAGTTTTTCTCTGGATAGTTATTAGTAGCCAAAATTTTGAGTCATGTTTAAAAAATACTGATCCATAGCTTTGATTTATTTTAACTTTTAATATTTAAGCACGTTATTGGTAAAATGTTTACCAAATAGCACATACTTTGTTCTTTAATAAAACGGCAGCGTATGTAATAATCGCAGTCTTGAGTTGTATTTTTTCGCTAAAAAAGTTTTCTATAGGAAGGACAATGTACACATATCAGAAAAACACACGAATGGGAGAAAATATAAGCATTGTGCAAACACCATAACAAAAATAAACCCTTGAGCTTTTATCTAGCGCAATATCCACGAAACATGCTCAAATCGCTTTACAAGGGGTCCCTAGTCAACAGCAGCACTAAACATGTAGTATGAGACATGACGCCTATTAGGCGACATTTCATTTTTTCAGACACAGACAACGCTGTTAACGGCCAGATACTCATTTTACCCGAGTACGATTAGAGAATGTGAGAAAACAGCCTTTTCCAAGAACTCAACTATGCGCCGTTCGCGGGTGTCATACCACTAGGCCACATAGCCGCAGAAACAGACATGCCTTTACAGCACTTCGATACCCCTCCCATTATAGCTTATCATAGATATTTCAGGTGAAGGGAAGGTCTTTAGTGATCGATGAAATAGAAAATTGTCGTCAGGGACATAGTTATTATCGAATTATATGAACAACAATAACGTAACTATTGATTACCGAATACCAATAGTGCATTGCCATTTTTATAAAATATTTTAAAATTTTAAAATTTTGCTGAGATCACTTTTTTTCTTTTGTGTGTGTTTTTTTTTTTTTTTGCGCATGTGTATGCATGTGTGTGTTTGTTTGTTTGTTTGTTTGTTTGTATGAGAGAGTGAGAAAGAAAGAGAGAGAGAGAGAGATAGATAGATAGAGAGAGAGCGAGAGAGAGAGAGAGAGAGAGAGAGATGAGTATATTATTTGTGTGTGTGTGTGTGTGTGTGTTTGTGTGCAAGTGTGAATGCTTTTTTTTGTTTTGTTTGTTAGTATTTTGTTTTGTTTTGTTTTGTTTTGTTTTTGTTGGGGGGGGGGGTGTTATTATTTGGCGTGTGATATTATTTCTATTTATAGTAGATTGGTGCAGCATTGTCAAAATAGGTAAGAAAATGTCCAGGGGTCGAACAAGTAAAATTTAACTAACCGAGTTGCATCAAATTAGAATAACCCTTCCAGGCGCTAAGACTCAGAGTTGATCTCAGTTTCTGTTGCGTTGAATGCTACCTCCGGGTTTCAATGCTATTCAGTCCTTTAATAATAATAATAATAATAATAATAATAATAATAATATAATAATAATAATAATAATAATAATAATAATAATAATAATAATAATGATGATGATATAATAATAATAATAATAATAATAATAATAATAATAATAATAATAATAATAAATAATAATAATAATAATAATAATAATAATAATAATATAATAATAATAATATATAATAATAATAATAATAATAATAATAATAATAAAAATAATAATAATAATAATAATAATAATAATAATAATAATAATAATAATACCCGCTACGAAGGGAATCGTTTATTGTATACAAATCACCATTTGATGTTACGTGATAATAACCTGTTATTGAAACACATCTCTCCAAACGCATTTTTATCTATTGTGTTTTCCCTTTGTTTTCGCGCTATAATCTGTAAGACTGAAGCCATTAAAAAAATCTATTGGGACAGATCTCTGGGGAAATCGCGATGACGAACAATAGTTGTACGTTCTCGGTGATTGAATGGTTTGTAAGACTTTTATCTATTGGTTTGTTTGTATAATATGATTGCTTGTATTTTTGTTTGAAAAACCGAAGGGACAAAAGATTGACGTCACTCAGATCTTTGTAATTGTTTTCAGACCCTCATCATGTTAAAATCTCTCAAACCGGGGACTTCGTTCAGGTCCTAGGTAAGAGTTTTTGCCAAGATGAGGGTCATTTAAATCGACCGATATTTGAAGGACGAGTTTTTTGGCCAAATTTTTAAAAACGTGTCTTTCCAGACAATGCCAGTTAACTGATTAATCCGGATAGGCCTATAAAACTTGAACTCTAGTCCTCCATTAAGTGGGGAAAATAAGAAGAAAAAAAAACAACTATAAAATGAAAAGTAAAAACGAGACTGTATGAACATTAACACAGATTAGTGTCAAAATGGTAACACCAACGCTCGACTTTTTGGATATATATAATTGAAGATCATAGATCCCGCTTTGGGGTTACTGAGCAATGTGGGGAAAATATTATGACAATGCAACATCATTTTTCTATCAATTTTAAATTGAGTATAAAATATATCCCGTAAAATAAGTAATGTGTTTGTAAGAGTAAATTTTGTCAATTTACGTCAATCCGTAGCCTTTATAATTCAATTAGCTTTCCAAGCCAAGCCAATCCAATCCATACTGTTGCAGCTCCAGTTCCGAATGAAGATAGACACAACTTTTGTGTGCTGTGTAATGCTATTAGGTTCTGACTCCGCATCATAATAATTATGTACTCCTGTGACAGAAATGCCCCAACTAAAAGTAATTTCTATTCTTAAGTACAAAGCTGACATAATCTAAACTCAAGGATTTGTTAACGACCCTTGTGTAGCAAGAGTACGAGAGAATTGACAGGTTTCTCAATGATGCAATATTGCTGATTTAATACGTTATCATACTTACGCCCGAACGACCGGGTTCGAGCCCTTCTGTTAGCATTTTGCTCATTTTGTTTCTTTTTTCAGATTGAAATCCCAAATTCTGCGTAGGTACTCTGAAAAAAAAAAACACATTTTAAGAAACTGTCTTTCAAATATCGATCGATTAAAATGACCCTCATCTTGTCAAAAACTCCCAAACCTGTTGGATTTCCTTTCTGGTCAACATTTTAAAAATGTTTTGTTTGTGTTGGGTTTTTTTAATGTTCAAAGTACGGCGATATTGATGAAAGAATTAAATTTTATTTATTATATTAGTCATGCTCTCGCCAAAATCATTAATAATAAGAACAATTTTTATCACTAGATTAGCGATTATACGGTAATGTGCTAAGTCATCAGGAAATGAGTAATTAGGAAAGCTAATTTGAACACATTATCTTCCAGGGGAGATGATTAAATTCGGATGTCCCCGCGAGTAGAAGTGCCTCGTATGACCAAGATGGTACTAGCGACTCGATATCTCGTCCTATGTATTCAATGTATGGCGTTCGCCATTGAGAATTAAAGGAATTTTAAAAGATTTTGTTGATTTAGATAATCCCTAGATGGATGCTTTGCGTTTAGGTAAAATACTCACAACATCCACCAGCCAAATTAAACATACCAACACATAAAACTGTGTGTAACCTTTAACGTTTATAGTCTGATTCATATAATTTAGGGAGATCTCATCACTAACAGCAGGCTTTCTAAGAATAATAACAAAGAGCTGAGTGACGTCAACTTCATTCCATCTATAAATGCAATCTTACTACCTTCATAATATCTTCTTTTCTTTTTTCACCAGCGTTCAGGCCATGAGGGTCAGGCCACAGTATCGTCATTTCTAACCAGCGTTGTTCTACTGGTTGGTGTGTCAGGCGGACTCTTCATCGTGGTCACAGTCATCATCATCTGTAAATATTGTCACGGAAAGGGGAAAACCATTCAAAGGTTTGTTTTGTCTTGTTTTCTGTGCTGAGCCCATTTTGCTAATATTCTTGGCGTTGTTATTTATTATGTTATTTATTTATTTACCTCTGTCTAACCTCCAAATATTCCGCTCTGTCTCTTTATCTCTCTAGTCCTCTGTGTTTTGCTATCTATCTACTTTTCATCGTAGTCACAGTCATCTTAATCTGCAAATATTGTCACGAAAGGGGAACTCATTCAAAGGTTTGTTTGTTTGTTTGTTTTGCTTTATTTTTTGGATTGAGAGTATTTTGTTAATATTTTTATTGTTACTTAATATTATTCGATTATGTCTGTTATTTACCACCAACTCTTGGCTCAGCATAACTTTCATGTATCCTTCTCCTTCTCTTTGTCTCTCTATACCTGTCTTTTTCGCCCGATCTATTTACTTTTCATCATGGTCACAGTCATCATCACCGTCATCTGTAAATATTGAAAAGGGGAAAACCATTTTTAAAATGTGATTGTTTCGTTTTCGGGCTGACCTATTTTGCTGATGTTCTTGGTTATGTTATTATTTACTATCAAACATTGCTTCTCTGCCCAACCTCAAGGTATCCCTCCCCGTCTCTTTCTTTATCTCTCTCTATTCTTCTTCTTCTTCTTCTTCTTCTTCTTCTTCTTCTTCTTCTTCTTCTTCTTCTTCTTCTTCTTCTTCTTCTTCTTCTTCTTCTTCTTCTTCTTCTTCTTCTTCTTCTTCTTTCTTTCTTTCTCTATCTATATATCTATCTATCTATCTATCTATCTATCTATCTATCTATCTATCTATCTATTGGTCTATCAATCTACATATATTTCTATTTTTTAAAATGAACTTTTGTTTAGAGCAATATCCACTAAACGTGCTCAAAAAGCTTTATGTTGGACGTAACATGACGACTATTAGGCGATATTACAATCTTTTCGGACAGAGACAACGCTTTAAACGATCAGGTACTCATTTTACATCTGAGTACGGTGAGAGAATGTGAGTAAAGAGCCTTTTACAAGGACTCAACTGTGCCCCGAGAGAGGCTCGAACTTAGGACCTTCCGATCTGAAAGCGAGTGTCATACCACTAGACCACATAGTAGCACTAACATCTATTAAAGGCCTGAGTCCTTGGCTGGGAGGGAAACAGTCAAATATATAGTTATAGTTTTGGGAGACAATATCTTTTGTCCCTTGTGAATCATCAATCTCTTATGTACTGTTATTTTTTTTATTTTAAGCATTTGAGTTGTAAACATTTGAGTCTATTCCTCTAAGCAGGATCTTGTGCTAATGTCTGGGTGAGACTTTTAGGTGATCTCAAACTAAATACACTGATAGTGTGCTCTTGGAATCTACATCTGTTCCCTATTTGAACCATAATTTCCCCTATGTCTTATTTTTCCTTAAGTCCTTTTAATTGTACATCTAGAATGTTTTTACTATCCCATTTTCTTCCTTTTTACTGGCGCTAATATGACCTAAATGTGTTGCAAGCGCCGTAAAACCCCTATAAACATACAAACATATTTTCTATTTACTTTATTAAACTACATCGTTCGTTGTTTTTCATTAAATAATATCATGGCTTTACGGACACATCGTGCCATGGGAATTTGTCATTCTGACGTCGTTTCTGAATTCTCCTTCGTTATTACCTTAAAATCTGTTATCGTGAGTGCACAAATTTGTAACAGATAATCTGAAAAGCTCAAAGAAGTTGATTATGATTCCATTGTTACTTGGCAGATAATTTCACATTATTTGCGTCAGTGGGTCATGCTATAATATCAAAAAATTTTAGGTTATGATAAATCTATATTATTTCTTTTTTTTTTTGTTCGTAAGTTCTTTGCAAAATCAAGATTTTAACCAGTTCTCTCTCTCTCTCTCTCTCTCTCTCTCTCTCTCTCTCTCTCTCTCTCTCTCTCTCTATCTATCTATCTATCTCTCTCTCTCTATCTCTCTCTCTCTCAAATATATAAAAATATATATTTATACATGTGTGCGTGTGTTTTTGTGCGTGTATCATATACATTTTATATGTTTTTCGTGAGATATTAATGTGCTCGAATCTTTCGAGTCCTCGACTATTTAATTATATAATTATATAATTACAGTAATCTTACCTCTTACTTTGCCTAGAAAATTGTAGATTAAGTATGGGTAAAGTTAATACGTTGTCCACACTGTCTTTTACCGTTGAAAAACTTTTTCTACGGGTTTCTCTGGGTTAAAATAAAAAATAAACCAGAAACTGAAGATCTAATACAAATAGCAAAGTAGAAATTGTTTCTAAACGGTTCAAAATGTGTGGACAACGTATTAACTTTTTTAACACTTTTTTTCAACAATTTGTAACTTTTATAATTTTGATGCTAGAGTGTCAGTTTTTGGTGGTTTTTTTTTCTTTTTAGTTCATTTTATAAGATAATTCTGAATTCCGTGTCATCATTATGTTTTATTTCTAGCAAATTGTAAGTTAATTGTATGACATCATTCGAAATATAAATTTGACGTAGGATATAGCATACATGTCCAGGAGGGGGGGGGGTATTCTATTAACGTGTTATATCAGTAATAAATGTCAAGGCCGATCAAGTCAACTCTCATCCTCTTCACACTTCCACTCATCGATCACTCAAAAACACTCAAAAACAATGGGTATTAATTGTGCATCAGTATATCGAATAATATGCAGTCGAAATCAGTTATCAATGCTTATCGCTTTCTCTATGAGAATTTAGCATTCCTGGACCGTGTTAGAGATGATCAGGTGTCTTATCATGACGCACTCGTAACCGAAGTTAGATGTTCGATGACGCACGGCTACGTTTTGTTTGTGACAGAATCCTGGCAGTTGAATGGACAAATTGGTAAGGAATAATCGACAATTAGCACGTACTTAGCACACTGCCATGATCGCATTTTGGCATAGATAGCTTGTCGAGTAGGCAGCTATCCTTATAAGCTACGCACTTAACTGATCACACGATTACTTAGGCAGTCGGTACGTTTTGATCATATTCCAGTCGCTCTGAACTGGTTTTGATATAATTATAATGAACGTATGTGACCTAAAATGGCCGCCGCCAGCATCTTCGGTAGGCTATTGAAATATGCTAGTGACGTCATATTTGGAAAACTCAAATAAGTGTTAACCTTTCGTGATTGTCGGGCAATGCTCTTAATAATTGCATTTGTTTCTGGAGAGGGAGAAGCAAATACCCTATTTTTTAGCATCACGGTTGATGTGAAAGACAAGCCAAATTGTAATTTACATAAGCGAATACAACAGCTTCAAAAATTAACAAAATACCAAACACGGAACATTTCGGGCTCAAGACCTTTCTTCAGTCAATAAAAAACATCCAGTACATCACTTATATTAAAGATAGACAACACTCTTCTGTCCTCTGTTCATATTATGAATGATGTATTCACGTTTTCATGCTTTTAGCAGCTTAATATTCACTTTTGACTATAAGATTCGTTGAAATAGATCGATGATCAGATAAAATCAGATTTTCAGAGTCATGCAACTCCTTAATGGAATCTAACTGAATTCTCTTTCTGTATCGTTAAAAGGACAGTGATAGATGCAATTATTTAGATAGAACACTGGTCTGTCCGAAAGTACTTTACACAAATCTAAATGTAAATGTTGCTGCTCGAAGCTCGAAGAAATAGATAACAATGTGAAATTGAATGTAAGCTTCAATTTAATATAGGAAAACAGTTAAAATGGACGATTCATCTTAACAACGACATTACCACATGATCTCATTTGCCTGTAGTGTTTCATGCATCCTGTTTTGTTGATATAGGGGAAACCCGGAACGTCCATTTTAACTGTTTTCGTATATTAAGTTGAATCTTACATTTAATTTCACATTGCTATTCAAATCTAACTCATCAACATAGTCTCTTATAGGTGGATAGAGGGTCAGAATGAAAACCCTCGAGTCAACCCGAGTTCTAACTAACGGCGAGTGCTCTCAGGTTTAAGACTTTCTGACAAATTGTTTGTTCTCTTATCCAAATAACTACCGTACTCTGGGTAAACATGTGTTAAAATATTTGGCCAGAAAACTCGTCCTTCAAATATCGATCGATTTAAATGACCCTCATCTTGGCAAAAATCCTCAAACCTGGGACTTCGGTAGTTAATTTGTTAATTGACCGATGATTGGAAAAAAAATTTGTTGTGGTTTTTTTGTTTTGTTTTTTTCCCCAAAAAAATGCAAAACAAAAAATCTGTGTAAATTACAACTAGTCTTCTGTTCAGAAATTTTACTCGATAATCAAGCAATGCATTTTTATTGGCGGGGTTGCCAATCGGTACAATGTTTCGTCATGTAACAATGTTCAGCTATATTGAGCATGACCAGTAGCATGACGGGTGATAATGATCAAAAGTTCGTGGCCTTTGCGTTATAATAATATACTTATGCTTGTATTTGCGATTGTTGTTTTTTCCTATGTTATTGTCACTTTTCCGACAAGTCCAACTAAAAAGATGAGGTTTTGCAGGTGACATGTATTGACATGACACATAATGCGACACATCGTGTCAAAGTGTTAATATATCGGGATCAAACACTTGGTCCATTTAAACCCATATTACTGATATGACATGGGATGATAATAACCTGGACGTGACAATTTCGCCTTCTTGGAAACGCAAAGATGTGAGGAAATCTAGAAAACAGTTTTTGGTCCCTTGTAGTCGATGTCAACGCAATCCATTTGATGAATACAAGACACCTGTCGAACTTTGTAGCTTCTCGTTTATTACGAAAGTGTTTAGATGGTGTTTGTCATCTAGAAAGACAGGACAGGCTACGTGACAATTCCAGACGTTTTTCATTAGAATGTGTTTGGCTTCCGCTATAAGAGTTTTATGTTTTAATCGGAAGTTAGATGATATTGATTATACTCCAGCTCAAGTTTTCAACCTAGTGATACACGATAGTTAAGCATCATTTTGGGTTTAAAACTATCTTTGCTTTTCTTGCAGCACAGTGATGTAACGACAATGATTTTCTATATAGATAGATAATAACATGAAATTAATTGAGAAGAAAAATGGCAGTGGACAATGGAGACTAAAAAAAACATTGCGGCAATGAGGATTCAAACCCATGACCCTATTGTTACGGCAACTTTCCTTGCTACGAGATCGACGCTCTACTATCAACGCCATCCACCACTCCAACAAATAAAATGGTTTCAAATCTGTCTTGAGTCCCTCTCGCGACTTCTTGGTGTCATTCAGATACTAACATTTGGTTATAAAGTATTCGCTACACCATCAACGTGTTACTAACTTAAACCTTAAAAGTTTTCTTTTTATGTTTTCATGTTTATGTCCAAATATTAGTTTCATTTATTGATAAAGAGGTAGTAGCTACATAACAGAACTTGAAATGTTTACATTTTTGTTTTTGTTACCATTTTGTTTATTATTCCTTTAATATAAATAATGGCAGATCTTAAAGCATCATACTAGTTTTGCGAATAATTTATTGGTTTCCCAGTTTACCTTTTTTATCCTTTTCCACACCGTCATTGAAGAGAATTGGGTCAAGTCGCCTTGTACTTATATTATGCCCAACTTGTTTTGGGTTCATTGTTGTAAAGAAAATACTTTCAAAATGACGCAACATATTGTTCAATACAACAATGTTAAATCAAGCCCACAATTGCGGTCGGTTATCAGATCTGCAAATATACGCACCTAGAGCCAAGCCATCTGGCTTGTCCTTCTGTCCGATCAGTGGAAAAAAGTCATTAATAGCGATAAAGCCTATGGAGTCCACGTTAATTCAGGATTCTTTGTCAATGATCGGACAGCACAAATCATTGCGATTCTTTGGATGGGACGTGATTCTATCACAAAGTACTTTACGCCCCATTTAAAAGACATATTAATATACTCAATGACTGTTGAGTGGACAGATGGGTTGTAAAGAAAAAGTCTCGACCTGACCTATCCTGAAATCAAAAACGACCCCTCCGCCGTTCGAGGCGGGTGCTCTACAAATTGAGCTATCGGGACCCCCTTCATCCCGACCCTTCTCCCCCATGTTGCCACAGTCGACGCCCACTCTCATGAAGCCAATCAGGTCTAGTCAGCCTTGTAGTTCAGTCCAGGTCAATAACCACGTCATTTATTGACGAAGTAGCCAGAGACTCCATCATCACACGATCCCTAGACAATATTAGCCTATCTCCTGTTTATGAAGTTTAAGGGAGAGAGGGGGGAGCGGGTGTATTGTGGTCGATTGGTAGGGTGTCAAACTAGTCGGCGATTGATCCCGGTTCTAATCCAAGGTAGTCAAAAATCAATTTCCAGCCCCTTCTCTATTACTTGACCACCTGACGTGTAAAGTGCAATCGGAATATGACTGAAAGTACTCGTATTAACTATTCACTGTCAATCTCTTCAAATTTTTGCTTACTGTCCTTTCAAGCCATAGATATTGAGATACGATTCGATTTCGTTTGCTGCTCAAACTATTAGTGATTGACTAATTTTCTTCTTTTTTTTTTTCTTTTTTTCTTCTCTTTTTTTTTTGGGGGGTGGGGGTACTTGTTTGTTTGTTCGTTTGTTTATGTTTAGTATTGTGTGGGTTTGTTGTTTTTTTTCATTACTAGGGTTTAATATTTTAAAAAATTTTTTTTCTTTTTTTTCTTCTTTTTCAGTGTGTATTTTATTTTTAATCCAGTAAATCTTTACCCATATATCTTAATGATGCATTTGGCAGCATCCTTCCATTCTTCATTGTCTATAGTGTAGGCGACTGCAAAATTATGCGTCGCTGTGGTTTGGAGGTAGCGGTCTTAGATAAACAATACAACTTATATATGGTTCACATCCGATGGTACCTCGACATATGCCAGTAACCGGTTAACAGACCTGCCTAGTACTACGATAAATTCGTAGAATTACCAATTTATCGCTCCAGTCACAGAGCAGCATACGACTCTTTGACTCAATAAAGCTTGTTGAAAATGAACGTTTAGTTCCTTAGATCCTCAGATATTCTGTATTTTGAGGCATTTTTGGATCATGGTCAGGACAAAGTATTAATTGTAAAGCTATCTGTAGTGACCTTTTCTTCACCCCCCCCCCCCCCCCCTCCCTGAAAACTACGAATTTTTAACATTTCAAGTAGGCAACTCTGTGTTAACTCTGGAAAGACACGTATTTAAATATTTGACCAGAAAACTCCAAACATCTATCGATTTAAATGACTCCCATCTTGGCAAAAACTATAAAACCTGGGACCTCGCTAGGACATTTGCATACAATTTCCAAAATCATATCAGAGATGGATGTTACATTAAGAGGTCCCTCATTCACAGACTAAGATGTCTCTTCCCATCTGTTAAATGTACGTATAAGTAATTTTTTTTTAAATTTGTTTTGTTTTTCTGGGGTTTTTTTGTTGTTTTTATTTATTTTTTTTTGTGGGGGGTGGGGGTTTTTTAAAATTTTGTTTTGCTTTTTCGTTGGTTGTTGTTGTTGTTGTTGTTATTGTTGTTGTTGTTTTTGTTTGTTTTGTTTTTTTATTTTGTTTTGTTTTGTTTTGTTTTTAATTTGTTTTTGTTTGTTTTGTTTAGTTTAGTTTTGTTTTTTGGGGGTTTTTTTTTGTTTAGTTTTGTTTTTTGGGTTTTTTTTAGTTTTTTGGGGTTTTTTTGGTATTTTCTTTTTGGTTTTATTTTTTGTTTTGTTTTTTTTACCATTAGAACACTTAAATCTCCCGAGAAATAATGTTAGAAATGGTTTGTATAAGGAGATGTAGTCTTTTCAATAAACACATCTATTTCTTCCCTACTCACAACATCTGCCAGAAGGATGTATCTTACCAACACACAAAACTATGTGTAGCATTTTTACGTTTATAGTCTGATTGATAGAATTTAGTGAGAGAAAAAATATTAAAATGGCTGTCTAAAAGCAATAACAAAGAGCTGTGACGTTAATTTTGTTCCTTCTATAACAAAGAACTGAGTGAAGTCAGTCATATTCATTCTATAAAAAACGTGCACGTGCCTATTAATATCCGCATCTGTAATAGGTTGTGATTAACTGTTCACTCACCCAATACAGTAATGGTGAGAGACCTAAATATTAAACCGCATGAATAGTGTTTTTGCGTGACAACTATAATAATGTATTCCATGAAAATATTAAAAGCATTTATTATAATCTTGAGTCTATGATGCTCTAAAAATTAGCCACACCATTTTTTTTTCATTTAGAGCAGAAATTGTTACTTCACGTATGGATAGAATAAGATAAAACCACGACTTCTCTGTGTCGTAAACATAAAAACAGAAATATAGAATACTTATTGCAATTCCTATAATAATGAAGATAATGATGATCATCATTATTTTGTTGACGATGATAATGACAAAATAACGATAATTATTATAATGATTTATCGAACCGCCCCACATGTCATAATTGTTGCACTAACTCTTTTACAAAAAGAAAAAAAAATTAAGATCCGCCACTGAATCTAGCGAAGGTGCCAATCATGTTTTGAGCGGTGTCGATAGTGCTTTAAGTGCCTTGCTCGGAGACAAAACATTGGGTCTAGTAAAATACAAATCTCGGCTCAATAGCCACCATCTGATCATCTACAAAGCCCAGCTTTGCTTGACTTTCTCACTAAATGTCAAGCCAGGGGAATAGGACTCTGTTATCAAAACGCACTCATCTATTTTAAGATCCCAGCCTCCCAATGTCGTGACATTACGTCGATTCACACCATGCTAATATTACCTCTGGTATCAGTTCTAGCCTGTCGGAGACGCAAGAGATAAAGATGAAATGAAGATGGACAGGGATATGCAACGATAATGATAATGTTAAGGGATGATTGGTGAAGAACAGTACCAGAAAATAAAACAGAAGGAAAGAAATTAAGGTGAGTAGCAGTCCATCTGGAGACCTAATGAAGGCGCGGCGCCCTCAGTCCGACAAAGAGCGTAATCTTAGGTTCGGCACGGCACGCATGCGTACGACATCCTGAATGAATTTGTCTAGAAATAGTATCGAAGAAATAAACGTACAAATTCGTATATTCATGACTGAATGAATGAATGAATGAACGAACGAGAGGTTGAATGATTGAGGTCGAGAGCTCTCCATGGAGCCGAAGTTTATCCCGGTTTCTATAGTGTGAAACTGACAATAGCAATTTCTTGCTATCCTTTGGATGGGACGCTAGTCTATCGAAAGTACTTTCGTCAAATCAAACGGACTCAGCTACCCATTCACTGCTGGGTGAACAGGAGAGGAGAGGAGTCAGAATAATAAACTCGACTGCACCCGGGATCGATCTCGGTCCCTTTGCGTTTGAAGCGAGTGCTCCACCAACTGGCTATCGGGACCCCAACGAATGGATAAAAACAATTGACAATTGCACTAAAGAGACGAGTAAACAAATAAATGGATTAATCAACAAATAACGGTATATATAATCCATTCGAAAGGCCGATGAAGACATAGATGGATAGGTGGATAAAGAGTAGAATGAGAGAGAAAAATGAATGAATGGAAAACAAACAGGACAGCATTTGTGTCGAGGGAATAATGATAACATTAAGATAATATTGTGTGGGATCTATCTTACTCCAAATGTCACGAGTCTAATATCGTGTCATTATACGAACGGGAAACGTAGTCGTGAAAGCATATTACTATAATAATCTAATATTATCCTAACAAAAGACAAGCCAAGTTCTTAGGCATGCTCTGATAAAAGTATTTAGATCGATCTATATTGTGTTCTTATATCTATATAGCGCAATTTTGCGTTTTCGCACTTGTCAATGAGCTTGTCATACCCTGCCAAAATATCTTTTTTAAAAAATTTTTGGCCAAATTTTGTTTTACTATCAAATAAAGGTGAACAAAAATTACCCTCAAATTGTCCACTCACAAAAAAAATTGAATTGCGTATCTACCTCATTTTATTTAAATCATCAAAATTTGAATAAATTCCTGGCCAAAATGGGGAAAAAGCGTTTTGTCTATCTATAGCTGTTTGCTTTATTTTCGAATGAAGCGCCATAAAATCAAATATATTATTTCATATCTCGTCTAATAGACACTATTTTGTTGTGCTCACTACACAATCCTTGACAGCCTCTCTCCAGATAACTCATTAACGAGTATCTTGCCCAAGAATACACCGCTGGGACGGTAGCCTTCCGACCATTGTCCACCATATGGTCATTAACCACGCTTAATTTTAGTAACAAGACGAGAAATTGAACCTCCTGTAGGTCAGCCAGCTAGTTGATGGAGAACTGCCCAATCCCTGAAACGTTCCTGCTTTGTTTAACCGTTTTAAACTGTATTACAATGCAATGCTCAACAATGTGATCTGCAGTCTTTGGACCCGTATCACAGCGAGTGAAAGGGGACAACACCATCAGGATTCCCAGTACAAAGTGGTTGCCGTTAGGCAGGTCTTTACCAGTTGTCTGATGGCTACAAATCATTGTGTTCACTCGAGATAATAAGGAAAAAATACTATTGAATGAGATATCTTAACTATCCAAACTAATATGGAATGGACAGAATGATATTATATTGAGTAAATGTATTTCTGCCTAAATCAGACCCTTGATTGGTATCCAAAATATGACTACAAGGATGGAAACACACGAAACTGTCATCTAAGCTTGTGCATTAGAATTAGAGTGATTTGCAATTTTCCTTCCCTCGTAGAAACGATCAAAATTGATAATAAATGTTGTTTACATCTAAGATGTCCTTATAATAGTATTCATTGTGTTGGACACAACAAAGGGACAAAATCGATGACAAATACATTCCCCTAATAGCATCGAACTGCAAACCTTAGGAGACCTCGTTCGTTGGATAGATGTGCAATGGGATAGATGGGAATGATAAAATGTAACTACATACAATTATATAAACGGTATTTATTAATAAGAAGTCTGATCTTCTTCTTTTTCTTCTTCTTCTTCTTCTTCTTCTTCTTCTTCTTCTTCTTCTTCTTCTTCTTCTTCTTCTTCTTCTTCTTCTTCTTCTTCGTTTTTGTTTTGTTCTTTTGTTGTTGTTTTTCCTTGTGTAAACCTCCAATGTTATGGAGGATTACCTTTATTAGACGTAGATTAACAAAAATATACCAAGAATAAAAAAACAATACTTTAGTGAGTGAAAGGTATAAAAGAGAGAGAAAGAAAATAAGAGGAAGGAAATGATAAAGTAGAAGGTGCAGAGAGTTTGGGGTTTTATCATCGTTTTAAGTGGGAGGGAGAGATTGTCCTGAGCAGTCTTTAACCGGTTCCGTTCTCAAAACCACTGTTTAATCACATCACTGCTCTATCATTTTCCACTTCCTGTCTTGTAGTCGATGTATGCCATATGGTTCGCTATAACAGGTTCGACTGTATTGATTACTTATGATATATTATGATTCTCATTTGTTTGCTTTACCCTGGGCAAAGTTGTAGGATTTAATGAACCAGTCTTTCCCTCAAGCATATCATATTGTCGTTATTTATGTGGGACGTGTCAACACAGTATAAGTTTTAGTCGAATTTTCTCCCCCTTCCCACAACCACTTCTTCTTCTTCTTCTTCTTCTTCTTCTTCTTCTCTACTCTACTACTACTACTACTACTACTACTACTACTACTACTACTACTACTACTTTTTTTATTTCTTCTTCATTTTGTTATCATTATTATTATCCTCATCATCATCATCATCATCATCATCATCATCATCATCATCATCATCATCATCATCATCATCACCATCATGACCAGTATCAGCAACGGCAGCAACAGCATCATCAGCATTATAATCATCCCCCTCCTCCTCATCATCATCATCATCATTATCGTCATCATAACAGTGTAACGGTGGTGTTAGGTGGTTGTGGTAGTATTTAAAGTAGTAGTAATAGTAGTAGTAGTAGTAGTAGTAGTAGTAGTAGTAGTAGTTGTAGTAGTAGTAGTAGTAGTAGTAGTAGTTAGTAGTAGTAGTAGTAGTAGTAGTAGTAGTAGTAGTAGTAGTAGTAGTTGTGTAGTAGTAGTAGTAGTAGTAGTAGTAGTAGTAGTAGTAGTAGTAGTAGTAGTAGTAGTGGTAGTAGTAGTAGTTGTTGTTATTGTTGTTGTTGTTGTTGTTGTTTTGTCGAATAGTGGTTGTAATATGGTGGTGTGAGTAACTAGTCATTTAATTATATCTTTTATCTATATTTCAATTTTGTCAATCTTTACCTACTTTTAGAAAGGGCTGCAGAAGCTCCAGCCACGATAACCTCTCTGAGAGAACATACTGTGCCCTGCATCGATATGAAACAATCAACTCTGACGTCTTTTCGGATCCGAGCTCATGTTCCATTGATGTCGGGCCGCCTCTGACTCCTCGTAAACCGTTGGATTTTAGGTAAGCTTGAAGAAAAAATGTAGGGATCCGTTGCAATGTCATTTGATACAAATTGGCATTCTTTTATCCCTCAGTCAACAGGATTAGTTTTGGTTCTAACATGATACAATATTTGAGCTTTTATTTAGCGCAATATCAAAGCGGTTTACAAGTGCTCCCAGACCAACAGCAACACGAAACATGTAGAACGAGACATGATGCCTGTTAGGCAAACATTACAGTTTTTGTCGACGTAAACAACCTGAGTACGGTGAGAGAATGTGAGTAAAGGGCCTTATCCGAGGACTCAACTATGCGCCGAGCGAAGCTCGAACCCAGGACCTTCCGATCCGAAAGCGAGTGTCATACCACTAGACCACATAGCCGCACAATCCATACATAAGATCAATAACACCAATGCGATTCGGGTTGAAATAAGCTTGAATCTCAGAGCTGATACTCTTCTCTTGATGAGACGGTTTTATCTGTAGCACAAACCTGATTTTTTTAAATAGTCAAATTATGAAGGGAACAATATCCAGCCTTGACATTAAAAGGCTCCATCCAATATACTGCCGTCCTCTGAAATAACTCGTTAAAATGGCCAGAAAACGTGTCCTTCAAATATCGACCGATTAAAATAACCCACACCGTGTCAATATCTCTAAAACCTTGCACTTTGATAAAGCCCCGGATTTGAGAGTTTTTGACAAGATTAGGGTAATTTGAAGCAATCTATATTTAAATAACGGGTTTGTTCTGGCCTAAAGTATAGACTCTGGAAGCTAAAAATCTAAATTATCGGAGTAAAACTCCGGGGTTTTTTTTCTTTTCTATCTATTTACCACTGAAAGAGTCGCTGCGCTGAGACTAATATGACCTCTGGCGGAAAGTACTAGACATTTTGCAGTACGGAGATTGTATAAGCTCCAACAGACTACTCACGACAAAAATGACCTTAATATAGCGATAAAATACCGAATCATTTGACTGTGAAAATAACAACTATATAGATATATCATTAATAAATACCGCTGTTACGTAACTATAATAATTAGACAGATATATGTGATGTCATGCGAGAACAAAGGTAATGAAGATGTCAGAGTGATAATGTTGACAAAACAAAACAAACAAAATATGGCCGAGATGGAAAAGGGGACATGTCCCCAATGGTTAAAAAAGAACATTTGCTGGAGATAATTGAAAATATATGGCGAAAATGGAATGAGCATGTCCAAGATAGTTTACAAAATAGAACGCGTGCGCACACAAACACACACACACACAAACACACACACACACACATACACATACACACTCTCATTCACAAACACGTATACACACACACACGCACATAACATACAAAGAGACAAGGCTGTTATCGGCTAGGTACTCATTTTACACCTGACTATGGTGAGAGAATGTGAGTAAAGAACATTTTTCAAGAATTTAACTATGCGCCGCTAAGAGCTTTTCTCGAACCCTAGACCTTCAGATCAGAAAGCGAGAGCACAGCTTAGATGCCGCACAATGAAACAAATCCCTTAAAGTAAATTCAGAGTTAAAATGATAAGAATATGAACTTTAAATTGTTTTCTAAATGTAAGAAATTGCATTTGTTTACCACGACATGTACATATATGCAGGTCTGACATCCGAACCCGCTTATTATGGGCCTAGTTTAACATTGTGGAAATGGACAATATTTCGCGTCATTTTTTTAAATATTTTTTTTTTAGATTTACATTACAACAATGAGCCCATCAGGAATTTGGTTATCAGACCTGAAAATAAGTTCACGTCGGGTTTCCACCATGACGAATAGAAATAAATTTCAAGTTTCATACTACTTCCAGGTCTTAGTCTATTCCGACATAATACCGATTTGTGACGTTGGGTCACATATTAACTTTTTTTTTCTGGGCTTTTTCTTTTTCTTCTGTTGCGTCGAACAAAAGAATGTGTAAGTAGTAAGTAGTAGTTGCTATTATTCTGAGGGTTAAACTATGCCTTCGATACTTTTGGGTCAACTCGACGCCAAAGAAGGATTGTTACCTTTCTTAAAGACCAATGCTATGAGTTCAGGTAAAATACTCACAACATCCGCCAGCCGGATAGGATCCTAAGTCTTCCAGAACCGATAGATTCATGGAGCCAGAGTTTATCCCGGTTTCTATAGAGTGAAACGGACAATAGCAATTGTTTACTACCCTTTGGATGTAGCGTACCAACACACAAAACTATGTGTAACCGTAAACGTTTATAGTTTGATCGATTAAATTTACCGAGAAATAATCATTAAAATGGCTGTCTAAAAACAATGACAAAGTCGATAAGTGAAGTAAAATTAGTTCCATTTATATGCAAATGCGTTTGCAATCCTTTCAGACTGCCAGAACTTACCCATGAAACTGAAGAGCCGACGGAGACAACAAAGTTAAAGAATGACTATGAGCAAGGTGAGTTGGATTTGTGCTTTTAACTCTTTTAGATTATAAATATTACATGTTGCCTTCTTTTCATTTGTAAAACTCAAATCATCATCATCATCATCATCATCATCAGCAGCAGCAGCAGCAGCAGCAGCAGCAGCAGCAGCAGCAGCGCCACCACCACAACCACCAGCAGCAGCAGCAGCAGTAGCAGAATCATCATTATCATCATCAGCAGCAGCAGCAGCAGCAGCAGCAGCGGTAGCAGAGACATCATTATCATCATCATCATCATGATTGGCATCATCGTCGTCGTCATCGTCGTCGTCGTCATCATCATCGTCGTCATCATCACAGTCGTCGTCGTCATCATCAATATCACCACCACCATCATTATCATCACTATCATCATCTTCACCACCATAACAAATAATCATATACCTGTGTGCCAATCTGTGTATGCAAATGTTTATGTACATTTGTGTCTTTGCGAAGTCCCATGTTTGAGAGTTTTTACCAAGATGAGGGCCATTTAAATAGACCAATATTTGAAGTAAATTTTTCAATCTATGTTTTTCCAGAGTACGGCAGTTAACTGGTTAAAAATGATGCAATTTAACTTTTGTAGATGGCCTTAATAGTAATCACTAATATTATCACCTATATGGGAAAATGTGGTCTCGTTGTAAGACACTCGCCTTCAGACTGGAAGGTCCAGGTTTCGAGTCCCGCTCTGATCGGCACATAGTTGAGTCCTTGGAAAAGGCTCTTTAGTCACATTCTTTCAAAATACTCAGGTGTAAAATGAATACCTGGCCATCAGAAAAAAAATGTAATATCGCCGTACATGGCACGTCATGTTTCGCCCGACATGTTAGTGTTGCTGTTGGATAGGAGCCTCTTGTAAAGCTATTTAAGCACGTTAAGTGGATATTGTGATATATAAATATGCTCACGGTTTTCAATTATCTTGTTTTCTCACAAAGACAA
This sequence comes from Berghia stephanieae, assembly GCF_034508935.2. NCBI lineage: Eukaryota > Metazoa > Mollusca > Gastropoda > Nudibranchia > Aeolidiidae > Berghia > Berghia stephanieae. The sequence goes on along the minus strand of NC_088360.1, from coordinate 49,288,282 downwards.
TTGGGATAACCCAAAGCATTAACGATACGTAAAACTGTGGTTATGCATGCCACGGTTTCTCAAATATCATTATATTACTTCCGAAAATAAGGTAATGACGCGTGTTTGTTTTTTTTCGCAAATCAATTTTCCACAGCACTGATTTCCCATCCTATAATTTCAAGTAGACCTTGATTTCCTTCACTTTTTTCATGTATTATATATATTTAGATATTATTTTACATCTAACATAACACATAATCACAGAAAAGGAAAATAGTTTATTTTCAAGTCTGTATTGATTTCAATACGATTTTTCTATTTGTGGAAAATAATTAATTTCACAAAAATGTCAAAGTTAAGAAATTTTATCTCAGTGTTCGAAAACAATTTAGACAAATTTAAAATACACACTGTTTAATGTTGGCGATGACGTAAAACATTTATTCGTTGATTCCATTCAAAATGGAGCAAATATGTGGCGGCCTCAAAGCATTTCCAATCAATAACAAAAACGATGAATGATAACTTTGTTTTTGCTTTGTGTTTTTGTTTGTTTGTTGCTTTTTTTTTTTTTTTGGGGGGGGGGTTGTTTTGTTTTGTTTTTGTTTTAAGAAAAAACGCGTTTTTATAGTGTATCATCCGCTCATCGTATTCAAGGCGCTTGACACGGGGTCCCAAGACGACTTGTACTTAGTTGCAGGTCTGATATCCCAAATTCATATGGGCCTTTTGTTGAAATGGAAATACTCTCAGACCAACGCAAAACATTGTTTATTACAACAATGTTAAAGCAGGCCTATAATTGCGTTCGGTTATCAGATCTGCGAATATGTGTACACCGGTCCAAGCCAAATGCAACATTGAACATGTAGAACGAGACGTGACCTTATAATTCCGTACTTGTAAAAAAAAAAAAAACATTGCTAAAATTTTGGCTAGACCTTAAGTCCCAGGTTTGAGAGTTTTTGTCAAGATGAAGGTCATTTCATCGATCGATATTTGAAGGATGAGCTTATTTTGTTTTTCTTTTTATTTGTTTTGTTTGTTTGATGGGGGGGGGGGGGGTCCAAAATTTTCAAAATGTGTCTCAAAGCATTAAACCGCAAATCACACTTTGATAAGTAAAATAAAGACTTAACGTGTTGTAAAACTGATTATACATAAAGAAAAAACTTTGTTCATTAGCTGAGGAAGGGTTTGAGTTCAAACCATCCCTTGTTATCCTTGGGGGGAGGGAGAAAATGGTTATATACATTGCTTAACTTTGTTCCTTACTTTTTCCAAATTTCTTTCCTCCGAGTGTTTATTTTATCCCTAGTAATCATGAATCTTAACTGTATGAGTCTGTGAACACACAACCATTTGTTTACATTATTAATAATTCTAAATTCATCTGTAAAGATGTTATTAAATTGAGTTGTTATATAGCGCAATATCCACTAAATGTACTCAACGCGCTTTACAAAGGCTCTCTGGCCAACAGCAACGCTTAACACGTAGGACGAGACATGACGCCTGTTAGGCGATATTACACTTTTTTCCGACAGAGACAACGATATTAACGGCTAAGTTCTCATTTTACACCTGAATACGGTGAGAGAATGTGAGTAAAGAGCTTTTTCCAAGGACTCAACTATGCGCCGAGCGAGGATCGAACCCAGGACCTCCCCATCCGAATGCGAGTGTCATACCACTAGACCATATAGCCGAACACGATTACTAAATTTGTCGCGGATCTGTAGTTTAAAAGCATAATATTTCAAGGCAATATTGAATGAATTGATTTTAACAGAAAATACGGTCGCTCTTTTATGTATATTATACAAAAGGTCGGGTCCAACCCAGCGTTCAATGAAATCGGAAGCAAATTCTAGAGTTTTTATTTGAGTTTCCTTTTATCATTTCCTTCCTCTTTTTTTTCTTTATTACTTCTTGTTTGTAGTGTAGTGCTTTAATTGTGCTGAGATTTTGCTATTGATAATTTATTTATAGTTACAACAAGTAGGACATCCCTTACTTTGTCATATAAAAAGCACGTTGTGATTTATATTACTATAAAGCTGAAGACAGATTAGATAAACATAGTTATTACCATACCTACATCTGATATGGACTTTTCTAAACAACCATGGTATCTATAAACGGTTATCACCAACAATTATATTTAAGTTGTGGAACTGCTTAACTGCCATACTCTAAAAAAAAACATTTTGACAAGAAAACTCGTCCTTCAAATGTCAAAATGTTCAAAAATAACTCTCATCTGGGACTTCCATGACTTTGCCAATAAAATACCGCTCACAAAATTTCATTTTATGAGATTTGTCATTAAGATAAGAAGAAAAGTCATTTTTATAACGTTGCCTGAAGTTTTGCTCCAAAACTTTGGCTTCGTATTTATTCGGGGTTCTAAAAAGGAAACACGTGTTGGAGATAACTGAAAGTGTCTTGAAATGCGTGTGACAAAATGCATCATAATTTTAGTACAAACCTCCTCCTTGTAACACACGCACACACACACACACACACACACACACACAAACACAAAAATACACATACATATGTACATCTAAACACATACATAAAACGCACACATAAATATTTGGATCCATTAAGTATATGGAATTCTTATTTTTCCAATTGGAACGAAAGTGAAGTATCGTCATAGGAGATATAATGAAAGACATATAGAGAGGATGTGTGGGGTAAAGAGAGAGGGAGTGAGAGAGAGAAAGATTGTGAGAGAGGGAGGGAGAGAGAGAGAGAGATAATCTTTAATTTGATATTGAGGTATAGATCTGACCAATCATATGCATTGGGTTTTCTGTTATATCATCAAATATGTTTCTCTAGGTTTTTTTTCTGTTTTTTGTTGTTTTTTTTATTCTTTGGGTTTTTTTTTTTTGGGGGGGGGGGTGGTGTTATACTTTCTATTTATTTTTTTATTTATTTATCTGCTAAAAAATTTGAATATAGATATATCATGCTTTCTGTTAGTCCATCTAACTACACAGCGGTACTGCACATGCTGTCTCATATCATTCATTTTCATTATTTTCATCCCGTCCTCTCCAGCTGACTACTCTAACCAAGACATTGTCAACTCTTCATCTACCAATGCTGAACAATACGCCATGGACGCTGCAGTCGCTTTTAAAGAGCAAGAGGACACGCCCACCAACACCTCCGGAAGTACAACATTTGGGACCGGATACGGAAGTAGGCGAGTATCATTTCAACTGAGCAATCTTCCACGGTCCAGTTCATCCGGAGACTTCAAAATTCGCAGGTTTTCACCTCGATGAGCATGATTCCCTTTAAATCCTATTCATCTCTTTGACTAGTTCCTCCGATTTTTTTCATCAGAATCTTTCCTTTTTGTGCACACGCAGCAAGACCCACAGTTAACGCATGAAAGAGCAAAGCAAAATTTATATTCATTCGCTCTTTCCCAAAACTATTTAAACCCAATTTTACACGTTAAGTTTTTTAATCAATTCTTCAGAGAAATGTGATGTAAATGGGCCTACTGTGTGCGTGCATTCTTCATAATTTTTTCCACATTATAACGGACTTGTATGAACATAGTATGTCATATGATGACCTGTCCTGTTTCATCTTCATTATCAGACTTTTTGGAATCTTTCAATTGTCA
>NC_088360.1:49232145-49279645 GCF_034508935.2 Berghia stephanieae | reverse complement strand
GAGATGAGTCCGTCAAATGATTTAACAAGGTTAGAATCGAAATAATTTATGGTGTCCAATGTCCATGACAAAAACTTCCATTAGATTTTCTCGAGACGAGTCCAATTAAACAAGAGATATAGTTTGTCGATACAAGATGGCAAATTATTAACCATTATTATTAAATTATTGCGTTGTTTGCAAAATCTTTAATCACGAAGGTGGAATAATCATTATGATGACATGGAGTCCTGTTGGCGTAAATAACTGCTTGAATTGGTTTGATTCCTGATTTGGTTTTGGTTTTATTTATTAATTTGTTGTTTTTTTTTCTGTTTTTTGTTTTTTGTTTGTTTTTTGTTTTTTGTTTTTTTTTTTGAGTTTTTTTTTTTTTTTTTGGTTTTTTTGGGGGTTTTTTTTGTTTTTTTTTTTTTTTTATTTTTTTTGTTTTTTTTTTTTTTTTTGTTGTTTTTTTTTTTTTTTTTTGGGGGGGGGGGTGGGGTTCTTTTGTTGTTGTCAATTTGCTTGTTGTTATTTTTAAGGGGAAGGTTTTTCTTTTCGTTTCGTTTCTCTTTTTTTTCTTTCTATTTTATTTTGTTTGTTCTTGTGTTGTTATTGTTTGTTTTGTTTTTTTCTTGTTTTTTTTTAATCTGTCAAATACAGGAGAGTTACGTATTGAGATGTGCCGGATGCGAGTAACACACAATATTTTCATCATTTTTTGCAAATCTCAAATTGAATTGCGTCTAATTTCAGAATCTTTAAAAATCGGCATTCTGATTAGAAAAAAATGTAGTTGCGTAAGTAAAAATACGAGAAGTAGTTGAGATCTCGTAGAAGGGCTGTTGAGGCCATCCATACACCCTGCTCGACTATGTATCAAACCTGAAAGGTTTAGCAAAGTTTGAATCCCCAACGTTAACCATAATTAATTCTCTTTTATGGACTATTACTATTAAGTAGTTTAATTTACAAATCAGGGTTTTATCAGTTACAACGATTTGCTATTGTTTTGCTAGGTTTGTTTTTTGTTGGGTTTTTTTTATTTCCATTGGACCACTCATGAGGAACTGGACAGCTGGATCTGTTAGGACTTGCGTAAAATACTCTTTGATTGATTGTCCTACTACCCAAAGAGTAGTAAACATTGTACAATCAGCTCCGTAGACCTAATATCTCTAAAGTACTATTGTTACCTGACAAATAATCCAGCTTTGTCTTGTGTTTCAGGGAACAGTTGTAGTCTAGGGTTGAAGAAATTTGACAAGTTGGTGATCATTTTATTTGATGTGTAGGCTATGTGATCTAGTGGTATGACACTCGCTTTCAGATCGGAAGGTCCTGGGTTCGAACCTCGCTCGGCGCATAGTTGAGTCCTTGAAAACGGCCCAGCACTCACATTCTCTCACCGTACTCAGGTGTAGAATGAGTACCTGGCCTTTAACAGCGTTGTCTCTGTCTGAACAAATTGAGCCTAACAGGCGTCGTGTCTCGTTCTACATGTTACGTGTTGCTGTTGGTCAGGAACCCCTTGTAAAGCGCTTTGAGCACGTTTAGTACTAGTGGATATTGCAGTGGATATATAAAAGCTCGCGTTTTTATTTGCTGTGGAGTCTACATGTGACGGGGTGATTGAGATGCTAGAAACTGAAATTATAGACCAAAAAAATATGATCTGGATTGCTTATTCAAGGACAATCAATGTAGTATATTGGAGTGACAAAAACAGGAACCCCTTCTTGTCCCTTATGTAAACATCCCAATGAAACAGTAACAAACCACTTACTTGAGTGTCGACCTCTTGAAGATCTCAGATATACATTCCTTCCACCAAATCCAAGCATCAGTAACACGCTGTAGTCATGTATCACATCTACGTCGTGGATACAAGACCTAAGGGTTAAAGCTCAGCTGGTCGCTGGTTCGGATAAGCGACGTTAAAATCACAGTTTGGTATATTGTTATTGTTCACATGGACAATTACGTTTTGAGATTATATGTCACATTTGACGCTAAAAATTTTTTTAAAGTTTTCCAGCCAAAATGATAAAAGGCGTATTGCCACTGGACGGCGGGGGTTCACCTCATAATTGAGCTGTTATATAGCGCAATATACACTAAACGTGCTCAAAGAGATTTACAAGGGTTCCCTAGCCAAGAGCAACACTTGACATGTAGGATGAGACATGACAACTGTTAAGTGACATTACACATTATTCAGACAGAGACAACGATGTTAACGGCCAGATACTCATTTTACACCTGAGCACGGTTAGAGAATCTGAGTAAAGAGGCTTTTCCAAAGACTCAACTATACGCCGCTCGGAGCGGAACTCGAACCCAGGACCTTCTGATCGAAAGAAGAAAAAGTCATACCACTAGACCACATAGCCGCACCCCAGCAGGAACGGTCAATTGTGCTGGAATTCTAGTACTACGTAGATAAAATTATCTGCTCAACCACTCTCATCTCGCCCAGCAAGATTAGCTAGTCATTAAAGTATCGATCCGATACCTATCCCAATTCGTAGAGAGTCGGGAGTAGAAGCAAAGACTGGAAAGTTTGTTGATTTCGTTAAATTTCATGAAAAGTGTTTTCTGCAAATCCTCCCTTTATAACCCATACATTATATAATATAGAGCATTGTTTTTATGTATATCCGTGTTTTGTAGCGTGGAAATAGACCGCATTACTGACATATTCTTGTCTTATATTTTATTTTAATAGAAGGCTGTTTTGGTCAGATCGAAATTAGATCCAGCTATCGAAACCCCGTTTATGGGACACTGGCAGGGCCTGCACAACGCCATAATAACGCAATGTAAACACCGGATAATTCTTAAAGCTTGATTTTTTTTTTTTTTTTTTTTTTTTGGAACAAATCATTTATATTTTACCCATTTATTTTCCTCATCGTCAAATGAGTTAAACATATTGAGTTTTTATTATAATTTAACCATAATTTCAAAACTTTCTCAGTGTTTTTTTTTTTTTTTTAATCATTCATCAATCTCGTCATCCATATATTATATTTAGTATTTAGTATTTATTAATCAAGTGATTAAATACTAAAATTAAAATTACTTGTCATCTTTTCCATATTATAGAAAAAATACTGCAGGTGTTTTGGAATTCAAGTTTTCCTGGTTATTCTAATGTGTCCAATAGAAGGAACGAAGTTGACGTCACTCACGTCTTATCTTATGGTTTAAGCCAGCTATTTTTATGTAATAATTCTCACTAAATTGAATTAATCAAACTATAAACGTTCAAGGTTACACACAGTTTCGTGTGTTGGTATGTTATATACGGCTGACGGATGTTGTGATCTTATAAACTAAGCGCATAGCATCAATAAGGGTACTATAATTTTGTCTGTTGGTACGTGGTTTCCGGCTGGCGGATGTTATGAGTGATTTAACCTTAATGCAATGCATCAATAAAGTGAAATATAGTATTAATTCATTTTCTACCTGGGTGTCGCTTTACAATTTTTGAATCTCAACTCCCCAGAGTATTTATTTGTTTAATTGGCCACACCATGTCATTTAATTTTATTTATTATTTTTTTTTTTTTTTTGTTTTTTGTTTTTTGTTGTTGTTTTTTTTTTTTTTTTGGGGGGGGGGGGGGGGGTCATCGTATCGGGGATATATTGAAAGTTAGATTTTTTTCTGGTCATTTTTTTTTTCAATGTGGAATGTTAGAATACGATTTTGGCCTTTAGACTTGTCTTCCAATAATCGATCGATTAATATGATCCTCAACTTGTCAAACCTAGGACTTCATTGGGCCATAATTTAAATTGATCGATATTTGAAGGACGAGTTTTCTGGACAAAACTTTAAAAAACCGTTTGTTTGTTTTTTTGTTTTTGTTTTTCAGAAAGCGCCATTACTGTCACAGGACAAACGTGGTACAAGATTAACGTTGTGCAATATGGTCTTTCGTGTGATTGTTTGTGGCCTTGAGAGTTTAATAGGGCATAAAGTACATGGAATGTTTGTGATTTGAGCTCACACGCACCAACATTTTGTTCAGCCACTATACGAACACAAACACAACCACACACACACACACACACACACACACACACACACACATAATATAGATAGTTCGAAGTTGACGTCACTCGGGTCTTTGTTATTGTTTTTTTGCCATCCGCGTTTATGAGTAGTTCTCACTATAGATAGTATGCAGATGACGTATAGACTGGTTAACACGGTATAGATAGAATGCGCTTGGCCAAGGAGTTCACAACATTGCCATCCGGAAGTATAACGGACCAACACACAAACTCTGTGTAACCATGAACTTTTATAGTCTGGTTAATACAGTTAAGTGAGAACAACTCACAATCTCGGATGGCAAAAACAATAACAAAGGCTTGAGTGACGTCATCTGCATACTATCTATATACGTTCATGGTTGCACACAGTTTTGTGTGTTGGTCTGTTATACATCCGGATGGCAATGTTGTGAGCTTCTTAGCCAAGCGCACACTATCTATATATTGAATTATATATATATATATATATATATATATATATATATATATATATATATATATATATATATATATATAATGCAAATTTTCACTCACATTTTTTTGGCCGAGACGACTCGTTTCTGTGTTTTTTACACTTCTTCAGTCGGCGTAATCCATTGTAATGTCCGTGGAAAAGTTCCTACTCCAAACTAAAGTTGTTTCTTTGTGTAGTGGGTGAATGTGAGTGAAAATTTGCATTATATATTAGCTCTAACCACCATTATCGAGCACTTTCGTACCTACAAGTACCCACCAACACTCATAAATATATATATATATATATATATATATATATATATATATATATATATATATATATATATATTGTCTAACCAGCATTGTTTGACTTGGGATTACTGTAATATTTACTGAAAAACTTTTCGGTAATATTATCCTAATCCACCAGTCTCAACCCACACTAGTACATACCTGCAACATACACCAACCCTTCCCACTTCATCTGCTCCCCCCCCCCCCCCCCCTACCCCCCACCCACCCACTCCCCTCCCTTTGGTTTAACCATTTACGAAAAGATGAGAATTAATTCAGACTCCAAATTGTGATGGATTTACTTCTCACTATTAACATCTGCCGTAATCTGGAAAAAAATATATTTAAATATTTGGCAAGAAAATTTCTCTTCAAATATCAATCGATTTAAATTACTCATCTTGGCAAAAACTCTCAAACCTGTGACTTGGCGTGGGTTAAAGCATATTTCAATTAGGCACTCCTTTGAATAACGGTTGAAGCAAAAATATATTAGATAAAAAGATATCAACGCCCATATTCGAAAAGATAGAAATGTTATAATTACCATTTTAAAAAAAAGATCTAAGACTAAGCGTGTAGAAGGAAGAGGAGCGTGAGAGTAAGGAGGAGGAGGCGGAGGAGGAGGAGGATGAGAAGGAGGAGGAGGAGAGTATTACATTGTTAAAATTCAAAACACTTTCGACATTTAAGCGTTTCAAAAAACCATAGCTTGTACAAAATGTGAACCTTAGAAAGTAGACATTGGTATTTTTTTAATGCAACAATACTAGATATATTGTAATTTCTCTTAACCTATGCTTCAACATAGTAAATACAATGTTTATCTCTTAATTTATACATTATGTCATTTTTAAATTAATTTGTTTGACACCATAAGTTTATATTTTTTTCTTTCTTTTTAAACTTTCCAGATATATAGAGGGAGATTACCACCATCTCAAACACTCCAAGATCGGCAGATCTTTTCCCAGACAGTTTTCTATTGGGGGAGCAGGATCGGCTATCCCAGGCCGAATACTTCTCGACGACCCCCAGTTCCGTTTCTCTTCACTCGACGAGCGTTTGACGAATGCATCCCTACAAAATAATACTCAATTCACCATCATCTCTCCCCACGGTCTATCCCAAAACGACCCGATCCTACGATCACTTCGAGATCTTCAGATGCATTCGTCAGCAACCCAATTACACACAGGAGCTAATCAGCCACAACAGCAGCCTTTACAGCATTCGGTAGCCCAGCCTCAACAACAATCACAAAGACGACATACGTTTAGTAAAGACATTTCACCTCGCCATAGCCGAGATACATTAGTTATCGATAATCCCAACACCATGATGATCGGTCAACGTAGCAGTAGCGATAAGCTTAATTCTCCTTCACCTACTTATAACCATAATGCTACAAACAAATCTCCTAGAACGTTCAAGAAATCGCCGTCTCCTACATTTAATTACGTTTGGGACGGTAATAAACTTTCACCTTCACCTCCCATTACTAGATCGATTCGTGAGAGTAGAAGCACATCTCCTCTGGCTTTATCTGCGAGAGAGTCTGCAGTAGGGGGAGGTAACGCTGACTCCCCGCCATCTCCTTTTATGCCAATTAAAGAATTCAACAATTATGGCAGCACACCTTCTCCGCCACACAAATCCACAAAAACGCAAGTAGCTGTGGAAGTGCATCAACAGCAACAACACAACACTATGGAGACAAGCGGGAATAGCAGTACAAACTCCGAAGAAATCCATCAGCAGTTACAAATTCGTCTGGATCGAACTAGATCTTGCACAGGACATATATCACCTTCGAGAAACTTATCTATGTGTCGAAATAAAGGCCTGCATGGCACTGTATACTCAAATAGTCTAGAATCCGCAAACACTTCTAATCGATCATCTTATAGTGATAGTAGAAAAGTAAAAAGTTATGATGACTACAGAGAAGACTACGATGTTCTTAAAATTACAGAATTTTCAAAAGGACCTTTTCATAGTGCAGATTACGAAGTAATGGCGGAGCTAGGTTCCCCAACGGGTTCAAAAGTGAGATACAACGATACCGGTAGCTTGGAGCAGCTCCACGAAGAAGACGTGGAGAGTTTATGTGGCATCACAGAGTTCAATAATCACCACCACCATCATCAACACCATCATCACCGTCACCAACAATGTCAAGAGACAGGGGTTGAATTAAAAGAAGTAATTGTCAATGAAAATGAAGCCGGCGCGGAGGGAAGTGACGGGAACAATAGTGGAACTGGGAGTGTGACCGGAAACCGGAAATATCGAGCTTTGTGGCGATTGCGCGCCACGTTAGAGGAAGAGGAAGAATGTAGCGATACGATACGAATGGAAGATATGACATCGCCAGATGATTCACCGGATAGAGAACACGCAACTACCCCTAATACCACGTCATTTGAATCAAACGCATTGAGTGACCCTTGCCCCAGTGATCATAGAGACAGTGGTGTGCAATTTGAGCCAACGACAAAAACTTACAACCACCGTGCTAATTTACTTCATCCAAACTACGAAAATCGAAGACAAAACTATAGGAATGTAATGAACAATATGCTGCAGCGTAGAAATCAATCAACAAGTGTTGAAAACAGCTTTGACAGTGTGGAAACTGACGGCGACGTTTCGGATACGTCCCGGTATGAGGTAACAACTACTTCCTTTGAATCAACAACTGACAATACGGACAGCACCACGGAAAGTCAAGCTAGCAGACTGAAGCAGATGAAAGCCGACAGTGGTTATAAATCTTTAGAATCGCAGCAGCAAGGTTCAAAGGACGTGCTCGAATCGAAAAATGGTAGTGCAAGTAGTAGCAGTAGTAGTGGTAGTGGGCAGGGACTTGCACACTCGCATGTAGTAGATGATGCGAGAAAAGAGATATTGAGAGGTTCAATAGATCGAAAGGAGGGCTTTGGACGACATAACACCATCGGCCTTTGCACCTCAACTATGGAGCCTGCCATTGTACCATGTGGATCACCATCTCCATCACGTGAACGACAAAATGGGTCTGGAAATGTTACTGCTAATGGTGGACCAACTTCTTCAAAGCATGGTTGTGTCCGGAAATCACCCCCAAGCACATCGCATTTCGATCGACGGAATGGAAAAACGGCATCTAAGAAGCGACGCGAGTATTCTCGAGAACGTCAAATTCCTCTTGTGAACGAAAGTATGGCTCACGAGCCAGAAACGGATTCTCGTTCGGATCTTCATTCTGGGGACAGTTTTGAAGAAAATAATCCTATCCCCAACAAAACATCATTATTTACCCGGTTCTTTAAATCACATTCAAGAGGTCACAAAACCCAGTATCTTGTTAGAGATTACAGCATCGATGAAAAAACCAACAGCATCTTTAATGAGTTCGTTAGACAAGACAATCCCTCTTCTTCCTCATCGTCACGTGATCATACCGGAAGTGGCAGGTTGGGCGTTCGAAGATCTCCCAGAATGCATCGCCATCGATTTCAAAGAAAGCGTACAGAACCATCATTCTTGAACGAGGAGCGGTTGGCGATGCGAAATCGTCTTGCTCCAGGAATGCGCAGTGCTAGTTTAGGTAGCGATAGCAGTGCTAGTTCTGCACGAAGAATATCGCCCCAGGACAGTATAGAAGAAGAGGAAGACGAATTCGAGGAGGCGGCTGTGGTGCACGCATCAGGATTCTCTTATAGTCTTGATAGACACCCGTCATTTGGATTACAGGGCCAAGGTCATATTCCAGGGCAGCGTGGCCCTTCTGTCATTAAGTGTCAGCTACAGTCCTTGGGTATACATGATATACCAATTATTAAACTTCCAGAAGATGATTGTCATGATTCACACTGATGCCAAATTATTTGTAAATTAAAAGCCAAATAAACGCGTAATATTGCATTGCCAGTGGCTTATCTTGTTTATAAAGCACAGTTGGAAATGGAGTATTTTTATTTTCTCTTCATTCTTCCCTTTGACAAATTAACAGGCCGCGTTTCATTTTCCAGCATTACTTGCACTCCTTAACACAGGAACAACGTTTATTTTACCATTTAGTGTCAAAGGCGCCATGAGATGACTTAGAACAATCGCAAACAGCAAATAAGGAAATGTGTGTGATTTCATTTGTCCCACTTGGGTTACGTGTACATTTCAAATGTTACCGTTTGAGGATAAAATAAAATACAACGACAAAGTTGAATACAGTATTCAATTTGTCGCTTAAACTGAGTTTTTCATTCCACTTTGTCATCTTTATCAATTTTTCCCATGGAAATATTTTCTAAATGATGTTGGTGATGTGACTGTGTTATTGTTAATGTTATGCCCCTCTCAGTGGTTGTGCCAAGTTCGGAAGGACGAAAGAAATAGCTCTTTGTCGAGGACACCAAAAATGTGTCGGGTTTAGTAAATGGTTTAAACATAACTACGATAATATGAAATATAAAGTTGCACATAGTTCTTATCTAATTAGGATGCTCATTTTTTAAATTATTGACTATATTGCAAAATGTGCTCAAAATAACCCACTTCTTAAAATGTTCGAACAATTCAACTGGTCATAACATTTATTTTGACCAGCGTCTTTTTAAATCTTAGAATCTTGGCAAACAACGTAGAGTGTTTACTTTTTAAAGAAAGAAACGATTGTTAGACAGCATTTTTTAAAAATTGTGATTGGTGCCTACAAATGAAAACAGAATGGACGTAGACTTAGATGTATTCCGTGCGCTTTCATTTTAGGGAACAAGATGATATATCCATATGGCGTTCTTATTAATTTCAAATATGGAAGAATGTACAAATCTGTTGCATTTTACGGACACTGCTGTATCTCGTTGAGCAAAAAAAAAAAAAAAGGGGGGGGGGAAGGGCCGTCTTATATGTTTTACTTTTCATTCATGGTATGTTGCACATGGTGAATGGTATTTTAAAACAATGTAATGTGTTTTGTTTAGATAGGGTCTAGCGTTTCTTGTACTTCTGTCTTTTGATTTTTTTTTCCCTTTGCTAGGCAAGATGGTCAGATCATTTTTTGCAGGAATTTTATAATTCTAGTAATTAAAGGAAAAATCGTGCTAATTTGTGTAAATTTTTTTTCACGGGGAGGTAAAGGGTGCGTGTATTATATCAACTATTGACTCACAATAGTCAAATGGAAAGAAAGATTTAATGTACGACAGATAATGTGGCCGTTCCCTGTTAACTTTTTGTCAACAAAACACGATGAATGAAACACTAAAGACATTATAATGAACTATTGAAGGTTTTTGTTCACATTTCAATTTACATTTGCCATGAGCTCCATCCCGGCTTCATTCTCGTGTCTTATTTTTGTTATTGTTGTTTACCAAGGCTGCAATGAAGTAGTCCTTTCAGAACCGTTAGACCCATGGGGTCAAAGATTATCCAGTGTTCTGCAGCTAGAACCGACGACAACTTTCTTACTTAATTTAAACCAGCGGCCAGATGAACCTTAACCCAACGGGCTTGTACCGTGACGTAAAAAAATGTGCGTAAAATTAAAACATAAATAAACGTTGTCCAAGTCCAATAATATTTTTCACCGTAAATTCAGTTTTCAGTATCAAAGTCAGCCCTATACAATTACCGTTTCCAATCCAATCCAAAATAGTTGCACCTTCATGTGATGAATATTGACGCAACGAGGTGTGGCGGGGTCGCATTGACGTAATATCTATCTATTTACTTTAAACTGCTCGAAATAACTATAGAATATTGTAGGGTTATTGATTGCTCCGAAATTTTCAGGAATGCTGTTCGATGCCCGAACGGTACGAATGGTTTTGAGATGATGAGTCACATAATATAATACTTCGCCCAGTTATTTAAATGAATCTCTTTTTTTTTTAACCATAAAATAAGTAGGTGCTCTTTTTTTTTCAATCGTTGCTCTAATTGAACTCCGTACCCTTTGAATCCGGGTTCCACGATATTGAATTTGAATTCAAACTGTGCTCTGATCAGAAATCACATAAACGACATTATGTCTTCCTTCTTATGAATTGGGAAAGATATCAGTTCGCTAAATGCAATTTGTATCTCATGTTAAAAGAATTTCAAACGAGAGAATGAAATTGGATTAAAGTGGATATAATATTATTCTTAATTGAACTATTATGAAATCGTATTTTGATGGAAATGTCATTAAAATCTGTGTGGAGAAATAGAATCGTTATTGCTAATCCTTTGAAAGCATTCTTGCGACATCGAGTCGTTTCAAATAATTTCAAATCTAATAGAGATACGATTATGCAATGCATTTTATTAAATTATTCCCACAAACCACACATTTTCTTCCAACGCTGTTCATCGCCTAAATTTCTATTTTATTAATCGATAAAGATATAAATATATCGCGAGGTCCCAGGTTTGAGAGTTTTTGCCAAGATGAGGGTCATTTAAATCGATCAATGATTGAAGGACGAGTTTCCTGACCAAATTTTAAATACGCGTCTTTCTGAAGTACGTCAGTTAACTGGTTAAGCGTATAGCTCGTGCGTGACCCTTTTCTTTGCGGGTACTCCTGGCGCTCCCGCCATTCGTACTGGCAAGCAAACTTGAGGCTTTACATTTTCCCCAATGGGCTCACTCAGGTTAACAGAAAGATATATCGAGAAAGAGGAGTCCGGTCAGAGAGACAGAGATAAGTATAGATGAATCGAGAAATAAAGGGAGGAGAAACAAACCAACTTATTTACTAAAAGCACACTTAAAAATTACAAAAGTGGACATCAGGATATACAGTCCTTTCGTGGCATATTATCACAAAAAAAAAATAAAAACAGATCGTTGCTATGGTAACGCATTGTGTGTGAACGGGGCGGGGTGGTATCAGAATTCGTGAATAAATGGTGCAATGCTTTAGACACATCGGGAAAAATTCTCTTCGCGGCGACATCTCCTAACCGCTGAGAGTACAATAATGCAAATGAACCAACATTAATCATTGAACTCTCTCTCTCTCTCTCTCTCTCTCTCTCTCTCTCTCTCTCTCTCTCTCTCTCTCTCTCTCTCTCTCTCTCTCTCTCTCTAATATATCTATCTATTTCATACAACTTTAACTCCTTTTTGACTTTACAATATTATACACTTTTGTTTATTCATGACTTATCCCTTTCGAATCCGCCTGCAAGCTATACATTGTTTCACCGTAGCATACCCATAAAGAGATCTTTTCTGTTTGCGTCAAATAAAACAAATGAGATTGGGTTCTGTTTCAGATTACTCACGTCTCTCTCTCTCTCTCTCTCTCTCTCTCTCTCTCTCTCTCTCTCTCTCTCTCTCTCTCTCTCTCTCTCTCTCTCTCTCTCTTACTCGTGCGCTCTGTGTGTCATAAATCGCGAATTCTTCCACTGCTAATCAATGGGTCCGAATACTTGGCTAGGACGCTGTCTCGTTTGTATAGTATGGAGAGAATGCATTTACTATTTATTTCTCTCTTGCAAAAAGGCAATAGAATGAACGTAAAGAATTGACGGTTCGTCTTTACCTCTAAGTAAAGAGGCAGGTGATGTGATAGTCAAATCAATTTACTTTAAAGTAAAAACTTATACTTCAGAATCATAGGGCCCGTGGGGCCGGAGTTCATGCGCTAAAATTACAATAGCAAAAGCTTGTTGTCATTTGGAAAGGAGGCTGAAATTATTTTGCTCCAGATCTTAGAGACCCAGTTACCTTATCAGTGCTGAGTGGCTAGGGGTGTAAGATAATAACATTGAATTCACCCGGGATCGATCTCGTTCTTTTTGTGTGTAAATTGGGTTTTCTACTAACTGAGCTATTAGGACCCTCATTAAAAAGCTGTAAAGAAGGGAAGGGGGAAAGCGGGGGATATCAGGTGCCGCGGCGGGTGACTACGAGCATGAGTTAAATCAGCAAAACGGTGCACTACAGAGATAATGAAATTGAAGCTAATATTATCGGTTTCTATAGCATGAAATTAAATTATTGAAAGGGTTTTATTTTGTCCTTACCCACTGAAGTCAAACTAGTGTCTCGCTCTTTGTCAACAATCAAACCATGGCTATCTTGTAGCCCGACTTTCACAAAGGTCAAGATGTACCAGCACCGGCGCTTTTATTACATTAGGTTAATTAAAGGCAGACGGATATTATGATTGGCTATGTGGTCTAGTGGTATGGCTCACCTTCGGGCTAGAAAGTCCACGGTTCGAGTCCAGCTCTGAGCGACGCATAGTTGAGAACCTGGAAAATACTCTCTACTCACATTCTCTCATGGTACTCGGGTGTAAAATGAGTACATGCCGTTAACAGCGTTGTATCTGTCCACTAACAGACGTTATGTCCCTTCCTATATTTAAGTGGTGCTGTTGACCAGGGATCCCTTGTAAAGCGCTTTCAGCACGTTTAGTGGATATTGCGCAATATACTCCTCCTGTGGCATGCTATCATGTCTGATGAACATAGTAATGACTTTAAAAAAACAATAAAATAACCCTAAAAAAAATAGTTCCGCATTTATATACAATATTCTTTACATACAGGGGGGAGCTCCCAATAGCTTGTAGAGCACTCGCTTCACACACAAAGGGACCAAGATTGATCCCGCGTGCAGTCGAGATTTTTCTGACCTCCATGTCCACCCAGCAGTGCTTGGGTAGCTTGATATGGTAAATCTGGCGGAAAGTACTGTGCGGTAGACTCTAAAAGGCAGCAAGCTTTAGAAACCGGGATAAAATACGGCTCCATGGGTCAAAAGACTTCGAAGGACTACTTTTTATCTTATTTTAAAAAAGAAATATCTTTACATACAATGGTCTGAATTCACTTTTTTAAAAATCTTGTCATAATTATATTTTGATTTATTTTTCATGTAATTGTTTGGAAAGTGTGTGTAGGTAAGGGAAGTGTGTGAGTGTGTGTTGGGTGGGGTGGGGGTGAATGTCCTTGAGATAAAAATATACTACTATACTGGTCGATTGATTTTAATGCTCATGTTGAAGTGTAAATAATGAGAAATAATGTTATAAAATTGTATTAAATAAAAACAAATACCTGACACACATCTGTGCTACTCCATAAATATTCATTTATCATTAAATGCATGAGTTAATATACCTATCCTGTTGTGTTACAGATATTCATTGTTATCATTAAATACTATCCATTGTGTTATGTTAACAGAGTACCATTGTTCATTATAAATCACACACAGTCTCAATAAATTACACTTTTTAAAATGGTGTCTTTCGTCTTTGTTATTATACTATACTTTCCTGCAAATTCTTGACGCCTATTATGTCGAACAGTTCACAAGTATTTGTTTGTTCTTATTTTATGGCACTGATGGTATATCTGACGGAAAGTAAATACATCCCAAAAGTCGAGGGTCCAATCAGATAGTAACAGTAACAAGCAATTTCTAATGCCTATTTCAAACTATAAAATGCAAGCTCCATGAGCCCGATTTCTCAAAAAGACATTTTTTTTCTTTAACTTAAAAATGGGGCAAATATTGGGCAAATTCCCTTCAGATGTCAGAAAGGCCACTTATCAATGACAATAGGTTAACTAACTGTATAACCTCACTATAGAAACATGAATGGAACAGATGCTTATACAAGAAATGAAATGAGTAGAAAAGTGCAAGACAATAGAGAACAAAAACGTTGCTGCAATTATCTCATCGCAACAATGTTTTTATTTTCTAATATCTTTTGGTTCTTTTCTACTCACTTAACCTTACCATGCCTACATGTATTGGTCCTTAGTGATATAATATAAGCCATTAAATAAGTTAGCGGTATATCAAATAGATGTATATGCACTTGTGCACCTCACTGTCTTGACAATGAAATAACGTTTGATAGAGTAACAGGTGGGTGACATCCCATGCCCAAGGTTTGTTTTAGCTGTTATTTTTACATTTTATGACACTTCAAGCACATCTGTGACAGTAAAATATAAGACAATGGATACGTTTGCAACACGTATGCTTGTTTTTTTTTTTTTTTTTTTTTGTATTTAGATGTTTTACAGTGCTTGCAAACATTTTAGGTGATTTAAGCACCAATAAAAAAGAAGACGACAGAGGAAAAGTTTTAGATAACAAGTTAAAAGCACTAAAAATAGAGACCAAGACTGATTCAATTAGGGAACAGAAGATTCCACGAGTAATCCACTGATGAGCCTATTTTGGCATTTAACAAAAGTCCCATCATGGCTCGAACAAAGGATCCCATTATAAAGGATAAACTCAAAAGTGTATAAGTGTATTCAAAACTAATAACTTAATTAGTATATAAAACAGAAAGATGATTTAAAATCAAAACAAAAAACAAAAAAAACAAAAAAAATCCACATACTTTATATTTAACTGTCTCCATCCCAACTAATGATCACCACCATGACCAGGGAAAAAGGCCGAGCAATCTCAATCTAGAACAAAGACAAAGAACAACAGGGAAAGGGAAAACAGATATAGGGGAAACAGCAAATGATCTCCACTCAGATTCCAGAATAGGGTTACAAAGTATCATGTTGGGTACGAAAGACAAATTGATGACAGAAGACAGCCTGGACTCCCATACTAAAAAGATAAGAGCCACCAGTTACTCGGCAAGCAATGCATTTTCTCAATCCAGCTCCAAAAATGACTTATGTATATTCCATCTGTACAAATTGATTTTCAAAAGTTGTCTGTCTAGACTTAACATCTGAGTTAAAATACAAAAAAAAAAAAAAAATATAACATAAAATTGTAAAAAATATGAGTCAAGTAAGACAGTATTAGATATTATATATTATTTTAATTTTATGACATTCGTTTTAACATTGGAATGATAAATGTAAAGTTAAACGAAATATCAACTGTGATATAATGGTGATAATAGAAATTGCAGCTTCGTATTAAATTGCTGATTCCTGAGCATAAAAGGTGATGTGTTACAATTAATAGACTTTTTTTTTTTTTGTTTGTTTGTTGCTTTAGGTCTCTTCCAACACAATTGAGGTTATATGAGAGACCGCTGAAACAAAAAAAACAAGCAATCTAACAAAAATAGTACAAATGTCAATCAAAATCATAACCTAAAGATATAAGCTAAATTATAAATAACCAAGAACAAACAGGCAGAGGATTTACAGGAAAAAAAATATCCCCTGTCAAAAATACAATCACAAACCAAAGAAGCAGGATAGGCTAGTAAAGAGAAGAAGAAACGACATCACTATCGGATCGTACACCCATGCGAACATCATAGGTATATGATTCAAGGGTGATGCTCCCATCCAACCACCCGCATTAATAGACTTATAAAGCCAGAATAGACAGTAAGAATTAACAGCTAACCTACGTACAGGTTTGAGCATTATCAAGGAGATCTAATAATAGAAGGGGTCCCGATAGCTCAGCTGGTAGAGTACTCACTTCAAACATAAAGGGACCGAGATCAATCCCTGGTGAAGTCGAGATCTTCTTCAGACCCTTCTGTCCAACCAGCAGTGAGTGGGTAGCTGAGTCTGTTACTTTGCGACAGACTAGTATCCTATTAAAAGGATAGCAAGCAATTGCTATTGTCCATTTCACACAATAAAAACTGGGATAAACTCCGGCTCATGAAGGACCATAATAATAGACCCACTGACCAAATCATTGTAGGGAGGCCAAATAAACTCGAAAAAAATTCTGTTGCATTGTGGATTGAGCCAGAAATGTGTGTAAGTCGAGTTGCTATGGCAATAATTCTACTAATTCCCAAGCCACAGTGCTCAATTTTTGGTCCATATGAAAGTATAATTACCGTATTTGACAGTTTGACAATAGTGCTACCTCAGGTTTACTCACAAATGGACTTCAAGCTTTTATCTACTTTTCTATTGCACAATACATCCATAGCAAAAATTTTAAAAATTACATCACATAACAAGCATTTCATTTTTAACATATACATCATTATGAAATATGAAATTTGCAATAGCAGTCAAAGCAATATCTTGTATTTCTCAGAGCGTGGCACCCTGTTGATGACCAATCGCCCATCATAGCTGAGGGAGGCAAAAGTCCAAGGGTCAGCGCTGGACCAATCCACAGCATAAACACTGTCCTCGTGTTCTTCATAGGTTGCTATAACTTTGTCCTCAGCTGGCTCTTGATTTCTTTGGATGAAAAAAAAAAAGAATAAAAGGGAGATAATTCCAATTGAATTATTACAAACTTCATCCTTACATCCTAAAAAACTTAGCAGAGCAGCTAGTAGAACCCCTAACCAAGATATTTAACCAGTCGATGAAAGAAGGAAGACTACCAAGGGAATGGAAAGAAGCTAACGTCACAGCCATATTCAAGAAGGGAGACAGAAAAAATCCAGAAAACTACAGACCAGTGAGCCTGACATCTGTCGTCTGCAAGCTCATGGAACAGCTGATTAGAGAAGAAATGGTTGATCATATGACCAAGAACAAACTATTCAGCAAAGATCAACATGGTTTCATGGCGGGAAGGTCTACAGTAACAAACCTACTTGAAACAATGGATGACTGGACGAGAGACCTGGAATTAGGCAACAATTTAGATGTCATATACCTCGACTTCAGAAAGGCATTTGACAAAGTTCCACACAGGCGCCTAATCAGGAAATTGGAACAATATCAAATTAATGATCAGACAGTCAAATGGGTCCGAGATTTCCTCAAAGATAGAAGACAAAAAGTGATAGTGAATGGAACAGCATCAACGGAGAGACTGGTAACAAGTGGAGTTCCACAAGGAAGTGTACTGGGACCAGTTCTCTTCCTGATTTATATCAATGACTTGCCAGACAATCTATCATCTAAATGTAAAATCTTTGCCGATGATACTAAGCTCTATGGAGTAGCTAATACAGAAGAAGAAAGAAACACCTTACAACAAGATTTGAAAAAGCTTGAAGAATGGTCCGAAATATGGCAGATGGAGTTCAATGTAGATAAATGTGCAGTTCTTCACCTAGGAAAAAACAACAGAGAAGCAAACTATATAATGAAAGAAGAACCCCTGCAGAAATCCAATGGGGAAAAAGACCTAGGAGTATTTATTGATAGGAAGCTAAACTTCAAGAAGCAAATTCAAGATGTTCAATCTAAGGCTAGTAAAACACTCGGAATAGTGAAAAGAAATTTCAAGAATCTGAAAACAAAACACATGACCACCATCTACAAGACTATGGTTAGATCAAAGCTGGAATATGCTAACTGCATATGGTATCCGAAGTTTGAGGGAGACAAAGACTGTTTGGAAAGAGTGCAAAGGAGAGCAACAAAACTTATCACACACCTGAAAGACAAAACCTACTGTGAGAGATTGAAAGAATTAAATCTCCCGACCTTAGATTACAGGAGAAGAAGGGGAGATATGATCCAAACATATAAAATAGTAAAGGGAATAGATAGGGTAGAGGCAGGATTCCTTAAACCAAACAAGAACATTCAGACACGAGGAAACAGCAAGAAACTGAAAAAAGAACGTTTTAAAATAAATGAAAGAAGGAACTTTTTTTCATCTAGAATTGTAAATAACTGGAATAAACTGCAAGAAACCACAGTATCAGCACAAAATTTGAATAAATTCAAAGCAGAGTTGGAGATAAGCAACACCATAGGAAACAAGTTCAATTATAAAAATTGGTCAAATCATTAATAGATGAGGAGGAGCGAAGGAGACTACACCAAGTCTAAAAGCTCTATACAGAGGTATCCAGGTATCCAGGTATTACCATTTCAGCCTCCTATTGCATATGAAATATATTAACATATAAATAGCAGGTTTAAATTAATATTTAAGAGGGCAGATGTTTCCCCATTTGGAGAGGAAATCCATTCACCTGTTGTAATACAATATCAAGTATAAAAACATGGAAAAACCTAAAAAGCTAATGAAATGTAATAAATACTGTATTGAACTGTGTGATTTCACAATTAATCAAGCCCTGAATTGTTACGTCATGGAAATATGTAAAGAATAGTGTGCATGATACAATAAACTATTACTTCTTCTTCTTCGAGGTCATTGTAGTAACCCCTTAAATAGAGGATCCAGACTAAAGTTCACATTTATGAATTCCAGGAAACACACACACACAAACTCACATATTCATTATACACGTTGTGATCATTTCATTTCTGATATTTTTTCCACACTTCCAAGACCCTTTCAAATTCTGTATTGTTTTTAGTTTCTATCAACTCCTGAGGGAGTTCATTCCATAAACGAACGGCAGAGGAAAAGAAAGAGTGTAGGCGGGTGTCTGTTCTTGATGTTTGAATTGATAGTTTGTTATCGTGTCCCCGTGTTAGTCTTGTCTTTTGGTCTAATGTAGTTGGAGAGTTTAATGCTGGTGTTGCCTGTATTTATTTTTTGGAAGGTACATATCTTGTTTCTTTCGCAATGATTTTGCTTTTTTCCAGACCTAAGCTTTCTAAAAGTTTTGTTATGCTATTGTTATATAAATATTCATTATTTATTCTCCTTGCAGCTCTATTTCGTATCATTTCGATCATGTTGATATCAGTTTTGGTGTAGGGATCCCATAGTATGCTTGCAAATTCTAGGATGGGCTTTACAATAGCTTAGTAGACAAGTGTCTGAGTTTTAACGGGACAGCCACTCAGGTTTTGTGTAAAAAAAGTGCTTGTTTTGTTTTCCTTTGATGTTCTATTTAGCGATGCATGATTTCCATTTGAGATTATGGGTGATATTTAGTCCAAGATATCTAGAATATTTGATTTTATCTAATTTTTGGCCATGAAGGTGGTAGTCGTAGTTTAGAAGATGTTTTTTTGTTTGATTCTGTCAGAACATTTCATTTGCTTACGTTGAAGCTCATAAGCCATGACTTGTCCCAAGCTATTCTATCCTTGCTCACCCATCTTCTTGATGTACATACCCTTCATTATAATTGTCTTCAATCCTGTCATTGTCTTCATTATCATAATCATCTTCATCATCCAAATCATCTTTTTCCACTAGTCGACCATAAGGCTCCGATGACAAAGATACCACACTGTTGAGGATCACACGGCTATCACTACTAGAGGTTAGGACAAGCTGGTCATGAAAGTGATTATATCGAACTGACCAAACCCTGGAGAATCAAAATACAATGAGTAGAAAAATACAATCATAAGCATCACAGTCACAGTAGTTTATATAAGAGTACAGTACTTGTTGGAATCTAGCACACACTCGGGAGAAGCCAAAAAGCATGCTACAATCCAAGTGTGTCGAAATCTGATGCCCATGATTGATTATATACATATAAAATGTGACAACCCAGCTCCAGCGCACCGTATTGCAGAGTGTGCTAGAATCCAGTGAGTACTACACTGAAAAGTAATTGTGATACAGAGTTGGGAGGAATAGTGTCTAATAGTTGCAGGCCACTCAGTTCTCTTCAAGTCAGCCCCCCTCCCCTGCACTGATACAAACGAGGAATTCAGCTAATTTAGAACATAATAATTTAAACCCAGTGCCTGACAGCACTCAATAGAGATTAATCCTATTTGTGTTCAAAACTATGTAAATAAATCACTTTCTTTCATCTCATCTCTACTGAAAACATTCCAAACGTTG
Source organism: Berghia stephanieae (assembly GCF_034508935.2). Lineage (NCBI taxonomy): Eukaryota > Metazoa > Mollusca > Gastropoda > Nudibranchia > Aeolidiidae > Berghia > Berghia stephanieae. Next base: position 49,259,248 of record NC_088360.1, on the reverse strand, counting down.
CATTCAGGGCAAAATAAAAATGTATAGTTATTCAACATACCAATGAGAATGATCAGAGAGAATCTTGAGAGGTTCACTGACATTTCTGGAATCCCAAAATTTCACACGACAGTCGTCACCACAAGAGGCAAAATAATATTGTTTGTTGGGATTGAAGTCTAGATCCCGCACCAACTGACTGTGAGCTGATTCTATCTGAAATGTTTGGCTAGATGTGGGATGGAAATTAGCAAATTTGCATTATTTTCCTCAGAAAAAAATGTAAGCATAAAAGTCTATATCAGTTTGTTACCTTCATATAAAAAGCTATTCTATTTTAAGAAAAGATGTTCTCAAGATGTCTTATATAAACCAATCCTCCATCTTGATTATAATAAAACTGTAAAATCCAGCAAATGCAAATTTCTTGTGTCTTAAAAAACAACATCAGAATTTAAAGAGAGACAAAATTATTCCTCACAAAGACGCAAAATCTGATTATCACTTTCTATACAAATCATCCCTTAAAATGGTATGGAGCATCAACAATAAAACTAATTACAAAATCAAATTCTTTGGTCATTATAATTTTTTTTTAATCACTAATTTATTCTAATATATGTGTGGCAGCCCAGGAAAACCGAACTTAACCTACCAATCTAAGAAAATTCGATATTAGTTGCATCATGACGCTCATGCATGCTGAATATTTTGCAGTTTATTCTCTCTTGATATCTTAATTAGACTTATAGATATCTCGTTTCATAGAAGCTGAGGTCATAAAACATGAAACTGGGAAAATGGCGTGCTTATATGAGAACTATTTTTGCAATTATTTTTATCAACATCGAACGATGCGCACATTTTCCAAGCCTTGGAATGTGTAGTAAATTCATACACATTACATTTCATTGAGTAGTTGCTGTTTTGACCTATATATAAATATATCAATATTTCAGCCTTGCATTTGCTGTTGATGTGATAGTAGGATGATTAAATTACTTATTTCAAGCATTTATAATTTGATCTGAATGATTTCCACACTTTTGATAGGTAATTAAGATTAGATGATTTTTAAACTGAAAACTTGAGTTTTTGGGTTTACAACTGTTTTCCCCTGTATCTCAGTTTTACTTTGTGTGACTTTGACCAGATTTTCCTTGGCCATCACACATATTGGTAAATAAACCAGAGGGTAAAATTCGACAATTTTGTCCATTTGGGTCTTGTCAAAGTAGATGTTTGAATGCATACCCCTGTTTAATATTAGTTTATCAGCAAGAGCAATGGTCAGCTCTAACTGCATTTGATCCAGTTAACTACTATAAGTGGATTAGACTGGGCTTAAGCAAACCAAATGTTTTAAAGAAAAAGATGTCACTTTAAAACGTTTCAAGTACCTAGCACAATATTTAGAGTCATCAATTATTTTTCACCCATTCGATATTTGCCTGTGGAATATTTTACCATAAAAATGTTGCAACAACAAATTTAGAAATATTTAAAAGAACTGTGGTGCATTTGGACTTCAACATTGTGATATTTGCAACTATAAGTCAAGGGAGAAGAGCAACATAATGTTTTGTGTGATGAATACAGCTATAATAGCAATACTATCTGTAGATAGCAGGTCTTTATTCAGGGTTGCCAATTCAAGAGATAAAATTCACTGTACTTTTACGAGAGCACATCCACTGACTCCTTTCTGAGTTCTGAACTGAAAATTGGCAATCATGTTTAGTAAAACAATTTTTCATTTTAAACAATCACTAACCTCATACTTCTAAGATCCCATCCCTTGATGGATGTGTCATTAGCGGTCGCAATTTGATGACAGTTGTGATGAGGATTCCAGCGGCCACACATCAATCGGGGATGGCCTTTACCTTCTATACTAGTACAGCTGGTCATCTGATAATCAATGACACAAGAATTTTATTTTTTTGAAAATCAAATTCAAACCCATTATCAATTCAATGTAAAGCCCTTATCTTCTACTTCAAACTATATACTAAAGTTTGGACAATTGCATGTATCGTACACATATTTTAATTCCTACTTTTTTTATGTTTAAAACAATACAAACCAACAAACAACAACATCAAACAAACTTAGCATCATTGAAATATTTAAACCAAAAATTAAAAAAATAAATAGATAAGCACTGATGATAATAGTAATTTTAATTAATTGATAAATAATAATAATAATAATAATAATAATAATAATAATAATAATAATATATAATAATAATAATAATAATAATAATAATAATAATAATAATAATAATAATAATAATAATAATATTTATAATAATAATATGAATATGAATAATAATAATTATTATTATTATTATAATTATCATTATAATTGCTCGAGAGAGAGAGAGAGAGAGAGAGAGAGAGAGAGAGAGAGAGAGAGAGAGAGAGAGAGGAGAGGGAGAGGAGAGAGAGAGAGAGAGAGAGAGGAGAGAGAGAGAGAGAGAGAGAGAGAGGAGAGAGAGAGAGAGAGAGAAGAGAGAGAGAGAGAGAGAGAGAGAGGAAGAAGAGAGGAGAGAGAGAAGAGGAGAAGGAAAGCAATTATGTACCTTGCAGAAGAATGAGTTTGTGTCAAATCCCAGTCTGATTTGTCTCACAGAACCTAGACGTTATGGATGTTCAGTGGGATATGATAATGATCTATTGTTGTCATGATTTTTCCATGTATCCTGGATTTGTGTTGTTTTAAGTTGTTGCTTTCATTTTTTTTTTTCTTTTTCAATTCAATTTTTTAAAACCACTTCTATTTGAAAAACAATCCTGTAATTATTATCTAAGTCTAATACTACCTATTTAATACTATTTAATACTACCTATTAGTAATCTTCTCCACCCGTTGACGGATTCAAGAATCCTTGCATCATTGATGACTTGATTTGTCCTCATTCATCTCATCTTAATCATTTACTTTATTGTTGAACTGAGACGCACTTACATTCAGCTACCAGGGGATAGAATTGGTTGTCTCCAAAAAGATGTGATATTCTTCAGATTATTTAAAAGCAATGTCTTAAGAAATGGTACTTTACAAACATTATCAAACTCTATTCAGATGAGAATGGATAACGGCAGTGAGCAGTGGCTGAATTGTTTAAAAAATGTTTATCAAAAAAACATGCAACATGTTGTAAGATAAGAAATCAAAATGAATTTCGATATTGCCTGCTGAGTAGTATTAAAGAAAATTTGGTAATTGTGTATTTTTGATTAAATAAAGACATCTTGTGTCTATACTGAAACAAGACAATCACGTTGTGAGCCATAGAAAATATCCGATTTACTTTTAGTAGAAACAGAAAACCTGAATCTTAAAAGGTTAAGTCGTAGTCTATTTGTTCTTTTTAGCATTGAGAGATACATTGAGCATGACACTATTAGAGGAAATGGACTATATATTTTATTATTTCAAGAGGATGACATTAGTCAGCATATCACTTATCTAAGAGATGCTATAGAAAAATCTTTGTGTTTTAAAAAAAAAAAAACGAGTACCTTTTAATGTCGCTGTGCTCATCCCCTTTTAGATAACAGACCAGATTGAGATGTGGATGTGAGCTTGAGCTGTCATCCCCAATAGGGCTGGGAGGATCATGAGTACTAGGTAATGACCACACTGCTGACTGTAGTACTGATTTGGTGTCACTTGCTGAAATCATTTACATTCATTTAACAAGAGGCAAAAATATATATCACATGAAAGTTAGTGATGTTTAAATAAATTGTCTTTTAGGTGCTTTGAAAAAAACAAATTTAATATTTAATATTCATACATTCATCAATAAGCTACGCAGAGAGCATAGGAACATTAAACAACAATATATCATTCTTGCAAAAGTGGTGTCCTGCTAACTCTTTTAGATGGATCAAAATGCTAAAGAAAGACAGAAAGAGACGTTAATATATTGTCAAAACTGGATGACTTAGAAATACACTAAATATTTTCTGTCCAAACAAAATTGTTAATGGATATGGATCATATTTTAAAAAGTTAGCGTAAAAGAGATTATTCTTTACGAAAATGAAGTCAAGAGGGATAGGACATATCATGAGGGAGCATGAAAGGGATATCATGAAGAAAAACTTGCATTGAACTCCAGAAGATAACAGAGTGAGAGAAAGACCCAGAACAACTTGGAGCTGCTCAGTGGGGGCAAAAATGGATGAATGACTACCTATAAACTGGGACTTACAAATAATGGATTATATCTCACAAACTTATGTTATGAAAGACTTAAAGTGTTGTTCACAGTTATACTCCAAACATATAGGCAAATTAAAACCATGATTGAAACAAGATGACGAAAAAGGTCATCACTGAAAATCATGACAGTTGTTGGGTCGAGGTAGAGAAAATTGCTTAGAAATAAATGGACAGCATACTTCAATACAATTCACTGTCCTACTAATACCGCTGATGGTTTATATCAAGATATTGGCTGTAGCAGAAATGAAAAAGAGAAAGGATTTAAAAATATAATTCTGAGCATTAATATTAGTGTTGAAATTTAAGTAAGTAAATTTTAATTCCACTATAACCTAGTTTCGTCTATATCGTCAATATATTCTTCACTTGTCAAATAATTAATTTGTACAGTTGATGATTGATGATTCCCTGAGGCAAATATTTATGGGAACATTGAGTCAGAATTCAGTAATGAGGCCTGCAGGCCAAGAACATTTGTTAAGTCAACCTTTCACTTCAAACCAAATGACAAATCACAATCAAAATCCTTATTGTCCTTAGTTGATACATTGCCCTCATTAGTATTGGTATATTGCACATCATAATTTTTTAAGGACCGTTTTGATTACTTTACAATTTTTTCAATAAATTAAAGTCTATGTCAACATATATGAAGCTTTTGTTTCTTTTTGTTTATGGGAAGTTGAAGCGTAATGAAACTTTATAGTATACCTATGAAACTAATTCATTATTACTTACTTTTATTATAACATGTTGCAAAAAGGGAGGAGTCAAAAGTGGATGCACTCATACTCCAAATCTCCCCTTCTCTGTGCAAGTAGATTGTCTTGTTAATCACATTATTTTCATCGTCGAAATCAATAAAATGAACCTGGCGTTTAAAAATGCAAAGATGAAAAATGTACTCCATAATAATGAAATTGAGGAAGGATGTAATGCTAATTCCACTGAAATGATGTGAATATTTCATGATCATCTAAAATGTGGTAAGTTATTTTGTGTGCATTTTAAAATTAATTAGTTCAGTATTGAAACAAAATATCCGCAATTGAATTGGATAGCGACAATATCTAACAAATTTTAAACATAAAACAATAGTTATGAATTGTTTAAGCAGAGATATATCAAAGCATACCATTGCATAGAAACAAATCTAACATTTTCATTCAACCCAAAAATAATGTAATAAAAAGCTTACTGCAAAATAAATAAACAAAAGACATGTTAACATAACGTGCATCACCTGATTCTCGGCTCTTAAAGATTGTGTTCCAACAAGGAAATGAATAGTGTCTGTTTCTGCTTCTTGGGCACACAAAGACCTTGCCTGAAACGAAATAAATGATCTTTTAATTTGAATTTGAATCTCTGGCTTAATTGTTGACATTCTTATTGAACGTGAAATTATACAAATCTGAAAAGGAAAAAATAATTAATTAAATCTCTATAAGTTGAATTCAATATTTTAAATCATTCAAAACAAAAACTTTTTTTTAAAAATCAGGCCAGATATAGATAATCAAAGAAACAAGATTTTCAAAAAATTTATCATTACATGCCGATGTGCACTTATTTGCAGGTCTGGTAACTCAATTTATTATGGGCTCATTGTTGTATTGGAAATCTCAAAAAATGACGCAAAATATTGTCCATTACAACAACAATGTTAAACTAGGCCCATAATTGTGTTCAGATGTCAGACCAGCAAATGTACACGTCGTTACAACCCTGTCATTTTTTGTCTATTAAATGCTTTGTGACACAAGCATGCATTAGAAATCCATAAACACGCAAATCATGAGTCATCAATTGTGGTTTATGATCAGTGTTGAAAGTGATGACGTAATTACATAACTAGGTAGAGAGAGAGAGAGAGAGAGAGAGAGAGAGAGAGAGAGAGAGAGAGAGAGAGAGAGAGAGAGAGAGAGAGAGAGAGAGAGAGAGAGAGAGAGAGAGGGCGAGTAAAACCTTCCCCCCTGACCCACGCTCATGAAGTCAGGTTGAAATAGGTGATAGTTGACATTTTCAACTCAATTCAACGGTTTTGCTTTCACTTTCATTCTTCTTAATTTCAACAAATTCCTTGTTTGATGAAAGGTTGTGGATAAGAAGGAGTGTAATAATAAGATTAAAGTGAAAATCTTAAATTAAAACTTCTGCCAATTTTGCCTTGGGGTCGACTCCATAAACGTGATTTAATCCTATATAATATCTTATGGGTGCTCAGTCATCCTACATTTATATATCCTTGACAGTGTTGTCCCATATTACACATTTTAGTACTTTGTTGGTGAATTTACATAGATGAGCTAACATGGAATAATATAGCATGTATTATTTCTGAACAGTAGAAAATTGTAAAGGCTGCCTGTTTGTTATTTCTGGACTAACTTTTGTAAATAAAACTGTTTGCTTTCTTTGGCTTATGCCAACTAGTCTGCAACCATCAATTCAATGGACCCTTTCAAGTGCCTGGCTTTCATCCCCGCCCCCCACCCTCCTGGTTCAATACTGATAATATGTTTTCATAAAATAGAAAAATGGAATAACAAAACTCTTTAAAAAAATCATGGTAATATCCAAAATTTAACAACTCGAAACCAGTATTAATATATTTCATTTACCCTCTTCTCCTTACACTTCAAAATCGAGTTATAATTAATTAACAACCCCTATTTCCTTTCTATCAATACCACTACAGTGTAGCACATTATCAACATAGCAGAGTTAGCAGGAGATAGAAAGAACAATTGAGGCCTTTGAGATGTGGGTATACCGAAGAATTCTGAGAGTACCATGGACCAGAAAGAAATCAAACATTCTGGTTCTTATTAATGCAGGCCAAAGGTCCAGAAAACTGTTGGAATGAGAAAACTGACTTATTATGGACACATCCGGAGACACCATCCAAAAATCAATGCTACGAGGGCTCTTTCAGAAATAACCGAAAAATGCCCATTGCTCAGCAACCAGTGGAGATTTTTTAATTCTGTAAACGACATGATATTCCTTATTTCCTTACGGATATTCCCAGAAATTATGAAGTGCATAATTTTGCTACAATGAATTTCTAGACGATTTTAAAGATGGCGGCCCACCTTGAAACTTGGTCAAAGGAGGAAATCAGAGCTGTCATACGTTTTTTGAACGCCAAAAGTCTGAATCCTACCGAAATTCATAAAGAACTTCAGAGTGTATATGGTGAGCATGTTATAAGCTATACACAAGTCTATCACTGGTGTAATTTATTTGAAGCCGGCCATTCCGACTTGACAGACAGGGAAGGGAGAGGGCGTTCGATAACTGTGACGTCAGAAGACAATGTGAGCGAGTTGATGAGCTTATTCGTCAAGACAGGAGGTTGAAACTTCATGAAATTGCAAGCAGTCTTGAAATTTCGGAAACTTATGCTCATAGTACTGTATTTGATGAACTTGGCTACAGAAAAGTCAGCGCAAGATGGGTTCCTAAGCAATTGACAGACAATCATAAAGAACAAAGATTGGACATCTGCAGGGAACTTTTGAGAAGAAGCAAGAGCTCACGCAGGGTTCACGGGCATACTGCCAACGCCGGCGGAGACTTTCTAGGGTACGATGTGACTTTTCTTGACAGCATAGTCACCGGTGATGAGACTTGGTTGCACCATTGCACCCCAGAAACAAAGCAAGATTTGATGACATGGAAACATCCATCCTCACCTGTCGCGAAGAAATTCAAAGTCATGCGGTCAGCAAAGAAAATAATGGGAACTGTTTTCTGGGACAGTCGTGGTGATATTCTGTTCGAAACCTTACAACCTGGAGAAACAATCAATCTGCAAGGTACTGCCGAACTCTTGACAAGCTTAGGGAGGCCATTCGCAGAAAGCGCCCAGGGCAGTTGACCAACGAGGTCATTTTGCAACACGACAACGCTACACCCACACAGCACGAGTGACGCAAGGTTGGCTAGAGAAATATGGATGGGAGATTTTGCCACACCCACCACATAGTCCAGACCTCGCACCATCTGATTATCACCTCTTTGGGCCACTGAAACGTGAGCTGGCAGGAAAGCGCTTTGATGTCGATGAAGAGCTTGTTGACCTGTGCGGAAATGGCTACAAAACCTTGACGGAAATTTCTTCCGAGAGGGTATCTATTCCATGGTGCGGCGTTGGCAGAAGTGTGTCAACAGACTTGGCTGTTACGTAGAGAAATGAAGGACGAGTCAAGGTATGAACACGTGCAAGAATTTTGTTGATAGCATAAAAAACGCTGATTTTACAGGCATTTTTCGGTTAATTATGAAAGAGCCCTCGTACAAGGAAAAGTCGATGGCAGAAAGGCACTGGGCAAACCAATGAAGTCCTGGATAGCAAATGTGGAGGCAACAACTGGCAAAAAGATAATCGACTGCTCGGTAATGGCCCTTGAGCGTGAAGAATGGCGTTCCATGACATTCAACCTCTGTAGGGAGAACTCCGGTAAAGTAAGGTAGAGTTAGCAGTAAGATCTTGACATTGAGTTATGTTAAGGTCGATCTCAGGGAACTTCACTAACAGGCATTCCCTTTCAAACTACTACTCTGCTCAAAAAAATATTATCAATTCAGGAGCTCAATATAGAAAAGCAATAAAGGACTGTATTCTTCTTCTTCCCTCTCTTTTCAGTGCTTGTATCATTTACATCTTTCAGTGAATGTTGAATGACCAAAACATTGACGTCAAGACCTTCCCTGAATTATTGACTTCTACACAAACCAAAACTAGGTTTATATTTGAGTCAAAAAATTTACTGTGTTTTAATTTTCTATTTTTCATTTGCAAATAAAATGTGATGTTCACATACAATAACTACATGAATCATAAAATAATCAAATAAAAAATAGATAGGTCTGCATTTTTTTTTTTTCCATTTTCATTTTGGTGGGGGAGGGGGGTTTAAAAAATTCATGAAACATATAGAGATAAAATATTTTTAATTTCAGTAATGAACTTTATCAAATGGTCTTTAAATATCTTTTTTTTTAAATCATCTTAAATAGATTTATCTATGTGATTAAAAAAAAATGAAATAAAAGCCTTGTAATAAAGGTTCTGCTGGGAACAAATCTCCCGTAAACAGTGCATTAATCAGGATAAAGGGCAAAAGATTAGAAAACTACTTAAATTGAAATAATCAAGGCATTCTCAACAAAAAATGGACACTTAATCAAAGAACTTCCCATCTCTCTCTCTCTCTCTCGCTCTCTCTCTAAATGTTGAAAACACTCTCTAGCACAAGTCATTGTGACAGCGGTTACAGATCACAAGATATTGACACCAATTTAAACCAATATCTAACCTGAAATTCCAGACCATAAATGACAGGTGCGTCGTCTTCCATTTCTTGAGAACAGTAACCTGGACTCTGAACTGCCTAGTAAAAAAAAAAAAAAAATTTATTAAAGTTAATAGCGAATGATCTGTTTAGTTATGTAGATTTTTTTTAAACGGGAAGGGTTTGAAAAAAAGATATTTTGTCTTTGAAAGTTTCCATTATGATTGACTTTAATAATAATAATAAAGCAGATTTGCCAACCTTTGGAAAATGAAATCAGGGACACCCTTGTTCGCAGAACCAGTCAGTACTTTTACAAGTGACTGTTATCCCAACCTCTTTTCAAGAGGAACTTTACAAAGTGGTGGTGGTTGTGATGATGTGGTGGGGGAGGTTATAGTAGTCATGGTAGTAAAGAAATGATGATGTGGTGGTGGTGATTGTAGAAGTAGTGGTAGTGATAATGATGTGGTAGTGGTGGTTGTAGTAGCAGTGGTAGTGATGATGTAGTGAGGGAGGTTATAGCAGTAATGGTTGTAAAGTAATGATGTGGTGGTGGTGGTGGTTGTAGTAGTGGTGGTGGTAATTATGATGAGGTCGTGGCTGTAGTAGTAATGGTAGTGATGTAGTGGTGGTTGTAGTAGTTGTGGTACTATTGATGATGTGATGGCATAGGTTGTAGTAGAGTGGTAGTGATGGTGTGGTGCTGGTGGTTGTAGTAGAAGAGATAGTGATGATGATGTGGTGGTGGTGATTGCAGTAGTGGTGGTAGTAATGATGATGTGGTGGTGGTAGTGATCGTAGTAGTAGTGGCATTGATGATGTGTTGGTGGCTGTAGTAGTGGTGTTATGATGATATAGAGATGATGTGGTGGTGGTTGTAGTAGTAGTCGAGGTAGTGATGATGATGTAAAGATGATGTGGTGATTGTGGTAGTGATGGTTATGGTAATAATGGTAGTGATGATGATGTGGTAGTGGTGGTTGTAGAAGTAGTGGTTAGTGATGTTGTGGTGGAGGTGGTTGTAGTAGCAGTGATAGTGACGATGTAGTATCGAAGGGCTTGAGTTTTATATAGTGCAATATCCACTAAATGTGCTCAAAACACTTAACATGGGGTCCCTGACCAACATCAATACTTAACATTAACATGTAGGACATGACATGGCATGAGACCTGTTAGGCAATATTACAATTCTTTTTCGGACAGAGACAACGCTGTTAACGGCCAGGTACTCATTTTACACCTGGGTACAGTAAGGAAATGTGAGTAAAGAGTCTTTTCCAAGGACTCAACTATGTGCCAAGCGAGGCTCGAACCCAGGACCTTCTGATCCGAAAGCGAGTGTCATACCACAAGACCACATAGCCGCACATAGTGGTGGCTGTAGTAATATTGGTAGTAATGGTTATGTGGGGGTGGTTGTTGTAGTAGTGGTAGGAATGATGAATGATGAAGTGGTGGTGGTGGTTGTAGTAGTGATGATGATGTCGTGATGGTGGTTATAGTAGTAATGGTAGTGATGATGATGATGTAGTGGTAGTGGTGGTGGTAGTAGTAGTAGTGTTCATAATGATGATGTAATGATGGTAGTTGTAGTAGTGGTGGTAATGATCATGTGGTGATGAGTAGTGGTGGTTGCAATAGTGGTGGTAGCTATGATGATGATAATAATTAAATAACAAACGTCACCCAAATTTCTATTTTGCGGATATTGTTTCCCCGACACAACCAAAATTAATTCTTTTTTAATTTTTAAATTCTAAAATGAGAATCCGAGATGCTTGGCAAGTCTGTAGGTGCCCTCAAAAAGATGTCCCCTTATTTTTTGTTTTTAAAACAAAGCATCAAATCGGGGGTTTTTTAGCCCACATCTGTATCTAAATATTTTCCCATTGACTCTTTTCTAAAACCAAACCATTCAATTTTCAAGGAAAATCACAAAGAGTGAACTCATGAATATGACTATGACTTGATGACAAAGAAAAACGGAGTGTCTATCGCAAACATTTGCCAATAGCCAATCAGTAGGCTATTCACAAAGGTTTATCAGGTAATTATACACAGACGCCTTTTTGAAACTCCGCTCCGTTTATCATTTATTCACTTTCGAGAAGTGAAATCAATTGCCATGCACAAATAAGTAAAGTTAATAAAATATCAGTAAAGGTATACCAATTACCCAAATCAGTTGAGATAGTAAATTACAGTAGACTCCGGATAAGACAATGCCCAGGGGAACAAGGGAAAAAATGGACCTAACCGAAAATCAACTTAACCGGAGTGTAACCAAAATGAGCAAAATGCATGTGAACAAAGCAAGCCAATCTAGAATAGGTATGGCCCTTCATGTCACGCCTTTCATTGACGCTGTATGGTCGCGTTGAATTGACCAGAGAAGTAGAGGTCCCGGTAGTGGTCATCACAGGCTCTTTCTTATCCCCAATAACCCCAAGGAGGAATCAGAATAAATAAAAAGCTAAATTTGAGATAAAAAAGCGGAATCAACTTACTGTTATTGACTATGACATGCTTTGCAACAGAAAATATAATAGACAATCCAAAAGTACTCAAATGATAAAATATAATATGTGTAAAAATGTGCAGATTGTGTAAAGACTAAAAAGGGGGTTAAATAATAATAGAGGACACACAGGTACTGGCAGTCTCAGAGCAACAAAGCATGAATGGATGGATTTAACCTTGTCAGGACCCTCCTCCTCCCCCCCCCGCCCCCACCACCCTTCCAACACACACCTAATCAAACATAGGCTCGTGCCAGCACACACACACACACACACCCACAGGGAAAGAAGCTGACTGCCAACACACACCTAATCAAACAAACGCTTGTGTCAGCACACACACACACACACACCCACAGGGAAAGAAGCTGACAGGGAAAGAAGCTGACTGTACGCAATAACATTACCGATTGAAGCCATAGGTCATTGACCTCATATATTTTGGCGTCAACATAATAATAATAATACTTCGGCCAACCCCCCCCCCCCCCCACCCCTCCCAAAAGTAGGTATGATATTATTATCCTGCATCAGCTGCAGACACTTTGAAGGGACTAATCAGACACACAAAATGTGTGTTGATTGACCATAGGAGATGCTGACGAAATAAGCCATAGCTCACTTTTTTTTTTTAAAGAGATATTTTTTAAAAAATTTTCCTCGATTGGAAAGGTGAAAAGCGGAATTTTTGCCTTGAATGTGGAATGTAGACCAATTAAGTGAAACTATTCCGCGAAAAGTGGAAGGGTAGGAGCCTCAAGGTCAAGGTCATGCTTCTTTTAAATCGAGACAGAAATGGCTTGTATGCCAATTTCCTCTGCGATGATTTTCTGTCCCATGCCAGACTTTTCAAATGCATCGACCAGCTGGATCTTTCTTTTCAGCGATAGGTTTGCCATTGTAGTTGTAGACTTGACTTGAATTCTTGATAAAATTGATACTTAATTAGAGGATGGCCTGGGATTAGAACAACAACAACAAAAATCTTGAACATCAAGTTGCGAAGATGTAAAATGTGAGATGGAGAAATCAAAGTTGTTCGATACTGCTTATGTACATTGAGCACGGACGTCAGGCAAAGCACCTACATCACATCGGTGTGCGCCAATCGTTCGCGGATAGTCTTAACCAATGAAAATTCTTACTGGTAGCTTTTTTTAACCGATGGAAATACTTGTTTATTTGTGATTTTATTGTGGTCATGAGTGATAAGAACATCGACTTAAGCGACATCGACTTATGTGGAGTTTTTTTGTTTTTTTACTAATGTTATATAGGAAGAAGGGGGAGGGACCAAGAAAAAAAATCGACTTGAGTAAAAATCGACTTAGGCAACGTCGACGTATCCAGAGTGCACTGTACTATATATAAACATTATGCGTTGGTATTAAAGTGGTTAGTGTGGCCGAATGGGTAAGTCGTCTGTCTAAGAAGTCTTGTCGTAATCGATGCAATGGGTTCAAATCACATCTCCCCCACATATTTTTTGGTTTCCTTTTAATTTTTATTCCCCCCCCCCCCCTCCATTCTTTCTTAGGAATGTTGTTACTGATAAATGACCCACCCCTTTTTTTCATTTAGATCCCACGGAGGCAACATGTCATTGGGATCCAAATAACAATGAAATTATTGGCAGCCGGGACAGGGGGGGGGGGGGGGGGGAATAATGACTAGATTATTGGCACTTCAGAGTAACGACAGCCCATCATAAAGGTTATGTTGCTACAACTACAAGTTATTACAGTATAGGATGTTAAATGTTTTCCATGGTGGGTTACCAGTTACCACAAATTTGTCACGAAAAAAATGGAGCGGAGCTCAAAAAAAGCTTGGGAAATACTGGCCTAACCTGCTAACCTTTCACATTTTAAACTGTTTGCGAATAGCCAGGAAGCTAATGACAAACGTTTGTCAATAGTCATCATTAGTGGCCAAGATAAAGGGTTGATATTTTAATTGTACTCGTCGTCATCACTTACTTTAAAATATGGAAGTGTCTAGGGAGACCAAGATTTTGGTCTCCCTAGCCAAAATTGGCCAATTTGGCTAGGGAGACCAAAATCTTGGTCTCCCTAGCCAAAATGGCTCGTTTTGGCTAGGGAGACCAAGATTTTGGCCCCCCAGCGTAAAACCGTATTTTCGTTTATAGAACTGTTAATTTATGTTAAAGAGGCGAGTTTTTTCTTCTATTTATTCATGGCTTGTCTGTTTTTGTTGCTGTTCTTCTTTCTTTTTTTTCTCTTCATTAAAGGGAGGGGGGGGGGGGGGGGGTTTTTTTTAGGTAATAATCACCCCTCCCCACCAACATGAAAAAAATGTCAGAGAAGAGATTGCAAGTTATCGGCGGTCGTCCACACAAAATTTAATTTTTATTTTTTTAACAATATTTTTAGATTTTTGCTAGGAAGACACGATTTTGGTTGAGTTGAGTACAATGCAGTACAATGATAAATACAAAGCCTTTGTTTGTAAAGGGTTTTATGGAGAAAATAGGATAGTTTTAAAAACATAATCCAAGTTCTGCGGCTTTTTCTCTTTGATCTCGTATCATGGTCTCCCCTGCGCCCAACACGTTCGTCGTTTGTCCCCCCCCCTCCCCCCACCTTCCCCCGTCATAGGTTTATAATTTTCTATCCGTGGACAGAGATCCGCATGCACTATTATCTAATATTAAATGACACTGACCCTGCCCCACCCCTAACACATGGTAGGATGAGGCCTGAGGTAGTCTCCACTCTATCGTCGTTCTTTGTTCCTTGTGAGCTGACGCCGACAGCAGATCTTAGTTTTTTTTAAGTTCAACTGAATGTCTCAGTAGAAAATAGGGACGTTTTTAAAAAGTGAGTCTGCCTATACCACTGGTTCGTTGGATCTGAGACTGAGTCTGAGATAAGTTCGTTTGAGAAGAGTTTTTTTCACTAAGGTCAATGAAAAGAAGAGAAGAAAATTTTTTTTAAAAGAGGGCGGGGGGGGAAGAGTTTCTCTGTTCACAGAATTTAGTTGTACGTTGAGTCCGAATTGTTTATTGTATATTATTGAAGCCTGTGGGGGCGATCCACAAACAACCGAAATGTTGGGTGCAAGGGAGACAAGGCCGCCGCCAACTTTACTCGGGAGGCCAAAATCACGGTCTATCATGCCGAAATTGAAATTTTAAAAAGAGTACAAAAATAAATTTCCTATGGGGGGGGGGGGGGGGGGGGTAGAGGTATGATAATAATGTTAGTTACAAACAAACCAATATATAAAAAAAGAACCCCAAAAAAATAAACACACAAAAAAATCCACAACATGAAGAAGCAGTTCTATAAATGAATACACGGTTAACCTAGCAAAAATCTAAAAATATTGTCTTAAAAAAATTAAATTAAAATTTGTGTGGGCGACCGGCCGATAACTTGCAATCTCTTTTTTTTTTTTTTTTTGTCTTTTCTGACATTTTTTTGGTGTGGGGTGGGGAGACATGATTATAGCTAAAGAGCCAAAAAAAAAAATAAAATAAAAAGCAAGAACTGCAACAACAACAAAAAAAGAACAAACAGGCAAGCAATAAATAAAAGAAGAAAAAACTCGTCTCTTTAACATAAAGAAACAGTTCTATAAACGAAAATACAGTTTTACGCTTACGCCTGGAGACCAAAATCTTGGTCTCCCTAGCCCTCTAGACTAGGTACTTTGGTAAACGTCCATTTGGCCCTCCAGCAGGGAGCCGATAAATGGCCTAGTGGCTGTGACCCGATTTTTTTGACTTTTGAGTGATGGGTCTCAGAAAAAGTTCCATAGATTTTTTGTTTATGGATGGATTTTAATGATTGATGTCTTATTTTCTTCAGGAGAAATTACTCTATCGTTTGGTGTAGTTTATTTTAAAATCAATGACAATTTAGTATAACTTTTGATTATGGATAAAATAGGGTATAATTTAGCTTTGGATAATTAAAAGATTAGAACTTGGTAAATCAAAATTTCATGCTGGCTCGTTTATTTAACATCTTAACTTTTATATAAAATTAAATTCAGGGCAAAGTTGTATACCGCATCCATGAAATTCGTTCCAGCAAAATCCTTACTCAAATATTAGCGGCCATTTTAGACCAGTTTTGAAATCCAAATGGTGGTTACTACCGGAAATGCAACACTTTTCAGGTCACAAAGTCCGATAGAAGACCATTTTTCAGCCTTTAAACTAACATAACTTTTCTTCTGCTTATCTGATTTTCACAATTTTGGTATCATTAGAATCGTGTTGAAAAGCACTTAAAAATGATATAGATTTCATTGAGCTCAATCCAATTTGAATTTTTTACCAAAGTACCTATCTAGACTCTACCTTAAAATATAAAAAGTCCAAATGTAGATTAATTTAGGGTTGGCACTGATTTTATATACGTATCAGTAGCATCTGCACTCTCTCTACTCTTTTAATAATAGTTGGTCGTAAAGCACCCAAAATTAATTAGGTAACTCAAAATATACCAAAAAAAATCAACAAACAAGAAGTTAGTATCTCGGCTATTTAGAAGACGTCTAGACAAACATTGACTGCCTGTGATAGGGTGGCAGTAATAGCAGTTTCCCAGAAACAAAAATAGATATTGACGCAATTTTACATTCATCGATTTGCAATAATTATAATTCCTACTGAAATAAAGTCGCAATCATATATCACAATTATGTTTATCAAGACTTTATTCTTGTTTTAGCATTATCAATATTCACAAAACAGGAAAGATAAAGAGTTGAAATTGAGTCTCGATGTCGTATGAATTGTCCAATTTATGTTTTTGGTCCAGGGGCAATAACTCTTCGATCATTTGTTTGTAAACTTTCACAATAGCATGACATGATTGAAATGAGTGCTATTGCTGTCTCTCTAATATAAATGAAATGTCATTAAACCTTTGTTAATGCATATGATTCTAAGGTTTAGATATTTGTTCCCATACCAGAATATAATAGAAGATGTCAAAACAAATAAAAGTAGGATATATGAATAACGAGATGGAAGAAGTTGTGGAAGGCCAATTCGATGATGTCGACGCTGATGACAACGGCAACGTGCATAATAACAACAGCGTGAATTCTTCAGAGTTTCAGTCGCAGTAAGACTATTATATAATATTAATGATAGACATTCAGGGAGCCTTTTCATACCACCAACCCTTTCTAAGATCTCTAGATTTTGTCATATAAATAGGTACTTTGGTAAAAAATTCAAATTGGATTGAGCTCAATGTAGGCAGTTTAGGGAGCAGCAGCAGTGGCAGTCAAATTTTGACCCAACTCGCCCATAGGAAAGTTGTGACCGAAAATTGCCGTTCGCGTTTTGGGGGGTTCAATTAAAGATGCATAACTTCGTTATAAAGAGGAATATCGCAGATATTTTGATATCATTATTTTCGTCTTTCAATTTCCTTTTAAATGGTGCCAATTAAGGAAAAATCCATTGATAATTCCAGAAGTTATATGAAGTTAAAATTTGGCAATTTTCAAATGCATTTATTTTTTTATTTACCGCGTGTGTTTTTAAAATTTAAACGCTTGTTTTTAGAATAACATCTAAACTTTATTCATGCCAAATTTCAGGGCTCTATATCGATGCGCAGACACCTTTTAACTCTGCGCCGAAATGCCTTGTTTACATTATCTTCTCATCATGGCTGCCGGACGATATCGATATTCATATCGATATTTAAACTTAGTTATGTATTATGTTAAATTTAGTCCATAATATTTTCAGTACTATTATTTGCTATGTTTTTATTTTGAATACATACTTTCCAACTTTATTTATAGGCTTTTTATAGTTTTTGTTTTATAAGTTCGTATATTTCTTCTCTTTGTGAAATCCGATATTAATAATATCGATATTTAAAAAATACCAATTGCTTTAATTTAATTTTATTTTACTTTGCCATCAAGTCATCAAGTTTCTTTCCCATATGTTTAGATATGTTTATCATTTGTATCCATATTCTATCTAAAGGCCTTAGCCTTAATAATTATTATGGTAAGAAGTTCTATTAGTTTTGACACCCCCATATATTGAGAGAGAAGGGGGGAGGGGGTGGGGGGATAAAATTATATTAATTGTCAGTTCAAATGATGTAATAGCAATAAACCCAAAGTGGTTCAGCAGAATTTTTTAAAGTATTAATTTATTTGAACTTTTTCAATCTACCATTTTATTTATATGCAATTAAATTGCCATAGGTAAAAATAAACTCATTATGACATTACACAACATGTTTATATCTTTTCATTTAAATACTCTCAAATCCTTTTTTATTCTCTATGTATTAATTAGAAGAGGGGAATTATTTGCAATTGTTTCAATGAGATATTGGGGATAAATCCAAAAGTGATAGAGCAAATTGTTTCTTACGTCTAGCCGAGTTTTTGATTATGTAACATTTGCGTCATATTATGTAATAATGTGTTAATTTGAAATGTTTATCTTCCTATTTATTAATGTAAATGCATTGTCCTCGATAAGACGAACATTTTGGTATACAATATATTATAAGAACTCCATATTGACTGTTTTAACCATTTTTTATTAACATCACGCGATTTCAGTCACAACTTTGCAATGGTAATTTTGGGGTAAAAATCGGTCTGAAATTTCAGACTTTGAACTGCCGTAACTACATGTCTAATCAAGATACAAACAAAATTCAAACTGTTTTGTAATCTGTGTTGCCAGCTCTTTGATATGACATTGGTTTCAAGTGTGTGAGGTACATTTAGAATTTCTATTAAACTCCCTACTCAATGAAACCTATATCATTTTAAAGTGCTTTTCAACACGATTCTAATGATACCAAAAATCAGATAAGCAGAAAAAAAGTTATGTTAGTTTAAAGGCCTGAAAAATGGTCTTCTATTTGCCTTTGTTATTTACTGACGGACTTTGTGACCTGAAAATTGTTGCATTTCCGGTAGTAACCACCATTTGGATTTCAAAACTGGTCTAAAATGGCCGCTAAGATTTAAGTAAGGATTTTACTGGAACGAATTTCATGGATGCGGTATACAACTTTGCCCTGAATTTAATTTTATAAAAAAGTTAAGATGTTAAATAAACGTGCCAGCATGAAATTTTGATTTACCAAGTTCTAATCTTTTAATTATCCAAAGCTAAATTATACCCTATTTTATCCACAATCAAAAGTTCTACTAAATTGTCATTGATTTTAAAATATACTACACCAAACGATAGAGTAATTTCTCCTGAAGAAAATAAGACATCAATCATTAAAATCCATCCATAAACAAAAAATCTATGGAACTTTTTCTGAGACCCGTCACTCAAAAGTCCAAAAAATCGGGTCACAGCCACTAGGCCATTTATCGGCTCCCTGCTGGAGGGCCAAATGGACGTTTACCAAAGTACCTAATATAAACGTTTTAGTTTTATGATGAATACGCTCGCTTAGTTACTGTTACTGTTCCGTATTATGCCTATGTTGACGTTACAGTTACAGTATCTAGTAACTAGTAATAGTATAGTAGTCTCTGTAGTTACAATAGTTACTGCAATGTATATTCAGTTACAACTACAACTAGGCTCCTAAAATACAACCCTACACAATAAAAATAAAGACAAGGTCTATATATAGAGATTTTAGTGTCTAGAGAGCGTAGTAGAGGAGTGGTGGTATGGTATAGTATGGAGAAGTTCCCTATTATGTAGAATGAAAACTTAGATCTTATGCCATGCTTTAACGTTTAACTTAACGTCACCGGAGTCAAGTCTTTCTCTCCAATTGGGAGGTTTACACAGTACTTTACAGACAGATTCATATACAGGGTTATCGGCTGAAAAATATGACAACAAGATTTAATCTTGTAAATGTTGGCAGTGTCTATGTACACGGTAACCGTGCACCTAGCTTCAGGATCTGCGTACACGGTAACTCCGGTAACTGGTTTGCCACTACAATACAAGCAATGGATGGACCTCGCTCTGTGTGTGTGTGTGTGTGTATTATTTTAAAAAATCAAACAAAATATAACCCATTTCATTAAAGGCGAGATTCAAGGTTACCATGTATGTTACTGTTACCGTATACGTAGATCCTGAGGCTAGGTGCCCAGTTGGTAACGAAAATAATGATACCAAGATATCTGCGATATTCCTCTTTATAACGAAGTTATGCATCTTTAATTGAACCCCCCTAAAACTTAGTAAAAGCGAACGGCAATTTCCAGTCTTTGGGCGAGTTCAGTCACAATTTGACTCCCACTGCTGCTGCTCACTATAGTGCATGCTCAAATGAATTATTTATTAACTACAAGATCTTTCTCTTTCTAAAGTTTTCACTCTCCCAATTTTGATGATAAGTTGCAAACATTCTTTTATACAATAATAAACTTAAAATCTTTACTAACTAGTACATTCCTGACTACACTTACGCTTATGATTCTTTTTGCATTCCTACTTCTCATGGTTGGAGGGGGTGATAACAAAGAAGATCAAATTGAACAGATCACTAGCATTTGTAATTAATAATAATAGGGTCTGTGCAGTTAAGTTGATTGGGGAGTAATTCTGTTTGTGGAGGTTGAATTATTTAATCACACAGATTATCGACCTGGTATAAGCTGCAAAATTGTATAATAAGATGAAATATAAATATATGAACAAGACAGATTTAATTAGAGCATTTATGTATGGTATTCGCTATTTGTTTTATCAAATTCACATCAGTTTTATAATGTTTTGACTGCAGTCCAATCACAAAAATGATTATTTATTTAGTATTTAAAAATCTTATTTCATGCAATTATCTATCTGTCCTCAGAAAAGACGACCTTCAACAGTATATGAAAGGTACTGATTTCAAACGTATTTCTTTCTATGACATAAATTAATTTATATCATGGGATGTGTTAACCATTTATCCGTAGAATTAAAAGAATAGCTTGGATTTAACTACTCAGCCTTCCTAATTATTGTTTAGATTATTGGGGAATCTCTTGAAAATGTATTTATGTTATGAATAATATACATTTTATTCTGGATTTTTTTTTTTAGCTGTTTATAGTAAATATCACTTTTTGTATTGTCAGATTTCTATTAAGTGTTGACAAACTGTGTCCAGGAAGAGCAATGTATATATTTTTTTAATGTTTCAATTTCTGAACTTTTCTTAATAGAGATGTTTAACATATTTAAAAAATCTTGCTGTTCAGTGAGATTCAAATACTTTTTCTCCTGACAAGTTTAGGTGGTATCAGGTGTTCATTTAAAGATGCTAATACTTCTTCTAGTATTCATTGCCCTTTTGTTTTAAATTTATAGAAAATTTGATACATCGAACAATATTTTCACTTTTGATTTTTTAAAGTTAGAATGATAAATTGAGCCTGAATGTTATCCGTGTAAACAAATTAATTTATGCACAATCGAACTTGTGCTCCAATCCACCTGCCATGGCTGCCACTTTTGTGATTGGCCATATTTTTTTCTTACATTTTGTTCATTCATAAGGCCCTTATTTCTAGAACAAAAAAGTGCTTGGATTTGTGTAAAGTGGCCTGATGATATTTCTAATTTAGAAAATTGAATCCATTGTTATTGGTGCTTAAAGGATCCAGGAGTGTTACTAATCTAGATCTGTGAAACTCTCCAAAACAGATAAACCTCTTCACGCTACCTGCTCGTCTTTTCAATGGTCAGACACTATCAAACAATCTTAAAATTAAAAATTGCATAGTATGTAAGTACTATATGCCTTTCACACAGACAAACATGCCTTTGGCTTAATGATTATACATGAAAAGAAAATATGAAGATAAATTGAGCCTTGTCGTCTTGCCAAAATGATCTTTCCCTCTTTTTTAAGTCCTCCTATTTCCACAGTAAGAATCCGGCTCAAGTATCGTATCTCTGTCCCCAATTGACAGTGCTCTTAATTTTCGGAATTCCGTTATTTCAGCATGTCAGACATTTTCATCGTCATATCTGACGTACAAGTCAGAAAATATGTCAGAGAATTTTTGTTGTTGTTGATGTTTCAGCATAATCTCCAATTTAGTTTCAATATTTCTTAATGGGGAGTACCATCATGTTGTGGGTCAAAATTTGACACCTGTGTTCTATTGTATTAATTCCGTAGATACTCCCAGTTTTATGAAGTTAGTCTAGACAGGCTGGTGCCACGTGTCAAAAGTGACACAAGACGGGCTAGTTTTCTTCGATAAGATGATGGTCACCAAAATAGGGAAAAGGGATGGGGCAGGATGATGCTTTATGGACTCTTATTTATTTTATTTTATTTACTTATTTTTAAAAATAGAATTCTTAAAAAAACCTCTAATTACAATGAGAGAGATGAAAATTCATATAACATTCTGGTATTGAGGTCTACTTTTATTTCTCTCTCTCTCTCTCTCTCTCTCTCTCTCTCTCTCTCTCTCTCTCTCTCTCTCTCTCTCTCTCTCTCTCTCTCTCTCTCTCTCTCTCTATCTCTCTCTCTCTCCCTTTTTCTTTATCCTCTCATCATTTTCTCTCCTCCTCTTTCCCCTCCATTACGCTTGCATTTTATCATGATTTATCTGATAATTGTGGAATAATATCAATAAGGTAGTATAAATCTTCCTGAAATAATTTCTTATGCCTGGAAAGGATGTGTGTATGATAGTGTTAATTTGTAACATTCTAACGCAGAAATATGGTTTATTATGTTGTTTTGAATTTGGTTTGAGTTTTTACCGATGGACTGGTAATTTGAGTATGAACGAGGGACTGGTGAATTTTCTTCCTTGTTTTGTGTGTGTGTGTGGGGGGGGGGTGCTGCTAAATAATTTCAGACTTTTTAACTTTCGTCTGTTAAGAGCACTGAAGGTTTACTGTATGCTTGACCAGACAATCATCATACAAATGTCAAGCCAGTGCAATGAGTTGGTAAATAATGTATCTGTACTAATTATGTTACAAAATCCTTTTGTCAATTCCCAAATGAAAGACCAAGGGCTATGTTAGATCAAATGAAAGCGTTTCTCAAAGTCAAACAACATTGATTGAGTTGAGATGATTAATACAATACTCAATTGGAATTAGCCCATGGCTAGAGCATTACTTTCACACATAAAGGAAACAGGATTGATCCTGGATAAAGCTGAATTAAAAAAAAAAAAATTTGGACCTTCCCCCTGTCCACCCAGGAGTGATTGGGTAGCTGGGTCTGTTAGATCTGAAAGAAAGTATGTTTGCGATATACTAGTGTCACATCCAAAGGGTAGCATCGAATTGCTATTGTTTGTTTAACACAATAGAAACTGGGATAAACTCTGTCTCCATTGGCCATATGGCTCTGAAGGACTACCTACATAAGTAGGATTGAAAGAGTTGAAACTTAAAAGAAAATGAGAGAGGGGGAGGGAGGAAGAGAGAAGGAGAGGGATCAAAAGCATGCAATTAATTATAATTGGGACTTGGATCAGTTTCATTAACAATTTACAATTGATATGATATGCAACTCTTACAAATATATCTGTCTAAGACAAGTTTGACTGTATATATTGATTACACATCACATTCATATTTTGTTTTTGTTTTTGTTTTGTTTTTATCATTTTGAAATTTAAGGAACAGATTTAAGAAGTGATGATTATTACTATGAGGATGATGACGATGATGATGATGACGATGAATATATTGAATTTAGAAATCTTGGAGGTGCTACTAAGGAATACCAGGTTTGATTAAGAAATTGTTCCCCATAATAGATCTTTTTTTTCTTACGTGAAGTTATTTCATTTTTTTTTCTTTTGCCAAATCCTTTCTTTCTGCTTTTTTTTCTTTTCTCTCCCCCTCCCCCCCCCCCCCCCCCCTCTCTCCTCTCTCTCTCTCTCTCTCCCCCCCTCCTCTCTCTCTCTCTCTCCTCTCTCTCTCTCTCCTCTCTCTCTCTCTCCTCCTCTCTCTCTCTCTCCTCTCTTCTCTTTTTTTTTTTTTTTTTTTTTTCTTTTTTTTTTGTGTGTGGACTTTGTTATGTTTGTTTAGTGTTGAGCTACAATAGGTTTCGTCATACCTTATAGGAAATGGAAAGTGACAAAACATAATTGACAATATGGGAGTATTTATAGTAATTTCAAATTATGTGGAATCTCTTTTTATTTAATATCTTTTATTTCTTTTCTTTTTTTTTTTTTTTTTTTTTTTTTTTTTTTACAAGCTATGCAAACGTAAGTTATATTGGACATAAAAATAAATCACTCTCAGCACAAACATACACACACACACACACACACACACACACACACACACACACAAACAGTAAAAGGTTACTGATGAAATCCTGCAAATTTCCTTTTCATATTTTGTAATCAATTCAGATATATAAAGTCAGTAATAATGTTTTTAAAGACTTGAAATATTATCAAAGACTTAAAAAATGATAAGAATGTCCCTTTAAATTGTCTCATCACCATAAAAAAAATTGTAATGACTGTTCTACAAATTTGAAATATTAACACATGCTTAATCTCAACATGTTACACCACATATCTTAACCTTTAGATTTAGTTAAATGGAGATCTAATAGCTAGTTTCACGGTTATTTCAATCACATTTCAGGTTCAGGCCCAACAAAGAAATCAACAACAGCTACATACACAAATTAATAAGATTAGTGTTGGTAAGTTATGTTTTAGTTCTTCTTTGACAGTATGATTTTTAACTTCTTTTTTTTTTTGGGACAAATTGGCATTATTTATTCCGATAAAATTTGAGTCTATAACTTATTCAGGAGTCAAAATTTGGTTATATTTGTTGGGTTTTTTTTTTTGTATTCAATTTTATTTTTTAAACTTTTTTTTTTTTTCATTTTGAACTACATAATATTTATTGTTTATCGTCCAACTTTTCTTTTCTCAATAATTGCTTCACTTTATTGTAAAATTGAAGACAAAAGGGATGTCACACATTGGGGTCAAATACAAATAAATTTTTTTTTTCTCTTTTTCTCCTTTTTTTATTTCTTTCTTTATTAAAATGGTACTAGGCTGCTGGAAGCTGTGGATCCTTAGTTACATATCGAACGCCTTTTCTTTTTTTTTTTGTTTACTTTCCAAGATTTTTTCTACAGAGAGGACCTTAAAAAATCTCTGTCGTTTATCTGGAATTTAGTAATGTATTTATGTCATTATTGTTTTTTGTTGTTGGCTGAAGAAGGGTTTTGAGTCTGAAATGTTCAGTGTTTGGTATTTTGTTCTTTTTTGAAGCGGTTATATTCTTTCTTTATTACTATCTTAAAATTATTTTTACAAAATGTTTATTCTGAAAAGTTAACTTTTATTTATTTTTTTGTTTTGTTTGCAGGTGAATACAAGAAAGGAAGGTAATATATTTCAGGAGGAGGTTGGAGTGGTATTTTATAGGGAGTTTGATGGGGGTTTTCAGCTCATATCCATTTGTGAGATGTTGCTTTCTCACTCAGTCTCTCTCTCTCTCTCTCTCTCTCTCTCTCTCTCTCTCTCTCTCTCTCTCTCTCTCTCTCTCTCTCTCTCTCTCTCTCTCTCTCTCTCTCTCCCTCTCTCTCTCTCTCTCTCTCTCTCTCTCTCTCTCTCTCTCTCTTCCTTTCTTGGTAGAGACTGTAAGATTTGAATCTCAAGTTCAGGTAATACCTAAAATTATGGTTACAACACATAATCTTTCATGAACAGCATTTTCCAAGTACGAATAGTCTTAGTTTCAATACAGGACTCTTCTATATTTCCACGTGTGATGTGTGTGAATATGATCTTAAGAGTCTAGTTGTATGGAAGATTGACAGGACAAGGAGTAATAAAGAGAATGGACTGTGATGAGTTTCATGTGGCAATAGCTTTTGAGCTATTTATATCATTGGGATTGCCTGTTTATATCAATTAAATTACCTGATTCCAGCTTTGATTACAATACCGACATTAATTGCATTTTATTATACAGGCTGTAACTGAATTCTAAAAAAAAAAACCATTTTTTTCATGAAAAATTCATGGCAACAACTATATTTTGATTGCCATTTTTAAAAATCTTGTCTTTGATTATTAATTGCAGACGGAGAGACAAATCCCAACAAGCTACAGTAGAACTGGTTTTGGATCCAAGAACACGGATGATTCTCTACAGAATGCTTAGTAAAGGAACCCTATCAGAGATAAATGGAGCCATTAGCACAGGGAAAGAGGCAAATGTTTACCATGCAACTGCCAAAGATGGGTCAGACAAAGCTATAAAGGTATCTCACAACTTTATAATGTTGATGTAAAGAGAATGTTTAAGTGAATTGTTTTGTTTTCAATTTCATTTTAGGATGGTAGGTTCCTCACTCTGGAAAGATGATTCAGGGGTAATTAGATAGTATCTGTAGCAAGACTAGCAAGACTGTGGGAAGAAATAAACATTAAGTATGAGCATTGTGTGTGTGTGAGGGAGAGATTGGTAGGAGAAGGGTGGGGGGAGGGGTTCTGAACAATACATTTTTATGTTGAATAAATAGACCTTAAATCTTATCGGTATGATTTATAATCTAATTTGAAGTAAAACTCTTTTCAAAATTTGTTCTCAGTTTTCACCAATTTTTTTTGGGGGGAAAGCAGAAACAAAAGCATGGCATATTTTATTCCTCTTCTCATTTTCTACTTCTTTCCATTTAGATTTACAAGACCTCAATCTTGATATTTAAAGACAGAGATCGTTATGTAACTGGAGAGTTCAGGTAGGGACGAAATTGTTACTATCCAGTCAACACTTTTATTCAGCATGTTATTCAATAAATTGTTGACTTTATGAAGAGGAAGATATGTTAGCAGTATTATGTTATTGTTTCCAGTCAATTTAATGTCGGGTACATAAAAGATAGAGTAGTGAGGGTAGGGAATTGGTGTATCCATATCAATGTAAAAATTTGGAAAGTACACCATAAGTTGAAAAAAAATGAAATGGAGAAAGCTTCTTTTTATAAGTTTTGTTTTTATTTTAAATTTTATTTATATCTACTTCAATTTAATTTAAAATATCAATTGCCTTTCTTCTTTGCCCACACATTAAAACCCCATTTCTTG
>NC_088360.1:49199645-49229645 GCF_034508935.2 Berghia stephanieae | reverse complement strand
ACACCAGGTCAACAATGAATTTCATTGTTTGTGAAACAGAAAAATTAAAAGTGTGACTTTTTATTGTTAAATTCTTACATACTTTCAAGACAATGACGACCTGTGGCTTAGCCTTAATAGCCTTTAAGGCCCTACGCCACTGGGGTTATTGCAGCATACTCTTCTCTCAGCGTTTGTCTCAGTTGCTGGATATTTTGATTTCCAGTGCATTTATTGACACCTCTCCCCAAATTGTCCCAGATGTACTCAATGGAAGAAATGTCAGGCCAATCAATGGCTTTGATGTCGTGCTCCTTGAAGAAGTTCATCATCAACCTTGCCACATGATGTCTCACTTTGTCTTGCTACAACAAGGTAACTTCTCTGTTTGTTGTGAAAAAAGGCAAAATGTGCGGTCTCAGAATTGTGTCAATGTAGACTTGTGCTGTTATTCTACCATCGAAAAAGACATGTTCTGTTCGATGGCTAGGGTTGATGCCTGCCCAATCCATGACCGATCCTCCTCCGCATCGTTGAACTTCTTTGCCGCATCTGCAATTAAAGCAGTTCATCCCCCCCCCCCCCCCCCCCCCCCCCCCCCCCCCCCCCCTCTTCTCTCTCTTCCCGATCCGTACTCTGCTGTCAAATGACAGTTTGAAATGACTCTCATCTGTGAACAACACTCTGTTCCACTGAGGCTGGTACCAATGATTCTAATTTATCGCCGGTGTCAGTCGACTATTGGCATGTTCTTCTGTCAGAAGAGTTTTGACATAAGCTTTGGATACAAATTAGGCAAAGGATGTTCTTCCAGAAATTCTTTATTTTATTTTAATTTATAAAGGAATTAATAAGATATGGACCTTTATTGGGTGGCAACTCAAGTGTGACGCACAGTATACTGTCTGCATACACTTAATATCTATTTCTTAAGACAAGTTAATATTTGATTATTAGCATTTAACTTGTGAATCCTGTTTTAAAATAACACAAATTTCTGGATTTCCTCAGTGCTGCACCACTTCTAAAAGATGTTGATATATCAGAATCAAAAGCAAGAGAATTGTACTTGGATGTCATATTGATGGTGCGAAAAATGTATCACGAATGCAAACTGATCCATGGTGACTTAAGTGAATTCAATATGCTGTAAGTTATATTGAAACAATGACTCCTATATATATATATATTATTTTTATGGATAAAATTACATTTGTTGAAGAATATGTGAAAAGGTCGCTTTTGTTATCTTCACATAAAAAGTTAAAGACTTTAAGCTCCTGTTATAAAGATTGTTAAATAATTCAGAAATTGAGACTGGCATTGGGAGAATGGAAAAAGAAAAAAATTCAATCTAAAACAACAGGATATACACCATCATCAAAACAATGTAGCTTAAGCCTGGAAGAAAAATATACTATAATTAAACACCCTCATGAGACCACGTTCAACACGAAAAAGAGATGTACAACAGATGTCCGTATAGACGAAAACACTACTAATCAACTACAAACCTACGTAACCACTTCAACAATCAACAACAACAACTCAAACCCATGTAACACATAGTCCTGACGATGGTCGAAGTTCCTGAAACATCGATGTAGACTGACTCCATTATCGTGGTAAATATTATAATAATAATTCGCTTCATTATTACATGTTGAGCACTATTCGTACCATATTTGTATCATAACACGATTCAAGATATATATATCTATATCTATATATCTAAAATATATATATTTTGTTTTTTACATTTTCAAACAGTTACTGTCGTGGTCAGGTCTATTTCATTGATGTTTCTCAATCTGTTGAACATGACCATCCAAATTCTATGCTCTTTTTGAGGAAAGATCTTACAAATGTCACAGGTATTACTTAAACTCCTTGTTGTCTTCAAATATATTTAGATTTCAATTTACATTGTAAGTTTGATCATCATCATTTTTTATTTTTTTTTGAAGCAATGACAAATACAGCCATAAGGTTTTTATTTCTGTTTTGTTGTATGTTGTTTTTTTAGAATGAATGGTACATTTGATATATGAATTGAATGGGACCCCCAGGTAGATATTAAAGATTTTAAAGATAAAGATTGAAATGCAAACGAAAGATTGAAATTACAACTGACTTAAAGATGGTTAGATATAGAATAAAAATACTTGCAATACTCAAATTAGTTATTCTTTTTCTTGTTATCTTTTCTATGTTTTCTATCTGTTTTTGCTCCATAAGTTTTCTTCCGGAAGAAAAATGTGCCAGCTTTGATGGTAAAGGAGTTGTTTGATTTTGTTACTGATGACACAATCAATGAGGATAATATAGATCAATATTTGGATGAGGCTATGAAAACAGCAGCCGATCGAAACCTTGATGAAATAACAGAGCAGGAAAAGATTGATGAAGAGGTAAAGACTGAAAAAGCAATTGATATGTTAATATGTCATAGTGATCCATGATTCAAACTAAATGGTATTTCTTTGTTCAGGGCTTTAAGCCCAGTGCAGTCTGAGTTAATCATTAAACTGACACTGACATTTATGTGCCTCCCTTTGTATGGAATGCTAGTCTATAATATATTACCTTTGGCTCAATCTAATAGACTCAGCTACTCAATATTTGAATGGACAGAGCATTCTTGATTGAATATCGTTAAGGTTGATGGCTTTATGTTTTGTCAATGATGGTGGGGTCTCTCAACCGCGCATGGTGGAAATAGAATATCAACTCTTGCTGAGATTTTTTTTTTTAATTTAGTTTATAAGAGAAAGACATTTTTTGAAATATGATATGTAGTTAGGTAATAACACTTTTATTTGTTAAACAGTACTGGTTCTCTATCTTTTATTATTATAAATTTGTAACGCCTGTGTTAATGCCAAAGGCAGGGGGGGGGGGGGGGGTTTCTTGCTACGACTGTAACAGATAGGGATGTAAATTTGACTGCATATTTTATCCCTTTGATTTGTTGATATGACGAAAAGGAGAGATATATTGGGTGCATTTTGTACGGCTTTATTTTGCTAAGATTATAAGGAAGTTATTTATTATCAGAGCAATGTAAAGCTGTATTTTGCTGATAATTTGAGATGGTTATTTTAACAGCTTGTATGTATAGTAGCATTACAATTGCTCTCTGTTTTTTTTTTTGTCACCTCAGGTTTTCAAAAGAGCTTTTATTCCAAGGAAGTTGGAGGAGGTTGTCGACATTGAGAGGGATGTCTTACAGTCTAAATCATTATCAGGAGAACAGGTTAGTATTATTTTGTAATGTTTGCATTAGTAACAAAACAATAATTAAATTTT
Source organism: Berghia stephanieae (assembly GCF_034508935.2). Classification (NCBI taxonomy): domain Eukaryota; kingdom Metazoa; phylum Mollusca; class Gastropoda; order Nudibranchia; family Aeolidiidae; genus Berghia; species Berghia stephanieae. The sequence goes on along the minus strand of NC_088360.1, from coordinate 49,226,357 downwards.
ATGGAAGTTCTAGTGTAATAATATGATTGCGATTTGGACGCTTAAGTTCCCTTTGAATATTGTAGATGTAACATTATTATTATTATTATTATTATTATTATTATTATTATATTATTATTATTATATTATTATTATTATTATTATTAATATTATTATTATTATTGTTATTATTATTATTATTGATCAAATTTCATAAACTTTGTTTAATTTCAAGTCGAACATTGAAAAAAAGAAAGAAGTTTCCTCAGAGAGCAACCTGTTCAAGTGGTTTATTTGCTTTGTTTTTTTCCTTTTATCAGGTTTTGTATCACACAGTAACGGGCCTGAAACCAGACTTGAGTGGACCTAGTCAGGTAATTCCGATTTTCAATACAAACAAAAAACCCTAGAGTATTTGACAATTAATGGGCTGAGCACCTTAAGGCAAGGCCTTTGAAAGCAATATAGAAATGCAGAGATAGTTATGGATGCTTTATGCATTGCACTTGAGATGAGCAGTTCAATATAATAGAACTAGTGGTTTTTATCTATTGTTTTGTTTTGTTTAATATTGTGAAAAATTATTCTAGAATAACATCTTCATGTATATTTGTACTGTTGTAACAAACAATAGAAATCTAAATATATTATTTATTAGCATATTGCGTTCCGACAAAGGGGGTTCTTGTAGCTCATGTTGTAGACCACTCACTTCACACTCAAAAAAAGAGACCTGGATCAAACCTGAGTGAAGTCGAGATTTGTTTTGTTTTTTTTTGATCCCCCTGTCCACCCAGCAGTAATTGGGTAGCTGCGCCTGTTAGATCTGGTGGAAAGTACTTTGCAATAGACAAGTGTTCTATCCAAAGGATAGCAAGCAATTGTTGTAGTTCATTTAATGCTTCAGGAACCGGGATAAACTCCATGGGCCTTGTGGCTCTGAAGGACTTCTACATTCTGACTTATACAGACCCTTGCTCCCTGATTATTTTGTTGGTTTTTTTTTTGTTGTTTTTTTGTTTGTTTTTTTTTTTTTTGGGGGGGGGGGGGGGGGGGGGGGGAGAGGAGTTTGGCACACACGCTAAATATAGAAATCATGTATTGTGTTCATCCACTAAAGCCAGAAAAATTTTAAGAGGCAATATGTAACTATAATGTTATACATCATTACCTCTTTGGCCAGGCTGAAAAGGTCATGTCTTGCTGTCTTTTCTGTTTTCTGATACATTTGTTATTCTCTTCCACAAAACTATCTTTCCCTATTTGGGAAATAAACTATTTGTTTTTTATCCTGTTTGAGGTCATTCGCAGAGAGGACAGCAGCCAATTTGGTTTCCTTTCTCATTTGAGGGATTTTTTCCTCAAATTGTTCCCCTATTTTATAATATTTTGATTTATATGTTGTGTTGTTGTTGGGACTAAGTAATTAGGTATGTGTCCCTTGCTGGATATGTCTGGGTGAATTGTCCCACATCAAACACGTAAATTGATTGCTCTACGAGCTCGTTATCGTACATTTTTGGTATGTTTTTAAGTGCAATTTAATTTGTATCCACTACCCTTTGACTATATTTTCATCTTCCCTCTATTCTAGCACTAAAATTATTCAAGTGTCACAAGTGTAGTTACGCTCCTAAAAAATATTACATTCTTTCATATTATCCTGCACTTGCGTGTATTTTCATCAAGAATTTACTTTTTTGCATATCCTAATACAATATCATTACTTGTCTCTTTAATTTTTTAAAACCTAGGGCTCTTCCATTAGGGGTAGAATAATGTATAAAATACTGATTCTAGCTGTGATGCCAAAACTCCGGTTTCACCGGAAAAAACTCCGGTCTGGAGCAAAAAATTCCGGGCTCCTGGCAACTTCCGTCAAATTCCGGTGAGGTCAATTTGTTCCAAGGATACCCCCCCCCCCCCCCCCCCCCCCCTTTTCCAATTACCACATCATCATCATTGCCACTAGTATTACAACCATCATCACTACCACTACTACTGCAACCACCACCACATCATCATTATTGCCACCCCTACTACAACCACCACCACCACATCATCATCAGTACCACAACTGCAACCACCACCACCACATCATCATCATCACTACCACTACCACAACTACCATCACCACATCATCACCACTACCATTACTACTACAACCACCATCACCACATCATCACCACTACCACAACTTCAACCACCACCACCACATCATCATCATCACTACCACTACCACAACTACCATCACCATTACAATCACCACCACCACATCATCATCACTACCACTACTACTACAACCACCATCACCACATCATCACTACTACTACACCACCACCGCCACATCATCATCATCACTACCACTACCTTAACTATCATCACCATTACAATCACCACCACCACATCATCATCATTACCACTACTACTACAACTACCACAACTTCAACCACCACCACCACATCATCATCATCACTACCACTACCACAACTACCATCACCATTACAATCACCACCACCACATCATCATCACTACCACTACTACTACAACCACCAGCACCACATCATCACCACTACCACAACTTCAACCACCACCACCACATCATCATCATCACTACCACTACCACAACTACCATCACCATTACAATCACCACCACCACATCATCATCACTACCACTACTACTACAACCACCACCACCACATCATCACTACCACTACTACTACAACCACCAGCATCACATCATCACTACCACTACTACTGCAACCACCACCACCACCACATCATCATCACTGCAACTACCACTACAACTACAACCACCACCACCACATCATCACTACCACTACTACTACAACTACCCCCACATCATCATTACCACTACTACTACAACCACCACCACCACATCATCATTACTACCACTAATACTACTACAACCACCACCACATCATCATCACTACCACTACTACATCACCACATCATCATCATTACCACTACTACTACAACCACCACCACCATACATCGTCATTACCTCTACTACTACAGCCACCACCATCACATCATTACTACAACCACACAACCACATCATCATTACTGCTACTACTACAACCACCACCACCACCACATCATTACTACCACTACTACTGAACCACCACCACCACATTATAATCACTGCAACTACCACTACTACTACAACCACCACTACTACAATACCACCACCACCACATCATCATTACCACTACTACTACAACCACCACATCATCACTACCACTAATACTACTACAACCACCACCACCACATCATCATCACTACTTCTACTACTACAACTACGATCACCATTACAATCACCACCACCACATCATCATCACTACCACTACTACTACAACCACCACCACCACATCATCATCACTACCACTACTACTACAACCACCAGCATCACATCATCACTACCACTACTACTGCAACCACCACCACCACCACATCATCATCACTGCAACTACCACTACAACTACAACCACCACCACCACATCATCACTACCACTACTACTACAACCACCCCCACATCATCATTCCACTACTACTACAACCACCACCACCACATCATCATTACTACCACTAATACTACTACAACCACCACCACATCATCATCACTACCACTACTACATCACCACATCATCATCACTACCACTACTAGTACAACCACCACCACCACTACATCGTCATTACCTCTACTACTACAGCCACCACCATCACATCATTACTACAACCACCACAACCACATCATCATTACTGCTACTACTACAACCACCACCACCACCACATCATTACTACCACTACTACTGCAACCACCACCACCACATTATCATCACTGCAACTACCACTACTACTACAACCACTACTACTACAACCACCACCACACATTCATCACTGCAACTCCACTACTACTACAACCACCACATCATCACTACACTAATACTACTACAACCACCACCACCACATCATCATCACTACTTCTACTACTACAACCACCACTACAACTCTCACTCCCACTATACTACAAGCACCACCATCACCTCATCTTCATCACTGCCACTACTACTACAACCACCACCACCACATCATCATCACTACCACTGCTACTACAACCACCACCATCACATCATCACTACCACCACTACTACTATAACCACCACAACCACATCGTCATCACTACTACTACAAACTACTACTACTACTACTACTACTACTACTACTACTTACTACTACTACTACTACTACCACTACCACTACTACTACTACTACTATACTACTACTACTACTACTACTACTACTACAACTACACTACTATACATCACTCAACTACAACATCATCATCACTACCATACTAATACAACCACCAGCACCACATCATCATCACGACCAGTACTACTACAACCACCACCACCACATCATCACTACCACTACAACCACCACCACATCATCATTACCACTACTACTACTACTACTACAACCACCACATCATCACTACCACTACTACTACAACCACCACTACCACATCATCATCACTACCATTTGTACTACAACCACCATCACCACCACATCATCACTACCAATACTACTACAACCACCATCACCTCATCATCACTACCATTTGTACTACAACCACCATCACCACCACATATTCATCACCCACCGGTACTACAACACCACACACATCATTATCATCACGACCACAACTACTACAACCACTATACCACCACCACCTCATCATCACTACCACTACTACTTCAACCACCACCACACCACCATATCATCATCACTACCACTAACAACAACGATTATCACATCTTCATCATCACTACCATTATTACTACAACCACCAACACCACATCATCCTCCTACCAACGTACTACAAAGTCTACCATTAGATTTTGGAGCTTTACTTCATTTGAAATAAGGAAACTTTGGGATTGTATTTGGCAATGTGTTTATGTATCATAATATAATTCTAATCAGTTATCTATTTAGAACAATACAATAATATGTAAACACAATACCATTCCAATTCCTTTTTCTTGTGTGCGGAAATTCCTCTTTCGGCATTGAAATTCCTACGAGTGGTGCCTGAAACTCCTGTGAGCCAAATTTAAAGTTGGCGTCTCTGGATTCTAGTTTTGCCATTTTGTACGTTAGGCGGCTTTTGTAAGTTTGCTTTTTATGGTTTTTGTATTATTCGTCAGGTACCTGAGCTATTACAAAAATCACAGTTGGAAACCTTAGGCAGTAATAATGATGATGATCATGAAGACAAGAAAGATGACGGTTCTGAACACAGTGGAAATGAGGATGTACCCTCTGATGATGACGGAAGTGTGAAAGGAGATGAGGAGGAAGCGGATGAGTCAGATAATGAAGAACATACTAAGGCACATCTCCTACGAAACAAGCATGAAACATCTGAAGAAAAAAGGGTAAAAAGAGTATTAATTTTTTTTCTTGTATTGATTACATTTTCCTTGACGTGGATTAGAAATTAATTTTTAATAAAGTATACTACCTTTGTGTATTACTGCTTCAATTTGTTGGAGAATTCCCCAGATGATGAAAGTAAATACTTTATTATTTTATCAGTATAATTTTTTAATTTGTTTACTACCACAAAAATTTGAAAAGATCACTTTTTGTATTGGATTACTCGTTCAAATCTTGGATATGCATAATTTATCTAAAAATAAGCTCTGAGGACCGGATTATTTAAGATAATTGTAAAAATCTACTTACTACAGTGGAATCCTGATAAAGCCAACACTGCCAGACCAGAAAGATTTGTTGACTTTAAGTAGGGTTGATCTATCCATTGTCATTGTAACACATTTAGATAAAGAGAGCTATAGAAAATTTTGGACCAACAAATCAGAAGTTGACTTCATGCAGATTCCGCTGTTTTTAGACTCAACTTAGCTAAACTCTCTTAATTTTCGAGATGCAATTCCTAACCACTTGATCCTCTGTTCTTTTTTTAATTCATCATGATTTATCAAATTGTTGAGACAATATACTTTTCCACACTTTCAACTCATTTGAATTGTTTTTCCATTTCCATTTATGGAAATTCTGTTGAGGACAATAGTTGACAGTGTTTTTCTTATGGTATTCAGTAATGTTATTGGGCGCAGGTTGTTTACGGGTCCTTTCGTTTTCCCTGGTTTTTGTATTGTAATTAGGACACCGCTGTTTATGTCCCAGTCTTTGTGTGTTGAGAATGTTTTGTTCATTATGTTTGCAATGCTCAGATCCAGGGAGAGGGTACCGCATTTCAGCAATTCAGCGGGAATTTCATCTTCGCCTGGGGATCTGTTATTGTTTAGGCACTTTATGCTATTTCTAACTTCAATTGTTGTGATGCGGTTGTTTAGGTCTCTAGGGTTTCCTGAGAAGGGCGATATTTGTGAGACTTGTTTGTGAAATTTCTGCTGGAAGTGGTCAATTACAATGTCAAGGATATCGTTGGATTTGTTGTCTGTTTGCCAAATTTATCCTGTAGTTTTGGGTTCTCGAATGGTTTTCAGTTCAGAGATTTCGTCGCTTTGAACATAGACGATGCGTTATTTTTGGACTTTTCTATGTCTTCCACTTTTTTGTCTAATTCCTCGTTTCTGTGTTTTATTGTAAGTGATCGAATTGAATGCAGTATTTTGTTTCGTTCCGTTTTCAGGTTTATTATTTCTTCCGAGTCTTTCGTGTTTTGTATCCTGATCCTAAGTTCTTTTTGTTGCCGCGATAGATCGTTAATAGCGATGTTAGGCGTTCGATTTGGTTTGTTCTTAGTTGTATTAATAGAGCTGAATACTGAATACCATAAGAAAAACACTGTCAACTATTGTCCTCAACAGAATTAGACCGAAAATAGAAAAATATCTATCACATAGCCAAAGCGGGTTTCGCCAAGACCGAAGCACATCGGACGTTGTATGGACACATAAATGGTTGGCAGCAAAGGCACTCAAAGAAAACATATCCTTAACAATAACCGGAATCGATATGTCCGCAGCCTTTGATACGATCGACAGAGGAAAACTTTTGGAGATATTAACAGACATAGTAGACGAAGACGAGCTCCGAATAATCCGATTTCTCCTCAGCAACACAAAGATACAACCAAGGATATACGGGGCCACAAAACAGACGCAGTTCGAAAGTAACATCGGGACCCCCCAAGGAGATAGTCTGAGCCCGATTCTGTTCACAATATACTTAGAACACGCTCTGAAAGAAGTTCGAAAAGTCATTCCAAAACCAACGACTCATATTGAGAATGCAATCCCTAGAGAAATCGCCTATGCAGATGATGTCGACTTTATTGGATCAACACCAGCAAATATAGATATCATACAAAATACCCTCATGAAATATAACCTCCAAGTCAATGCCAATAAAACCGAATTTACAACAATATCGAGGAACAAAGAGGAATGGAAAAGAACAAAGAAAGTCGGCTCACTAATTGGAGACACCGAGGATGTACAAAGAAGAAAACAGCTATCAAACGCCGCACTCAGTAAACTCAACAATGTATGGATTAGAGGTTACAAAATAAAGAGAAAAACCAAACTGAAACTGTACCGTGCTCTTGTAAAACCGGTACTTCTGTATAACTGCGGCACTTGGGCGTTGACAAAATCCGAAGAAGAACATCTGGATGCCTTCCATCGCACACAGCTAAGAAGGGTACTGGACATCAAATACCCAAAAAAGATCTCAAATGAATCACTCTATAAGATCACAAAAGAAAGACCAATCTCCCTTGACATTTTACAACAACGATGGCAACTTTTCGGTCACATACTACGCAGGGACAAAAACATACCAGCTAACCAAGCCATGTCGGGATACTTCCAAAAACACGGGAACCTTTTCAGAGGAAGACCGATCACAACACTCCCTGTGATCCTAAACAAAAACCTCACAACACTTGGACAAAGCATTAGTCTCATAACGGCAGGGGACCTTGAAAATCTGAGAACCCTAGCAGAGGACCGGCAATATTGGAGACACCTCACACAGGAAATACTGGAAACAGCCAAGGCGACCCGATCTTTCGGTCGAGACGCGAAAGGCATCTAAGTCAAGTCAAGTCATTTATGGAAATCGGCAGATATGAATAAAATTAGAGATGACTGTAATGTTTTTTGTCAAAGTTTTATGAAAAATCACAAATCAACAGACTCAGTCGAAGTCATGTGGACTGAAGCAAAGAAAGAATTATTCAACATCATAGAAAACAATGTTGCGACAAAAACTACATCGCCAAACTCGAGTAAAACTTGGGTTGACTGTAGATTATAACATCTGATTATACAGATGCAAAACTGGTACAGAAAGATAAAGAGAATGAAGTCAGATAAAGCACGCTCAAAATTCCAAGAATTGAAAAAGATAGTTAAAAAAGAATGCCAGAAAGCACATATTGACCACATGATAAATCTTATTAATGGAACCACAAAAAACAACTTTTTGGATACATTAAGGCGAAATCAAAGGGCGGAAACAAAACCATTGCAGAATTGAATGACAAGCACAGAACTTACCCTCAAGACTCTTTTAAGAAGGCATATATCCTCAATGAACAATTTTGCTCAGTCTTTTCAGGAGATTCACATAACGATCTACCTAATCACTGAAAACAATAAAGTGATGTTATGGATCCGAACTCTCCCGACGGATTATCACCTTGTAGTGGTGGGAGGGCTTGCGTATCTCGAACCTCGGACCTCTAATAAGAGAAAAAAGGAGAGAGATCAGACGAAGAGTAATCCACCGGCCCTCCAGGAATGGGGGTTGAGCGTAGGGTTAACAACCCACCTCATAAAAAGCAAACTGTTACAGAAACAGAAACCAGACGTAAATCCACAACCGGCGGCAGCAGAGAAGCGGACCAGAATACTGGCTTCATGACGGTAGGAGGTCAAAGCCGAAAGGACGCCCCCGACCAGATTGCAGATCTGTTGTCACCAAAACGCAAGCTCAATGTCTCGTGCTGGAATGTTAGGACCCTATATCAAACAGGAAAACTGGCACAAGCCCAGCGCGAGATGTTGAACTACAAGATCGATTTGCTAGGCATATCAGAGGCAAGATGGACAGGAGCTGGGAAGCGCCAACTCTCAAATGGCGACCTGATCATTTGGTCAGGACGAAAGGATGACCAACACAGAGAAGGTGTTGCCCTCTTGATAGCCAGGCAAAACAACAAGTCACTATTGGAATGGAAACCGATAAGTGAAAGACTTTTATACACAAGACACAACTCAAAATACACCAAGCTATCAATCCTCACATGCTACGCACCTACAGAGGATTCAGATGAAGAAAACAAAGAAGAATTTTACGATATTCTAAGAATGGCCGTTGAAAACATTCCAAGACATGATATGCTCATGATCATCGGAGACCTTAATGCTAGAGTTGGCAATACACAAACAAATCAGTCCGTTGGAAAGGAGGGCATAGGGTTAATGAACAACAATGGAAGCAGACTGGCAGAATTTTTTGAAGAACACAACTTCATTATTGGTGGAACTTTCTTCCCACACAAAAACATCCACAAATTGACATGGAAATCACCAGATGGGAAAACAGAAAGTCAGATAGACCATATAATTATAAACAGAAAATGGAAGAGCAGCCTAAACGATGTCAGAGTCAGACGATTGGCAGACATTGGAAGTGACCACCATCTTGTCACAGCCAAAATCTCTACTAAATTGATGAAAACAAAAATAGCAAAACAGAAGGAGAAACGTTTCAACACAGATAAATTGAAAATCCCAGATATCCAAAACAATTTCAATATCTCAGTCAGAAACAAATTCAGTGCAATACAAGATATTACAAACATGACAATCCAAGATTTCAACCACGTCATGCAGGAAAGTGCCACTGAACACTTAGGACACAATAAATCCAATACAGAGAATTGGATATCAGCAAGGTCATGGGAGCTCATTAACCAAAGAAAATCAATCAAACTAAATCTCCTGAACGCTAAATCCCCCCGACTGAAAGAAAGGCTATCCAGTGAATACTCATTGAAGGATAAAGAAGTGAAAAAATCCACAAGGAAAGACAAAAGAGATTTTGCAGAAAATTTAGCAACTGAAGCAGAAAATGCAGCTGTAAGACACGACACACAAACACTATACAAAATCACAAAAAAGCTCTCCGGAAACAGAAGTTATGGTCAGAGAAACCATTAAAATCCCAAGATGGTAGTGTCATCACAGACGAAAAGGAGAAAATTGAAAGATGGAGAGAATATTTCGCAAACCTTCTGAACAGACCAGACCCATCTTCTTACACAGATATCCCAGAAGCAGAAATGGACGTAGAGGTTAATCTTGGTCCAATCACTGAGCATGAGGTGCACGAGGCAATACAACAACAAAAAAATGGCAAGGCCCCAGGTATTGATAAAATCACTGCGGAAATGCTTAAAGGGAACTCGCAAGAAATGTCCAAAATTCTCAGTAAACTGTTCACCAACATTTGGGAAAAGGAAGAAATACCAGAGGATTGGCAGAAAGGCATCATCCATAAAATAGCCAAGAAAGGAGACCTAGGAAATTGTGCTAACTGGCGTGGAATCACACTCCTGTCCGTAACGAGCAAAATTTTTAATAGAATCCTTCTGAAAAGAATCTCACCTCACATTGAAAACATTCTTAGAAAAGAGCAGGCAGGGTTCAGAAAAGGGAAGTCATGTAGTGACCACATATTTACCCTGAGACAAATCCTGGAGCAAAGCATTGAATGGAACAGCCCCCTCTACACCATGTTTGTCGATTTTGAAAAAGCCTTTGACAGCTTACACAGAGAGTCCCTGTGGAAAATACTCCGCCATTATGGTATACCGATGAAGATAGTCAACCTAATCAAAGCAATGTACAGCAACTACCAATGCCAAGTGATCTGTGGTAACAATTTAACAGACAGCTTTAATGTAACAACTGGTGTAAAACAAGGCTGCATACTCTCCCCGCTTCTGTTTATCCTGGCTCTAGACTGGCTCATGAAAAATACAATTGATGGTAAGAAGAGAGGCATTCGCTGGACACTGACATCTTTTCTGGAAGATATAGACTACGCAGATGATATCGCGTTAGTTTCCAGTACACACAGAGACGCCTCAGAGAAACTAAACGTACTACACAAGAACGCCTCGAAAATTGGACTGAAAATAAATTTCGATAAGACTGTGTACATTAGGGTGAATCCAAAACATGACAGTGAAATTAGGATAGATGAACAATATAATTGAAGAGGTAACAGAGTTCTCCTACCTCGGATCCAAAATAACAGACGACGGAAATGCAGAACACGATATCAAGCACAGAATTCAAAAGGCAAACCAGGCTTTCGGCATGCTGAAAAACTTTTGGAAATCAAAGCAAATAATGAGAAAGACAAAGCTGAAAATATACAAGAGCAATTTTTAAGTGTACTTCTTTATGGAAGTGAAAGCTGGAAAATGACATCCTCCTTAATACAGAAACTAGAAGCCTTTCAGAACAAGTGTTTAAAAAGAATTTTTAATTTATTTTGGCCTACAAAAATAAGAACAGTGGATCTATTAAAGAAAGCTGACTGCACTAGCATTGATAGCCAAATAAAAAGAAGAAGATGGCGTTGGCTGGGTCATGTGGCCAGAATGGAAAAAGGGTCACTTCCCAAGACAGCCTTGTACTGGACAGCAGATGGGAAGAGAAAGCGGGGAAGACCCAAAGAAACCTGGCGAAGGACGATGGAGAAGAATTACAGGAAGCAGGCCTGTCCTGGAATACAGCCACCGCAAAAGCAGCCGATCGCAAAAAATGGAGATGTCTGGTGGATGCCCTATGTGCCTCAAGGCCCGAAGAGGATTAAGTAGTTAAGTAAGTATGGATCCGAAAATTGCTGACATTCATGTGAACGTAAAAAAGGCATAACAAAATCACTCAAAGGCTTAAATACCCAAAAAGCAACTGGACCAGATGGAATTCCAGCACGACTTCTCAAAAACTGTGCTTGGGTACTATCCCTTATATTCCTATCCTCTCTAGACCAAGGAGTTGTGCCAAATGATTGGAAGCTTGCTGACATACCAATATTCAAGGAAGGAACAAAACGCTATCAAATACTATCGTCCAATCTCACTGACATCTACGAGTTGCAAAATTTTAGAGCATAATATATACAGCTCAATTATGGACCACCTGGAAGAGTGCAACATCCTTAGTGATGCTCAACATGGATTTCAAGCTCGACAATCATGTGAAACACAGCTGCTATCAACCTCCTTTGACTTTTTGCAAAACTGGAAAATCAAGGACAGACAGACACAATTCTTTTGGACTTCTCAAAAGCTTTCAACAAAGTCCATCACAGAAGTCTGCTTCTTAAAATCAAACAGTACGGGATTGCTAACAATGCCACCAACTGGATTGAATCCTTTCTGAGTACCAGAGTTCAAAAAGTAATTGTCGAAGGTAAAGAGTCAAACACGACAAAAGTTGAGTCAGGAGTACCCCAAGGCACTGTTTTCGGGCCACTCCTCTTTCTCATTTACATCAATGACATGCCAGAAGAACTACATCTGGGGTCCATGTTGAAATAGTTTGCAGATGACAGCCTCCTGTACAGAGAAATAAAAAACGGGGATGATACTGGCATACTAAGCAAGTTCTTAATAAATTGCATTGCTGGGAGGCAAGATGGAAAATGGAATTTCACGCCAAAAAGTGTCATGTCCTGAGGGTGACGAATAAAAAGAAAAACATATTTGACTCCCACTATTAAATCCAAAACAAAGCCCTACAATATGTGGAGAATGCAAAGTACCTCGGCTTGACCCTGGATAGTGGCATGAAGTGGAAGAAGCATATTGCCAATACAGCTACTAAGGCAATAGAACCTTGGAACCTGTGAAAAAGAAATGCTATGAAACATAAGCTGGAATATAGTAGCTCAGTGTGGGACCCACACACATCATAAGAAATCAATGAACTAGAAAAAGTCCAACGTCTGGCACCAGATTTGTCAGTGGAAACTACGAGCGGGATATGATCATAAACGATCTCCAATGGAAACCGCTACATGAAAGATGCTCCGTCAACAAATTCCTCATATTCCACAAAGCACAAAATGGAAAACTTGAAATTGCAACTAGCCATTTGAAAGGGAACAACAATAAAACAAGAAACTCAGCATTTAGTTTTGAAATCCCCCACTCAAGAACAAACCATCATCTTTAATCTTTCTTCCTCTCCACCATCCGACTTTGGAACTCCCTACCCTGTAAACAAGCCCTTTCAACTGATGACTTTAAAAAATCGCTCCCTGCTTCCCTCTAAAACCCCTGTTGCTGAAAAGACAGTCTTCAGCCTGAAGCTTTGGCCTTTTGAAAGAAGAATCTTATTATGTCTTATTTTTATTTTCTTTATTTTGTTTCCTTTTTAACCACTTTCACAATATTTTTCAATGTAATTCCCAGGAGAGGAAAAAGTGTGTCAAAGAAGCCAAGGCAGAGAGAAGGATGACCAAGATCCCAAAACACATCAAGAAGCGGAAAGTCAAAGTCGGATCAAATAAAAAGTGACACTGTTTTCAAGTTTAAAATTATTGGAGAGCGATTGTAAATTTAGCAAGATGATAATTTAATAATAAAACATGCCTAAATCTATTAAACTGGAGGAGTTTGGTTTTCGGTTTGTTTTTTTGTGTTTAATTGGGTTTTGTTTTTTGTACGTGTTTTGTTTTGTTTTTTTTGTTTTTTTGGGGGGGGGGGCGTTTTTTTGTTTTGATTTTTGTTGTTTGGTTAATTTGTTTATCTTCTTTTACTTTTGAGGTTGGTCTGTTGTCAACTTAGCTTTGATGCAACAATGTTTTGTGTTGTTTCATCACTGAAATCTAATTAATTTGGATGTAACTTACACCTTAGATGTAAACGAAATAATTTTTCCAATGATTATTTGGTGCTTCCAGTTTACTATCTGATTCATGTAAGGAGAAAACTTGTAAGCAGACCTTTTCAATGATTCTGAGTGTGAACAAAACAAGGAAGCAAGTTGAAATAGACATTTCATGCAATATTTTTATTTTTCATCATCCGAGTCTTCACATCCTTGACAATGGCAATTTGCAGACAAATAAGGGTTAATGGGAAAATTTGTTATATAGTAGGGTATACCTTTTTCCTTCTTGTCATTTTTCCTGAAGTAAAAATTTTAACTTTGCAACAATCTACCTAATCTCCAAAGACTCTTCCTCACTCATAATTATATATACTGTTTCAAACTTGCCTGGCAGATGTGTCCTGATGCAATGTTTAACTATGTTCGGCTAGCTGCGCTGCAGATTTCAGGCTGTTACCACAAGGACAGGTGGGTGATGCCACCAATCCCACTGATGCAGAGTGGCAGCTGTTAGATAGGTCTTAGACAGTATTCTGTTGGTCGCCACTCCATATCCCATCTTGCTGTACAGAATCCAGGAAGCTTCTCTGCCAGTTCAAAGGAGATAATGTTCCCGTCCAGAGGGGCTGTATTCTCACAAGTCCTCCATTGCATAATGGAGCATAATAAAGCATTTCCTATCCCAAATTCAAGAAAGCTATAATAATATTATACTGTACATGGGCCACCAGGATTTCATTCAGCTCGTACATGGGACACTGTCCTCTTTGTGTTTGAGAAGGGTCACCCTGCATACCCTCTCTATTTTGTAAAACCATTTCTTGTTAACCGTTTCCTGCCTAGCTATTGGAGGGGGGTGGGAGGAGGAGTTTGCCATAAACAGGCCCTACTCTTTAGGTGTCTTTGTTAGTGTTCCCATTTCTGTGTGCATTGACTTGCAAAGTTTGGCATCTATTTCCAGTTTCTATCCAATATAGGGGTGCAATACTCAGCTATAGAAAAACACGTTACTATTGTGGGTGTACTTTGGTTGGCACCCAAATAAATCTTGTTACTGTTAGCATCCCAAGAAGACTGATGATATACCAAGGCAGACACTAAAGTAGTGAATTTAAATTGATATGTCAAATGCTAACTCATTTATTGTATTTCGAAGTTTTCTGATACTAAACATATGCAATAACTATAAGTCAATACTCGTTACCTTAACCCTCTCCTTACCAAACATAGGAAAATCGTTACGATCCAACTAGCACTTTTATCATTCAGAGCGGGTGGTTGGATGGGAGCATCACCCTTGAATCATATACCTATGATGTTCGCATGGGTGTACGATCCGATAGTGATGTCGTTTCTTCTTCTCTTTACTAGCCTATCCTGCTTCTTTGGTTTGTGATTGTATTTTTGACAGGGGATATTTTTTTCCTGTAAATCCTCTGCCTGTTTGTTCTTGGTTATTTATAATTTAGCTTATGATATCTTTAGGTTATGATTTTGATTGACATTTGTACTATTTTTGTTAGATTGCTTGTTTTTTTGTTTCAGCGGTCTCTCATATAACCTCAATTGTGTTGGAAGAGACCTAAAGCAACAAACAAACAAAAAATATCATTCAGATTTCTTTTGTAAATCGCACAATTTAAAGACAAATATTTTATTATAGCTATAAAAAGGTGACACTGTGTTGTAGAGTTCATTTTGCTGATCAATATTGCGCATAGAATGTATTTATTTCTTTTCTGTTTGAGTAAGAAAAAACTATTTTTGTGTTGGTAGGGTGTGAAATTTTGGGGAAAATTCTGAAAATGGCTGATAAGGAAAGGGTTAACCAAATTAAAATTGCAATAATTAAACTGTTCTGTAAATGAATCAAGCGAGCTTATATTAAAAAATATATTGCGTAGACCAGCATTATAACCTAAGAGAACCGAGCAATTGTTGCTGGTTTGTTTCTGACTACAAAAGCTTGAATACATTTTTACACTTATCCATCATGTTCTAGTTCTATGTGCTTTACCATTAAGAAACAATCTTTGGAAGGTTGAACAACCTGCACTTATCTCAAGAGGATGAGACAAGCAGTCTGTTAGGTGCTAATTTCTGGACAAGAACAATACTGCTTTACACAAGGGCTACTTCAAAATTTAAACTATCTCAGAGGTGCAAAATGCCTTTGTTTTTAAGGGTTTTACGTCGTCAGCAACACTTTTAGGTAATTTCAGTGCCAGTAAAAAGAAGAAAATGGGACAGTCTCTAGATTTACAATTAAAGCACACTAGAAAAAAAAGTAAGACAAAGGGGACTAGTTCAAATAGGGAACAGATGTAGATTCCAAGAGCATACTATGAATGTAATTAGTTTGAGATCATCTAAAAGTCACATCCAGACACAATCACGGGAAAAAGAAATACACCCAAATGTTTACAAATCTTTATGATATAAAAGGAAAAACAAATACTATCATTTCCCAAAACTATATTTATATATATGACTGTTTCTCGTCCAGTCACGCTTCGGCATGGCCAAGACAAAACCAAGTAATCTCATTCCAAGGCAAAAAAGCAAGTTGGAAAACGGAAAAAGGAAGATGAATCACATAGCAAGTGACCTCCATGCCCACTAGTGGAGGACAAATGACCCTACTCAGGTGAAATACCTTAGGGCATTCCATTAAAATTTATTTTTTGAAATTCTGCCCTTCAGCTACAGTATCATTAGACACCGTTGCCTAAGCATTCCACGAAGGAATATAGATAATCCATCAAACAAGATACTTGATGTCAACAGGAATCACCCATGTTCTCCAAGTCAACATATTGGGGGTTAATAATCTTGCCTGAGAAAAAAGAAATGAAAGTGCCTGAAGCGAGGAACTGTGAAACAAGTTGTGAAATCCATAGTGCATTAAATTTGTTTGTTTTCTATTTTTTTTAATAAATATTTTTATTTAAAATCTTAGTATCTAACCTTGTTCAACTCCGTAATAAACATCAAAAGCAAACAAATCATAAAACTTTTCTTGAATTCCAGATAAAATAAATTTGTTATGAAGTAAAATGTTTGAAAGAGCAAAAATAATCTGATGTAGACATGAGCAAAGAAAACTTAGATTTGCACATGGCTACATTTTTTTTAAAAATTATAGGAGGAAGCATCTCAAGAGATGTTTTGTAACCTAAAGTAAGAAAAAGATAGTGCTCTAGAATTGAAGAATAACAGTAATCATAGTAGTATTTTGTACATCACCAGTGGCAGATACTAAAAATACCATTATAATATTATGCAAAAAAATATCGTATTTATAAATGTGAAGGCAAATATAACATTAAAATCAATCAGATAACAAATGTATATTGTATAATATTAATATATCACAGCAGATATATGTTTATGGTTTATTTAAACAAGCATGTATATTGCGCAATATCCACTAAACGTCCTCAGAGAATATAAAGAGTCACCAGCCAACAGCAACACTTAACATGTAAGACTAGACATGAAGCCTGGAAGACGATAACAATTTTTTTTTCGACAGTAACAAAGCTTGAATGTGAGTAAAGAGTCTCTTCCAAAGACTCAACTTTAAACAGAACTTGAACCCTGGGCCTACCGGTCCGAAGCTCAGTGTCATACCACAAGACCACAGAGTAATTTGTGGTGCTCTTTTGAAGGCAGTGAAGAACATATTCATTTATGTTTAGATAAATTTTAATGTGAAGTATTGACTGTTCTCGTTCAACATACTCAACTCTTGTTTATTTTATTTTTTTAAACAGAGGAATCCTTCTGAGTTTTTAGTTAAATAGCCAGTAAGAATAGTATAATCTTGCAAATTATAAGTACCTTTGTATATTGACATGAAATCAAAATAAATTGCTGCAGGCAATACGGTCTCACAGCCAAATTATGATTTTATGAACTTTTGTCATAAAGTGTTGCAATAATAACTCAAAGAATGAAAATATAAATAAATCAATAACTTTCGACTTTACATGCCGTATTGATATATTTTTCCTTACATTCAAAGTTGTGTAAAACTGTCTGTGAATAATACAATACAAGCTATCTGAGATATTTTATCATTATAAACTATTGTGTTGTGTAAGACATTTAAAGGATAATTCCTATATTCAGCCATTAATAAGATAAGATAAAAGTAAAAATAAATTGAAATACTGAAATATGTATCCCGACATGGCATGGATGTTTATAACAAAAGATGCCTTTGTTAAGCATGGCCAACTAGTTAGTCCTTCATATCTATATTCTTACATTGGGAAAATGTGTTTCCATTACCTGGTCGTAGAATAAGTACAGTATAAGTGACAAAACCAATACAAGTATATTACCAAAGCAGTATATTGGTTTTAAGAGTGAGTAAGATATTCATAATGATATTGATTTACTTCCAGAGAACAATCAGCACTTACAAATCTTGTCACCCTGTGAGTGGTCCTCATCACATTGTTCTCTTTGTATAATAAAACTTAAAAAATTGAATGAGTGGTAAATGCATTCATGTTCACGATATTCTCATAGTCATTTTATTCCTGATATCGAATTGGTTGTCCTGTTTAGCCAAGTCATTATGATACAAATGGATATGAGCTGAATTTTCTGTTGCTAATAATTTGGTGACGTTATGATTTACTGAGCAGTACATTTGTCACATCAACATTCATGCCGTGAAGTTTTGAGAGGAAGTCAGTCTCCAGCTTATCAGATGCCATTATAGTCTGGAAATACATAATTGAAATAAATAACATAAATGGTTGACTCATGAATATGTATGGCATACTGCCTATTTGAGGATATTTTGTGAGTCCAACTATACTAAACAATGTGGCTGATCATGTACAGTCCTTGCCGCCTTTAAGCACAGTCATCAGGAGATTGCTTAGGCGTGCTTAATACCGAAGCGTGCTTGACTTCGAAGTAGACATATCCGGAGTTCCATCAATTAAAATTCATGAGTCATTTCCCTTTGTTGGTTTAGTCGAGTTCGCACAACACCACGCGATGCTGCTCCATTGTTACCCATCGTTGTGGTGTTTGTTTGGTTTGGGTTTGTTTTTGTTTTTTTCTATAATTCTATCTTTTTTTTATTATAATAATTCATCAGGTAAAAATGGAATAAAAACACTCGATTTGAAAAAAAAAATATGAAGTAATTTGTCATAGGGGAGAATGTTGTTGTTGAGATGGGTCCATCTTATTTTAGTGAAGAGAATTCAGTAATTGGGCTTTGATTGCAACTGTTTAGGCATAATTGTACGTAACACTCTCCCTTCTTTGTTAATCTTTTTATGTGCCTGTGTGTAGACTGTAATAATAATAATAATAATAATAATAATAATAATAATAATAATAATAATAATAATAATAATTTAGGTTTCACCACATTGCTAAATCATTTACAAAGACATTCTCTCTCTCTCTCTCTCTCTCTCTCTCTCTCTCTCTCTCTCTCCTCTCTCTCTCTCTCTATATATATATATATATATATATATATATATATATATATATATATATATATATATATACTATCCCTCCCTCTCTCTCCCTCTCTCTCTCTCTCTCTCTCTCTCTCTCTCTCTCTCTCTCACACACACACACACACACACACTCTCTCTCTCTCTCTCAAACAAACACACACACACATACACACACGGGCACATAATAGGCATACACTCACATAGGAACATACATTTGTGTATGTATGGGGTGAGTGTGTCTGCCTTTCTCTCTAGCCCTCATTTGCCTTCTTTCATTTCTCTTTCTCACACTTACAGATGTGTTAACTCATTTGTTCAAATGGCCATGAAAGGGAATGATAATAACAAAAAATTAACAATCAGTATAAGATTCAGTCTTGTAACAAAGCGTGCCTGAAGACGGTGTTATCGTGCTTAAAGGTGTGTACAGTCAAACCTGCCTATAACGACTGCCTAAGATCAACGGGCAAAGTGGTCGTTATAGACAGGTGGTCGTTATATACAGGATTAATGATCAAGATCCATCGTTTATTATTGTTGTTGTTACTGTTATTTATATTATGACTATTATTATTATTATTATTATTATTATTATTATTATTATTATTATTATTATTATTATTATCATTATTATTATTATTATTATTATTACCATATAAAGTGCAATGATTTCCACCCACAAATTAAATAGTATCCAAATCGAAATTTCTACAACCTTTTTTGTCGGCAAATTGATAAAAATTAAAGCTGAAAACAAACAGCGAAACTGAGAAGTCTGTCATTTCCTTCACTGCGATTGGATTTTACTTGGTGAGTCAGTCAGGTCTTGAACACTCCGCTCATGAATATTTACTATGTCACATTGTCATGTTATGTCACATTGTCATCTTATGTCACATTGTCATGTTATGTCACATTGTCACGTAAAGCACTTTGAGCACGTTCAGTGGATATTGCGTTATATAAAAGCTCAGTTTTATGTCATATCACATTGTCGTGTCATCCCATTGTCAAATCATCACATTATAATATCACATTGTTATTATATATTGGTAAAATAAAAATGCACAACATTGATAAAATGCAACACATAGATAAAAATGCAAAACTCAAAATATTCTTCAATTTTTCTATACAATTCCACTGAGTTTCTAAAACCTATTTTCCACTATCAATTTTATACATTCATCCTTTTCTATTTCTAAAATCTCTCACTTCTTATATTTCATTGATTTCTCTAACAATTGATTATATTCCCATCTCCATTTTCTCAATTTGAAAAATCCAGCTCTTTTTACCCCAACCTACTTGCACAAATTTGGTATGATAGCCAAACACAATTATGGGCTTGTTATAAACTTGTAATGGACAATATTTTGCGTTGGTTTGAGAATTATTTTCGTTACAAAAATGAACCATAATTAAATCTTGGTTATCAACAAATATGTGCATGGAAGTATTTACTTTATAATGAAATTACATAGATGCCCACGAGGAAAAGAAGGTTAAGAAATGTTTTTTTTTAATCCCAATTTTTAAAAAAATCAAATGAAAGGACGTCAATTTCAGCTTTATTATTATTCCTCTAAAACATACTAGATTTGTATATCAAATTAAAAACATTTAGACAGGTGCTACAATGACCATTGCAACGTGTACATATTTAGAGGTCTGATAACCCAAATTCTTACGGGCTCATTGTTGGTTTGAGAATATTACCATTAAAACGCAAGAATGTTTTCATTACAATGTTAAAACAAGCCCAGAATTGTGTTAGCTTATCAAACCTGCTTATATATAGGCACCTAGGACCATCATGAAAATATTCCTTTTTGTTTTATTTCAGTTTCACAATATTTTGGGTTTTTTTTTAAAAGGGAATTAAAACTCGTGTTAATTGAAATTATATATCAATTTAGTAAAATACATTTTTAAAAGGTTAAAAGCCTTCTTAAAATTGACTAATTTAAATCCCTTTTGTATTTTTGTTTGTTTTTGAAAGAGGGTAAAAAGGAAAATTACATTACAGTATTGAAAAAATACATTAGTTTAAAAGTACTACAGATTATTGTTTGAACATAGTGGATGCTGCTGTTGTTTTGAAAAGTAGACTTGTGATCCCGTGCTATTTCCCATTTAGATCACTATAATCACATTTTCATATCACATTAAACAAAAACTCGAGCATTGTCATCTCATGTCACATTGTCATCTCATGTCACATTGTCATCTCATGTCACATTGTCATCTCATGTCACATTGTCATCTCATGTCACATTGTCATCTCATGTCACATTGTCATCTCATGTCACATTGTCATCTCATGTCACATTGTCATCTTATGTAGCATTGTCATGTTATGTAGCATTGTCATCTTATGTCACATTGTCATCATATGTCACATTGTCATCTTATGTTACATTGTCATGTCATGTCACATTGTCATCTTATCTCACATTGTCATCTTATGTCACATTGTCATGTTATGTAGCATTGTCATGTTATGTAGCATTGTCATCTTATGTCACATTGTCATCATATGTCACATTGTCATCTTATGTTACATTGTCATGTCATGTCACATTGTCACGTAAAGCGCTTTGAGCACGTTCATTGGATATTGCGTTTTATAAAAGCTCAATTGTATGTCATATCACATTGTCGTGTCATATCATGTCGTTTCATATCACATTGTTGTCACATCATCACATTATAATATCACATTGTCATATTATCACATTAGAATATCACATTGTCATATCATCACATTAGAATAGCACATTGTCATTATATATTGGTAAAATAAAAATTCACAACATTGATAAAATACAAAACATGGATAAAAATGCAAAATATTCTTCAATTTTACTTTCCACTATCAATTTCATACATTCATTCGTTTTTTATTTCTAAAGTCTTTTACTTCTTATATCTTTGATTTCTCTAACAATTTATTATATTCCCAATTCCATTTCCTCAATTTGAAAAATCCAGCTCTTTTTACCCCAACCTACTTGCACAAATTCGGTCTGATAGCCAAACACAATTATGGGCTTGTTATAAACTTGTAATGGACAATATTTTGCGTTGGTTTGAGAATTATTTTCGTTACAAAAATGAACCATAATTAAATCTGGATTATCAAACAAATATGTGCAAGGAAGCATTTACTTTATAATGAAATTACATATATGTCCACGAGGAAAAGAAGGTTAATAACTTTTTTAAATTCCAATTTTTCAAAAGATCAAATGAAAGGACCCAATTTCAGCATATCATTTTTTCTCTAAAACATACTAAATTTGTATATAAAATTAAAAACATACTTAACCAAGTCTGGAAAATATTATTCTGCGTCTTTATGAAACAAAACAAAAACTGGTGCAAATCCAAGAAAAGGTGCTTTCTAGATCGTGAAAGTTTTTAAAACATTGTTAATGATAATTTTCAGTCCGAGACTGCATTGTAGATGATCAAAACGGAACGAAATTAAAAATATAACTAATGGTTCAATATCAAATAAAAATTGTGGTACCATGACTGCCTTGTTTGCATTTAATTCTACCTTTATTATGTATTGGAAATTGGTATGGAAATTTACAATAAATCAGATATATAAATCTCTATAGGGAATGAAATTAGCGGAAGAGTAGCGTCCCTTGATTGGGCGTCATCGGCGGGAAAGTTATTAGAGAGAGAACGTCATGTTGGTTGTGCGCATGCGTCTCTCGTCCTCGCTTCCGGTGAAAGCGGCTTGAGACACTTCACCGAACGCGAGGACGAGAGAGACGCATGCGCAAAACCAAATTGACGTTCTCTCTGTAAGGTGACGTCCAATCAAGGGACGCTACTCTTCCGCTAATCTCATTCCCTATAAAGCCATTCTACTCTTTATACAGACTTTATTTATCTCAAGTTCGTCGCCTAATAATATTAAGCAGGTTTCTGTTTTAACGTTAAACCTGTTATATCAGGATTTTTTAATAATGTGGATTGCAAAAGTTATCAGCCACTGTCCAGTAATTAATTGAATGTGCTTTCATAAGGTTGTAAAATTCTTCAAATGGGAATAGAGATATTTAAGATAAAAACGGATAAAATTGCTGAATTACAAGACATTACTGCAAAAACAGGTTTAGGATTAGGAGCCCCAAGGCATAGGCATTTAATGCCTTATTTTTTCAAAATAAAAGCTGAATTCATCTTCCGAGCTTCCTATAATGAGTTGTACTTTGACCGAATCTGATAAGCTGACTGTCTTGAAATTTGTGTAAACTACAATTATTGAGCAAGTGTGAAAACTAGGGGTGATAGTATAAATGTTGGAATAATTGTAGCTATATATTTATGAGTGTGTGTGTGTGTGTGTGTGTGTGTGTGTGTGTGAGTGTGTGTGTATTTGTGTACAAGTGTACAGAGTAAAATGATAAATAATTGAAGGAATTGCGGATGCAATCAATTACCGTATAGCCCATATAGGGAGGAGGCAGTGTTGGAAGAGATGATAACGAATAGTAACATGGTTTGAGAATTATTTCCTTTACAAAAATGAACCATAATTGAATTTGGGTTATCAGACAAATAAGTGCACATCGATCTCAATCTAAGTTTACTGATTATCTTTCTTTTTTTTATCTTTAAAATCGCGTTACATGCAACTATGCACACCGGTAATACTCGTATCGATCAAAACTAGAATTATCTACTTACTAAAATAACAAATATAAGCACTATAAAATGTAAGATTATGTTTTTCATTCAAGGTCATCTTTAAATGGCATTTTGTATATTCACTATCTTTTAGAAATGTCAAGAATTTAAAACATAAAAAACAATGCCATTTGATTTTTATAATCTTTTTCCATTCCAATTGTTACCATCATCTTCTTTTATTATCATTAACAACTATTATCAACATTATCATTACTATCATTATCAACATCATGCTTATCAATATATAGTCATCAATGTCAAATTTGTTTTGTTTCAACTGCTTGCAACAGGTTCATTGATAAAAGCGCCGAGGATAAAAAAAAGTAAATAAATAAAGTAAAATAATAGGACTAGATGAAGGGGAGAACAAAAAAAAAAAAAATAAAAAGTAAAATTACTCTTTCTGTTTTCAGAATGAGAATTATATAATGGCTTTGTTCAGACCCATGCACCAATAATTATTTACGAGGGAGAAAATGTATCTTAAAATAGGGGCATGGTACCAGTAACCGTCCTCAATCGTGTGCTGTAATGCCCACCCATAATTTTCAATCACCCTATATGTACAAATGTACTCAGTCCATTGATGGTTGTTGAAAAAAATCTAAATCTGAAAATGCCACGTAATGCCATTTACAACAAAACTGACAGATGTATAGCCCTGGTATATATATTTCAGCCATGACTAGACTGGATTTAATTAAGCCCCATGGGCATTATTATCGCCACTATAATCCTTAGCATTATCATATTCAAATCTTTCATATTATTAAACCAAATTCCTACTCCACAGGAATCATCCTTTTCGTCACTGCTTGATGTCAAAGTTGCATCTTTCATTGATGATTTACCAGGGAAACAAGATTTTCAGCCATGGTTTGCTTCTTGATGACATGAGTAAAAAGCAAAAAATTCTTATGACAGGAGAGTAGATAATTTGGCACAGATAAAATAAGCCCTGGAAATTATGATAGGCAACCATCATCAAGACTTTCTCACCATACTTGAAACCGGACAGCGACAATAAATTCTGATGTCTTGATAAGATGACATGACTTGGTCGTTTCTTGACAAATTTTCATTTCCATCATATCTTGATCTTATACAACATCGTGGAAAGGATAGGATCTACAAAAAGGGAAAAAAGAAAAGTATTTTGGATTAAGAGTCTTAAGACGAAAAAAAAAAAAGAAAATAGGGCCTTACCAGCCCACGGCTGGTGATTTTATATCCAAATAGATAGGTTAAGACCGAATGCTGGAATCTACGATTTGAGTTTTTGAAACATGACAGGATGATAAATGTGACCCGCGGCATAAAACGGTATCATTTCAGGTCATTAAGAAATTGAACTTACAAAGGTCATATGAAATGAGGAGAGAATAAGTATAAATTTTAAAGTGAGATAAACTATACACGTTTCACTTTTGATTTATTTCCAACTTAAAATTTACTTTTCAGCACCTGGGTCACTCTGACTTACCAGATTGATTGATTCCAACATAATACCGCTTTGAGACATTGGGTCACCAAAGGTCTTAGTCTCAAACTACTTACTGTATCATCTGATATACACCCGGCAAGTCAACAAATATCTCGACTTACACCATTGGGAATGTACCCGGTCACTTTATGTTTTAAAAAACGAGTATGTCGAATCCTCTTACACTGGGTCGTATACAATAAATAATAAAATATATTCTGTGATCCCCGCATCAAAACTTTTATATCGGGGATGCTTTAGATTGGGTTCAGTTTATATTAGAGAATGAATAAAGTTGCAGAAAGAGTGAAACCCAAAAAATTCATATTTCTGATCATTTAAAAATAAAATCCGCTTCACTCAATACTTGGGAAGTACATCCACACATGAACACACATGCACCACAAACCTACATCCGGAAACAGCATTGGCACCAACAGACAGAACACAATGCCCATTCCTCCCAGATACCAGGACTCCCTGATGATTCCAAGATTTGGAAGAGACAACGTTGGTGGAGAAAGTAACAAAACGAGGATATATATATATATATATATATAATATATATATATATATATATATATATATATATATATATATATATATATATATATATATATAAGTATCAATCCACTGTTTAGGTGACCACTGTGGAATGCACCAATTGGAGGACCAAGCATATGTCTTGTTCAAATTGATTAAACTGCTCAATCTTTGTTCAGATGAGTATAGTTTGGTGCCCTACAATGATTTATGAACATAATTCTGTTGCTTGATGATCACAATGGTATATAGAAAATTACTCGGTCCCCCTACTGTTTTACTAAGTGTTTCTGCTGCTTTAAGGAGACATTTGGTAAAAACATGTTTTTAGGGAGACCACATTAAAAACCTCTTTTAGGGAGCCCGGTATATGTTTATATATGTGTATACCTAGAGTGCATTTTCAAGTGAGCTACCACCAAATTTACTAAAACAATGTAAGTCCTTAAGAGCTTCATGGCCATAGTGTCGAAACTTATCCCAGTGTGCGTAGAGTGAAGTGGCCGAACAATGCATTTACTAACTCATCCCTTCGAAGGGGGCGCTCAGGGAAATA
>NC_088360.1:49169645-49194645 GCF_034508935.2 Berghia stephanieae | reverse complement strand
TGTTAATTATATTAGGTGGTGAGACTGCATTTCTTTCAAAACATAATTTCTTCAATAATCTATTTATATATAAATTCAAAATATTAACAAGAATTACGTTTTTTCAAAAATTCACTACAGGACGGAATCAAGAGACCGGATTGGATCGTGTATTCTTCAAAGGATTGGATTCGTAACGGAGACTTCATCACGAGGTAGGAATTATATTTCTCTCCCTCCCCCCCCCCCCCTCTCTCTCTCTCTCTCTCTCTCTCTCTCTCTCTCTCTCTCTCTCTCTCTCTCTCTCTCTCTCTCTCTCTCTCTCTCTCTCTCTCTCTCTCTCTCTCTCTTTCTTTCTTTCTCTTGGCTCAGTTCACCGGGGAAAGAGTTGTAGGGTAAGGACATGATATTTTAATAATTATTGCTTAACAATTAATTTGACAATGATTGGATAAATGATAAAGATTTATATAGTACGAGTACGACAACTTTTTAACAGCTGTAGACTGTAAACTCCTACTGAAGAAAAAAAATTAGACGATAAAAGAAACCACAAGGCACCAAGTGATCAAAGATATGAAACTATTCGAAACTTAATGGCACATGTCAATGTAATATTATAATTTGCTGGCTAATGATCATATAGTAGCGTTGTCTATAATATTTTTGAGGACTTTCCTTTAAATATATGGTAATATTATTCGTTTGCGTTGTGTTGTAGATGTTAAATACAGTCGAGATACCTAGGCCTAGTGACTAGTGCTCTAGATATAGAATTCTAAGTCTAATTTATTACACTACAGATAATAGACGTCTTCGCTTACAGTTAAAGCTTTATTCGTTGTAGTAAATTTATTCCGAATCCAAATAAAATAAAATGGATGGATTTCAATTTCAGGGTCCGTAATATCGAACCAACTTGGTCACCCCAAATTATCTGTACACGCCCATACACAATTCCATTATCTATCCATGGTCCATACGCTTCACTACAGTGTGTCACATAATTATAACGCCGGCACATAAAGCCTTTTCGTGTGTTTACATAGCGCTCTTTTTCACGGTGTATTGAATTTGTTTATATATATAATAAAAAAATGGAAAGCCTAAAAAAAATATTGCACTCATATCATCTCATGTAGTTCCATATCTGAAGCAGACGTCGGAGGTCATCTTCCGCCAAGCTGATCTATCAATCTCTTGCCAATTCTATTAAAGCAGCGCCACCTTTCTCAGCTTCATCTGTCCAAGTTCTTATCCCTTTCAAATACGTTATTCTTTGTCTTCCTCTTATTCTTTTTCCATTCATCTTTCCAGTCAAGGCGAGTATTTCCAAACCAGGGTGGCGGATAATGTGTCCTAAAAATTCCATTTGGCGTTTGATGATTTTTGTTATCAGTGATCTTTTTCTGTTTGCCATTTCTAAAATTTCTTCATTTCTTTTCCTTTCCATCCATGACACCCTCATCATTCTTCTGTAAAACCACATTTCCACTGCCTCCAGTCTTTTAACCATGGTCTTGTTTATGGTCCAGCTCTCACAACCATATAGCAGCACAGACAGTACATAGCAATCCAGGACTTTGATTTTTGTTTTCATGCTAATATTCCTGTTTTTCATAATTGTATGCAGCTGGTTGAATGCATTCTTCGCCATACCTATTCTTTTCTTTATTTCACAATCTGATTTTCCATTGGATGTTACATTGAAGCCTAAATATTTGAAACATTCAACTTGTTGTATTGTTTGTCCTCTGCTTGTTATTACACAGGCTGGTGGGTTATTATTTTTAGATACCGTCATACATTCTGTTTTAGATATATTCAGTTCCAGTCCCATATTTTCACTACTCCTGACTACAACATCCAGTAATTCTTGTAGTTCATGTTCAGATTCTGCCAGTAGAACCGTATCATCTGCATACCTCAGATTTGTTACATTCTTTCCTCCAATACACACCCCCTTCTTATGTTCGATATCTCTTAATATCATTTCACTATAGAGGTTGAATAAATCTGGAGACAAAACACACCCCTGCCTAACTCCTCTTCTAATAGGTGTAAAACTGCTTAGTTCGTTGTCAACACGCATTGCTGCTTCTTGTTCCCAGTACAAATTCCGTAATATTCTTAAATCTTTACCATCAATGTCCAAGGATGATAGAATTTTGAATAGTTTTTCGTGTTGTACTTTATCAAAGGCTTTTGAATAGTCGATGAAACACATATACAGATCTTTATTTACTTCAATACATCTTTCCATCAGCATTGATAATGTGAATATTCCATTTCTGGTACCCTTGTCCTCAACAAAACCAAATTGCATCTCCCCAATTTCAGGTCGTATTTTATTTCTTATTCTTAGTAAAATTATCTTCAAAAGAATTTTTGTGAGGTGGCTCATTAGGCTAATAGTTCTGTGTTGTTCACAATCAACTGCCCCTGGCTTTTTTGGTAGTGCTATAAAAATGGATCGTTTCATATCAGTTGGCATTTTTCCTGTGTCATACACTTGATTTAGAAGGTTTGTGATGAATTCAATCCCCCATTCACCCAGGCCAGTCAAGGCTTCAATTGTTATGGCATCAGGTCCTGCAGCTTTTCCATTTTTCATGCTTTTCATGACGTTCCTAACTTCATCTTTCATTATAGAAGGCCCTTCCAGTTCTTTTATCATAGGCATTTCTCCTCGATTATCAAAAAAAAGTTCTTCAATATATTCTGACCATCTGTTTAGAATGCAGTCTTTGTCCATGATGGTGTTTCCACGCTTGTCTTTGATGCATCCACTTTTAGCACCTGATTTAGTTTTGTTTGTCACTTCTTTGATTTTCTGATGGAAGAATTTGCCATTTTTTTCTTTGCAGGACATTATATAGTGACATTGTTCATTTATCCAGTCTTCTTTAGCTTCGTTGCATTTTCTTTTTATCTGCCTGTTCAGAGTCTTGTATTTTTCTTCCTGATTTTTGGCCTTTCTTCTCTCATTCATTAGTTCTAATATCTCTGGAGTAATCCATTTCTTCTTCTGCAACTTAAGTGTGGTTGGAACATTTTCTTCTAATGATGCAGCAACACTGTCTTTAAACTGCTCATATTTCTCTTCTATATCTGTTAGTTCTCCAAGCACTTCAAACTTGTTTCTTACTGATAGTTCAAATTTTTCTTGTATCTTCTGTTCCTCCCGGAGAATGTCTAGTTGGTATTTAGGTTTAGCCTTTGCTCTTTTGCAGATTTTCAATTTAACTCGTATGGAGCATAGCACAGGTATATGATCGCTGTTACAGTCAGCCCCCGGCATAGATTTGGCATACAAAACCGAGTTTCGGAAACGTTTGCTGATGAGTATGTAATCTATTTGGTTTCTCACTCCATCTCCAGGACTTTTCCATGTCCACTTCCTTCTATTGTGGTTTGTTGACCAAGTATTTGTGATTGTCAGATCATGTTGACGGCACCATTGAATAAGACGATCACCTCTGTCATTTTTGTCTCCCAGACCATGTGGGCCCACAATATCTTCTATTCTTTCTCGGCCCACCTTGGCATTAAAATCGCCCATGATGAGTTTTATGTCTGAAGACTTAAACTGATGCATTGCTTTATCTATTTGTTGATAGAAATTTTCCACTTCTTCATCATCGTGACTGGTGGTTGGGGCGTATATTTGTAAAATATCAAAATCAAAAGGTTTTGCTTGTAGTTTGATTGCCATTACTCTGTCTGATATGGGCCAGAATCCTTTGACTGCTCGCGCCGTTTTATTATCTAGTATAATTCCAACTCCCCTTTGGTGTTCTCCTCCTCCTGAGTATATAATTTTACAGTCATCATAATTAAGTTCTCCTGCTCCTTTCCATCTAACTTCTGATAATCCTAAAACATTAATATTCAATCTCTTCATTTCCATAACTACATTTGCTAATTTTCCTTTCTGGTACAGACTTCTTACATTCCATGTTGCTGTTCGTAATGTTTGGTGGTGTACAGTAGCTGGATGACGGTCGAGAGTCACCTGTTCACCTGCATGACTATCTCTACCGGACGAGGCTGTAATCGAGTTGCTCGAAAAACATCCAGTGACGTCGTTGACTAGATTCGCTTGGACGGACATCATGACGATCTTGGGATGATACGTCAGTGGTTTCCCGTTGCCTTCTGACGGATTTTTATCTGGTTTACTCCATAGCCTTTTGACCTCCCGGTCATAACCCACAAGGCAGTGGGAGCATTTGGCAGGTTTTAAGGCGCCTCCCATTCACCTTGATAGTCCCTTCATAGAGTATATGAGGCATTTTGTATGTGTAGCTGTGCTGCCAGACTACCCAACCTCACTCTCCACGACAATCGCCAGTTGGTCCGCGGCTTTACAGCTAACCTATAGATCAGGATCTGTAGGCCGTTCCACGATCCGCCACCTGTGGACGCGCTGGGTTGGGGATGGTCGCCCCAGCTGTACCCAGACTAGACATAAAAATCGACATTCATACCAATCTGAACTGAATTCATCTGAATGAGTATAATCCACATTAATTAGACTGTTAACGGTTTTTTCAAAAGTAAATTGAATTTGAAAGCATTGAATTCAATAGCTTTTAACAGCCTCATGAGCCAAATATTTTAAACTTTGTCAGCTCTGTAGTGTAATATGAGTCAAGATTGGAGGTCAAAATAATTAACTGAGTTATGCCCCTTTGTATTTTAAGAACTGAGATTCTTTGCAGGTGATTTTTACAATGAAGCACCTCAAAATACAAGGAAAGCTTTCATATGCTTATAGAAATAGTGAAATAACGATACATATTCAATTGTAAGCTTCAATTTATTAGACAAAGACAGATACACTGTCTTACAATTCAATACTTACTGTTATTTTTTTCTTCGAGCTTCAATCAGCACCATTTTAATTATAGAAATAGTGTATCTGCACAATATATCAAACTTTGAAAAAAATCCCAGCCAACAATTTGATGTATACGGGAATTTTAGAATGAACAAATCTAATTTATGACTGTTTTGTTAGACTCCGATCTCACCATTTTCTGATCCATTGTTTGGAATCCACAAACAAAGAGTTTTACAAACTGAAATCATAGATTCCAGTATTCCACCTTAGATTGTCTTCAGCATTAACCAACATTTGGTATTTACAGAAGTGATAATTTTTCTCCTGATAATTCATTTTCAAGAGTTTGATTTTATTTTTTTAATTGGCGAGGTCAAAAAATTATTAGTTACTATTATCATTAAGTGCAAGGCTGCATATCTTTCAAAACATAATTTCTTTGCTCATTATCTGTTTACAAATTCAAAACATAATCAAGAAATACATCTTTTATTTTTAATTCACTAAAGGACGGCTTGAAGATACAGGATTACATCGTGTATTCATCAAAAGATTGTATTCGTAATGGAGATCCAATCTTGAGGTAGGTATTCCATTTAGTTCTCTCTCTCTCCTCTCTCTCTCTCTCTCTCTCTCTCTCTCTCTCTCTCTCTCTCTCTCTCTCTCCTCTCTCTCTCTCTCTCTCTCTCTCTCTCTCTCTCTCTCTCTCTCTTCTCTTCTCTCTCTCTTCTCTCTCTCTCTCAAACCTTCTGCATCTCTCCGTCTCTCTCTATCTCTTTTTCTGTCTGTCTCTCTGTTGGCTTAGTTAACTGGTGAAGTAAAATACTAGCGAAAGAGTGAAAATGGAAATGCTTCATATGGGAACAAATCAGACAATGGACGTTTCGGGTACAAACCCTTCGTCAGCACAACAATACACAAATAAACGTGGAAAACAAATAAAATATAATGAAAAATAACTTGTATCGCCTCAACCCCCCCCCCCCCCCCCCCCCCTTTCCGTTTTTATTTTTTAATTATTTTTTTTCTATCTCTCTATCCATCCTCCAAAAATCCTATCTATCAAATTTTTTTAAAAAATTTCCCCTTTTTTTAAAAATTTTAAACCCCTTTTTTTCCCCCCCCAAAACCTTTTTAAACCCAAAAAAACCCCCAAAAAAATTTTTCCCGGGGCCCAAAAAATTTTTTTTTTGGGAAACCCTTTCCCTTTTTTCCTTTCCTTTCGTTTTTTTAAAACCCCCCCCCCCCCACCCACCCCCCCTTACCCTTTTCCCCCCTATTTAACGAAACGTTTTTTAAAAAGGGTTTTATATAATTCGATAATAATTTTTCTAAACATCAAAAAAATAAAAAATAAAATATAAATAAAAATTTTTAAAAATTAACAAAAAACACTAAAACAAAAATATTTATACTTTAATATAAAAAACAAAACCCCCTATATAAACTCCTTAATCATTTTTTTAAACACTACACATCCTTTCAACAAAAAAACCACACTAAAATATTTTAATTTCCCAAATTATTTTCAAACGCCCGGGACGCTGATTTTCTTTTTTAAATTAAAAAACCCCCGGGGCACCCTTCCCCTCCCCAAGAAAAGTAACATTTAAAAACCAAAAATGAAAAAAAAAAAAAAAAAAAAAAAAAAAAAAAAAAAAAAAAAAAAAAAAAAAAAAAAAAAAAAAAAAAAAAAAAAAAAAAAAAATTAAAAATTTTTTTTTAAAATTTTTATTTAGAAAAAAAATTTTTTTAAAAAAAAAAAAAAAAAAAAAACCCAAAAAAAAAAAAAAAAAAAAAGAAAAAAAAAAAAAAAAAAAAAAAAAAAAAAAAAAAAAAAAAAAAAAAAAAAAAAAAAAAAAAAAAATTTTTTAAAAAAAAAAAAAAAAAAAAAAAAAAAAAAAATAAAAAAAAAAAAAAAAAAAAAAAAAAAAAAAAAAAAAAAAAAAAAAAACAAAAAAAAAAAAAAAAAAAAAAAAAAAAAAAAAAAAAAAAAAAAAAAAAAAAATTAAAAAAAAAAAAAAACCCAAAAAAAAAAAAAAAAAAAAAAAAAAAAAAAAACAAAAAAAAAAAAAAAAAAAAAAAAAAAAAAAAAAAAAAAAAATAAAAAAAAATTAAAAAAAAAAAAAAAAAAAAAAAAGCAAAAAAAAAAAAAAAAAAAAAAAAAATTAAAAAAAAAAAAAAAAAAAAAAAAACAAAAAAAAAAAAAAATTTATTTTTTTAAAAAAAAAAATTTTTTAAAAAAAATTTTTAAAAAAAAAAAATTTTTAAAAAAAATTTTTTTTCCTTTTACCCATCCAAAGGGGAAAATTTGTCTTTAGAGTAAATTCCCAAGGAAAACGGGAAAATAACCCAACGCCCACCGCATTGCTCCCTTAAAAACTGAGCGGGGGCGGTAAACCTTTTTAAAAGGGCCCCCCGGGCACCCCTGTATTCAACTGGGGACCTTTGGGGGTACAAAACAAAAACTGTACCACGGGGCCACATTTCCCCCACCCAACGAAACTGAAACTGATAAAGACAATTATCCGGGCCAAAAAAAAGGTTTTAAAAGTTCACAAGTATAAAATTAAAAAAACGGGCCCACCATTTAAATAAACGTGTCTCTACCCCTTACGAAAAATTTTTTCCTCGCCCTTTTACTAACAACAAAAAGTAAAATTGCTTATTTTTTATAGTAGTAAAATTTCTTTTTTTACAAAAGTTATATATTGAAATTTTAGATATAAACTCTCATGATTTTCCAAAGTTTCTGTCTGGGCGCACAATTTAATAGCCTTGTCTATTCTCATTTAAAGTTAGCTTTTGAGGCTCAACGGGGAACGAACTTGTCCATTTTTTAGTAGTTAACCTTTTGAGTTATGGAATTTTTTGTAAAGATGATCTGAACTTTATGGGGAAGACTGAAATTTCTTTCAAAACAAAATTTCCCTTCGACACAACAAAACAAAATAACGTTTTTCATTTTTTCCCTCGGAGGGACGGGATTAAATTGGGTATTTTTCATAGACTGACCCTTTCCCCCTTTGAGGTAGGAATTCTTTTGGGTCTTCTTTCTCCCCCTTCCTCCACTTTTACCTCCCTCCCCCTTTTCCGCCTCTCTCTCTCCTCCCCTCTCTCTCCCCCTTCCCCTTCCCCTCTCCCCCTCTCCCTCTCTCTCTCTCCTTTTTCATTTTTCCCCCTTTTTTCCCCTTCAACCCTTTTCTCCCCTTCTCTCCCTCTCTCTCTCTCCCCTCCTCTTTCTCTTTCCCCTTTTCCCCTTTTTTCCTCTCCCCTCCTCTCTTTTTTTTCTTTCTCTTTCCTCTCTCTCTCACCCCATTTCTCTTTTCTTTTTCTCTCTCTCTCTCTCTCCCCTCATCCCTCTCTCTTTTATCTTGTGTTCCCTTAGTGGGACCTGTGCTTGTGCCGGGTTTAACATTTAGGTGACCCCAAACATTTTACATTATATGGCTCAAACATCTACACTTTTCCCCTTTTTTTAACAATCCCCCTGCCCCTCCCTTTTTTTTTGGGGTTATTTTTAAATTTAAAATTCCCAAGAAATTTTTCACTATCCCTTTTTTCTTTCCCCTTTTTACTGGCGCTGATTTTTACCAAAATTGGGCAAGCGCCCGAAAAATCCCTTAAAAAAAATAATACTCCAACTACTAAAAAAGCACCACCACCATTATTTAACCTATTTTGGCTACAACTACTTTTTCTACTACTCCCACTACAACTACAACTTCAACACCTAAAACTACTACTACTACTTCTGCGCTGCTCCCTACCACTACTACTACTATTTACTCCCTTTCTCCCTACAAACTACTAAAACTACTACACAAATACAAACCCTACTACTACTTCTGCCTGCTGCTCCCCTTTTAACACTACTATTTCTACTACTCTACACTCCCTACTACTACAACCTACTACAACTACTGACCCTCTAATACTATTTTTTCTACTAATCCCCTAAACTACTTCTACTAACTACTACTACTAACTCTACTACTACAACTCCCCCCCTAAAAAACTATTTAACTTATAAATGTTTTTCCAAAACCCCGGTCTCCCCCCGGGAAAAAAACCTGGCCCGGGACCCAAAAAATTTCGGTGAGGAAAACCTTCCGCCCAAATTTCCCCGGGAGGCCCAATTTTTTTAAAAAGGGATACCCCCCCCCCCCCCCCCCCCTTCCAAACATTTCATCATAAACACGCCACTAATTTTAACAACCATCGTCACTACTACAACCCTACCCCCCAAACCCCCAAACATCATTACCCTCACTAAAACCCCCTAAAAAACCCACCAACCACACCCTTTTTTTTCACCCTTTTTCCCCACAAAATTTTATTTACAAACCACCACCCCCACCACCCCCACACCCCCCCCATCATTTCCCACTGCACAAACCCAAACCACCAACCACCACATCATCACTACAACCCCAAACCCCACAAAACATCACCATCTTACTACCACTACTCCCAACAACTACTACCCCACCACAACCACCACATCACCCATTACCACTTCTACTACTACAACCACCACCACCACATCACCAAAACCACTACTAAAAACCCCCAAACCACCCCCCCACCACCACATCATTTTTAAATCACTACTACAACACAACCAACCCCCCATTTCCCTATCATCACAAACCACGCTACTATTTAAAACCCACCAAAATCCTTTACACAAACTACTACAACCCCCCAACCCCACCACATCATCACTACCCAACTACTACAACCACCCCCATAAAACATTCCCAAACTCCCTACTAAAACCACCACCACCCCCACCAAAATCATCATTTATCACAACTACTTTTCAACCACCCCACCACACATCATCCCCGGCACTACCATTTACTCTAAAACCCCCACCACCACTTTCATCACAATACCATTTACTACTACAACCCCCACCCCCAAACATAAACCATTATCACCCTATTTAAAACCACCCACCACCCACATCACCCCATCCCACTACAACCCCCACTACCCCCTCATCATCACTACCATTTGAACTACAACCCCCACCACCACATCATATCACCCCAACCCAACAAAAGCACCCCCCAATCATCAACCCCTACCCAATTTGTACTACAACCACCACCCCCAAAACCATAAACATCACTACAACTATTTACTACAACCACCCCACTTTCATCATCACTCCCCAAGTTACAACACTACCACCACCACATCAACATCACCACAACTATTTACTATTTATTTACAAAAAAACCCACCACTGAAACATCATCATTACTCCCACTATTTCTACAACCCCCCTTCCCACCACTCATCACAACCACTATTTACTACAACCACCACTACCACATATCATCACTCCCCTTTTTGAACAACAACCACCATCACCACTAAAAACAAAAACACGACCACAAAAACTAAAAACCACAAATGCCCCCAAACTACTCATAAACACTACAACAACTACTTCAACCACCACCACCACATCTTAAACACAACCCCTACTCTTCAATCCCCAAACCAATCATCACACTCCCAAACTTTTAACTAAAACCCCGAACACCACCTCATCCTCACTCCCAAACCAGTATACAAACAAAATTTTGGGAAAATTGGGTTTTTTTGGGAAATGGGTTTATGTAACTTTCCAAATTTCCTTTTTTGGTGGGGGAAATTTTCCCTTTTTCGGCATTGAAAATTCCCAATGATGGTGTCTGAAACCCTGTGACCCCAAATTTAAATTTGGCCTCTGACTACTCCTACTACTACTAACAACTACTACTACTACTACTACACTACTACTACAATACTACTACTACTACTAAAACCTTTTTTATTTTTTTTAATACAATACTAATACAACTAATACTTCTACTTTTTTTTTTTAAAAAATTTCTAATTTCTAATCCCTACACCACAAATCACCCCCAAACATAAACATCATCATCATCACCATCATCAACATCATCATCACTACTACTACTACTTCTCCCAATCTTTCACCCCCACTCACCACTGCACTGCAAACGCCACCCGACATCATAAACAATACCACTTTTTCTAAGCTTCATCCCCAAACACCAAAAACACTTACTGCCACTACCACAAAAACCCACCATGACATCATCCCCAAAATTTACACTAAAACCACCATTATACACTTACCACCACTGCAACAACCACCACCACCACATTATCGTTAATAAAATTTTGATTTACAACAAACCATTTTCCTAAAATTTACTCCCCCAATCATCATCCTACAACTTTTACTAAAACCCAAACAACCGCCAGCTTCTTTTACTAATACCACCATACAACCACCTACATATCTCACCACACCCCCCGCACTGCCCCTTCACCACAACTAAAACCCCTACAAACCAACACATTATCATAACAACCACAACTAAACCCCCAACCCCCACCCCACATCACACACTAAAACCCACAACTATCACATAAATCAAACCAGTACACAAAAAACCGTCCCCCCGCCAACCCAACACTTCAAACCCACTACACTACAACCACCCACCGCCACCACCCTCCCCCTTTTACAACCACCCCCACCACCAAAAACACAAACTGGCTACAGCCCCCCCCCCAAAAACAACACCACTACCACTCTATTCCCTACAACCACCCCCCCTCCACATAAATTATCCTATTTCCCCAATACAACTAAAAACAAAAAACATTACCCATCAAACCACTACAACTCCCTACAAAATCCCGCCCAACTCCACCCACCCTCACTCAATTTACTACAACATGCACCAAAACAAAATCTTACTAAAAAAATACAACCACTGCTACCACACCCTCATCACTACTACCTACTACTACTACTCTACTACTACAACTACTACACTACTACTACAACTACTACTACAACTACTACAACTACTACTACTACATTTCGCATACTACTAAACACGGGGTAAATATTTCATGGGAGGCAGTAATTGCAAAAAATACGTGCAATATTTTGTTTTTGACATCGTTTTGGCCCCAATGAATATATCAATCAATGTTTTTTGTAGGGGTTTAAATGGGCCTCTCCCCAAATAGAAATGTATATAATACTAAGACTGGGCCTCTCACAAAAAAATTAAATGTTTTTTTATATTTAAAACAGGTTTTTTTATAAAATATTATGTAATACAAAGACGGGCCCTTTTCACCAAATAGTATTATAACCTAAGACAATTCTCCCCCCGCAAAAATAGTTTTATATAATTAAACAACAAACGACTTAGTTGACGAAAACCTTGAAAATCGGAAAGATAGAAAGGCCCCCAGGTTTAGACAAAAATCAACAAAAGTTAAAAAACCTAAAAAAAATTTGGAAAATCAAAGAACGGGAATATTTTTTTCCCGCTTTTTTTGACCCCGAAAACTTTTTTTGGTTTTCCCCCGGGGAAAATTTCCCCCCCCGTCATAAAACCCTCCAGGAACCCCCGAGTTTTGGCCAAAATGTGGGCGGTGGGGGCCGGTGCCAGCGGGGAAGGTGAGGCATGGAAAAATGATTGTGGTTTTCAGCGGAGAAAGGGGATGGGTTATATTGGGGGGGACCCCCATTGAAATGGCAGTAAAATAAAGGATTTGGAAAATTGTTGGGGCGAGGGGGAAAAATTTGGGAATGTATTTGGGTTGGACAACAAAAATGACATTGTTGGTGAAGGGGGCATTGGGTGACGGAAATGATGGAAATCATGAGGGAGGGGGGGGGTGGGGGAAGGGATATAAAGGGAAATGATGATGATGGCAATGGTTGTAAAGGGGAGGTAATGGGGGAGGAAGGGGATGAGGGGGTATTGGGGGGTTTTGTAAAATTGGATGTAGAGATTGGGGGTTTCGTCGAGGAAGGGTGGTGGGGTGGAATTTTGTGGGGGGAATTGGGGATGCTGGGAAAAACAGTGATAAAGTAAAGGGGTGGTGGTGGGTTCGGGATTTGGGTTTCAATTAAACCCAACGGTTAGGGCCGGGTGGGGTTACTTTCCTTTGTCTTTTGGTTTGACAAGAGGTTTTGTGGTTGGCTTTCCCGCATGGTTTTAAAAATACATATAAGTGGGGGCTTCTACCGGGGGGGGTGAAATTTTTTTGGGTTTTCGGTCCATACCCAAGTCAGAAGGGGGACGGGAGGCCCCCGGGAAAGCCCAAAATGTTTTTGGGGCAGAATGTTATTTAAAATTGTCTTGAAGAGGGGGATAGGGTTTGTAAATTTTTTACTTTTTCTGGGGGGTCACCTTGCCCCTGGTTTGGAACTGGGGCCTTTTTACTGGATCTTTTTTGGGTTGAACCTGCTTCTACCCTTTCCCCAACCATGGTTTTTCATTTTTACCACAACCCCCCAAAACATGGTCTCTTCTATCACAACCCCTATGCCCTTTTCATTTTTTTCCCATCTTTCCCTTCCAAAGCTACCCACCCCCCCAAAAAAAACCTTGCCCACAGAATCCCCTCCCATCATCACATTTTCCACCCCCAAAGCCCTCCCGGGGGAAGTGTTTCCCACCCTCATTTCACCTCCCTTTGGGCCATTTTCCCATCATTGTCACTGCTGCTGCTTCCATAACTACATCCCTCCATCTTTTTTAATTCAACAATATTTTTTCCTTAAATTTTGACCCCTCTGCTGGGCAATCTTCTGCCGATCTGACCCAAAATTACTCTTAGAACCCATGATCATTTAAAAGTGGTTTTTACCCGTCCCGGGCCCCCTTGAAAGGGCAAGAAAGACAAGCAAGCAACAAGCCCAAGAAAACTAAAGCCATCAAGGGTTTACTCTTATCACCATTTCCACTTTAAACCAAAAATGGGGGACCCCTTATCACCATTGCCTCTTTCACCACAATGGTGCCCTCTTTATCCCCCAATTGCCTCTTTCACCATCAATGGTGACTTTTTATCACCATTGCCACTTTTTAAACCATCAAGGGTAAACCCCTCATCACCTTTTGCCTCTTTCACCATCAATGGTAAACTTATCCCCATTGCCTCTTTCACCACCATTTTGACTCTTATCACCATTGACTCTGTCCCCATAAATTGGGACTCTTTTTTCCCCCAAATTGGCCTTTTTTAAACCATCAAGGGTGACTCTTATCACCATTGACTCTGTACCTTTCAAGGGTGACTCTTATCACCTTTAAACCTTTTTTCACCCATCAATGGTGCTCTTATAAACCTTTCTCCTTTCATCGCGCCTTTTCCCAAACCCATATTATACACTCAAGCCTTAAAAAATTTTCATTAAACCGTGAATAAGTTTTAAAAATGCCCAATTTTTAAACTTCAGATATGGTAAACCTTTCCAGTTGTTTTTGTCGATTTTTTTCAAGTTGCAGTGTTGTGTCATTTTTTTTTTAATTTTAATTTTTTTTAAACAATTTTTCATCAACTCCCCAACATACATATGGGAATATCTTTTAAAATTTACCTTGTAGTTGGATAGAAAGAAAATTTTTCCCTTAAGAAAAGTCATCTCATCAAAATTAAAAGAAATTTTTTTCCTTCTCAGAATTTTAAATGGCCATTTTAATGTTAATGACTCCCCTTTACTGTATAAAAAAGCTTTCTTTTTGTATAAATTTTTGATAAATGTACTTTCATTAACATCCAACATTTCATTTTACCTTTTTTTAATCTCTTATTCATGATCTTTAAATTGCCTATAAGTTTTTATGTCTAAATATTTTAAAGTCAAAAATCAATGCCCGGTTTTAAATTGGGGAAAGTAATTTCAAACCTTTAATACTTTAAAAATTATTTTTGCAAATATAAAGTAGCTTTTAAAAAAAAAGAACAAATTCCCTTTATTTAATATTGTTAGATTGAGTAATTTTTTCTGTACACGTAAAGCCCTTAAATACTTTTAAAAAAGTGATTTGTTTCTAAAACCTCTCTTTTAAAAAATACACAGATCGCTTGACATTTTTCTATAGATATATTCTGTTAAACCCTTTTTAAATTTGCCCCTGCCCATACTCTTTGATTTTTTAGCAAGATACCAAAGTAATAAAGTTTTTCTTAAAAAAAAGGTAAAGTGATGGGCCCTTTGTACAAAATAATTTAAAAATACTTTAAGTTTTTTTTTAAAACATGGTTTTTAATTTTTTTATTTCATATTCATCCCTTATTTTAAGTTAAAAAATTTCTTTGTCCCGCCGTAGTAATTTTATAATTTTTTATAATTTTTTTTATTTAGTTTGAAAAAAACCAAAAGTTGACAAAAAATGTTTAAAATTTGTTTAAAAACAGGGCCCAAAAACGCTTTTTTTTATCATTTTATTCATTTAAACCCGAAATTCCCGGGGTTTTTTAAATTTCTTTATAAATTTAATGTAAAAACAAATTTTTTTCATTTGTAAAAAAATGTGTGATTGTTACCAACCCATAAATTAAAAATAAATTTTTTCAAAAATTTTTCTAATTTTAAACCCTTTTAATTTTTCAGACAACACTTTTTTATCATTAGGGTTTGGTTTAATTTTTAAAAGGGAAAATATTTTTTTTTATTACCTCATTTATATCCAAATAATTTTAAAAAAAATTTCACGTCTTTTTTATAGCATCATAGATTAAAAACAAATGAAACATAAAAATTCAGGAAAATTAAAAAACGTTTTTAAAAAACTAGAATTTTTTTATTTCTTTTTTTTTAAATATATCCATCAAGTTTTCAAAAATTTGATATTACGGGCCCCATCTTTTTAAAGTAAACAATAATTTGATGTATTTTTTCGGATTGATAGAGTTGATCTTTTTTTTGTACAAATGCATTTTCCTTTTTTTCTTTTTAAGATTATTTAAAAACATAATCCCTTTTTAAAAAATTTTGTTCTTTGATTTATATTTAAATTTTTATTTTTAATAGGACTTTTTGGTCCCGAAATTTTTTTATAAAAACCCAAAGAGTAAAGTTGTTTTTTAAATTTTTCACATGAAATCGTAAGTAACGCTTGATAGAATTTTAATTTTATTTTGCAACATTTTAAAATAACGGTTTAAAAATGATAATTTTTTTTTAGGAAGCATTGTTTTTAATTTTTATTTTAAAAAAATCCCACGTTTTTAAAAAAAAATTTAAAGAATGGTTGACATCAACTCCAAAATTTTTATTTAGGAAAATTTTTACAATTTAAACTTTTTGGGTTTTATAGGGTTTTTCATAAAAAATAGTGAAACGTCTCATCAAAGGGGCGCTTTAATAAAAATTTCATCTACCATTTATTTCTCCTATCATTATACATTTTGGGTATCTTATTCACACAAAATTACATCACAAATCAACATGTTTTTGACATTTTTTTTTATCCGTGCTTTAAATCATATCATAATGTTGATTTTTAATGGAAATGTAATTTTGAATTTGTTTTTTTAATTTTATGAGTTTTTGCAAAAAATGCCTTAAGCATTCACAAAAGGAAAAGATTTCTTTATTTTTTTTAATATTGAAAAAATTTTGTATAATGTTAAACTTAATTTTTAGGAAAAATTATTTTTAAAAAAAAATTAATTTTTTTATCCCGAGAAAGAAAAAACAAGCTCAACCCAAAGAGAGAGAAAAGAGAGAGAGAGAGGGAAGAGAGAGAGAGAGAGAGAGAGAGAAGAGAAAGAGAGAAAGAAAGAGAGAAAGAAAGGGGAGAAAGGAAAAAAGAGAGAAGAGAGAGAATTTATTTACCCTTTTTCACGCCAAAACAAAATTACTAATTTACAAGTGGGGGCTTTTTAAAAATTTTGCTTAATAAGTTAAGGATGAAAACAAAAAAATCCATTGTTTTCCCAAAAATGAAGTCATGGCCAAGTGTCATTTTTATAAAAAACAAGTATTTGGTTTTTATTTTTGTAGTTTACCTTCCCTTTTTTTTTTAAATAATGAAAAAAATTTTCATCCCCCCCAATCATTAATTGGGTTTAAAAAGAGTAGTTTTGGAAGTTTAAAATATAATTTCCATTTGGGCTGTGCTTTATTTGCTCCTTTCCAAGGGAAAAAATATATCATATCCGTAAGGAAAAGGGCCCAAAAATTTTTTTTAACTTTTTTAAATTTGGTTAAAATTTTTTAATTTTCGTTTGAATTTAAACAAACAAAACATGGAAATTTAAAAAAAAATGAAATTATTTTAATTGGATAAGGGATTTTTTTTGGGAAACTTTTAAAGAAATCACCAAAATGTTCTAATGATTTTAATAACCCTTAAAAGTTTATTGCTCGCAAAAAATTAAAGAAGCTAACCCCCTTTCTAACATAGATTTTTTTAAAAACCCCCTGATTTTAAATGACAAATTTATATAGTTTTGATGATTTTTAAAAAATAATTTTAAATTTTTGACATACATAAAGTAATCCATTTTTATAGAAAATCCACATATACTTGTGGGCTGTATTTTATATTGTCTTTTTAAAAATTTATCCAATTTTATTTCCATACTGTCCCGGAGACCTGCCACTCAAAAATTTTATAAATTTTCAATTATTTTCGCTCAGCCCCCTCAGAGAAAAAGTTTAATTTTTTTAATCACAAACCTGGCTTTTA
The DNA here is from genome assembly GCF_034508935.2 of Berghia stephanieae. NCBI lineage: Eukaryota > Metazoa > Mollusca > Gastropoda > Nudibranchia > Aeolidiidae > Berghia > Berghia stephanieae. Next base: position 49,177,278 of record NC_088360.1, on the reverse strand, counting down.
AATTTGATATTGCCAAACATTTTTTGTGGAAATAATTTTTAAAGTTTTAAAATATTTTTATGGCCCGAAGTGGTATGAAAACCGGTTGTAAAAAAAAATTAATGCTTGAAATGATAAACCTTCTGCAAAAAAGGGAAAACAAATTTTGCCTTTCCAACGTTTTTTAAATTAAGGGGTTTATTTTAAAAAGAAACCAAATTTTTTGTGGGTTTTTAATTAATTGGGGATCATCACATCTCATCACAAACATTTTCGTTCGCCGGGCCAAATGGTGGAAAAAATTGGATGGGTTTAGGGGGCACCTCTCAGGTCCATATCACTGATAAGGGTCCCGTTCACACTATTTAAGGATGGGTCCATGTTTTGACCCGGGGGTTTCCCCATTGACATCGCGTCTAAGAAAAACCCCCAATTTTTTAAGTTGTTTTTTGGTTTTTCCCCACTTTTTGACCTTGCCCTTTCAGTGTCAACCAATCTTTCCTGGGGATTTACCACCCTTGGGAGTTCTTCCTTTTGGGTTTCCCGAATGGCTTTAAATTTTGGGGAGGGAGTCCCATTCTTCCATGAATGCCCCCTGTATATGGCCGCATGGGCTGGGGGAAAGCCTTTAGTTTTCAGGGAAACTTTTAAAAAAAAAATTTTAAGCATTGGTTTAAAAAAAAAAACCTTCTGGGAAAAAGGGAATTTATTTTTGTCCTTTCCAACTTTGAAATTATGATTTTAAAAATAGAAGAAACCCTTTTTTTTTTGGGTTTGATTAATTGGGGATTACACATTTTTATTGACTGAAAGTTAGAAAATTAATGAAAGGTGAAAATTTTATAACCGAAATTAAAAAAACTAGAAAAGTAATGGGACACTTCTGCTTAAGATAAAAAATATTGTCATTTTCAAAATGTTTAAAATTTTTTTTTTTCCTTTTTTCACACTTTTCCCTACCCCCAAAATTTTCCCTAAACCCTTTTTTAAAGGGAAAAAGGTTTACCAATATGATTTTGAAAAACCATTCACCTCATTTTGTATGGGATAAAGATATTGCCCAATTTTTTAACATAGAGAAATCACCTTTTTTTTTTTTCAAATTTTTAAAAAATTTTCTTTTTTTGGGGTTTAAAAAAATTTTTTTGACCACTCGTCCCCCTCTTTTCCCCCCCATCCTCCCCCATCCCCCCCCATCCTCCCCCCTCCTTCCCCCTCCTCCCCCCATCCTCCCCCCCTTTCCCCCTCCTCCTCCCCTCCTCCTCCTCCCCTCCTCCCCTCCTCCTCCCCTCCTTTTCCTCCTCCTCCTCCTCCTCCTCCTCCTCCCCTCCTCCTTCTTTTTCTTCTTCTTCTTCTTCTTTTTCTTTTTCTTCTTCTTCTTCTTCCCTTTTTCTTTTTCTTCTTCTTCTTCTTTTTTCTTTTTCTCTGTTCTCTTTCAAACCCCCTCCTTCCCCCATCCTTCCCTTCCCCTCCTTTTTCCCCTCCCCCTTTCCCCCTCTTAAAAATTTTTTTTTCTTTTTTTTTCCTTTCTTTTTCTTTTTTTTCTTGTTGTTGGGTTTTTGTTTGTTTTTTTGTTGTTTTTTTTTTGGGGGTTTTTTGTTTTTGTTGTTCATCTTCTTCTTCTTCTTTGTTTTTTTTTCTTTTTTACATTTTTTCCCCAACTTTTTCCCTTCCCCCCCATCCTTTCCCCCACCTACCCCCCAAACCCCCCCTCCCTCTTATTCTTTTTTGTTTTTTCTTCTTCTTTTTCTAAATTCTTCCCCTTCTTCTTCTTCTTTCTTCTTTCTTTTCCTTTTTTCTTCCCCTTTTCCCTTTCTTCTTTCTTCTTCTTCTTCTTCTTCTTCTTCTTTTCTTCCTTTTTCTTCTTTTCTTCTTTTTCTTTTTCTTTTTCTTTATTTTTAAATTTTTCTTTTTCATTCTTTTTCCCCTCTCTTCCCCTTCCCCTCCTTCTCCTCCCCCCCCCCTCCAAACTTTTTATTCTTTTTCTTTTTCTTTTTCTTTTTCTTCTTCTTTTTCTTCTTCTTCTTCTCCTTCTTTTTCTTCTTCTTCTTTTTTCTTCTTCTTCTTCTTCTTTTTCTTCTTTTTTCTTTTTCTTCTTCTTCATCATTTTTATTTTCCTTTTTTCCCCTTTTTCCCTTTTTTCCCCTTCCCTTCCCCTTTCCCCCTGGGTTTCCCCCCCCTTCCTTCCCATCTTTTACTTTATTTTTATTTTTTCTTTTTTTTTCTTCCCCGTCCCACCTTCCCCCCTCCCCCCTCCCTCATCTTTTTCTTTTTTTTTTTTTCTTTTCTTCTTCTTTTTCTTTTTTTCTTCTTCTTTTTCTTTTTTCCCTTTTTTCATCTTCTTCTTCTTCCTTCTCTTTTTTCTTCCCCTTTTTCTTTTTCTTCTTTTTTTTCTTCTTTTCTTCTTCTTTTTCTTCTTCTTCCTTCCTTCTCTTCTTCTTCTTTTCTTCTTTTCCTTTTTCTTCTTTTCTTCTTCTTTTCTTCTTTTCTTTTTCCTTTTCTTCCTCTTCTTCTTTTTGTTTTTTTCGTTTTTTTTTCCTAGCGTCAAATGTTTACGTAAATATAAAAACTTTTCCAGTTTGGGTTGATCATTTAAATTTCCAAGACAAAATAAAAAGAACCATCCCAAAAAGTGGGCCAAAAAATTTAGACATTTTAAAATTTTTAATATTGCAAAAAATTGCCTATCCCTATATTGGGATTTTTGAAAAATTAAAAAAAACTGCATTAGATGTGGCATTAAGTTAGGCATCTTTTTAAAAAAAACACCACATCAAAATTTTCGAACTTTCTTTTTTTTGTCTTTTGTTTTTATTTTTTTTTCACCCTCTAAAAGGTTTTTTTCACATAGAACTTTTAGAATAACTGCCCCCAAAACTTTCATAAAGATTTTAATTCGTTTATTGTAAATAAATTTTTTTAAACTTTTAATTGTGTTTCCCGACAAATTGTTTTCTCATTGATTTTTTTTTGAGCTTTAACCCCCCGCAAACAAAAGAAAGATCTTTCTTTTGCCAAATTTTTGTATCCTTGTGAATAAATTCCAAATTTTCAGAAAATTACATAAATCAGTTTAAATCCAAAATTTAAAAATCAAAATCCTTAAGTAAAAGAACCAATTTTAATTTAAATTTCCCCAAAATTTTAAACGTGGGAAACGGGCCTTTTGGGAAACCAAATTTTAAAAACCCTTTTTTGCAGGTTTTTTCCCGTATTTTGTGAAATATTTCCCCTTGCTATGTTTTTAAATTAAAAATTTGAATATGACTTTTGCTAAACCCCCTTAGGCTTGATAAAAAAAAAGGTATGGCTTTTTACAAAAATAGCAAAATGAGGGTTCTTTTCCCGATCTTTATTGAATTTTTTGCAAGCGGGCCCTAAAACCCTTAAAATCAAAATCTGAAGCTCCAACTAAAAGCAGCTACTGGACCTGAGTTTTCGACTAGAAAATGTTTGACTTTTCAACCCAAAATTTTGTTTTTTTATTTTTTCTTTTTTTTTTTTTTTCATGTTAAAACACAAAACGGTTTCCTTTTTTCAACTCAAAACATTAATAAACTAGATATAAAAATGTTGATTTCCGAAATAAAAATGGGAAAAAAAAACAATTATTACCAACATGTTTTTAAAGATTAAAAGTTGAATATTTTCTTTGGGTGAAGCACGGGGTATAAATACATTTTTTTTCAACAAAAATTTAATACGTATTTCTCACCTAAAACCCCTGAAAAAAAATTAAAAAGAAGGGAAAACAAACTAAGTACGGTTTTCCCAAAATTTTGATTTTTCAATCTTTTTACAAAAAAGACCTCTTTTAGATTTTTTTTGGATTCCCAAAAGGGGTCCTATATTTATCTTAAAACATTTTTTTCCCCTAACCAGCGTGAAAATTTTAAAAGTCCCTCTTGAGGAAACCCTTTTTCAACTTTTTTAATTTTTCCTTCGTTTATTGTTTTCCAAATTTTTTTAAAACTTTTTTGATTACAGAGTATGGGTTCTTTTAATTAAAAATTTAAACTCAACATTGTTTTTCTTAGATTTGAATTAAAGATCACGTGTTTAATTTTCATTCTCCAATTTTTTAGGAAGGGAAGGGGGGGGGGGGGGGGGGGGAATTTTTGCTTCCCCCACTGACTGTTTGTTTTTCCCCTTCCCCTTTTTCCCTCTTTTTCCCATTTCTTTATTTTTTCCCCCCATGGGGGCTTCGACCTCCCCTGGTGGAAAGAAGGTCACCCCACTGCGTCTTTTTTTTCTCTTATCTCCCTTTCCCCCTTTAAGTTGCTCCCCCCAGGTTTAACAGGGCACTTGCTGTGTCTTCAAACCCCCCATATATGTTTAAAAGATTTTCCCTTTTTCTTGGAAAAGGGTTTTCTTTGGGTTTTGGGCCCGAACCCTCCGGAATCCTTGGCTGAGAGGGGTTTTAGACAAAATATGCAAGATTTCATTGTAAAACCTCTCTCTTTTTTTTGGGCTGAACGTTCAATTTTTTTTTTGAAATTATCTTTTAAAACATTTTAATGAACTTTTTTGGGACATTTATGATCTTTTGGGAAATTTTTTGGGTATTTTAATTTTTTTACTATCCCATTTCTTTTCCCTTTTTTTTTTTTTTACTGGGGCTGATATTTAAACCCAAAAAGTTTTTTTCAAGCGCCATGAAACCCTTTTTCTGGGTTGAGAATTTCTTTGGGTTTTTTTTTCCCTGGTTAGTCCCAAATCTTTAAACTGGGGGGAGACTGTCCAAAATTTTAAATAAACCCTTTTTAAAAGATATTTTATTTCCCTTTTTCTGGGTGGGGATCCGACCTCCCGTATGGGGAGGGAGGTACATTTCCCTTTTCCTTTTATCCCCCTTATATTTATCCAACAAAGGGTTTTTTGTCTTTGTCTTGGAATAGATTACTTGTTTTTTTCCTCCCCCGTCGGAGTCCTGCTGAGAGGGGAAAAAGTCAAATGATGTAATTGTTTTGGGGGATGATATTTTTTTTCCCTTTTAAAACATCTCTCTGTTATGAAAATTATATTTTTATTTTTAAATTTTTAAATTTTAACATTTGATGTATTTCCCTTTTTTGGAAATTTTTTGCTTGTGGCCGGATGAGAAAATATGTGATTTTCAAACAAAATACATTGGGGGTATGCTCTTGGGAAACTACACATGATCTCTATTTGTTCCCCTTTCCCCCCCGTCTTACTTTCTCTTGGGGGCTTTAATTTAAATTTTAAACTTTTTTCTATCCCCCTTTTTTCCCTTCCCTTTTTCTGGGGCGATATAACCTAAATGGTTTTCAAAACCCCCGTAAAAAACCCCTTTAAAAAAAAAAAACAAACATATTCCATTGTTAATTTATCTCACTGTTATTGTTTTGTGGTCCTAACATTTTTAAATTTTGGATGTTGGCAGGGTCTTTAGATTGGAAGGGACGGGCTCGATTTCCCCACTCTGACGGCGTAAAGTTAAAACCTTTAAAAAGGGTTTCTACTCACATTCTCTCACCGTACTCAGGTTACGATGATACATGGCTTTTTACAAAGTTGTTTCTGTCCGAAATAATTGAAATTAAACCTAAACCCGGGGTTTTATAATTTGTCCTACTTGTTTCCCGTTTTGGGAAGGGACCCTTATAAAGCCCTTAGAGCGGCTTAGTGGTTTCCCGCGCTGTTATAGGATAATAATATAGTGGGGCAGAAGTAATTTTAAATTTTTTCGGCCCCAGGAATACTTGGGGATTTTGTTCCATGCCAAGCATTTATCTTGTGAGTACATTAAATGATTAACATGCAAAATAGGGAAAAACGAATATGGTGTATCCCTCTACTATACAAAAACTTTTTCTCCCCTTTAAAAAATTTATTGGTTTTAAACCCGTAAAACTCGAAAAAAACCAAAATTTAAAAAATTTTGGCCCCTAAACCTGGGCCTTCCCAAATCGATCGATTTAAATGAATTCTTTTTTGGCCCAAAAAAAATTAAACCTGGACTTTTTTTATTTATTATATATATATATATATATTATATTTAAAAATATAAAATATATATATATATATATACCCCCGCGCGCGCGCACGGGACACACAATATATATATATTTTATATATAATATTATATTTTAATATAATAATTTTATATAAAAAATATATATATCCTTTCTTTAAAAAAATATAGCCTTGTGGAGAACAATGTGCTTATTTGAGTAAATTTAAAAAAAAAAAATACGGCCACAACTCTACTAAAAGATTTAAAAAAAATAGAAATGTTTTTTTTACAGATAAAAATAAACAGATAACTTGATTTCCTTTTATAATTTAAAGTCATTTTGAAAGTTCTTTAAAGTCAAACAGATATCAAAAAAAAATTACCGAAGACACTAAAACCTAGGACCACCCCTCCCCCTCTTTTGTCCAGTAGAGCCCTTTAAACTTCCGTTGTGTTGTTTTTGGGGTTTGTTTCAGGTTATGTAGTAGTGTGTTCTCATTGCGTGTAGGGTTTATGTGGCGGGGTGGGGTGTGTGTGTGTGTGTGTGTGTTGTGGTGTATAAAATATGTGTGTGTGTGTGTTTTTGGAATGTGGTTGCGGGAAAAAAAAAAAAAGGGGGGGGGGGGGTCCATTAATTTGGAAAATTCCTGAGAAAAGGGGGGGGGGGGGGGGGGAAAAGAGGGGTGTGTGTGTGTGTATCGATCGTTTTAAAATGAATTCTTTTGGCAAAAAAACTATAAACCGGGGACCCACAGGGGCCCCTTTTAAATTCGATAAAATATGTTAAGGAAAAATTTTTTCGGGCCCAAATTTTTTTAAAAAGCATTTTTTGGGTAGGGGTTTTGAAAGTTAATTGGTTAACAAAATACCAAAAAAGGGACTAAACAGTTCAACGGGGCCCAAAAAGTAATTTACGTCAGAACAATCGTATTCATTTTTGGAAAATATCTCTGGTAATCTGTGTGCTCAAATGTTTTAAAATAAAAAAAAGTAACAAAATTCGGCTTTTGTTTTTATCAAAGGGAAAAAACAATAAGGACAATACAATGCTGATTTGTATTTTCAAATTATTTAATTTAAAAAAATTTAAATAAAAAAAATAAAGAAAAAAAAAACATTTTTTAAAGTTCAAAGCTTTTCATCTATTTTTATATTTTATAAAATATTTTATATAATTTTATATATATATATATTTTTTTAATATATATATATTTTAAAACCCGCGCGCGCGCACAGACACACACATATATTTTAAATATATTTATATTTTATATATATATATTTATATAATTTTATATATAATATTTATATATTTATCCTTTCTTTAAAAAATATAGCCTTGTGGGGGAACAATTGGGGCTTATTTGAGTCAATAAAAAAAATTTTTACGGCGCACAACTCTACTGGAAAAAATTTGAAAAAAAGAAATGTCTTTTTTAAAAGATTTGAAAAAAGATAACTTGATTTTCCTTTTTTAATTTAAAATCAGTTTTAAAGTTCGTTAAGGGCAAACAGATATCATAAAAAAAATTTTCCGAAAACACTAACACCCATTTAAACCCCACCCTCCACTCATTGTCCCGTAGAGTCCTTACTTCCGGGTTTTGTTTTATTTTGCCCGGGGATCGTGTTATGTTTGTAGGTGTTCTCTTTTCGTGTATGTTTTTTGTGTGCGTG
>NC_088360.1:49167567-49169545 GCF_034508935.2 Berghia stephanieae | reverse complement strand
GGGTTTAAGTTTTGCCAAGATGAGAGTCATTTTGAATCGATTGATATTTGAAGGACCAGTTTTCTGGTCAAATTTTAAATACATGGTACGGCAATTAACTGGTTAATTCTAGCCTTATAGGATTGAAAATTATGGAACCGCCTGAAGAAACTATCTGTTCTAGCCTTATGGGATTGAAAATTATGGAACCGCCTGAGGAAACTATCTGTTGACGGAACGCTCTTTTATATTTTCGTTTTTGCAAATAAATTAAAGTAAAGTAAATTTCAAAATATTTCTAAGTTGGCATTCCGATTGGCAATATGAATGTTATTCATTTATAGATAAAAAAGCTCATAACAACCGTCAGCCTTATATATAACGTCCAACACACAAAACTATGTGTAACCTTAAACGTTTATAGGTTGATTGATAGAATTTAGTGAGCATTACTCATATTATAAAAGGCTGGCAAGATCAATAACAAAGAGGAAAGTGACGTCAATTTCGTTCTATCTATACAAATTGATACAAGTAAGAAAGTGCCTCGGTCTTTAATTTAAGCTACATTCTTGATTTTTCAAACTACCTGCATGTAAGTGTATCATGCCCAACGTGTACATTTATGCAGGTCTGACACCCGAACCCAATTGTTGGCCTCGTTTAACATTGTTGTAATCGACAATATTTTGCGTCATTTTTTTAGATTTCCATTACAACAATGAGCCCATAGTGAATTGAGTATCAGACCTGGAAATAAGTCCACGTCGTTCATACCCATTACACTGTGTGAATAATTAATATGTAAATACAATCATTCTCTTCTTACTCAAAACAAACACGGAATAAGAAATATAGAAATCGTGACCCTAAAATTGAGTTTCTGAGACCGGATTTTTTAACAAATGACCACGCTCGACTCAGATAAGAACGAGTGCAACCAATTACGACACTCACTTACCGTAGAGCTATGCGTCTAAAAGGCATCGTCTAAAAAACATTAAGTTGAAGGGGACATTTGCAACCATTATCACCGTTTGGTCAATCATCGCACAACCAGTAAACTGACTTACTCTGGAAAGACAGGACTTAAAATTTGGCCAAAAACAATCGCCTTCAAGTATCGATCGATGTATATATTGAAATCGGTCGATATTTGAAGGACGAGTTTTCTCACTAAATATTTATTAAATGCGTCTCTTTCAAACCGCATTAAACTGGTTAAAATCCTCTGATTTCTTCCTAAACGAGACCCACCGTTGAATTCTGACCACTCGGCCATTGCGGTCAAGGACACCTACCATCATCTATTGAGTCATTGAGGAAATGCACTAAATTTCAAATTTTGAAATAAACGAGGCGAAGATAAGGCGAAACAAAAACAAACCTGTCCCCTCGAGAGTCACATCGATCTATACTTTCTCTCTATTGGCCTCTATAACGATTGCTGTGCTGTGTCAATACAGCATTTACATTGTGACCAGAACTCTAGTTTTTCATGAATATATCATTGGTTAAAGATAACCCAAATTTATTCCACAAACAAAAACTTAAACCTGCGATTTCCAAGTCTGAGACTTTCTGACAAGTCTGGGGTCATTTTATACCATAGTTATTTAAACTAAAAGTCTTCATGCCAAAATGAAACTAGGTGTTTTGTCAGTGACTTGCTCGCTTGTTCCTTTCATTAATGAATGATTGTAGATGGCTATGCTCATGAATTTTTAATTCCGTGCTGCATATAATATCAACAAGGAAGCCGTTACACTTTTGAGTGTGGTTAACCTTGGAGGAAATAAATATGAGTTGGCCTATAAGAGAAGAAGAAGTGAAAAAGAAAAAGAGAGAGGAGAGAGGAGAGAAGAGCCCGGAGAGAGAGAGGAGAGGAGGAGGAGGGGTTTTGAAAAAAATTTAATAATCATTTCTTTCTCTCAATCTCTTTCTTTTTTCCAAATTTGGTCTTTCCCCTTCGCCCCTTTTAACCCCCCACCCCCCCCCC
>NC_088360.1:49154678-49167468 GCF_034508935.2 Berghia stephanieae | reverse complement strand
GTTTGTGTGTTGGCCACATCGATTATAAAGTATTCTTTCAATCTGAACTGGTGAGCGATTGCCTAGACCACGTACAATCAATAAAATAACCATGTATATTGTTACTACAATAATAGGTAATTTATAATACTGGTCAATGTCGAACAGGACTTCAATTCATTCACGCTATTCATATACGTGTCTTCTCGGTTCTGACAACAAGGCTGAGAGGATAAGAGAATCATATATAGTTTTTTATTATCACAATAATTCAAACGGTAAATTAATCTTCTTGAAAATCAAGCTTGTATAATTGACCACATCACAATAAAATGTAAAGCTTTAAATGTCGGTTGTAACAATGGCAAACAAAGAGCACAGTATTTAATGTTATAGGATTTACTAATATAACCAAGTAATAAAATATTGGAAAAAATATAATACTTGTACATAATGACATTCAGTGCCGTCCTGGTCACGACCGAAGCACCCCAAGCACAATTGACAGACAAACAGTAATTAGAGTCTTGATTTTGATGGATATAATTTTGGGAATATAACACACCTAATTATTGGAAAGTTATTTCTCTCTTTCTTTTTCTTTTAGTCACCGAGATGATTTGCCTATCCATCCACACTTATTATATAGAGAACTATAGAGACATTAATATGTGACCCATAGCCAAAAAGCGGAATTATGTTGCAACGGTTTAGATTATAAGAATTTGATTTATATTTTAAAAATATGGGAGTTGTATCAACTTTTTATGTATAACCACGAATTTCTAAGGCGTTAAAAGGTAAAACGTCATACGAAGTAAAAATCATTTTAATTCTCAAGTCCGTTTTTGTCATCTTGTTCATCCCGACAAAATACCGGTTAGAGGGGGTTGGTTACATATATTATTAGTCTTTGGATATAAATGTGTGTCTTATTTCCCTGTGATCATGTATAAGGTAAACAGGGGATTGCAGAGATGTTAATGTCTGTCCCACCGTCTCAAAACGGTTTTATGTCGGAATGAATAGGACCCCGAAAATTTAATTTAGAATGAAAATTATAAGAAATGATATGATCATTCAGTTTGTGTAATATAAGAATTGATATTCATTCTCCGCCATAACGAATTGACATTAACTCCAAATTATGTTTTAATCGTGGATATCAATTCAAGTCCCAGCACCTTTCTAGCCCATCCCGACATGATACCGTTTTTTGGCGGAGGGCCACATATACTCGCCGATGACATAGATGTTTGCCCCAGGAAGAAAAAAAGGACACCGTCCATGTTCCAATGAATGCCATCATTGGAAGTGAATGGTCTTTTACTTATGGCACTGTCAACTTTAAAATTGATTATTATGAGATTAAATTATATAATTATTGAATATGAGCATGTAAACATCATGTATTTCGATTGTTTACCATGCTTAATACGCTTCACATGTTTTTATTTACTACGACATGAAGCCGAATTTCCTTTTCATAAGACCAAGTCGCTTGTTTAGTGTCCTTTTTGCGCTCGCAATCATACAATATCCGTTTCTACTGTAATAAGGAGTGCTGCTAAGGTTGCTAGATCCTAAACTTCGTACTCCGACAAAAAGAAAATAAAACAAACCAACCTTTTGTTCATTTTGGCCTGAAATCATTTATTACATTTATCGATGAATAAAGACAATTCACAACTTTTTAGAGTTGTTAAAAAAATCATAAACTCATAACGAAGTCTCAGGTTTGAGACATTTTCACTATTTCGGGGTTTGTCTTCATCGATCGTCAAAAGCTTTCTGGGGCAATATTAAAAGTGTGTTTTTGTCAAACACGTCAATTTATGTATTGGAAGGAAAAGGCACTTGTCTAAATAATATATCAAGACAAAGAGTCCCACGACGCTATATTTAATAGCGTCAAAATTGAGTATCTGACTTTCAAAAAGTCTTAAGTCACATCTTGATAGAAAATGAGTTTACACTCTCAAGCTATCTTTTGGATTCAATAGAATCATCCGAGAAAAATTTGAGTTAGTGCTTTTTAAAAGTCACCTACTTAACTAAACGTCTACGCATATCTTAATTTGTTTGTCTGTTTGCATTTGTTTGTGTTTGTATCGGCTGGTGAACCAATTGCTGTACAAATTGTATTGCTCACCATGTTAATAATTGCTACAATATCTCTAGTACACTCCTATTGAGTGTTTTGTTTGTACATTTATGATCGCAAATAATTCAATACGCGTCCATTAGTTAAACGTCATTTGTATTTTATTGCCTCATAAATTCATGTCACCGAATGAGGATTAAGTTCAACGCGTCAATGTGACCATATTTTCCTAATTTAACCAGTTAACTGCCATACTCTGGAAACACACGCATTAAAAAATTTGGTCAGAAAACTCGTCCTTCATATTCAATCCATATTTTCCTAATTTAACCAGTTAACTGCCATACTCTGGAAACACACGCATTAAGAAATTTGGTCAGAAAACTCGTCCTTCATATTCAATCCATATTTTCCTAATTTAACCAGTTAACTGCCATACTCTGGAAAGACACGCATTAAAAAATTTGGTCAGAAAACTCGTCCTTCATATTCAATCCATATTTTCCTAATTTAACCAGTTAACTGCCATACTCTGGAAACACACGCATTAAGAAATTTGGTCAGAAAACTCGTCCTTCATATTCAATCCATTTAAATGACCCTTCGCGAAGTTCCAGGTTTGAGAGTTTTTGCCAAGATTAGGGTAATTTAAATCGATTAATATTTGACGGGTTAAGTTGTGTATGATATTTAAACTTCACAGTGTGGCATGAATAAAATGTTACCTATCAATAATATGTACTTTCTGCTGTACATTGAAATGTTTTTTCTTCATTTTGTCAGGAAGTCTCAGGTTTCAAATTTTGCTGTTCGGAATGTTAAGGTTTTCAGGGCCAAAATAAACTGAAGCTTTTAAGGCCAAAAATAAAAAATGCATTTTTTGTTAGAGCACAGCAGTCTAAACTACGATGTTTAAACACAAAGTACTGAACCCGGCGTCATGTATCATATAAATAAAAATTATGATTAATTAATAACAGCTATCACGGGTTGCACTATTCTTATTCTTTATTTAATTATCAAATCTTATTTTTCTTTTCTTCTAAAAAGCTATTAGTCTGTCTTTGACATGACACGATATTGAAATAATCTTAATAAATAACATTTGTTTTATATCATGACACACTTACACACACACACACACACACACACACACACACACATATATATATATATATATATATATATATATATATATATATATATATATATATATATATAAGGTCACTCAAGATTTTTTTGGCCGATACAATTGTTTCTATGTCCTCCATTTTCTCAGTCGACATTTTTCTTTTAGTTGAGTTCGATGTTTATTTATTTTCGTCCTTATTTCCGCTAAGTAAAAAAAAAAAAACGTGAGTGACCTTATTTACGAGTATTTTTATTTGTTCTAACCAACATTATCGAGCATTATCATACCTACAAGTAGCCACCAACGCTCATAATATATATACGAGGTGAGAATATATATATATATATATATATATATATAATATATATATATATATATATATATATATATATACTAGTAAAAAGCCCGCAATTTCGCGGGGAAAGAACTATTTTCATTCGATATTGCCAGAATCATTTTCTTGAATAGCTTGATTATGATAAGATGCACATTTTAATCGATGTGCTTGTCGTCGCTGCCATGCTTTATTCGGCATGCTTTTAGTTTATCAGTCAGTAGATATCAATAAGTCTCAAGTCTTTACTTGGGAGTGCTTTGCACTACCTTCAATACTTCACAAATTAAAATGGCGGCCGAGAATCAAAACAATGGTCAAATTAGGAAATTTTAAACTTTCACAAATCTATCAAGGTTTGTTCTAGAGTTTTAAAACGCTTTTATATGATGACAAATTGAATAAATAAACGCCCGACAAAAGATCAACGGTGAAAATACAAATTGAATGAATACTGGGGATGTAGAAGATTTCGGAATGTCTCCCCTTTACTTAACTTATGTGAGGTCAAATGAAAATCTGAAGCGGACGCGAAAAATATCTTGTCCCCGAATCTGTCTACTTTTGGTTTGTTCGGGCTAGAAGCTAGACAGATCCAATTGACAATTTGCCGACAACGTTTAACTAAATATTTCCCAGGGCAATAATTATCACATCGATGGCATAAAAACGACAGTAATATCAGCAGTAATACTCGTTGATGTTGCTAATCGGCGAAACTTGTTTAAAATTTCTGTAAATCCGAATACCGTCATGTGATCAAGTGAATTATATCACTATGAATGCCACGATTTGCTGAAAAATGCCAATCTGACAGTTCCTAGCAAACACACACACACACACACACACACCCCTCTTCCCCCCCCCCCCTTTGCTCAGGAATTTCTCTACTTAATGGACACCCCCCCCCTTTTTTTTTTCTTCCACGCAACAACATTCCAAAACACACACACACACATATGTATACACCACACACACACACACACACACGCACACATAAACATACACGCAATGAGCACACACTACTACATAACACTGATCACCGCTAAATCAACACAACTGAAGTAAGGACTCTACTGGACAGATAGAGTGGAGGGTGTGGTCATGAGGTGTTAGTGTCTTCGGTAAATTTTTTATGATATCTGTTTGACTTAACGAACTTTCAAACTGACTTTAAATTATAAAAGGAAATCAAGTTATCTGTTTATCTATCTGTAAAAAAGACATTTCTATTTTTCAAATCTTTCAGTAGGGTTGTGCGCCGTATCAATTTTTTTATTGACTCAAATAAGCACATTGTTCTCCACAAGGCTATATTTTTTAAAGAAAGGATATATATATATATATATATATATATATATATATATATATATATATATATATATATATATATATATATATATGTGTGTGTGTGTGTGGCGCGGGGGTGTATATATATATATATATATATATATATATATTATATATATATATATATATATATATAAAATAGATGTCATGCTTTGAACGTTTAATGTTTTTTTTTCTTTATGTTGTTATTTGATTTTTTAAATTGAATAATTTGAAAATACAAATCAGCATTGTATTGTCCTTATTGATTTTACCTTTGATCAAAAGGCAAAAGTCGAATTTTGTTACTTCATTTATTTTAAAACAGTTGAGCACACAGATTACCAGATGATATGTCTAAAAATAAATACGATTGTTCGATCGTAATAGTTACATTTTGCTCGTTGAACTGATGGTCCTATGGTATTTTGTTAACCAATTAACTTTTATACCTCTAGTAAAACATGCTTTTAAAAATTTGGCCAGAAAACCCTTCCTTCACATATTCATCGATTTAAAGGACCCATGTGAGGTCCCAGGTTTGATAGTTTTTGCCAAAAGAATTCATTTAAATCGATCGATATTTGAAGGACCAGTTTACTGGCCAAATTTTTGAATTCATGGTTTTTCAGAGTTTTACTGGTTAACACAATGAATATTAAAGGAGAAAAAAAGATGTATCAGTAGATGTATACACCATCATATCGTGTCCCTATCATAGCATGTTACTATACACATAATGCTACTCACAAGATAAATGCATGGCATAGAACGAAATCCACCAAGACATTCCTGGGGTCGACGAAATAAAATTACTTCTGACCACTATATTATTATACTATAACAGCGCAGTATCCACTAAGCACGCTCTAAGGGCTTTATAATGGGTCCCATGCCAACAGCAACAAGTAGGACGATATATAACGCCGGTTAGGCATTAATGCAATTATTTCGGACAGAAACAACGTTGTTAAGAGCCATGTACTCATTGTACACCTGAGTACGGTGAGAGAATGTGAGTAGAGAGCTTTTCTAAGGATTCAACTTTACGCCGCTCAGAGTAGGAATCGAGCCCTGTGCCTTCCAATCTGAAGACCACCTAGCCAACCATCCAAAACTAATAATGATAGGACCACATAACAATAACAGTGAGATGATTAACAATGGAATATGTTTGTTTTTGTTTTTAAGGGTTTTACGGCGCTTGCAACACATTTAGGTTATATCAGCGCCAGTAAAAAGGAAGAAAATGGGATAGTAAAAAGTTCTAGAATTACAATTGAAGCACCCAAGAGAAAGTAAGACAAAGGGGAACTGGGAACAAATAGGGATCCTGTGTAGATTCCAAGAGCATACCACCAATGTACTTAGTTTGAGATCACATATGTCTCATCCGGACACAAGTACAAAATCCAACAAAGAGGAATACACTCAAATGCTTACATTATACAATAAAAATAAATATAATAATACATAACAGAGAGATGATTTACAAGGAAAAAAATATCATCTCCCAAAACAATTACTATGCATTTGACTGTTTCCCTCTCAGCCAGGACTCCGACGAGGGCCAGGAAAAAAACAAGTAATCTCATTCCAAGACAAAGACAGAAAGCTTGTTGGATAAGATATAAGGGGATAGAAGACACAGGATGTACCTCCCTGCCCACTACGGGAGGTCAGGATCCCCACCCAGAACAATGGAATAAAATATCTCTTTAAAAGGGTACTATACATTTGACAGTCTCCTCCCAGCTAAAGATTTCGGACATAACCAGGGAAAAAACACCAAGCAATCTCAATCCAGAAAAAGGGTTTCATGGCGCTTGCAAAACATTTAGGTTATATCAGCGCCAGTAATAAAAAAAAAAAAATTAAAATATCCAAGAAATTCCCAAAGCATACCATCAATGTACCTAAAAGTCTCATTCAAATGTTTAAAAGATATTTTCAACACAAAAATGTAACGATCAGTCCATAAAAGAGAGAGGATTTACAATGAAAATCCTTGCATACTTTTGACTAAATCCCTCTCAGCCAAGGATTCCGGAGAGGATCAGGACAGAACCAAGTAAACCCATTCCAAGACAAAGGCAACTCATAAAACATATATAGGGGGATAGAAGACACAGCAAGTGACCTGTTCACCATGAGAGAGCAACATGGAAAGGGAAGAGATAAGAGATAAAAGACGCAGTGAGTGACCCCTCTTTCCACCATGGGAGGTCAGAAGACCCCATCCGGGGAAAAATAAAGAAATAGGAAAGATGAGAAAGGACGTGGAACAAACAGTCAGCTGGAGAAGCACAATTCTCCCCCCCCCCCTTTCCCCATCCTAAAGAATTCGAGAATGAAAAATTGAACACGTGAATCTTTAAATTCAAATCTAAGAAAACAATGTTGAGTTCTCAATTTTAATACAGCATCCATACTCATGTACATCAATAGTATGAAAAAATGGCAACAATAAACGAAGGCAAATTAAAAAGTTGACAAAGGTTCCTCAAGACGACTTTTAAAATGTCAACGCTGGTATGGAGAAATGTATTAAGATCAAATATAGGATCCCTTTGAATCCATAAAATCTCAAAAGAGAGTCGTTTGTAATAAGATTGACATATCAAAATATTGGAAACCAGTACTTAGTTTGATTTCCTCTCTTTTTAATTTTGTCTTCAGAGGTTAGGTGAGAAATACGTATTCAATTTTAGTTGAATAAAAATGTATTTATACCCCAGTGCTTCAGCCAAGAAAATATTCAACTTTTAATTCATACAACATGTTTGGTAATAATTGTTTTTTGTTCATTTATTATTTACGGCATCAACATTTTTTATATCTAGATCTATTAATGTTTTGAGTTGACAAGTCACCGATTTGTGTCATAACATGACCAAAAAAAAAAAAAGAAAGAATATAAATACAGATATAATGTTGAAAAGTCATAACATATTCATAGTCGACAACTCAGAGTCCAGTAGCTGCATTTAGCTAGAGCTTCAGATTCTATAATTGTTTTTGACTTTAAGGGTTTTACGGCGCTTGCAACAGATTCAATAAAGATCCGGATAAGAATCCTCATTTTGCTATTATGTAAAAAGCCATACCTATTTTTTATCAAGCCATAAGTGGGTAGCTAAGTCATATTCAAATTGTAATATGATCCACACATAGCAAGCGAACTATTCTCACCAAAATACAGGAAAACCTGCAGAAACGGGAATTAATTTGGATTCCAAAGGCGATTCACGTTTCAAATTAGGGAATAAATTAAAATTGAGTTCTTTTACTTCAGGAAGTGATGTTGAATTTGATTTAAACTGATTTATGTAATAATCTGATAATTGAATTTATTCACAAGTGATACACAATTATGGCGAAAGAAAGATCTTTCTTTTGTTTGCGGGAGTTAAGCTCTAAAAAAATCAATGAGATAACATATTTGTCAGAAACACAATTAGACGTCTATAAACACATATTTACATATCACGAATTAAAATCTTATGTAAGAGTGAGGCAGTTATTCTATAAGTTCTATGTGTAATAACCATTTAGATGGTGCCAAAAAAATATAACAAAAGACAGAAAAAGAAATGTTCGAAATATTGATAGTGGTGATTTCTTAAAAAGATGCCTAACATAATGCCACATCTAACTGCAGTATAATTTTAATTTTCAAAAATACAATATATGACTAGAGCAATATTTGCAATATTCAAAATGTTAATGTCTAAACTTTTTGGCCACTATTTTGCATGGCTTCTATATTTCTGTCTTGGCAATTAATAGATCCAAATCCAACTGGCAATGTATATTACTACTACGTAAACACTGACTGCTAGGAAAAGAAAAAAGAAGAAGAAGAAGAGAAGAAGAAGAAGAAGAAGAAGAAGAGAAGAAGAAGAAGAAGAAGAAGAAGAAGAAGAAGAAGAAGAAGAAGAAGAAGAAGAAGAAGAAGAAGAAGAAGAAGAAGAAGAAGAAGAAGAAGAAGAAGAAGAAGAAGAAGAAGAGAAGAAGAAGAGAAGAAGAAGAGGGAGGGAGATGGAGAAGAGAGAAGGAGAAGAAGAAGAAGAAAAAAATGAAGAAGAAAGAAGAAGAAGAAGAAGAAGAAGAAGAAGAAGAAGAAAGAAGAAGAAGAAGAAGAAGAAGAAGAAGAAGATGAAGAAAAAGAAGATAGAAGAAAGAAGAAGAAGAAGAAGAGAAGAAGAAGAAGAAGAAGAAGAAGAAGAAGAAGAAGAAAGAAGAAGAAGAAGAAGAAGAAGAAGAAGAAGAAAGAAGAAGAAGAAGAAGAAAGAAGAAGAAGAAGAAAAAGAAAGAAGAAGAAGAAGAAGAGAAAGAGAGAAAGAAGAAAAAAAAAGAATAAGAGAGGGATGGGGAGGAGGAGAAGGATGGGACGAGGAAGAATGAAAAAGAAGAATAAAAATAAAGTAGAAGATGGAGAAGAAGGGAGAGAGGAGAAGCATGGGAAGAGAAGAAGAGAGAGGAAAAAATGGGAAAAAGGAGAATAAAAGATGAAGAAGAAGAAGAAGAAGAAGAAGAAGAAGAAGAAGAAGAAGAGAAGAAGAAAGAAGAAGAAGAGAAGAAGAAGAGAAGAAGAAGAAGAAGAAGAAGAAGAAGAAGAAGAAGAAGAAGAGAAGACGAAGAAGACGAAGAAGACGAAGAAGAAAGAAGAAGAAGAAGAAGAAGAAGAAGAAGAAGAAGAAGAAGAAGAAGAAGAAGAAGAAGAGAAGAAGAAGAAGAAGAAGAAGAAGAGAGAAGAAGAAGAGAAGAAAAAAATAAGATGATAGAGGGGGAGGAGGAGAAGGACGGGAGGAGGAAGAGATGGGGAAGAATGTAAAAGAAGAATAAAAATAAAGAAAAAGAAAAAGAAGAAAGAGAGAAGAAGAAGAAGAAGAGAAGAAGAAGAAGAAGAAGAAGAAGAAGAGAAGAGAAGAAGAAGTAGAAGAAGAAGAACAACAACAACAAGAATAAGATGAGGGAGGGGTAGGTGGAGAAGGATGGGAAGAGGAAGAGATGGGGAAGAATGTAAAAGAAGAATAAAAACAAAGAAGAAGAAGAAGATGAACAACAACAACAACAACAACAACAACAACAACAACAACAACAACAACAAGAACAAAAAGAACAAGACAAGGAAAAAAAAGAAGAAGAAAAAAGAATAAGATGAGGGAGGGGGAGGAGGATAAGGATGGGAAGAGGAGGGGATGGAGAAGGAGAGGTGAAGAGAAGAAGAAGAAGAAGAAGAAGAAGAAGAAGAAGAAGAAGAAGAAGAAGAGAAGAAGAAGAAGAAGAAGAAGAAGAAGAAGAAGAAGAAGAAGAAGAAGAAGAAGAGAGGAGGAGGAGGAGGAGGAGGAGGGAGGAGGAGAGGAGAAGGAGGAGGAGGAGGAGGAGGAGGATGGGGAGGATGGGGAGGATGGGGAGGAGGAGGGGGACGAGTGGTCATAAAATTTATACAACACCAAAAAAAGAAAATGTTTAGAAATTTGATAAAGGTGATATCTCTATGTTATAAATTGGGCAATCATCATTATAACATACAAAATGAGGTGAATGGATATCAAAATCATATTGGTGAACCTTTTCCTCAAAACAGTTTAGGGTAAATTTGGCTGGTATGGAAAAGTGTGAAAGAAAGGAGAGAAAAAGTTTAACATTTTGAAAATGACAAATTCATTTTATCTTAAGCAGAAGTGCACATTACGTTACTACTGCATTTGTAATTTCAGGATATGAACTTTCACTCTTTTCACTTAATATCTAACTTTGGATTCAGTCACATGAAAATGTGTCATCTCCAATTAATCAAACCACAAAAAATATGGTTTCTTCTATAATACATCATAATTTCAAAACGTGGAAAGGACAAAACTGTATTCCTTTTAGCAGAAGTGTTTATCATTTAACAACTGCATTAATTATTTTTAAAAGCTTCCTGACAACTGAAGGCATCCACCCAGACCATGCAGCCATATACAGAGTGCATTCATGGAAAGAATGGGACTGCTGCCCAAATGATGCCATTCAGGAACCCAAAGAAGAACTGCCAAGTGGAGTAAATCTCCCCAGGAAAGATTGGTTGACACTGAACAGGGCAAGGTCTAAAGTGGGGAAGACCAAAACAACTTACAAAATTGGGGACTTTCTTCAGACTGCCGATGTCAATGTGGACACACGGCTCAAAACATGGACCACATCCTTCACTAGTGTGAACTTGGACCACATATCAGTGATATGGACCTGAGAGGCTGCACCCCTGAAGCCATCCAATGGATCCACCACTGGCGCGACACGATATGATGATGATGATGATGATGATGATGATGATCTCCAATTAATCAAACCACAAAAAATATGGTTTCTTCTATAATACATCATAATTTCAAAACGTTGGAAAGGACAAAACTGTATTCCTTATAGCAGAAGTGTTTATCATTTCACAACTGCATTAATTATTTTTACAACACGCGTTTTCACTCTCACCACTTCAGCCATACAAATATCTTAACTTTAGAATTAGTCACACTAAATCGTGTGACAATATCAAATTTAACAAGCCAAGAATGTGATTAAAAAATTAAACATTTTCTCTGAGTGGTCTGAGCCGATATAATTGAGAATTATGAAAGTTTTGAGTGGCAGGTCACCAGACAGTATGGAAATAAAATTGGATCAATTGTAAAAAGACAATATAAAATACAGCCCCACAAGTATATGTGGATTTTCTATATACAATGAGATTACATATGTATGTCATAAATACATTATTATAAACACTCATCAAAACTATATACAATGTCATTAAATATCACGATTTAAAAATCTATGTTAGAAAGTGGTCGCATCTTATAATTTATGCGAGCAATAAACATTTAATGGTTATTACAAATCATTAGAACATGTTGGTGATTTCTTTAAAAGATGCCAAATAAAATGCCATATCCAATTACAATGAATTTCATTTTGTTTAAATTCCATGTATGACTTTGCTTAATTCAACATCGTATTAAAAATTTAACCAAGTAAAAAGATAAAAATACTTTTGGTCCATTTCCTTACAGATATGATATATTTCTTCCTTGGCAAGGAGCAAATAAACGCACAGTCACTAGAAAAAGAAGAAGAACAACAACAACAAAAAAGAAGAAGAAGAAGAAGAAGAAGAAGAAGAAGAAGAAGAAGAAGAAGAAGAAGAAGAAGAAGAAGAAGAAGAGAAGAAGAAGAAGAAGAAGAAGAGAAGAAGAAGAAGAAGAAGAGAAAGAAATAAAGAAGAGAAGAAGAAGAAAAATAAAGAAGAGAAGAAGAAAGAAAAAGAGAGAAGAAGAAGAAGGAAGAAAGAAGAAGAAGAAGAGAAGAAGAAGAAGAAAGAAGAAGAAGGAAGAAGAGAAGAAAGAAGAAGAAGAAGAAGAAGAAGAAGAAGAAGGAAAAATAAAAGAAGAAGAAAGAAGAAGAAGAAGAAGAAGAAGAAGAAGAAGAAGAAGAAGAAGAAGAAGAAGAAGAAGAAGAAGAAGAAGAGAAGAAGAAGAAGAAGAAGAAGAAGAAGAAGAAGAAGAAAGAAGAAGAAGAAGAGAAAGAAGAAGAAGAAAGAAGAAGAAGAAGAATGGAATGGAGAAGGAGAAGAAGAAGAATGGAATGGAGAAGGAGAAGAAGAAGAAGAAGAAGAAGAAGAAGAAGAAGAAGAAGAAGAAAAGAGATGGAAGAGGAGGAAGGAGAAGAGAAGAGAGGGAAAGAAGAAGAAGATGGAAGAATAAGAAAAAAAAAAGAAAGAAAAGAAGAGAAGAAAGAAAGAGAAGAAGGAAGAAGAAGAAGAAGAAGAAGAAGAAGAAGAAGAAGAAGAAGAAAGAAGAAGAAGAAGAAGAAGAAGAAAAAAGAAAAAAAAAAAAAAAGAAAAAGAAGAAGAAGAAGTAGAAGAAGA
>NC_088360.1:49134180-49154578 GCF_034508935.2 Berghia stephanieae | reverse complement strand
AATAAAAATGTTTTAACAATACTCATTTGGGAAATTACTGTTGAAGAGTAAATTTGAATTATACAATACTCAATTAGCAAATCCATACCCCTTAAAAAAACGAATTCAAAACAATCAGAAAAATAGGAGATCAATCTTAACATGGAATGCAACCCCTTGATATTTGACTCCCAATGGGTGAGAGATTATTTAAATTATCATGGAAGTTTCAAAGTTCCAAAAATAAATGCCAAAAAACGAGCTAAATAAAATTGTGAAATTGATCTGACACATAAAAAAAGGTGTCCAAAAATAATGTAAAAAAATTTAAAGAGTAAAATATGTCGCATACAACGAAACTATACAACACATGTTTTAGCCTTTAGCTTTATCAGGGGACAGATAAACAAGCAGGGAATGACGAGAGAGAAAAAAAATAAGAAAAAAAAACAATCTGAGGGACTAGAGGGGAAATTTATTTTGATGAGGCCGTGGATTGTGAGTGCATTTTATGAGAGAGAGAGAGAGAGGGAAGAGGAGAGAGAGAGAGAGAGAGAGAGAGAGGGGAGAGAGGAGGAGAGAGAGACGAGAGAGAGACAGAGAGAGAGAGAGAGAGGGGAGAGAGGAAAAGAGAGAGGAGAGAGAGAGAGAAGAGAGAAGAGGGAGATAGAGAGATGAGATGGGGGGGAAAGATTCTATTCACTTACTGATCAACAATGCCGCCTGGTTGAATGTCCTTGACATATATTCCTAGCTGCCTTCTTCTGTATTAACCCCTACAACAGAAAAACCCAAGGAGGAATTTTCAGGCTTGTACAACTGGACTGTGAGTACCTCTCTGCCAGCTGCAGCTTGATCTATGGCTTGGAAAAAACTCGGGTTGTTGTACGCATGATCAGAGAGTGGAGGAACTGAAAAAGAAAGTATATTTAGTTCTTCAGTTATATATTCGGCCAAATGGTGTATTCATTGCGTCGTGCGGGGGAAAATCCCCATGAAATGACTGATTTGGGATATCTATAGAACTTTAAATCGGAATTTCAAAATGACTTTCATTTTATAAAAATTTTTTTTTAAAATTTTTTTTTATTTAAATCAGATAATTTTGACTTTAAATTTGATTTCTTTTATCTAGTTCATTCAAACAACTGGAATTGGGAGGTTTTCATTTATAAAACCACCATTAGAACAAACTCTGGCGCAAACAAAAATTACATGTTAATTGACGAGATATCCTTGAAATGATTCCCTCCGAGTGGAAGATGAAGCCAATTCCTGTTTTTACATTTCGTTAATCTGTTCAAGAGTTGCCATCAGTTTTTATTTTGACTATGATCAGCAAAAATTTATTCCATAATGTTGAATTTTAATGACAAAAAAATATTTCCTATAAAAGATCCATCAAATGATTTAAAATGTTTGCATGAAAAATAAAAAACGCAGTTAATTTTTTTTTCCAGTTGCACTTTAGTAGTAAAAAACTTTAAAAGACTGCATTTCTTTTTTTTTATTTAAAGTTTTAAGAACTTTTGTTTGTGGACTAATGACTAATCTGTGAGTTTAAAATCAATCAATTCATGGTGAATGATTAGTTAAAAAAAAATTTCACAAAAAATTTCAAAGTTTAATAAGTTTATTTAGGCCTTTCATGGCAATAATCATACTTTTCTCTGAACAAAATATATCATCATCAACCACAACAAAAACAACAACAAAATATAATTATTGAAAATTTAATAATAACAATAATAATAATAATAAATAATAATAATAATAATAATAATAATAATAATAATAATAATAATAACTTCCAAACAATGTTTTCTGACTTCAATAGAAAAAGCACAACAACTTTGAAAAGTTCAGCTGTGGTGACAAGTGTTCACTGCTCACTACACAATGCCAAGATCATAAAATAAACAAGTACAATGTACTTGTATTCGATATCAGTCTTTTACGCCAATACTCAAAACAAATGATTGTTGCCTGTAAAGCTGACAGAAAATTAAAGCAAGTAAATATTTTACAAGTTTCATCAATAGTGAGGTATTATTATGAGCTAAAAGTGTGCCAGTTTATCAGATTTAGTGGTAATTTTTATCTATTGTTTTACTGGTCAAAATGCAAAGTACTTGGTTGTTTTTGTTATTACTTCCCCATAAAGAATTGAAAGAGCTTGTTTAGATAACAACTTTCCTGGCAGGTGAATTGAAAAGGGTGGGCCCATCAACAGGCAACCAGGTAGCTGATATCACCCCCTTGATTTCTTTTTTGGGGTTATGTTAAAAAAACAGATCAATGCCACCGAGATGAGATTGCAACCGTCTCCAAACCAAGATTAGAGAGCTGTGGCGAAAGATACCCCCAACAAGTGGAGAGAGTTGAGGAAGCGTAAGATACGTTGAGAGAGAATGGTGGATTTCCCATTTTTAGAGGTTTAGCTTTCAAGAGTACGAAGCCCTGTCTTGTGTGTTAAATAAATTTTGTGCCAAAAAAGAATCAGGAGCATTTTTTTTTTTCCAATTTTTGCATCAAAAATTCCCTTGAGTCAAACTTTTCCTTTTTAAAAAAAGCGCAATGCATTGCAACGATTTAGGGCATCTTCTAAAATTTTCACCACAAAAAAACTGGAACAGTGGTGGGAAGCTATGCAAAAAAACTAGATGTTTCTATCATTTCTAGTTTTTATGTAAATTTTAATTCTTTATCGTGTCGTAAAAAAAACCAAAAAAAAAACCAATCTGTTTTATTAATTCAGTGTAGATGAAAAAAACATACTCTGGTTATTTATGAGCAGAGTTTTTAATGTCATCATTTGAAGCTCTTGTTTTTAACCCACATGATCTATTTATATTTATATTTAAAATATCAATATCACAAAACACATCTGTGCACAAATTTCTTTTTTTTGGCAAAATAAATAAAGTATTATTATTACATAAAATAATAATAATTAATAATAATAATAATAAATAATAAAAATAATAATAATAATAATAAAAATAATAATAATAATAATATTAACAATAATAATAATAATAAAAATAATAATAATAATTAAAAAATAATTATAATAAAAATAATAATATTAACAATTTAAAAATAATAATAATAATAATAATAATATTTAAAAATAATAATAATAATAAATAATTATTATTATTATTATTATTATTATTATTATTATCATTATTATTATTATTATTATTATTATTATTATCATATCATTATTATTTTATTATCATGGGTT
Organism: Berghia stephanieae; assembly: GCF_034508935.2. Taxonomy (NCBI): domain Eukaryota; kingdom Metazoa; phylum Mollusca; class Gastropoda; order Nudibranchia; family Aeolidiidae; genus Berghia; species Berghia stephanieae. The sequence goes on along the minus strand of NC_088360.1, from coordinate 49,151,349 downwards.
GGGTCTCATGAGACAAAGTGCTCTTGATTCTCAGAAAGTCTGGGTTTCAGCCAAGCTGAGCTCTAGTCTTGGTGACAATTGTATTTGATTTAACTTTAAAAAATCCCCTTTTGGTTACATTCTTTTGTCTAAGGACATTAGAAAAAAAAAACTGATTTATTTAAACCCAAAGCACAATTTCAGAAAGCCCAGAACTTCAAAATAAAGCAAAAACGAGAGAAATGTTGACAAATTTCAATACATGGTTGTTTACTAAACCATTATTAATGTTTGCTGTTAGTCTTATACATTACAAGTCCATATAACGACGATCATTTAGGGGAAAGGGAAAAAGTGGCCAATAGCAGAAAACAGAAAGAATAATATTAGAAGAAAAAGTTGCAAGGGGAACAATCAAAATAAAAAAAGGGTGTTTGCATTCATGGGCTGGCTCTTTCCCTTTTATAAGGGAAAGAAAATGATCGGCTATAAAAGGTACAGGTTTGCTTAAACAAAAAGTGATTATTATATTAGTCTTCTCTGGCCACGTAATTTGAGAGTTGGCTGGGGGAAACATTTTTCTGGGGGAAAGACACGGTATTCATTGCAACGTTCCCCAGATTGGTGATTTAAAAACATTCCTCGTGTTGGTTTGAGTTTGGGACACTTGCCAGCCCCGGGAAAAATTCCCTGTATTGAGGGGAAAATTAAAAAATTGCAATAGAGATAATACTACCACCCCACTTGGACTTTATAAGAATAAAATGAAACTGTAACATATAAAAAGAAATAACGCTTTAAAAAATCACAAATCCAAACAAAAACATTTCGACCAAAAACCCTTTTTCAGCCAAAAACAAAAACAAAAAAAAACAGAAATACATCACTTAAAATCCAACGACGGCAAGAAAAAAAAAGGCCCTGTCCGCATGTAAAAAGGATCTTAAAAGGCGATTTGTTACGCAGGTTGTTCAGTAAAATTTGAAAAAATTTTGGTGCGGGCCCCTTGATTATAATGTGGAAAAATTGGAAAGCGGATAAAAAAATTTAAAAAAATACCCTGCCCCCAGGCCCTGAACCCCCCAACTACACAAGCCATCCTCCCGCTGTAGAGGAGGGAGGGAGGAGGGGGAGGGAAGGGGGGGGGGAAAAAAAAGGGGGGAAGAGGGGGAGAGGGGAGTTCGCGAGCATTTCGCCATAACCAGGTCGAAAATTAATAAGCAAATCGTTTTAAAACTTTATTTTTGGGGCCATTGTTAAAATTTTTTTTTAAAAGGTTGACTCAACAATAATCTTTTCCCTTTTAAAACTATGGTATACACATGGCTGTGAAAAAAAAAGAGAATTTGAAAAGTTGCTTTTGACTTTTTTTTTAAAAACAAGGTTTATAAAACCCTGATGCTTCTTACTTATTATTTCAGGCCTTTTGCCCTTCAGGGGCTGGCCTTCACGAATGCCCTTTCCCCTTTTTCGCCTGTGCCCTCATTCCAACCCTCCATGTCTGTCCCGAATGAGGGGGTCGCTTCTACTTCCTCCTCCCGGGTGTTTTTGGTCAACCCTTCTTCCTTTTGCCCTGTGTTTTCCGGGTCAAAGCGGGGCCGGGTGATGCTTTGTTTTGGCCCAATCTACCTTTCATCAACTTTCTTTTTCAATTTGTTTTTTTTGCTTTTCTGCCAGCTCAATGTTAATTTAAAATCTTTCGCAAACTGAGTTACAAAATTTGGATTTTACATGTGTTTATCAACATGATAATACTTCCAAGGGGATGCGAAGCTGTTCACATCCTCCAGGGTGTTCCATTTAGTGTAACAGAGTCTTTGTTATCTGTGTAAACTTTTAATCTTTTTGTCTTCTTTGGGTGGAATGTCGAGGCCAATTCTTGATGAAATTTGGGCCACTTTTGATGTTTTGGATTGCATCTGCTTATGGGTTTGAGAGAGAAGTGCTCAAAGATCATCTGCAAAAGCACGATCTTCGAGTGGAGTTACCATTTCTCTCTCCACTTGTTGTTTCTCATGATCCCGGTATATGGGAAATTAGGAACAGATACAGTGAGAGGAGGCTACTGCATACTCCAGTTTTCTCATCAACACCCGTGGTCAGTTCTTCCATGAAAGTACGTGACAAATCGTTCCCTCATGTGTGATGCAGGCTATAGAAAAATCTTGCTTTAAAGTTTTACAGTAATCCACAGGTAAACATTTGGTATATGAACCTTATAAAAGTGATGTATTAAATAATCTACATATGTTTGCAGGTTAGGAAAAGCTGATGACACACTTTGAATATTATGCTACTTAATGAAATTAAGCCACACTGACTGTGTATCATTCTTGTCCCAGTGCACATGCATTTACAGGGATAACAAACACTGGCAATATTGTGATCAACTGGTCGAAATTGATGATGCAAAAAATTCAAGATTTAAAAACAAAAAACGAATAACATCAAAATAGGAGTCATGAAAATATACAAAACAAAATCAATCTTCATTATTTTTCTGTTAAAAAAGATAAGCACATACTAAGCTGATCTTCAAAATTTTGCATATATATCTAATAAAAAATCGTCAGGAACTTTTAAAACAATGATAACCGTATTAATCCCACAATCCCCTTCCCCAAAAATAAAAAACTAAATCAGTCGAGGAGGATATCATCGACATAGTTGGGGACAGAGGTTTATTAAAATGTCATTATAGCGTGAGTCGATCTATCAGTCATTCTTTTTTTAAAGATAAATTATTGTTCGTTATCAATGGTTGTAGCGTCGATATAACCGTAGTGTGGTAAAATTTATGTCGTTATAGGTGATTTGTATTAACATTAATGTTATCGTTAAATAAATTGTTATGTCATGTCATATAAAGTGATGTCGATATATCCGTCTGCACTGTAGATAAAAAGTGTTTTTAAAAAGATAAAGCCTTGGGTAAAGCAAGATGGTGGCAACACTATTTAAATATGTGGAAAACTATTTTGAACTTCATTTACCCATGCAATGACTTTTGGTCACAAGATTTTTCTTATGTTTAACAATGGAGAGTAGCAAGACCATCAAAACATTAGGACCAATATCTATGTTTTTGCCTTACCCAGGTAAGCAACTCCAAAAATAAAGGACTCTCCACATGGAGTTTGGGGATGAATCCATCATTTTTAGTCCATCTCCCTGATCCACGCTTTTGCTGGAGAATCTTGACATACTCGCGCATTTCCAGTTGAAAAAATTTATTTTTTTTTTTACTTTTAAAGAAACGGGGGAGCAATCAAAAGACAAAAATGTAAATCCAAAAATCATCTTAACATTTAAACAAAGTAAATTCGTACCAACCCCCTGCTACAGGAGATAAATGCTCCTAAAAGCCCACAAAATCAAATCCGTTTAAACCTATGGAGGGCTCAATTATCATTTTACGTCCATACCCAAAATTTTACATTGAAGAGCCTACAACATCATATCTTTGTATTGACATGACGACACTTAAATTTTCATGATCACAATTTTTGATTGAAAGCTTTAAAATGTCAAGAAAATATAATATACACCTTAATTGACTAAAAACCTTAAATATCTTTGATTATAATGTTCGGTTTGACTTGGGGATGTGTTATGTCATATAAAATGAGGTCAACGCAGGATGCTAGTTATTTTTGGTTTTTTTTTTTCCCCAAGGGCTTTTTGGGGGGGGTTTTTTTCATTAAAAAATGCATTTTTTACATTGTTGTGATGAAAAAAATTTTTACAAATTAATGCACTTCCTGATAAAATGTAAAATATATCAACAAAAGAATTAGTTTTTTTTTTGGGAAGGGGGAAAGGGGGGGGGGGGGGGTAAAGAGATAACCTTAATGCCCTTTTAAAGGGCCAGGGAAAAAAAAAATATTGATAGCAACTGCTTTAAGACATTTGCATAAATAATAGGAATTTTGTTTAATTTTTTAACCAGGTTTGATTGATGTGCATAACTTTTAATACCTAGAGTTTTTCCTTAAAAACTAGTCTACACACGCGCACTACAAAACTATATTATGTATGTATTGCAATAAAATTTTTTACATGAACACCAGACCAGGGGTTACAAAAGTAAAAAATAAATGTTTAAAAAGCAACAAAAATTAAAATTTTTATTCTGGCGGGCAGAAAAAAAAGGGAAAAAAGTTAAAATCTGTACTGCAGGCAAGTCTAAATTTTCCAAAAATCTAACCCATTGTTTTTAAAATTTATGCACAAAATTTTTTCAAAAAAAGCGTTTTGAGTTTTTACTAAACAACGCATATTTGCCAGAAATTCTAAATTTTTTCTAAATTGTCAATCTCCCTTTTTATTTAGTGACTGTACTGCCTTTCCCCCCCCCCCCCCTTCAAAATCCAAATTGATTTTCTATTGTTTGAATGTGATTTGTCCCGTATTGACTCTTTTAACTTGCTCTGGTAAAACATTATCAGCCCAAAACTAGTTGGATATCATTGACCAAAGCGTGGCCCAGGGATTAAGCAGATCCATCGGGACATTCACAAAGAAAAACACGAATAAGTTTCTGCTTCATATAAAAATTATAAAACATGTTAAAGAAAACCTTATCCCAATTTTACCAGAGGGTATTTTTTTTTAAACACAATAGAGTATAGTCTTATTATTATTTCATTGTAATTGGTATCACCATTTTATCCAAGCAATATCCAACTTATCCAACTTGAGGTAAAAAAGGGGATCGAAAAAAAAATACTTTTTTCTCTATAAAAGGAATTGATTTTTTCTTTTTTAACCTGTGAAACGTAAGGGGTTTACAACAAGGACAATGTTTGATATTTGCCGGGAATTTGAAAATTGGGCAAACTCATGGAATTATTTTTGGAAACTTCACCTAAATCGGGTTTAAGATCAGGTAGACAATGAAAGTAACGAATATTTTAGTTTCTAAAATAAAATTTGAGGAAATGATGAGCATAGTGTTTTAAATTTCGAAATAAAAACCCGAGTCAACTGATCTTTTAGAATTTAATTACCTTTTTTATTTGAAAAAAAAAATTCTGGCTAAAATGAAAAATCAAACAAAATTTGAGATCCATTTTTTCTCAATAAACTACTTCCACAAACAAGAGACATGGGGGTTAATTTTGATTTTACCAATCCCCGATTCTTCAAAACGTGAGCCTTATAAAGGAATGGGGGGGGAAAAAAGTGAATAAAATGAGATAATATACAACTAAAAAAAATTTGAAAGGACAATTTCATTATTCTCATAATACAGATGGGCCCATTGAAGAATAAATAAGCATTTTGAACCCCGATTTTAAACTTTTGAACATACCCAAGGGGCATCCTAAGGTTTTTCAGTAGCTTTGAAACTTGTTTAAATTTTTAAAAACTGGAGATAAGAATCTTATAATTATTTTTATTTTTAATCACATCATCATCCATCACACACACCACCACTCATTATCATTATTATAATTCTTCTAATTATTTATGATTAGTTTTTATTATTATTATCATTTTATTATCATTTTTATTATTAATTATTATTATTTTATTATTATTATTAAATTTTATTTTTTTTTTATTATTATTTTTAATCATTATACCACATTATCTTATTTCATTTTTACCATCATTATCTTTTTTTTCAAGAAAAGGGCCCAATTACTAAGGCAATTTTTCTCAAACTAAATCGTTTGAAAATATCTCCCTCACTCTATTCATTTTTTAAAGGTTACCAAAAAGGCATGACGGAATTCTTTAAAAAGGGGGGAGGGAAGGAACGAAATATAAATTACTCGCCAGCACGATGATCTGGGACTTTCTTCAAGGACTTTTATATGATAAAAGTAATACGAGACATGCCGGTTTAAAAGAAAGGTTACCAAAAAAAAAAAAAAAAACAAAAAAACCCAAAAAAAACATCGATAAGGGCAAAAAGGGTAATAAAAAAGACGAAAAAAGAAAAGGCGACACCCACCATTCAATGTGAGCAAAAGACCATCCCCTTATCAAAAAATGGAATTTGCCAACAGTAATTTTTCCCCAAAAAAATTTTTGTGAAATAACAAATGGGAAGGTTCCCCAAAAATACATTTTGAGAGATTAAAAAAAAAATTCAAAACCATTACTTTAAAAACTATCCGGGACAACAAAAAACAGGTCAAGATAAAGAAAACAACTTATCGAGCCCCTGAATAAAAAAATCAAAAAGGAAATAAAAAAAAAAAAATAAAAATAAAAAAAAATATTTTTTAAAAAACAAAATTTTTAAAAAAGAAAAAAAAACCAACCCCAAAAAACAAAAGTTGCTCCATTGCAAAAAAATTTTGTCTTTTATGTTTATTTCATTCTTTTTAATTTTGACTCAAGTCCAAAAATACGAAATGATAACAATTGGAACAGTTCTTGAAATTTCTTTTTTAAACCCCCCCCCCCCCCCCTCCCCCACCCTCAAAGAAAAAAAAACAAAAAAAAAAAAAACATATACCCAAAGGGAAACCGTTCACACGTTTAATGTACGAAACAAAGTCACATTTTCCAGAACTGCCTCCTTCAACAGGGCAGTAAGAGCATTAGCCCTAAAAATCCATAAACAGATCCCCCTTTCCCCCAAACTTACTCCAAAAATCTGATGCTCAATTATTTTAACATGAAAAGATTTTAATTTAGTTTTTTTCGAAAGAGAGTAAAAACAAAATTAAAAACCCATAGTAGATTATACAGTTTTTTGAGAGAGGGGGGGGGGGGGGTGGGGGGAATTGAGAAAAAAGAAGAAAGGAAGAAAGAGAGGAGAAAAGGAGAGAGAGGGGGGGGGGTAGGAAAGAGAGAGGAAGAAAAGGGAAGAGATGATCCAGTATCAAGAAAAAATAAAGTTTTTGCCCGCCAAGGGACAGGAAACAAAGAAAAAATACAAGACAGGCATAAAATTTTATGATCTTATACCACGCCCTACCCCCTTTTATTAGGGCCCAAATTTTTGCCGGGAATAAAAAAATAACAACACAAAACAAAAAAAAGTGCTGAAAGCCGCTCAACAGACCCTTAGGGTCATTGAAACCCCTGTCAACTGGCTCTCACCCACCTTGAAAATTTTTATTTATTATATCTAAAATGTCAGAAATTTATAAATGCAGATTTTCCAATTCAAGGAAAAAATTTTTACTGAATTTGTAAAACTTTGAACGCCCTTGGGGGGTTTAAAAAAACTAAATTCCATCTTTTTAAGGAAAATTTGACAAACCGAAAAGGTTGCGGGCTAGGGCCCAAAGTGATTGGAAGCAAAAAAAGCAAGCATCCCAAGGAGGCAAAAGTCAAAGGGTATTTTTAAAGATCACAGCCTGACGGGGCCGGTCATTTTTTAACCCTGGCGAATCGTTTCCTTTGTACCCCTTTTCAATCCACCCTAGGCTGAATGAAAGAGCCATTCCGCCCGGAACCTTCCTAATCCCCCCAAAAAAAGGGTCATAAAAAATACATTTCACAGAGGGATGGACGCAACCAAAAAATTTGGGAACCTGGAACAATCGAAAAGCACTTTTTGTGCACAAAAAAAAAGAAAAGGGGGGGGCCAAAAATATTAGTGCCGGGGAAAAATTATTGGTAAACTTTGTACAAATTTTATAATTAGAAAAAAACTCATTCCCCTTTGGGGAATGAAAAAAAAAATAAAATAAATAAATCTTGGTTTTTATATGAGCATACCCCTAAACATGCCAAAGCACTTTACAATGGGTCCCTGCGACAGCACAGAACTGAGAACAGACATGACCCCGTTGGGAAATTTTTACAATATTTTTTTTTCCATAGAGCAAATTGTTATTTTGCCAAGTACCATTTTACCCCTGAGCAGTGAAAAATGTGAGTAAAGAGCCTTTTCCAAAGGGGACTCAACAGCACAGTGCGGGGCCGAACCAACCCCTTCCAATCCTAAATAGTGCATATCAAAGACCAATAGCCCAAAATTTACAGAAATTAGAGGCCAAATTTCGTCCGCAAAATTAAAAAAAATCCCCAAAATCATCTATCCCCAAATTGGTCAGAATTAACGAATTATAAAAAACAAAAGAAGATAAATAAAGAAAAAGTAGGAGGTATGAAACCTTCAGGGTTTGTAAACTTGAACCGATTGCTGATTAACAAGTTTTCTTACTGATTGAAAAAAAGGGGGAATTGCCTTTTGATTTTTCATTTCAAAGTGTCAAAAAACTTAAAATCTTTAAGCGATTTGCTTTTGAAAAAGGGGGATTTGGCATCTGCGCCTATTTATTTATTTTGTTTTAAATCATTTATAAAATTGTTTTTGGGGCAAAAATTTAACACTGGTTTTTCAGATATTTGGGGAAGTTCACACCTTTTTTTTCATTTTGCAAAAAATTTTTCTGCCAAAACAAGGCAATAAAAAAAAAAAAAAGCCGGCCTTTCTTATGCCAGACACCCCCTTTTGTATCAAAACCCTGGGTTTCTTATTGCCAAAAGGTCTGGCAATAACGATAGCCTTTAAATTGAAATTTGTCTATTTCAAAATTTTTAAAAAAATGAAAATCAATAAAAATCAAGGGAGCTGAGAAATCTATTTACGGTTTGATTAGGGAAACCAAAGGTTCATCTTTGCCCATGACACAAAGTAAGGAAAGCTCATTTGTCAACATTAAATTTGGCTCTGTACTTTCTCTTCCCCTGCTACACAAACACACTTTTTTTAAAATTGAAGGGGACATATTTAAAGGCCGCTTTTTTTCTCAAACTAGAATATAAACTGAACTCTATTTCTCCAAATATTTCCTAGCCTCTGTAGTGAGGGTTTTATGGACACTTTTCGATGCAAAAGTAAATGCTCAAACAATGGACTGCATTTTTTTGGCACTTGTTGAAAAAGACATTTTAGTTTTAAAAAATTGTGCTACGCAAATACCCCAGCGTGTTCATTTTTTGCACTTCGCGCTGCATTACAAAAAAAAAAAAGAAAACCAAAAATAAAGCCAAAGTTCAGAGGGGAAAGAGGTTGAAAAAAATACACAAACTCAAGTAGAATCTAACGATAGTCAGGAATAAAAACAGGTCCCCCAAGCACGCAAAAGAAAAAAAAAAAAAAAATTTTTTAAATGCAAACATCACATTCACACAGACCTCGCAAAAACCAAAAAATCATTTATATTTTCCCGAGATTCGGAAAACTTTTGTATTACCCCCAGACAGGGAAAAAGTGGGGGGAACCCGGGTTTTGAACCCGCAATGCGATTGGGGAAAAACTTCCGGGGCAGACGCTAAACCTTTGGGCCTAAAACCCTTCAAAGTCAAGCATATTGTGTAATGTGAACAACGATTTATTTTGGGTTAATTTTTTTTTTATGAGTTTTTTTTTAAAACTTTCCTTATTTCTATTGTTTGGAAACTTTCAATACTGGATGGGTAATTGTTTAAAAGGGGAGTTTCAAAAGTGTTGGATAAAAAATTTTTCTTTATCCCAAACAGGTGGGGGAACGAATTTTCATTATTCCCAACGGGTGCCGGGGTTTAATGACAGCCTTCAGAAAAATAAGACCTAGTCTTTTTTCGTATTATTATTAAAAAAGTCGCGGGAAAAAAAAAAGTATCGCAACTTGGTTGAACAAAGGGACTCTACTTACTTGCTTTTCGACAAAGGCAGGCAAAGGCAAGCGGAGGTACACACTAAGGACCAAGGGCTAAATCAAAGGCTAAGAGGGAGATCATCTGCAAGTGCAAGTGAGGGTTTTTCACACTCATCCCCAATATTATTTAAAATATAAATATAAAAATAAAAAAAATAGGTATGTCATCAAAAAAACACCTAAACTTTAAAGTCGAAACTCTTTTTTTAAAAATTTCTAAAACACAACTGAAAATTAGTTCCCGTCCGCACAAAGCAAAGAACTTTGCACCTATAACAAGCCAAACCCCCACTCCACGCGAACCTCGTTCAGAGGAAACGCCTTCATTTTGTTTTTTTGTTTGGGTCTCTGAAAGAATTTTCATCCAGACGCCGAATTTAAAAAACGCAACTAACCAAAAATCCAAATTTCAAAAAAAAAGTATAAATGATTGTGAAACTGACCCCTTATTTAAACTAAATTACTTTGACAAAAATAAACAAAAATCAAAGTAGGAAACAAAGCTTCGTTGGGATTTCGTGTTTAGAATAAAAAAATTTTAACTATTATTTCCGTCCGTCACTGTCTCCCTTCCTCCCCCCCCCCCCCCCTCCTCTCTCTTCTGCTCTCTCTCTCTCTCTCCTCTCCTCCCCTCTCTCCAAAAAATAAATAGTGAATGAAAATTTCCAATAATTACCCCAAAAAAAGTTAGAGAGAGGGGTGAGAAAAGGGCATTCACGGACGCACAACTTTTTTGTTACCGTAACAATGAAGATAAAAATAACCCCTGGCGATCAATCTACTCTAAAATAAACTTTAAAAAGTATTGAGCACCCTTTTAAACTTTTGATAAAGGCATGGACGGGAACTTGCTGACCGTGAATTTTAAAAAAAATTTTACCTATCTATCACCACAGACATGGGGCTCTTTCATCGTCGTTCCCTCGCCCAACAAAACGAAATTTGAACATCCATGCCTATCACCCAAGGTCATAAGGTCAATAACGGGGCGTAAAAGGGCAATATCGATGTAGGCGCAAACGGGGGCCATCGGGTTTCTAAACAAAAAAAACGTACTTTTATTTTTCAGCTAGCAGAATTTTTATGTTTTTGACAGAAGTGTAAAAATCAAAACGATCAGATTTAAAATTTTTTTCCCCCTGGAAGGGGGGGGGGGGGGGGGGGGGTTTTCTGGGCGCCCGAGTTCCGACAGTTTAGAGCCAGTTCAATTTTCCCTGCGCATTTCGAGGGGAAATGAGGACGACGTTTCAGCTTATTATGACCGTTTTTCATATTTTTAAAGGGTGATTTGTTTTTTTTGGGGGAGCAACCGCCACAAGAAACCATACAAGGGTTATCAAATCGCAAATAAGTACACGGGGTTTAAATGCAAAAGAAACGGGTAAGATCGAGATTTAAGGAATGAATCGAAGATTAAAAAAGCAAAAAAAAATTTTAAAAATTTCATATTGAATTACCTGTAATTTTTTTTAAACTATAAAATCCCCTATTGGGATTTTCCTTATCCCGATATAATACCGTTTTTAGGCTAGGCCAGGCAAAAATTGGGCCGAGAACGGCGAAAAGTTTGGGGGCGGGAAAATTTGTATATAATACACAGGGAACAAGTGACGGCACTTATTTTTAAACGAAATAAAATACTCCAAACCAACGTTAAATATTTCCCAAAAGGGGATGGTTTTTAAACATATAACGATGCGAATAATACAAGCTATTATTATTGTCCGTTAAAAGTACAAACAAAAAAATAAGCCAAAACCCGGTTTAAACTTTACCCAAGGGTCGAAGGCCACTTCAAACTATTTTGCTCTAAAAGGGTTGAAAAGGGGAATTTTTTATGAATTTAACATCCCTCTACTTATAATCCTTTCTTTAAAAAAAAAAGCATTTTGGAAACATTGTGCTTATTGATCAATAAAAAAATGATACGGCGCAAACTCTACTGAAAGATTTTAAAAAGAAATTATTTTTTACAGTAATAAAAAATAACTATTCCTTTTTTTAATTTTAAAATCAGTTTGAAAGTTTGTTGAGTCAAAAAATAATATCAAAAATGTACCCCGACACTTGGGTCCCCAAAACAACGAATTTGACATGTAAAAGGTCAATTTGGCGTCATCTATAAATCAAGTATTTTTATTCCCTTTCCCTTGTGTTTTTGATTTTCGGATCATTTTTGTTAGAATTTTTGTGTGGGGATGTGGGTGTGGTGTGTAGTTTGTGTGTGTGTGTGTTGTGTGTGGTATAAGGGGTGTGTGTGTGGGTGTGTGTGTTGGCATTTTTCAGCAAATCGGGCTTTTTAGGATATTATTCACTTGATCACAGAAGGATTTCACCCATTTGATTTTTTTTTACTATTGGGGAGCCGAGGGTTAGCTAATGGGTTTTAAAGGTGCTAGGGGGATTTTTCCAAATTTTAAGTAAAGGGGACATTTCCCAAAATCCTACATCCCCAGTATTCTTTAAAATTTTTTTTTCACGTTGATATTTTGCAGGCATTTTTTTAAAACAGTTTTCATATAGAAGTATTTTTAAAAAAATCTAGAAAAAACCTTAAGATTTTTGAAATTTTTAAATTTCCAATTTGACCTTTTGATTTTCGGCCCCCATTGTGATTGTTAAATGAAATGTAGTCGCATCCCCGAGTGTTTTTTCTATAGGGGTTGCTCGAAGGTTTGTAAAGTGTTATTTAAAAGGGCTAGGGGGTTTGTTTTTTTTAAAGAAGTAAAAGGGAGACTTCCAAAGCTCCACATCCCCATATTCTTTAAATTTGTTTTTCCCCTTTGATCTTTTTGTCGCACGGTGGGGGAACAGCACATTCAAGTTTAAAAATTTCCCCCAAAACGGTTTAAAAGCCCTGTTCCTCGCCAAAACAACACAGTAAGTTACGAAGAGAGTTTTTCAAATTTGGATGAAGCACCCATGTGGACAGGGTGTTTGAATGTTGGAGGAAAAATTTTTTTAATAACACATTCAAAACCTATTTGGGGGCAAGGGTTGTATTGGTGGGGTTTTTGCAAATTCTACCTGTTGTTAACAAAGGGAAATGAAGCCGTATATTAAATTGCACATTAACAAATCAATTTTTTGGAATTTGTCACCCATTTTTCACTGACAAAACAGAGGGTTTCTGTTAAAAACTGTTTTCAAAATTGGTTCTCCCCCATCGAAATGGTACAGAGCCGGTTTTTCAGGAAATAGGGAAAAATCGTTAAATTACCACAGGCTATCCTTCCTGAAAAGACCAGAATGCTTAAAATGCTGTTACAAGATTTTAAAACTGAACTTGGGGGATGAAATTACTACGAGAAGCAAATTTTGGGCACAACCCCTGAAAATGTTGGGGCCAAAAAAAATGCAGCCGTCTGTCCCGGGGGACCTCATCAACTGAACAAATTTACCGCAGGCTGATTTTCCCTTCAAAGTGACTCTGACATCAACTTTTACCCGATTTAATTCTTGAACGAACAAACCTCCCGGACTTTCCCCACTCATTACATTTGAAACCAACCGTACAGCTGCTTAGAAATAAAATCCAAACAGGCCCCCAAATGGCACCCATTTGTTAATAATTAAATTTGGTTCAAAAGATTAGAACCAAAAAATTATCGGGAGTAGAGCTGGCGACTAGTGTTTATCCTAAATCAAACGACGACAACAACTGATTCAGGCTTACCATTTTAAAAATAGAAAACAGTTTCCGAAAAAATTTTATAGCATGACAATTTAAAAATTCAGGGGCAACATTAAACAGGGGGGATTTCTTACCACAACCGGGATTTACACCCCGGCAATGTATTTTCGTGTCCGGCAAGGCATAGTGGTTACACTTTTGTTGGCCCCACGAAAAACAACCCAAAATACCAAATACACAGACAACGTTTTTTTCCAACTCCCCCCTTTAAAAGTGGTAGTACATATGAATGAAAATATTCTTTCCCCGAAAAATTTCGGGGTTTTACAGTTTAAAATAAAAAAAGGGCAAATAATTTTTATCCTGTCCCCTTTGTTTCCCGATTATTGACTTAAAAAACTAAAAGTTAAAACATTTTAAAAGAGGAAAACCTCAATTTATAAATTTTTTTTCTTCATTTTTTTCCTTTTTGTTTTCTCTAAGAATCAAGGGCTTTTTAGTACCAAAGTTGAAATGGGACGGAAAGATTTTCAGAAAAAACATTTTCTAGAAAGGCCGATCGGCCCTTTTTTAGAATTTAGTCTTCATTGTTTCAGTTTTTGGTGAAGAAGGGGTTTTTAGCTGAAAAGTTTTGTTTTTGGCACTTATTTTTTTTTTTTTAAAGCTGTTATTATCCCTTTTTTTATTACCCATTTTTTCTTACGTGTTATATATAGAAAAACCTCTGGGAAAATGAAAATGCTTTAAAGGGTTAAGTAATACCAGTTTTTAAAATTTAAAGACAAATGTGGACCACTCTCAAAACGGTTGTTGGAGAATAGGCCCTTTAAAATGAATTTAATTTTTAATTAAATGCTGAGAAAAAGGAACTTTGGTGGTCCAATGTAAAAAAAACTGTCTTATTTTCATTATATGGAAGAATAGAAAAAGTTTTTTTATTTTAGCCACGCATTCAATTTTCCCGGGCCCCTCACCCCGACAAAAGCCGCTTGAGAAGAAGGTCAATATGTTTTTAACACATTTATAAAAAACAAAACAAGCGCAATATCCCCTAAATTCTCAAAGCGCTTAAAAGGGGGCCCTAGTCAACAGCAAAACTTTAAAATGATGCCTGTTGGATATTACAATTTTGGGCGGACAGAAACAAAGCTATTAACAACCAGGGATTCATTTTACCCTGAAACGGGTGAGAGAATGTGAGAAAGAAACCTTTTCCCAAAGGCTCAACTATGCGCTGAGCAAGGGTCGAACCCCGGGGCCTTCCGAACCGAAAGGAAAAGTCAACCCCTTAACTAACCCAAATAGCCCCACAAAAACATTTTAAAAAAAAACGAAAAAATTTATTTTATTTTATTGTTTTGAGATATGATTTTTTTTATGTAAGTGTGGGTGTGTAAATTTTTTTTTCAAGTATTATGTCTCAAATGCTCTTAAACAGCAGTATCACTGTACCAAATGACAATTGCACGATTTTGAGGGCAATAAAGTGTAGCATTATTATTATTTTTTTTTATTATTTTATAATTTTTATTATTATTTTTATTTATTATTTTATTATAAATAATACTATTATTATTATTTAACCCAAAAAACGGGGTGGGGTTTAAAAAAAAAAAAAAACCCAAAAAAACACGTGCAACACACACAACACACACACCACACACACATACACCCACCCCCATCAACCCCGCCACAACACACTCGCACATACCACCGACACAAACAAATAGTATGCATTGGGTAAAAAGCTCATAACCTGCCACCGGGAAAATAACTGCCCAAAACGGAACCTCTAACGTTATATCTTTATACAGTTTGTAGAATTACTCAAAACGGGAGACAAAAAAAAAAAAAACAAAACAAATATCAATGACGTATCTATTTTATCTTTTAAATGAAATTTGTAATCCGGCCATTTAACTTTTCCGATTTTTTCTATTATTGGGTTGCAATTAAAAAACCCTATTATGGTCAGATGTTTAAAAGTGGCGGGTTTTTCCTTTTTCCAGCGTCCTCATTGCACACGGCAAAAACTTTTTTTGAACCTCGAAGAATTGCTTTTTCAAAAATTGCAAAAAAACAAAGAAAAGATTTCCTATAACACTAAATTTTAAAACGAAACTGGTAAAGGGGCGTACAAAAAATTTATTTTCAGTACAAAATTTGCTTTTTTCCCCATTCCTTGAAAGAAGGAAAAATGGAAAATTCGGCTTTGAAACTTAAAATAATAATAAAAAGGAACGAATGGCAACCTTAAATCAAAATTTTTTTTTAACATAAATACACATTATGAGATTAAAAAGAAAGGAAAAAACACCAAAAAGTTGGGTTGGAATTTATAGAAAAGCTTGTTTTATGCCAAAGAGGGTTTCAAAAGTAAATTTTCTGGCAAAAGAGAAAAATTTATCAATTTTTATTAAAAGTTCCCAAAAAATGACACGTATTTAGAATAACAACGACTACAACAACAAAAAGACCAAATGGCACTCAAAACAACATCACATTCTAAGACGAGGGGTAGGAAAAAGGGGAATGAAAGACCCGGAAAAAATTCGTGGGATCACTCAACCATGCAATGCAATTTTTTATCCGTTTGCGAAGGTTGACAGCTTTTTTCCCGTTTCCCGTTTTATTTTTTGCCCGCGGGAAATAAAGAGTTCCTCCCCATTTTCCTTTTCGCCACGTGATATGGGGGAAGTCGCGAACCTCCAAAACTCATTGATTAAAATTGCTTTTTAAAACTTTTCGGGTTTCTTTTCCTAAGACCGGGGCTTTGTAAAAGCAGAATAGTAGTGCTGTCTAAGGGAGCCTGAAAATATCACTTTGGGGGATCATGGGCCACCGAAGGGCGCTTTGTCCAATGAAAGGGGGTTCGGGAAAGGGGCAGCAAACGTTTTTTTGCCGCTTCAACACCGCATTGACCCCAGAATGATGTCTCTCCCTTCCAGGAGGCCGAAAAAAAAAAAAGGTATAGCATTCTTCAAATACCCGATCTTCCCACCTGCAAATACAAGACCTCTGTCCAAACCCAGAGCTTTTTCACCCGTTTTCGACTCAACCTTTTGAAGAAAGTTTACGCTCACCCATTTCCCACACAACTTTGGTGAATCCATATTAAAAGTTGCTTGGACCCTTTTTCCTACACGTCATTTTACGACGTTGGGGGGGGGAAAAAAAGGGGTGGGCCAAAAGAAAAAGTAAGACAAAAAAGGGGAACTGGTTTTAAATGAGAGCAGGGGGAAAGTCCCCAAGAGCGTACTATCAGAATTTTTTTGAATCGTTTCACTTGCGAAGCACAGGTCCCCATAAGGGGGCACACTCAAAGGAACAAATCAAATATTTAAAACAAAAAAAAAGCCACAGCAGAGAGATCATTTACAAACAAATATATACCCCCAAACCTCTAACCACAGTTCCCTTTCCTCCCCCACAAAATAATTTTTTAATTTTTCAGTGCTATAATTTTTTAATGGTTTTGTTTATGTTTTTAAGGGGTTTTTCGGCGCTTTTTTAAAACCCTTAAGTTCAAAATCGCCATAAAAAGAAGAAAAGGATAGAAAAAGACAAAATTCCCTTAAAAACCCCAAAAAAAGGAAGAAAACGGAATTAGCCAAAAAGAGACCAATGAGATTCCAAAGCACACTTTTAATTATTAATAACAAAAGTTTCTCCAACACAAGCACATCCCCGCTAAACAAAACACTCAAAAAATTTACAATTTTATGTAAAAAAATTAATACAAAGCAAAAGAAAGATGATTTACAAGAAAAAATATCTCCCAAAAAATATAACATACATTCGACTGTTTACCTCCCCGCCCAAAATCCGACAGGGCAGGCAAAACCAAAAAACCCCTTCCAAGACAAAAACAGAAAGCAAATTGAAAAACAGATACAGGGAAAAGACTAAAAGTTCCCCCGCCCACTAGGAGTCAGGAATCAC
>NC_088360.1:49126194-49134081 GCF_034508935.2 Berghia stephanieae | reverse complement strand
AGTTTTGATTCTTGATACCACCTTCCCAGGATTCCTACAGTTTTTAGTTGCTTTGGCTCCAGGATCTCAACATTAACAGTTTGTTATACTCATTTTGTGTCAGTCAGTTTATTTGAAGAAATAAAAGTACAATGTAATAGTTGTTTGCTTGCTTTTATTGATATCATCTGTTACTCTTTTACTTCAAATCCAGGACCTATTAATAGAATCAGAAACTTCCTGATTCAATTGAAATTACTTGATATTGGCCTTGTAATGATAATTTATAACGAAATATAGTTACGCCTCGACTATTATTATTATTATTATTATTATTATTATTATTATTATTATTATTATTATTATTATTATTATTATTACTATTATTATTATTATTATTATTATTATTATTATTATTATTATTATTATTATTATTATTATCATCATCATCATCATCATCACGAGTACAGAACCCGCAATATTTGCAGGGAAATAACGAGGTTAGAGTGCAAAACTGTCGTATCTTAAAAACGCAAATTTTCAGGAGAGATGAAAAACTGTTTAAAATTCACAATAATCCTTAGATACCCGTGAAATTTACTAATCTTATGTAAAAATTGGCGAGAAAAACGATGGTGGCATTTTGAGACAATATTATATTGCTTGGATTATGGGTTATTAAAGTTACGATAGTTTGAAAGTATTTTATTGGAAGCAAGTATGTTGGGATGAGGATGTTTTGAGAAGAATATAACAACTGAAACTATCGCAACTCGGAATTACGACAGTTTTTGTGCCATTATCACCACTTAATAAACAAAAATATATTATGAGTTAGGATACCTGAAACAAGTTCTAAGAGCCATATGGTTGATTACTCGGGAGCTTATACCAGTATTTTAGGCTAAAAACAGTCATATTTGTATGTCAAAAACTGAACAAGACTCGAGTTGTAAAAAGCGTAGTCTAGCTTCTTTTCCTTAAAATTATTTTTCCTTTTCTCCTACTCGCTCCTTCCCATCCTCCTTTACTTCCCACGTTTTTATATTTTAAAACTCCTTTTCTTTTCCTCCTTTTCGTCCTTCTCCCTCTCCTCACCTCTCCTCTTTTTCTTTTTTGTCTTCTTTTTCTTCTTCTTCCCCCTCCCCCCCCCCCCTCTTCCTACTCCTCCTCCTCCTCGTCCTCCGCCTCATCTTCATCCATACCAGTTCCATTTCTCTTTTTTCTCCTCTTTTGCATTCTCCTCATACTCTTCTTCTTCTTTTTCCACTCCTCCTCCTCCTCCTCCTCCTCATCTATTCTTTTTCTTCTTCTTCTTCATCTTCTTCTTCTTCTACTTCTTCTTCTTCTTCTTCTTCTTCTTCTTCTTCTTCTTCTTCTTCTTCTTCTTCTTCTTCTTCTTCTTCTTCTTCTTCTTCTTCTTCTCCTCCTCCTCCTCTTCCGCCTCCTTTCTCCCCACCCCTAATCTTCCTC
The DNA here is from genome assembly GCF_034508935.2 of Berghia stephanieae. Lineage (NCBI taxonomy): Eukaryota > Metazoa > Mollusca > Gastropoda > Nudibranchia > Aeolidiidae > Berghia > Berghia stephanieae. The sequence goes on along the minus strand of NC_088360.1, from coordinate 49,132,629 downwards.
TTATTGTTGTTGTTCTTCTTCTTCCTCTTTTTCTTCTTCTTCTTCTTCTTCTTCTTCTTCTTCTTCTCCTCCTCCTCCTCCTCCTCCTCCTCCTCCTCCTCCTCCTCCTCCTCCTCCTTCTCCTCCTCCTCCTCCTCCATCCACCTCCTCCTCCTCCTTCTTCTTCTTCTTCTTCTTCTTCTTCTTCTTCTTCTTCTTCTTCTTCTTCTTCTTCTTCTTCTTCTTCTTCTTCTTCTTCTTCGTCTTCTCCCCCCGCCCTCCTCTTCCACCTTTTATTTTCCCTCACTTTTTTTTCTCATCCTACTCTTTTCTTCCTCCTCCTCCCTCTCCTTTTCCTCCTTTTTCGGCTCCTCCCCCTCCTCCTTCATCATCATCATCATCATCATCATCATCATCATCATCATCATCATCATCATCGTCACCATTTCCTTTTTCTTCTCCTCATCCTCCTCCTCCTCCTCCTCCTCCTACTACTACTACTACTACTACTACTACTACTACTACTACTACTACTACTACTACTACTACTACTACTACTCCTCCTTCTTCTTCTTCTTCTTCTTCTTCTTCTTCTTCTTCTTCTTCTTCTTCTTCTTCTTCTTCTTCTTCTTCCCCTTTTTTATTCGTCTGTAGTTGATGGATGTACAGATCCTCGCATAGTTCATTGTGCTCCATAGGTTCAATGAGTTTTCATGAACCCGAAGGCACAATGTTTCTCTGGGACTCTAGAAAAAATAGGAAAGGTCTTTTTAAATTCTCTTAAAATCATTCAATCAGGAAGAGGGAGTTCCTTAGTGGACCGTCTATTGTCTTCCGTTTTTATTTTAATACAGTTGACTTAATCATGAATGATACAAAGCTTCTTATGTCTTGATAACTTTTTATGAGCTATTGAAGCAAACGGCTAAGCGTGGACAACATTTAGGGACAAATAGAACACTAATGAAACAATATATTAGAATGGGCAATGATTCCCTTATTCCTCATCAAACTGACCGAATATATTATATTGACTTATCAGAGAAACCAATATGTTGAGAGATCAGCTGTTGATCATTGGAGTGGTATAGGTTTGAGTCCCTGACCCAGTCATTTCATCCGCTGAAGATTTCGAATATTTTGCTGGGATATGAAGTTATAGATTAGAATATTAATATAAAAGCTATGAATATAACTCTTACTTACGATACATAAATTTGAAGAGAAAAATAAAGACTAGCTATCTTAAGTCAAGTTACGATAGTCTTATTCCCATAATTGTGAAACCGTTTAGTTAAGATATTTCTTCAAATAAGAATAACTTTTTGATTTTAAAGCGATAGGAATGTCTCAACATATCTGAGATAGAGTCTGATGAGTGTGATTCCAGTTCGAAATGCTCAAAATGACCAATCTGAATCTTTGAATACCGCCTATCTCCATCACCATCTGCTTATGCAATCTAATGGACAAGATGGTCAACAAACGTCTGCTATTTAAGGGGGGGGGGGGGGGGACATTAAAAATGATGAATTTTGACCCAGTTTGCTAAAATTAGATTTTGGTGGGATGTTGTCATGTGACCATTTGTCTGCATAAAAAATTGCATAAGAACTTCATCTTCAGTTTTTTTCTCGACTCAAAATTTTTTGTATTTTGTGACCCATAGTATGGTTAAATCTTGCCCATTTTTAGTTTCAGTGGACTGATTTCATGAAAGAATACCAAATAGTCAGCCCTGCAAATAGTCCTTATAACTAAGTAAGGGCAAATACATATCAATGAAAAGTAAAAACTCTCCTCTATCTTCAACAACCAATCACTTTGTTCTTCATTATGTCATGTGGTCACAATCCAATCAGAGAGCGAGAGGAGAGTTTTTCCCTAAACTCGTTTACTTTGACTTTTAAATGCGTTTTTCTCAAAACTGCAATTTTCGTCACTAAAAACCTATCTCCTCCCACAGTTTTCAACCAATCTTCTTCAAACTTTCTACAAACGAGTGTCATACAAATGAGTAATTTGAAATAATGTAACTTTTTTCAAGGGGAATAATCGAGTAATAATCATGAACTTAATTTTTAAAGTTTCTAATTAAAAAATTAAAAATCGGGTTTCTAGAGCCTCTTTATTTTCCTTTTTTCTACCTCTGGCCTGAATATTATGGTAATATGGTAATAATAATAATAATAATAATAATAATAATAATAATAATAATAATAATAATAATAATAATAATAATAATAATAATAATAATAATAATAATAATAATAATGTTCATCATCATCCTCATCATTGTCATGATTACTATTATCAATAGTTCAATATCTTTCTCACAGGATAACCGTGCTCATATCGAATTTGAGCAATGACGCAACTTTTGATGGCTTCCATATTTCTGCTGACAATTCTCATCTCATTCCCGCTTGCCAATTCATTACGCACAAGACCACAAGAGGCACATGAGCCACCGCTTAGGCCTTCAAGGTACGCCAGACATCCTCCTCCCTATGGCATGCCACCTCATCGTTACATGAGGGCACCACAATTTACGAAGCCGCCTCGACCTGTTAAAAGTTTACACCACAGTGGGCAATCTCGTGCTGATGAAAGGGGTCCACCATATAAACGAGCTCCTACACCGCCTGATTGGTCCTCCCCGGGTAGACGAGGTTCTCCTGTCCGTGAATGGACTCCTCAATATCGAGAGGGACGTGATCGAACATACATCATATCACCGTGGCCCGCAGTGTATCCAGGGTCTGGTAGAGAACATCGACCCAAAAAAGCTCTCGAACCTCCTCCTCCCAATGTTAAATTATCAGACTCGCAAATAACCACGGGTCTACCTGCATCTGCATTAAACGACAGACCTGTTATAGGTAAGAATTTGTTTGGTGGTGGTGGTGGAGGAGGAAGAGGCGTAATTAATGCTGGATGGCCGATTAGGTGTGTTGATAATGATGTTGATGATGATGGTGATGATGATGCTGATGATGATGATGATGATGATGATGATGATGATGATGATGATGATGATGATGATACTAATAATAATAAATGGCATTTATATAGGACTTCACCCCGTTGTCACAGGCTCTTAGCGCTTTAGGGCGATGTAAAACAAAACAGAGTACAGTAGGAAAAGTGTTGACGGGAAAGTGATACGAATTCAATTTAACAACAAAACATTCTAATAGTATAGCAACTTACGACGTAAAAAGATAAATTTCAAGCGAGATTTGAAAGTTAAGTTGTCAACGAATCCGAGCATCTCGCATGTGATGGGAGAGAGTTCCAAAAAATGGGGGGGGGGGGGGGGGGGGGGGGGGAGCGAAATTTGAGAAGATTGCTCATCTATGTTACCCAACGTCATATGTTTGACAAGGAATGATTGATCATTGCCTGACTTCAAGCTTCTATTGGGGACATAAATGTTTAGAGGGTCTTTGATATAGGAGAGACTGTTAGTGCTCAAGGATTTGTAGACAACATTACAAATCTTAAAGGCAACTCTTTTCTCCACAGGAAGGCAATGTAACTCACAGAGAAGAAGAGTTGCCGACGGGTAATTTGATTATTTCGTACAATGTGTCGAGCTGCGTTATTTTGAGCAACCTGAAGTTTGCACATTTTGTCTTTAACTAAATTCGCCCAGAGGGAGTTACAATAGCCCAATTTGGATAAAACAAGGGAATTAATCAAACGTTCACCTATATACTTTGGTATTAAATGGCGAATTTAGCATATTTTTTCATTTCTTGTACATAGATTGCCTGGTGTTATTCACATGTCTTGTCATGGAAAGATCTTTATCAATCATGACGCCAAGGTTCTTTGCTTTATTTGAAAATTCTATAGTACTGTTTCCGGGAGTTCTTCTTCTTCTAGGTTCCATGCCTGGTCCAGGCTTCGGATACTGCATGAATTATCTCTCTCCATTCCTCCCTGTCTCTTGCTTTTTCAAACAGCTCTTGGATTGTTAGGTTGGTGAAGCCCTTCAGTTGGTCTATGAGTGTTTTTCTTTGTCTCCCCCGGGCGCGTTTACCAGGTATTTTTCCACAACTTGCCAGGTATTCATTCTTATCTTTCCTTACTATGTGTCCGAAAAAGGATAGTTGTCGATCCACTATTAAGGGCATTAGTTTCCTTTGTTGGTATGTTTGTTTTAGCACTTCTTCGTTCGTTTTGTGTGCGGTATACGATATTCTCTGCATCCTTCTCAAGCACCACATTTCAAAAGCTTCAATGTTCTTTTGTGTTTCTGCATTTGTAGTCCAGCTTTCGCATCCGTAGAACAAGATTGGCCACACGTAGCACTTCAAGACTCGGAATCTAATCCGAACGACATCTGTTTGTTTTTCAAAATGTTTCCCAGGTCCATGAAGGCCTGTTTGGCTTGAGTTATTCTTGCTCGTATGTCTCGGTTACATCTTCCATCTGTTGTCACTATTGAACCTAGGTATTTAAAACTTTCTACGTTGGTAAGCTGCTCGCCGTGAATCGTTATATTGCAGGTGTTGTTGTTTTCGGGGTTTTTCTGTATTACCATGCATTCTGTTTTGGTGATATTCACTTCCATTCCCTTGGCTTCACTATTTACTACCACTTTGTCAACAATCTTTTGAAGTTGGATTTCTGATGTTGCAATGAGTACCGTATCGTCTGCGTATCTTATATTATTTATGTTGTGACCTCCTACTTTTATTCCCTCCATATTATTTATGCCCCTCATGATTGTTTCTTGGTATAGATTAAACAGATCTGGTGAGGCAACACACCCTTGACGGACTCCTTTCTTAATAGGAATGGAATTTCCTGTAGAGTTTCGATTTTGATAGATGCCTGCTGGGTGTAGTATAATGTTTGCATGAGTCTGAGGTCTTTCTCATCAGCGCCAATGGAGTGCAGTTGTTTTAGTATTTCTTCGTGGCGTACTCTATCAAAAGCTTTTTTGTAGTCGACAAAACAGAGGTATAGTGGGGTCTGAACCTGTATAGCTCTTTCACTTAAAACACGGAGGAGGTATATTGCGTTCCTTGTCCCTCTGTCAGGTTGGAATCCATATTGTTCTTCTGCGATTTCGGGGTTAATCTTATTCCTTAGCCTGTTGATAATTATACGCAACAGTATTTTGTTGATGTGACTTATTAAACTTATAGTTCTAAAATTTTCGCATCTGACTGCACCTGCTTTCTTTGGTATTGCTATGAAAATAGAGTTACAGAGATCTTCTGGAATTTTCCAAGTATTGTATATATTGTTGAATAATATGTGAAGTTCATCAATTGCTAGATCTCCTAGGCTTTTTAATACCTCTACAGATATTTCATCAGGGCCTGTTGCTTTACCATCCTTCATTCGTTCCATGGCATGTTCAATTTCACTTTTGGTGATGTTTGGTCCGCTTAATGGTTCTTTGAATTTCAGTGGTGGTTCATTTCTATTTGGATCATTGTACAGTTCGCCTATGTATTCTACCCATCGGCTTTCTATATGTTGTTCTTCAAATAGCAGTTCCCCTTGTTTGTTTTGGATACAACTTCCTGCTGCTTTGCTTTTCCTTTTCCCTGATAGTTCTTTTATTCTCTGGTGAGCTTGTTGGGGGTTGGGTTTGTATTCTCTTTCGATTTCGCAGCATTTCCAGTCTAGATAGTTCTCGTGTGCCTCGATGCATTTGGATTTAATGTGGTTGTTCAATGTTTGGTATTCTGCAGACCCTCTGTTGCATTTTCGTCTTTCTTCAAATAGGTTTAGAATTTCATTTGTCATCCATTCCTTTTTGCTGTTTGTTTGAGCTATTGGTAAATGCTTTTCTGTAGTTGCTTTGACACACTTTTGGAATATATCAAATTGTTTTTCACATTTTTCGTTATCAGGTTCACTTTGGCTTTGTATCATGAGTGCATTTTCAAATTCTTCTCTCATTTTTGTTTGTATGCCATTGTCTTTGCATAACCTGTAATCCCTCTTTATTCTACCAGCTGTTCTCTGAATAGCTTTAAACTTTATCCTTACTGTACAAACAACTGGGACATAGTCACTGTCTACATCGGCGCCTGGGTAGGTTTTGCAATTTAATATGCCATTTCTGAATCTTGATGATACTGCTATAAAGTCTATCTGGTTCCTTGCTCTGTCCCCTGGTGATTGCCATGTCCAGGTTCTTCTTGGGTGTTGTTGAAACCAGGTGTTTGAAATCATTAATTTATTTGTTCTACACCAATCTGCCCAGATGTTTCCTCGTTCATTTCTGTCTCCGAGTCCATGTGGTCCGATTATGTCACCATCTCTGCCTCTGCCAATCTTAGCATTTAGGTCCCCCATTACCATAAGGACTTCTTGTGATTTACACATTCGTTTTGCTTTGTCTAGTGAATGGTAAAACTCTGTCATATCTGCATCTGTCGCCTCTTCTGTTGGTGCATAAACTTGAATAATATTGGTGTCAACTAC
>NC_088360.1:49111194-49121194 GCF_034508935.2 Berghia stephanieae | reverse complement strand
CCTCTATCACTCGTGTACAATTTTGATTAGCAGAGATGTTAAATGTGTCATTTACATAGCTAGACGTCTAAGTGTTTTGTCAGTAAAACAAATATAAAAAGCTTTTTAAGCTTATTTTTCTCTCTCGTACGGATTTGGGGCATGCCACTTTACCCCCGGCCCCAAATCCTTACTATTAATCCGAGTATTCAAAAGATCACATTAGTTTCAAAATGTCAGCATTTATACAGAGCATATCCACTAAATGGGATTCTCAAAACCAATAAATAGCAACACCGTTTCAATGTGTGTCAATAACCAGTACTATGATGCCATTTTTTGTTATATTAATCTGTCTGTCGTTTGATAAGGGAAAAACCCGAAACGTCCAAACAATTCGTCTTTTTGCATAAACAAGCTGAAAAAAACTGTTATCTGTCTGCTACACGCTACAGAAACACGGATAAGTTCCGGATTTATAAGCTTAGGAGGCAAGATGGCCGAATGGTTTGCGCGTTGTACTCTGGACTCAGGGGTTCTGTGTTCGATTCCGACCGAAGCCATTTTGTACTTTCCTAGAGCAAGAAAATTTACCCCAATCACTCACTCCATTCAGGTGTAAAAGGGTACCTGTCAAGCTGAGATAGTAATCTGCGATAGACTAGCGTCCTGTTCAAAGGTTTTCAAACAAATACGTTAATTGTCCGCTTCACGCTATTGAAACCGGGATAACCCCTGCACCATTGGCTACAAAGCTCTAAAGGACTTACTTTGTCTTATAATGAGCCCAAGTGGCTCAGAAGGACTTACTTAAAAATATTTTCATGGAGAATTCCCGAAATAAATAACGATAAAGATAATTGATCCCACAAGTTACCGAATAGATGTTTTAGACACGTTACTGTTGTGTCACAAAGTGTGACACTTCTTAAATTATATTTATAAACATACGTTTTTAAATTGCCGAAAATGTTTATGTTGCTATGCATTCTGTACGTGGTTTCATCACATAGAATTATTTTTTGAATTGTTCTTGCTTTTTTATATTCAGAAGTGAAATAAATAAATAAATAAAATTAATTTACAAAAACAGATAAAATGGACGTTTCGGGTTTCCTTCATCAACAAAACAAGATGAATGAAAAACTACAGACGAATGAGATAATGTGGTGGTGGCGTTGTTAAGATGCATAAACAAAAACATTGATGGGCAGGAAATTGTATGCTACTTTGTGAGGAAGAGCGAATTAAAACAGAGTAATGGAAATTTATAAAAGGTGCGTAATTAATTAATTTAAAAGAGGAGAGGCGGGTAGGAACTGTGTCATGCAGTATAGAAAGTGAAATAAAATAAAGTGTGGACTATTGTTGGAAAATAAATACAATGGAATTGGAAATAAATATAAAATATAAGGGATGTAGGTATTAATATATTAGTGGCATTAGCAGCAGCAGAATCAACAGTAGAAATAGTAGTAACTAGTAGTAGTAGTAGTAGTAGTAGTAGTAGTAGTAGTAGTAGTAGTAGTTGTAGTAGTAGTAGTAAAGTAGTAGTAGTAGTAGTAGTAGTAGTAGTAGTAGTAGTAGTAGTAGTAGTAGTAGTAGTAGTAGTAGTAGTAGTAGTAGTAGTAGTTAGTATAGTAGTACTTGGGATGCAGAAAATAAAGACAGGCATTGCAACTTTGACACGACGCCGCCAAGTCTGGGACTTTTTTGTCCTAGTACGGAAGGCTGCTATATTTTACTACTATCACAAACGATATGAACACGGGACTGGGACAGTCCTGTCCCGTTGATTTTGTAGCATTTCACAACGGCTTGGGACACAACGGGACTGTTTTGTCCCGTCCCAATAGGTGCTGTAGGTTTCTCTAAATTATATATTATGTTACAGATTTGGGATAGGACTGTCCCAGGACAGTCCTGTCCTAATGCGGAAGGGGTGTTAGGATGTTTGACTATTAAATTGATGCTGTATGACTTTGGGACAAGCCGTGTACGTGTTCCAGTCATGACCGTACGGATTTGGAATGAGGGGGTTTGGTAATCTATTTTCGATTTTTTACAAGGTTTACCAATAATAGCTCACATGTCTTTACCTCAAAGCAATAAAAGACATCAATTAATTGAGTTCATTCAGTTTAGTCTAAACTATCCGCATCGAGAGCTGTTAGAATTCGGGGTATAGAAAAAGCGTTCGAAATTGGGGCGACCTACCCCACTTTGCAATATACAGTTGAAACCAAAAAGTACACGGAAAAAAAATCAAATTTGACACATGGAAGCTGATAGACGCTATTGTGAGGAGCGAATAGAGCATCGATCTATACAACAAATACCAAATCCTGGACAGTATACCAGCAGATGATATCAATACCCTTTGCAGCAATGTAAAGGAGATGATATTGTATACCAGCAATTCAGTTTTGGGACACAAAAGAAAAGAAAGGAAAGAATAGATTTTTGACAACATATGGCGGCAACTCATTGAGGAAAGAAAGATGGCAAATCTTGAAATAGAAGAGCAGCTTCGGATAGGTAGGAAGAGAAAAACAAAGAAGTTAAAAAGAATGCTCGCAAAGATAAGAGAGAATACACGGAAGCAGAGGCGCAAGACGCAACACAAACACAACATTCTTTATGTATTTGTATGCATGTATGTATGTATGTATGTATGTATGTATGTATGTATAAGAATAATAATAATAATAATAATAATAATAGATCTTTATTGTACATAAATATGGCAATTTGTCATTTAGTTACACTTGTCATAACGTTATATGATAACTATAACATTGAACAGACACCTCACTCCTACCCATTCTCTCTCTCTCTCTCTCTCTCTCTCTCTCTCTCTCTCTCTCTCTCTCTATCTATCTCTCTCTCTCTCTCTCTCTCTCTCTCTATGTATGTATGTTTGTATGTATGTATGTATGTATGTATGTATGTATGTATGTATGTATGTATGTATGTATGTATGTATGTATGTATGTATGCATGCATGTATGCATGTATGTATGTATGTATGTATGTATGTATGTATGTATGTATGTATGTATGTATGTATGTATGTATGTATGTATGTATGTATGTATGTATGTATGTATGTATGTATGTATGTATGTATGTATGTTTGAGTGTATGTATGTATTATATATGTATTATGTATGCAGGTATGTATGTATATATGTAATTTGTCAATTATTCTAAATATTTCAATTTGTGAATTTATTGAAAAATATATTTATTTTTTCATTATTATTATTGTTGTTGTTGTTGTTATTATTATTATTATTATTATTATTATTATTTTATTATTATTATTATTATTATTATTATTATTATTATTATTATTATTATTATTATTATTATTATTATTATTATTATTATTATTATTATTATTATTATGAAGCTATATATGGATGGATAGATGGATGAATGCATGTATGTCGTGTATGTAAGTAGTTATGTGAGTAATTATTTTAAGTTGCATGTATGCATGTATTGTGTGATTGTGTTTTTATGCGCGTGCGGGTTGGTGTGGGTGTCTGTGTGGGTTGTGTGTGTGTGTGTGTGTGTGTGTGTGTGAATATATTTAATTTTTCATTATTATTGTTGTTGTTGTTGTTGTTCTAAGTATTATTATTATTATTATTATTATTATTATTATTATTATTATTATTATTATTATTATTATTATTATTATTATTATTGTTTAGCTATATATGGATGGATAGATGGATGAATGCATTTATGTATGTAGTGTATGTAAGTAGTTATGTGAGTAATTATTTTAAGTTTAAATGTATGCATGTATTGTGTGATTGTGTTTTTATGCGCGTGCGGGTTGGTGTGGGTGTCTGTGTTTGTGTGTGTGTGTGTGTGTGTGTGTGTGTGTGTGTGTGAATTCTTTCTCTTGTATCTTAATAGAAGTTTATTGTGTCATCACTACCGTGTCTTTTATTGTATACTACATATTATATTTTTGTGTGAAATATTATCTCCGTGACAGACATATCACCAAATGGAACCCCTCTACAAGTTTTACCGAATCGTATCCACAAACAAGGGAAGGGACGGAACAGACTTTGTCTCAACCATTGAGGGTAGGTTTATTGATATAATCTTTATTGTCAAAATGGCAATTTGTCATTTGGTTTAAAATGTTTGAAATTAAAAATACAATACCAAGATAGACAGACAAAAATGCATTAATAGAATAAACATCGAAATGATAAATGATATAAATATCTAAATGAAGATGACGTTTCATAACAGTTTCGAAAACCCAACCATACTCTCTCTCTTACTCACACGCACACTTCCACACATCCTAAACATACACACACACACACACACACACACACACAAACACACACACAGAGGCATGAAAGCTTGTAAAGTTGTAGAGTTATAACATTGATAATAATGGTCTTCTGTACTGTGTTCCAAATGTTATCTACGACATGTATACGTCTTAGAGTGTTATTTTATTTAATGGATTTTTAACCTTATTTAATCATTTTATTCTTTTCACTTTTGTCATTTTGGTGTTAGCCAGATATTTATTTTGTCCATAAATAAATTTTAGAGGGAAAGTGCCTCCCATTTGCTAAATGCAACTTGGAACACTACACCCTACGGACTCTCTACTCACACACCGACGCCACCGTAACGTTTCATTCACACGCTCACGAAGTGTTTGTACCCCGAAACGTCTATTGTCTGTTCTGCTCTCATCCGAAGCCTCTCCATTTTCACCTTTTTCGTATTTTTACAATCTCAGGTTTCAGTCCGCCCCCACTCCTACTGCTTTCTTTTTAAAGAAGAATGTTATCTAAATGGTGCTGTAATGTATGTGGTTTTTGTTTATTCATCTTAGCAACGCCAATACCACATTGTTATCTCATCCGTTTTATCTTTTTTCGTATATTAAGGGGCGTTTGGGTCTAATTAGTAGGAAAATGCTTCAAAAAAATGAATTTTGAGATTTTGGTGGAAAACGATATTTTATTATCTTAGAAAATATTATTATCGAAGTCCAGCTTCTTAAAATAGACTATAAAGGCACGGAAAACATAGTCGAAAAGGGTATTGGTAGTATTAAAAGTGTGAAAACCGGAAAGTTATTTTGCTATTTTCTCAATATGTCATTTTTCATTGTATGGGATACTGTGTGATACAATGCTGTAAACGGCCAGGTACTCATGTTACACCTGAGTACGGTGAGAGAATGTAAGTAAAAAAGAACCTTTTCCAAGGACTCAACTATGCGCCGCTCAGAGCGGGGCACGAGTCATGGACCTTCCTGTCCGAAGGCGAGTGTCATATCACAAGATCACATTGCCGCAAGGTGCACATATTTTGCAGGTCCGACAACCGAACGCGAGAAGGCATCCTTCCGTCTCAAGAGACGATGGTTTGCACCCTGTATGGCTTTGGTCTCATCAGTCTTATTGAGAGCAGCGACGGGTGTGACTCAGCAGACCAATCCTTGCATGGCAGTCTCTACCGCAGTTGTTGAACACGTAGTTTGACTGTGTGTTTGGTGTTTGGATCTGCTGCCTCTCTTTCCTCCTTGCTCTCCTCTCCTCAAACTTTTTCTTTCTCCTCTCCTCATCTCTCTTCACTCCCTCCATCATCGCATATCCCCAGCCGCTGCGGTCGTCAGCAAGCGATTCCCATGTGTTTGAGTCGATGCCTCTCAATTTCATGTCTCTTTTGCAGACATCATAGAAGCGCAGACCTGGACGGCCAGTTGGTCGCCGTCCAGAAGCTAGTTCACCGTACGTCCTGTGTACGTGACCAAGCCATCGCAAAAGTCGCTAGCAGAGCATGAGATGCATACTGAGGGAGTTCGTTCTTTCTAGCACTGCATTGTTAGTGAGTCTTTCCTGCCACCTGATGCCTAGAATTCGTCGTAGACAGCGAATGTGGAAGTTTTCCAGGCGGTTCTCCTGTCGGGCAATGTTGTCCAGGATTCACTGCCGTACAGTAGGCTACTGAATACACATGCCTGGTAGACTTTGAGTTTGGTGTTCAAAGTGGGTTGGTTGTTGGTCCACACTCTCTTGCTCAGTTGTGCCATGACAGCGGCAGCTTTGGCGATGCGCTTGTCTAATTCTGCATCAAGTGAGAGGTTGCTGGTGATGGTTGTGCCCATGTATGTGAAGTGATCAGTGACTTCTAGCTCCTCGTTGTCAATGCGAATTGCTGGTATAGAGGGGATATCCTGACACATTACATTTGTTTTCTTGATGCTGATCGTCAGCCCGAATTCCCTGCATGCGTGGGAAAACCTGTCCATCAGCCGTTGGAGGTCTTCCTCGGTATGCGCGCATAGAGCTGCATCATCTACAAATAGCATTTCCTTTATGAGGACTGTGCGGACCTTGGTCTCTCAGCCGTGCCAGATTGAACAGCTTTCCATCACTTCCGGTGTGTAAGTAACTCCTTCTGGGGACTCTTTGAATGCAAACTTCAGCAGTAAGGAGAAAAATATACGAAACAAAGTCGGTGCAAGGACACAGCCTTGTTTCACGCCGCTGCGCATGGGGAAGGGTTTAGAGGCTCCCCTGTCGTAGTTGATTGTGCCCTTCATGTTGTCGTGGAAGGAGGCAATGATACTTAGCTGCTGTGGAGGACAGACAATTTTCTTTAGCAGCTGGAAAAGGTCCTTCTTGCTAACAAGGTCAAATGCCTTTGTCAGGTCGATAAATGCAACGCGAGTATGGGCTTGATATGACGTTGTCGTAATGGAAACTATTTTTCATTAGTTTGATGGTATTACCATTACAACTATAGCCCATAAGAATATGGATTATCAGACCCAGTCCAAACTTTAAGGTAGTTGGCATTTTAAATATCGATCACACAATCGGAGTTCCGGGGGAGTACGCCTAACAAATCTGGGCAGAATTCAGAAATGGTCAGCGCACAATTAATTAAGGTTGTCAGTTTCTCTTTAAAAAATCTCGTCTCCGCTGAGGATGATTTGAAACCCGAAAAATGTTTGTTTATATATATATATATATATATATATATATATATATATATATATATATATATATATGACTTACTGACTGAAGGCCTTTCGCTTCCTAATCATCCGACCGGGACGCCTCGGCTGCCTCTCTAATCATGTGTCATTTCCTTCCACAGTTCACGGTCTTTTGCTGTGGAATCTAATTCATAAAGTCTTCCTTTGATTTTATTTTTTAAATTATTTTGAAGGCGATATAGGTCTCTATTGAGGACAGTGTGAATTGACGTGGGTGGTCTACCTTGATATTTCTTGTGTCCAGATGGGGTGAAAAAAAGGATTCATGGCTTTATTAGCTGGTATATTTTCATCTCTACTGCTGAGTATATCCCAAAACGCCGCCATCTTGCCTCCAGTATTTAAATGGATAAGGGTCTTTCATTGCATTTCATACAGTGTTTTATTGCTTACTTTTGTGGGGTATCGTATATTCATGACTCTTTTCGGTTGTTTTCTATGGAATCTGTCTAATCTTTGCTCTTCGGTTCCACTCAGTGCCCATGTTCCGTAGTTGCATATACGCATGTATTTTACAAGGGTTGTGTATAATTTGATTTTAGTGTTTATTTTTATTTTATCGTTTCTAATCCATATATGTAATAATTTATTTATTGCAGCCGTCGATAAACTTTGTTTTCTTTCTACGTCTTCCTTGTCTCCTATTAATGATCCTACTTTTTTTCGTGGCTCTCCTTTCATCTTTCTTCCTTGACAGTAATGTTACATCAGTTTTGTCAGTATTAACGGACAGTTGGTGATTTTGTAAAGCTCCTTGCATGTCATTTACATGGACTTGTTTGTGAATATATATATATATATATATATATATATATATATATATATATATATATATATATATGTATATGTGTGTGTGTGTGTGTGTGCGTGTGTGTGTGTGTGTGTGTGTATTATTGTTTTCATTTGAATTTGAATAATAAATTAAATCTTCATACAAAATTTTGCTTTACAGAATTCTAGACAAGAGTATCCATTGAGCTTGGGGGTCCCGATAGCTCAGTGGGTGGAGCACTCTCTTCACACGGAAAGGGCCCAAGATCGAGCAGTAGATATTTTTTTTTCTGGTTTCTAATTTTACCAAGCAGTGAATGGGTAGCTGGGTCAGTCATATCTGGCGGATATGTACTTTGCGATAGACAATTGCTATTGTCCGTATCATGTTATAGTAACCGGGATAAACCCCGGCTCCATAGACCTAAATGGCTCTAAAGGCCTACTTTATCCATTGAGCTCATACAAGAAACCGGGCTTTCCATTTTGCTATGTTTACATAAGCATATGTTTGTGTTTTACAGCATACAACTACCCATTCTTTGCTGTACAGTGGCACCCGGAGAAACCAATATTCATAAGGAAACCTGAACTGGCTATTTCAACATCTGAACATGCCATCAAAGTTGGACAGTACTTTGCGAATTTTTTCATCAGCGAAGGTGATTATAAATAAATAAAGATAAGGTATAAATTTCCTTTATTCATCCCAAATGGGAATTTAGTCTTTAGGGTCTATTCCAAGGAAAAACTAAAATAACCCAGAGCCGCAAACTGTGCTCGGGCTAGGTGACTTGCTCAAGGCCATACAGCGATTGTGCTCGGGAGGTGACTTGCTCAAGGCCATACAGCGTAAAGTGTATTCGAACTCATCACCTTTCGGTTACGAAGCAAAGACCGAACCGATAAACCACGCTGCCCCACACAAACAAATACACACCAACACACACACGAACGCACACACACATACAAACACACACACACAATCATTCCTCTTTTGACATGTCGGGACTTTTAACTATTCAGACTCACTTAATCCCGACAATGTTTCCACGACTCCGATCTTACGGTACTAAAAATAATGTTTGGCGAACCTACCCAGCTGTGCCTATGATAAGTGCTTTCAGTGGTCAAAGTTGTAATGTTGAATGGCACAAAAGGAATGAGCTCTTAATAGTTTTGAAAAATGTCTTAACTTTGTCACAAGATATAGATAGATAGATAGATAGAGAGAGAGAGAGAGAGAGAGAGAGAGAGAGAGAGAGAGAGAGAGAGAGTACCGATTAACCATCGATGCCACATTCATGTACCTTACCAATGAAAATTTCATAAAATGACTCCATATTTTATGTAGGAAATGTATCGAGGGTAGGGTGCAAAATTATAGTATCTTAAAAATGCAACTTTTCAGGAGAGACAATAAAAACTGTTTAAAATTCAAAATAATCCTTGGATACCCGTGAAATTTACTAATCTTATGTAACAAGTGGCGAGAAAAAGGGTGGTGGCATTTTTGAGACGATAAATTGCTTGAATTATGGATTATTAAGATAGTTTCAAAGTATTTTATTGGAAACAAGACTACCGTGCGTTGAGATAGGATATTTTGAGGAGGATATAACAGAACTAAAACTATCGTAACTCGGAGCTACGGTAGTTTTTGTGCCATTATCACCAAATAGACAAATAATAATATTTATGAGTTACGATACCTGAAACAAGTTCTAGAAGCCATGGGGTTGATTACTCCGGAGTTGTATTTAAGGCTAGAAACGGAATGGTAACAATCATAATTGTATGTCACAACTGGACTGGACGCGAATTGCTGTAAAGGGTAGAGTAACTTCTTTTTCTTAAAATTACTTTTCCACTTCTCCTACTTGCTCCTTCTCTTCCCCTTTTACTTCCAAACTTTTAATATTTTTTTACTTCTCTTCTTCTGCTTCTTCTTCTTCTTCTTCTTCTTCTTCTTCTTCTTCTTCTTCTTCTTCTTCTTCTTCTTCTTCTTCTTCTTCTTCTTCTTCTTCTTCTTCCTCTTCTTCTTCTTTTTCCTCTTCATCTTCGTCTGTAGTTGATAGATCTACAAATACTCGCATGGGTCATTGTGTTCCAAAAGTTCAATGAGTTGTCATGAGCCTGAAGGCACAATGTTTCTCTGGAACTCAAGAAAAAATGGGAAAGGTCTGA
>NC_088360.1:49105271-49111096 GCF_034508935.2 Berghia stephanieae | reverse complement strand
TTTTGTGTCAGTCAGTTTATTTGAAGAAATAAACGTACAATGTAATAGTTGTGTGCTTGCTTTTATTGATATCATCTGTTACTCTTTTACTTCAAATCCAGGACCTATTAATAGAATCAGAAACTTCCTGATTCAATTGGAATTACTTGATATTGGCCTTGTAATGATAATTTATAACGAAATATAGTTACGCCTCGACTATTATTATTATTATTATTATTATTATTATTATTATTATTATTATTATTATTATTATTATTATTATTATTATTATTATTATTATTATTATTATTATTATTATTACTATTATTATTATTATATTATTATTATTATTATTATTATTATTATTATTATTATTATTATTATTATTATCATCATCATCACGAGTACAGAACCCGCAATATTTGCAGCGAAATAACGAGGTTAGAGTGCAAAACTGTCGTATCTTAAAAACGCAAATTTTCAGGAGAGATGAAAAACTGTTTAAAATTCACAATAATCCTTAGATACCCGTGAAATTTACTAATCTTATGTAAAAATTGGCGAGAAAAACGATGGTGGCATTTTGAGACAATATTATATTGCTTGGATTATGGGTTATTAAAGTTACGATAGTTTGAAAGTATTTTATTGGAAGCAAGTATGTTGAGATGAGGATGTTTTGAGAAGGATATAACAACTGAAACTATCGTAACTCGGAATTACGACAGTTTTTGTGCCATTATCACCACTTAATAAACAAAAATATATTATAAGTTAGGATACCTGAAACAAGTTCTAAGAGCCATAGGGTTGATTACTCGGGAGCTTATACCAGTATTTTAGGCTAAAAACAATCATAATTGTATGTCAAAAACTGAACAAGACTCGAGTTGTAAAAAGCGTAGTCTAGCTTCTTTTCCTTAAAATTATTTTTCCTTTTCTCCTACTCGCTCCTTCCCATCCTCCTTTGCTTCCCACCTTTTTATATTTTAAAACTCCTTTTCTTTTCCTCCTTTTCGTCCTTCTCCCTCTCCTCACCTCTCCTCTTTTTCTTTTTTGTCTTCTTTTCTTTCTTCTTCCCCCTCCCCCTCCTCTTCCTACTCCTCCTCCTCCTCGACCTCCGCCTCATCTTCATCCACACCTGTTCCATTTCTCCTTTTTCTCCTCTTTTGCATTCTCCTCATACTCTTCTTCTTCTTTTTCCACTCCTCCTCCTCCTCCTCCTCATCTCTTCTTTTTCTTCTTCTTCTTCTTCTTCTTCTTCTTCTTCTTCTTCTTCTTCTTCTTCTTCTTCTTCTTCTTCTTCTTCTTCTTCTTTTCTTCTTCTTCTTCTTCTTTTCCTTCCCCTCCTCCTCCTCTTCCTCCTCCTTTCTCCCCACCCCTCATCTTCCTTTTATTGTTGTTGTTCTTCTTCTTCCTCTTTTTCTTCTTCTTCTTCTTCTTCTTCTTCTTCTTCTTCTTCTTCTTCTTCTTCTTCTTCTTCGTCCTCTTTTCTTCTCCTCCTCCTCCTCCTCCTCTTCCTCCTCTTCCTCCTCCTCCTCCTCCTTCTTCTTCTTCTTTTTCTTCTTCTTCTTCTTCTTCTTCTTCTTCTTCTTCTTCTTCTTCTTCTTCTTCTTCTTCTTCTTCTTCGTCTTCTCCCCCTGCCCTCTTCTTCCACCTTTTATTTTCCCTCACTTTTTTTTCTCATCCTACTCTTTTCTTCCTCCTCCTCCCTCTCCTTTTCCTCCTTTTTCGGCTCCTCCCCCTCCTCCTCCTTCATCATCATCATCATCATCATCATCGTCACCATTTCCTTTTTCTTCTCCTCATCCTCCTCCTCCTCCTCCTACTACTACTACTACTACTACTACTACTACTACTACTACTACTACTACTACTACTACTACTACTACTACTACTACTACTACTACTACTACTACTACTACTACTACTACTACTACTACTACTACTACTACTACTTCTTCTTCTTCTTCTTCTTCTTCTTCTTCTTCTTCTTCTTCTTCTTCTTCTTCTTCTTCTTCTCCTTCTTCTTCTTCTTCTTCTTCTTCTTCTTCTTCTTCTTCTTCTTCTTCTTCTTCTTCTTCTTCTTCTTCTTCTTCTTCTTCTTCTTCTTCTTCTTCTTCCTCTTTATCTTCGTGTGTAGTTGATGGATCTACAGATCCTCGCATAGGTCATTGTGCTCCATAGGTTCAATGAGTTTTCATGAACCCGAAGGCACAATGTTTCTCTGGGACTCTAGAAAAAATAGGAAAGGTCTTTTTAAATTCTCTTAAAATCATTCAATCAGAAAGAGGGAGTTCCTTAGTGGACCGTCTACTGTCTTCCGTTTTTATTTTAATACAATTGACTTAATCATGAATGATACAAAGCTTCTTATGTCTTGATAACTTTTTATGAGCTATTGAAGCAAACTAAGCGTGGATAACATTTAGGGACAAATAGGACACTAATGAAACAATATATCAGAATGGGCAATGATTCCCTTTTTCCTCATCAAACTGACCGAATATTATTTTGACTTATCAAAGAAACCAATATGTTGAGAGATCAGCTGTTCATCATTGGAGTGGTTTTGGTTTGAGACCCTGACCCAGTCATTTCATCCGCTGAAGATTTAGAATATGTTGCTGGGATATGAATTACTGCAGAAGTTATAGATTATCTAGAATCTTAATATAAAAGCTATGAATATAACTCTTACTTACGATACATAAATTTGAAGAGAAAAGTAAAAACTGGTTGTAAAGACTAGCTATCTTAAGTCAAGTTACGATAGTCTTATTCCCATAATCGTGTAACCGTTTAGTTAAGATATTTCTTCAAATTAGAATAACTTTTTTTATTTTAAAGCGATAGGAATGTCTATTTGACACAAGGTGTGCAGTATTTCAACGCACAACATATCTCTCAGTGCACAACTATCGTAACTCGACTTACGATAGTTTTGCCCCCTACCCTCGATAAATGGTATCGCTATTACAGACAGGTACCAATTTATTTTACTTATTATACTACCATATTATCGAAATCAACATAGATTGAGACGAATCTTTTGAACAATCAACGATCATAACGATTGTAGGGTGCAAAACTATCGTCTTAACAACGCAACTTTTCAGGAGAGACGAAAAACTGTTTAAAATTCACAATAATCATTGGATACCCGTGATATTTACTAATCATATGTAAAAAAATGTGGCTAGAAAAACGTTGGTGATATTTTTGAGACGATATTATATATTGCTTGGATTATGAGTTATTAAAGATACGATAGTTTGAAAGTATTTTATTGGAAGCAATACTACGTACGTTGAGATAGGATATTTTGAGGAGGATATAACAGAACTAAAACTTTCGTAACTCGGAGTTAGATAGTTTTTGTGCCATTATCACCATTTAATATATAATATATGAGTTACGACACCTGAAACACATATTAAGATATTGCATAGCCCAATAGCATTTGATTTTGATAAAATATTGTAATCTTTCTCAAAAAGTCTGATTGCCTTATGTTTATCTATCTATCATGAAATTGATAATGTAGACTTTCAGCTGAGATAGAATCTGATGAGTGTGATTCCAGTTCGAAATGCTCAAAATGACCACTCTGAATCTTTGAATACCGCCTATCTCCATCACCATCTGCTTATGCAATCTGATGGACAAACTGGTCAACAACCGTCTGCTATTTAAGTTCTCTTTGGAACACAGAGACTGTCAGACTTCAAGTAGGAAAGACTGATGAAACATTGATAACTTTGTTCTACTGAGGACTTTAATTTGTGATATCTTTGCGTGCAAATGATGGTAATGTTTATTGACCTCAAAAGGAAATTCAACACAATTTGGAAATTTGAAATCTTCAAGAACCTTCACGAGTTTGGTTAGCAAAGAAACCTTTATCTGAGCATTTGTGAACAACTTGCCTTTCCAGGTCAAAGAAGGACTCATTCTTTTTAATTCATTCAATCAGAAAGAGGGATTCCTTTGTGGAGCGTCTACTGTCTTCCGTGTTTATTTTAATTCAATTGACATAATCATAAATGATACAAAGTTTCTTATGTCTTGATAACTCTTCATGAGCTTGAAGCAAACTAAGCGTGTACAACATTTAGGGACAAATAGAACACTATTGAGAATGGGCAATGATTCTCTTTTTCCTCATCAAACGAAACGAATATCATTGGCTTTTTAAAGCACCAATATGTTGAAAGATCAGCTGTTGATCATTGAAATGGTCTGGGTTTGAGTCCCTGATCCAGACATTTAATCCGCTGAAGATTTAAAATGTTTTGCTGGGATATGAATTAGTGCAGAAGTTATAGATTAGAATCTTATTATGATACAAAGATATGAATATAATCAAAGATTTTATCAACCATTGATGTTTTGTACACATAAACTATGATTTTGATAACTTTTTAAGGGTTGAGATTAACATCGAGAAGCGAGCAAAGGTTTTATGTTAAACAGTTTGACACTTATTTGGCAAAGATACTATCGTAACTCTGTACAAGCAAACAATTTTATGTTCAAAAGTTTGAGACTTATTTGACAAGGGGACTATTGTGAGTCTTACTTACGATGCATAAATTTGAAGGGAAAAGTAAAAACTGGTTAAGTCAAATTACGCTAGTTATATTTTCAAAAATGTTTAATCGTTTGGTTAAGATATTTCTTCTCATTTGAATAACATTTTTGCTTTTAATGCGATAGGAATGTCGATTTGACACAAGGTGCGCGGTATTTCAACGCACAGCATATCTCTCAGTGCAAAACTATTGTAAGTCGACTTACGATAGTTTTGCACTCTACCCTCGAAAATTGGTTAGGTATAGTGTATAGGTGCGCTCAAATGAATTTGGCATTAGGGCGGCCGTGAGATAGCGATTCCCAAACGTCAAATGAGCGATCATAAAACCCGAGTGAGGGGACGCTATTTTCTTTTGATTTTCTAAAAACAATGTTTGAAGGCTGTATTATTCAAGAGGAATGTTTTTTGTTGTTTTTTAATCCCAGGCCTACGTATCTAACAACCTTGTTAATTAGCATCAGTAATGTTAGTTGGATTTAATCTCAACGCGTTAGATAATAATAATAATAATAATAATAATAATAATAATAATAATAATAATAATAATAATAATAATAATAATAATAATAATAATAATAATAATAATAATAATAATAATAATAATAATAATAATAATAATAATAATAAAAATAATAATAATAATAATAATAATAATAATAATAATAATCTTCATCATTGTCATGATTACTATTATTAATAATTCAATATCTTTCTCACAGGATAACCGTGCTCATATCGAATTTGAGCAATGACGCAACGTTTGATAGCTTCCATATTTCTGCTGACAATTTTCATCCCATTCCCGCTTGCCAATTCATTACGCACAAGACCACAAGAGGCACATGAGCCACCGCTTAGGCCTTCAAGGTACGCCAGACATCCTCCTCCCTATGGCATGCCACCTCATCGTTACATGAGGGCACCACAATTTACGAAGCCGCCTCGACCTGTTAAAAGTTTACACCACAGTGGGCAATCTCGTGCTGATGGAAGGGATCCACCATATAAACGAGCTCCTACAACGCCTGATTGGTCCTCCCCGGGTAGACGAGGTTCTCCTGTCCGTGAATGGACTCCTCAATATCGAGAGGGACGTGATCGAACATACCTCATATCACCGTGGCCTGCAGTGTATCCAGGGTCTGGTAGAGAACATCGACCCAAAAAAGCTCTCGAATCTCCTCCTCCCAATGTTAAATTATCAGACTCGCAAATAACCACGGGTCTACCTGCATCTGCCTTAAAC
>NC_088360.1:49077771-49097771 GCF_034508935.2 Berghia stephanieae | reverse complement strand
TGTGGTGGTGGCGTTGTTAAGATGCATAAACAAAAACATTGATGGGCAGGAAATTGTATGCTACTTTGTGAGGAAGCGCGAATTAAAACAGAGTAATGGAAATTTATAAAAGGTGCGTAATTAATTAATTTAAAAGAGGGGAGGCGGGTAGGAACTGTGTCATGCAGTATAAAAAGTGAAAAAAAATAAAGTGTGGACTATTGTTGGAAAATAAATACAATGGAATTGGAAATAAATATAAAATATAAGGGATGTAGGTATTAATATATTAGTGGCATTAGCAGCAGCAGAATCAACAGTAGAAATAGTAGTAACTAGTAGTAGTAGTAGTAGTAGTAGTAGTAGTAGTAGTAGTAGTAGTAGTAGTAGTAAAGTAGTAGTAGTAGTAGTAATAGTAGTAGTAGTAGTAGTAGTAGTAGTAGTAGTAGTAGTAGTAGTAGTAGTAGTAGTAGTAGTAGTAGTAGTAGTAGTAGTAGTTGGGATGCAGAAAATAAAGACAGGCATTGCAACTTTGACACGACGCCGCCAAGTCTGGGACTTTTTTGTCCTAGTACGGAAGGCTGCTATATTTTACTACTATCACAAACGATATGAACACGGGACTGGGACAGTCCTGTCCCGTTGATTTTGTAGCATTTCACAACGGCTTGGGACACAACGGGACTGTTTTGTCCCGTCCCAATAGGTGCTGTAGGTTTCTCTAAATTATATATTATGTTACAGATTTGGGACAGGACTGTCCCAGGACAGTCCTGTCCTAATGCGGAAGGGCTGTAAGACTCCTTCCGCACTAGGACAAAACTGTCCCAGGACAAATTTGTCCTGTCCCACTGGAGAAAACTTCTATTCAAAAGGGGTTCCGCACTAGGACAGGACTGTCCCGGGACACACCTGCGCGAATGCATTATTTTTTTTTTTTTTTTTTTACAAGATTCAAAAGTTTATTTGTAGGCAATTGTCAATATAACTCATACAAGAATATAATATTTTCATCAACAAATCAAGTAAATAAAATCAATAATAAAGCAAGGCAAACAATGATAGTAATAATGATAATAATAGTTATAATAATAATAATAATAATAATAATAATAATAATAATAATAATAATAATAATAATAATAATAATAATAATAATAATAATAATAATAATAATAATAATAATAATAATAATAATAATAATAATAATAATAATAATAATAATAATGATAATTATAATGGTGATAATAATAATGTAAAATCTTCTAATTAATAGATTAGTTATTTAATAGTTTGGATTATAAATTAATAATTTAAAAAAATAAGTCCTTGGTACAACTCTAATAATTCACATTTTATGAATCAACATAAGATACGACATGACGATAATGATTTTTTACACTGTACAATGGGATTTGTTTACATAAGATTTATATAAATATTCTTATAGCAAGAGTAATATTATTGCTGCTGCTACTACTACTACTACTACAACTACTACTACTACTACTACTACTACTACTACTACTACTACTACTACTACTACTACTACTACTACTGCTACTACTAACACTACCACTACCACTACTACCACTACTACTACTACCACTACTACTACTACCACTACTACTACTACCACTACTACTACTACCACTACCACTACTACTACTATCACTACTACTACTACACTACTACTACTACCACTACCACTACTACATACTACTACTACTACTACTACTACTACTACTACTACTACAAGCACTACAATTGCCACCTCTTCTACCACTTCTACTACTACAACTACTACTACTACTACTACTACTACTACTACTACTACTACTACTACTACTACTAGTAATGGATGAAATAGAGGTTGCATATTTCTGTGCCTTACTACGTGGAAAAAAAAGACAAATTGAAAGAGAAAACAATATTGGGTGCATCCTTTAATGACCCAAAGATTGCTCAAGGGTCAATTCCGTAGACTCTATGGTGATCTCCGATCTTATCTTAAAATGACTTTCTTGGAATCACCTCATTTTACCCAGGTGCAAATGAGTACCAGTTTGCTGATGAAAGTAGTCTTTGACGGACTATCATCATTCAAGAGGATAATAGAAAGTCAGCATGGCTCGGTGGTACGGTCTTTGCTTCGTACCCGAAAGGCATCAGTTCGATCACCCGCTGATGCGCTGTGTTGCCTTGAGTAAGTCACCTCGCCTAGCTCAATTTGCGGCGCTGCACTGCGGCTAACGCCTGGGTTATACCTCGCCCTAGCTCAATTTGCGACGCTGCATTGCGGCTGACGCCTGGGTTATTCCAGTCTTCCCTTGGAATAGACCCTCGAGAAAAATTTCCCCTATGGGATGAAAAAGGGAATTTTATTATTTTAAATTTTAAACTGTTATCTGTCTGCTCAACGCTACAGCAACATGGATACGTTCCGGATTTATAAGCTTAGGAGGCAAGATGGCCCATGGTTAGAGCGTTGTACTCTGGACTCAGAGGTTCTGTGTTCGATTCCGACCGAAGCCAATTTGTACTTTCTAGAGCAAGAAAATTACTCCAATCACTCACTTCATTCAGGTGTAAAAGGGTACCTGTCAAGCTGGGATAGTAATCTGCGATAGACTAGCGTCCTGTTCAAAGGTTTTCAAACAAATACGTTAATTGTCCACTTCACGCTATTGAAACCGGAATAACTCCTGCACCATTGGCTACAAGGCTCTACAGGAGTTAATTTGTCTTACAATGAGTCCAAGTGGCTCAGAATGACTTACTTAAAAATATTTTCATTGAAAATTCCTGAAATAAATAACGATAAAGATAATTGATCCCACAAGGTACCGAATAGATGTGCGACCGGTTTTAGACACGTTACTGCTGTGTCACAAAGTATGACACTTCTTAAATTATATTTATAAACATACGTTTTTAAATTGCCGAAAATGTTTATGTTGCTATGTCTTCTGTACGTGGTTTCATCACATAGAATTGTTTTTTGAATTGTTCTTGCTTTTTTATATTCAGAATTGAAATAAATAAATAAATCATAACTGTGAAATTGAATGTAAGCTTCAGTTTAATATACGAAAACAGATAAAATGTAGTAGTAGTAGTAGTAGTAGTAGTAGTAGTAGTAGTAGTAGTAGTAGTAGTAGTAGTAGTAGTAGTAGTAGTAGTAGGAGTAGTAGTAGTAGTAGTAGTAGTAGTAGTAGTAGTATTTTTAGTAGTAATATTAGCAGTAATAGTAGGGATGCAGAAAATAAAGGCATTTCAATTTTGACACGGCGCCGCCAAGTCTGGGACTTTTTTGTCCTAGTGCGGAAGTCTGCTATATTTTTCTACTACCACAAACGATATGAACACGGGACTGGGACAGTCCTGTCCCGTTGATTTTGTAGCATTTCACAACGGCTTGGGGCACAACGGGACTGTTTTGTCCCGTCCCAATAGGTGCGGAAGATCTCTCTAAATTCTATATGTTACAGATTTGGGACAGGACTGTCCCGGGACAGTCCTGTCCCAAATCTGTAACATATAGAATTTAGAGAAATCTACCGCACCTATTGGGACGGGACAAAACAGTCCCGTTGTGTCCCAAGCCGTTGTGAAATGCTACAAAATCAACGGGACAGGACTGTCCCAGTCCCGTGTTCATATCGTTTGTGATAGTAGAAAAATATAGCAGCCTTCCGCACTAGGACAAAAAAGTCCAAGACTTGGCGGCGCCGTGTCAAAATTGAAATGCCTGTCTTTATTTTCTGCTTCCCTACTACTACTACTACTACTATTACTACTACTACTACTACTACTACTACTACTACTACTACTACTACTACTACTACTACTACTACTACTACTACTACTATTTCTACTGTTGCTTCTGCTGCGGCTAATGCCACTAATATATTAATACCTACATCCCTTATATTTTGTATTTATTTCCAATTCCATTGTATTTATTTTCCAACAATAGTCCACACTTTATTTTAGTTCACTTTCTATACTGCATTACACAGTTCCTTCCCGCCTACCCCTCTTTTGACATAATTATGTAGGCACCTTTTATAAATTTCTATTGCTCTGTTTTAATTCGCGCTTCCTCACAAAGTAGCATAGAATTTCCTGCCCATCAATGTTTTTGTTTATGCATCTTAACAACGCCACTACCACATTGTCTCATTCGTCTGTAGTTTTTAATTCATCA
This sequence comes from Berghia stephanieae, assembly GCF_034508935.2. Taxonomy (NCBI): domain Eukaryota; kingdom Metazoa; phylum Mollusca; class Gastropoda; order Nudibranchia; family Aeolidiidae; genus Berghia; species Berghia stephanieae. The sequence continues at coordinate 49,093,582 of NC_088360.1, read as the reverse complement.
TGTGTTGTTGATGAAGGGGAAATCCGAAACGTCCATTTTATCTGTTTTCGTATATTAAACTGAAGCTTACATTCAATTTCACAGTTATAATTTATTTATTTATTTCAATTCTGAATATAAAAAGCAAGAACAATTCAAAAAGTAATTCTATGTGATGAAACCATGTACAGCAACATAAACATTTTCGGCAATTTAAAAACGTAGAGTTTATAAATATAATTTAAGAAGTGTCACACTTTGTGACACAGCAGTAACGTGTCTAAAACCGGTCGCACATCTATTCGGTAACTTGTGAGAACAATTATCTTTATCGTTATTTATTTCGAGAATTCTCAAGGAAAATATTTTTAAGTAAGTCCTTCTGAGCCACTTGGACTCATTGTAAAACAAATTAACTCCTTTAGAGCCTTGTATGTAGCCAATGGTGCAGGAGTTTTTCCGGTTTCAATAGCGTGAAGCGGACAATTAACGTATTTGTTTGAAAACCTTTGAACAGGACGCTAGTCTGTAGTCTATCGCAGATTACTATCCCAGCTTGACAGGTACCCTTTTACACCTGAATGGAGTGAGTAGTTGGAGTAAATTTTCTTGCTCTAGAAAGTACAAATTGGCTTCGGTCGGAATCGAACACAGAACCTCTCAGTCCAGAGTACAACGCGCTAACCATGGGCCATCTTGCCTCCTAAGCTTAAAAATCCGGAACTTATCCATGTCTCTGTGGCGTTGAGCAGACAGATAACAGTTTAAACTTTTAAAAAATAAAATTCCCTTTTTCATCCCATAGGGGAAATTTTTCTCCAGGGTCTATTCCAAGGGAAGACTGGAATAACCCAGGCGTCAGCCGCAATGCAGCGCCGAAAATTTAGCTAGGACGAGGTATAACCCAGGCGTCAACCGCAGTGCAGCGCCGCATATTGAGCTAGACGAGGTGACTTACTCAACTGATGCCTTTCGGGTACGAAGTATGCTGACTTTCCTCTTGAATGATGCTAGTCCGTCAAAGATTACTTTCATCAGCGAACTGGTACTTATTTGCACCTGGGTAAAATGAGGTGATTCCAAGAAAGTCATGTTAAACTAAGATCGGAGATCACCATAGAGTCTACGGAATTGACCCTTGAGCAATCTTTGGGTCATTAAAGGATGCATTCAATATTGTTTTCTCTTTCAATTTGTCTTTTTTTTTCCACGTAGTAAAGCACAGAAATATGCAACCTCTATTTCATCCATTACTAGTAGTAGTAGTAGTAGTAGTAGTAGTAGTAGTAGTAGTAGTAGTAGTAGTAGTAGTAGTAGTAGTAGTAGTAGTAGTTGTAGTAGTAGAAGTAATAGTAGTTGTTGTTGTTGTTGTTGTTGTTGTTGTAGATGTAGTAGTCGTAATAGTAGTAAGTAGTAGTAGTAGTAGTAGTAGTAGTAGTAGTAGTAGTAGTAGTAGTAGTAGTAGTAGTAGTGTAGTAGTAGTAGCAGTAGTAGTAGTGTAGTAGCAGTAGTGGTGGTGGTAGTAGTAGTAGTGGTAGTAGTAGTAGTGGTAGTAGTTAGTAGTAGTAGTAGTATTATTATTATTAGTAGTAGTAGTAGTAGTAGTAGTAGTAGTAGTAGTAGTAGTAGTAGTAGTAGTAGTAGTAGCAGCAATAATATTACTCTTGCTATAAGAATATTTCATGATTATATAAATCTTATATAAACAAATCCCATTGTACAGTGTAAAAAATCATTATCGTCATGTTGTATCTTATGTTGATTCATAAAATGTGAATTATTAGAGTTGCAATTGCCTACAAATAAACTTTTGAATCTTGTAAAAATAAAAAAAGGTGTGTCCTGGGACAGTCCTGTCCTAGTGCGGAACCCCTTTTGAATAGAAGTTTTCTCCAATGGGGCAGGACAAATTTGTCCCGGGACAGTTTTGTCCTAGTGCGGAAGGAGTCTTAGGATGTTTGACTATTAAATTGATGCTGTATGACTTTGGGACAAGCCGTGTACGTGTTCCAGTCATGACCGTACGGATTTGGAGTGAGGGGGTTTGGTAATCTACGAGTATTTCGATTTTTTACAAGGTTTACCAATAATAGCTCACATGTCTTTACCTCAAAGCAATAAAAGACATCAATTAATTGAGTTCATTCAGTTTAGTCTAACCTATCCGCATCGAGAGCTGTTAGAATTCGGGGTATAGAAAAAGCGTACGAAATTGGGGCGACCTACCCCACTTTGCAATATACAGTTGAAACCAAAAAGTACACGGAAAAAAAAATCAAATTTGACACATGTAAGCTGAGAGACGCTATTGTGAGGAGCGAATACAGCATCGATCTATACAACAAATACCAAATCCTGGACAGTATACCAGCAGATGATATCAATGCCCTTTGCAGCAATGTGAAGGAGATGATATTGTATACCAGCAATTCAGTTTTGGGACACAAAAGAAAAGAAAGGAAAGAATAGATTTTTGACAACATATGGCGGCAACTCATTGAGGAAAGAAAGATGGCAAATCTTGAAATAGAAGAGCAGCTTCGGATAGGTAGGGAGAGAAAAACTAGGAAGTTAAAAAGAATACTCGCAAAGATAAGAGAGAATACACGGAAGCAGAGGCGCAAGACGCAACACAAACACAACATTCTTTATGTATTTGTATGCATGTATGTATGTATGTATGTATGTATGTATGTATGTATGTATGTATGTATGTATGTATGTGTGTATGTATGTATGCATGCATGTATGTATGTATGTATGTATGTATGTATGTATGTCCCCCGTGTGGTGTCCGGGGTCCCTCAACTGAGAGGGTCAAGAATAGCCCAACGTCAAGCCAGCGTGTCGTAAAAGGCGACTAATGGTGTGTGATTCCCCCATCTTTGAGTCACCTGGTCCTCCAGGTTGGGGGTTGGCAAAGGGTTAACACCCCTTTCCGTTAAACTCAAACCGTTACAGAAACACAGACAGACAAAACACATCCTTTTTTTAGCTTCGGCGACCGAAGAGTTTCTGGAATTACAGAATTTATGAAGGACAACAGACAAAGCCGAAAGGACTCTGCTGACCCGATGACGTCTTCGCCAAACAAGCAGCTTCGAATTGCGTCGTGGAACGTTCGCACCATGTATGAAGCAGGAAAAAGCTCTCAAGTTGTGACTGAGATGAGAAGATACAGGCTGCATATACTTGGAGTAAGCGAAACCCACTGGATACAATCCGGACAGAAACACCTCAAGTCTGGGGAGAAAATTTTATATTCAGGGAGAGGGGACGGGATTCATACACAGGGAGTAGGAATAATTCTAAGCAAGTTTGCCCAGAAGTCACTGAGAGGATGGGAACAATGCGGAGAAAGGATCATCATGGCGTCCTTTACAACACGGTGTCAGAAGATCAGCATGAACATTGTACAGATCTATGCCCCAACAAATGATGCAACAGATGAGGACAAAGATACATTTTATAGTCTGTAGTCTATCGCAGATTACTATCCCAGCTTGACAGGTACCCTTTTACACCTGAATGGAGTGAGTAGTTGGAGTAAATTTTCTTGCTCTAGAAAGTACAAATTGGCTTCGGTCGGAATCGAACACAGAACCTCTCAGTCCAGAGTACAACGCGCTAACCATGGGCCATCTTGCCTCCTAAGCTTAAAAATCCGGAACTTATCCATGTCTCTGTGGCGTTGAGCAGACAGATAACAGTTTAAACTTTTAAAAAATAAAATTCCCTTTTTCATCCCATAGGGGAAATTTTTTTCCAGGGTCTATTCCAAGGGAAGACTGGAATAACCCAGGCGTCAGCCGCAATGCAGCGCCGAAAATTTAGCTAGGACGAGGTATAACCCAGGCGTCAACCGCAGTGCAGCGCCGCATATTGAGCTAGACGAGGTGACTTACTCAACTGATGCCTTTCGGGTACGAAGTATGCTGACTTTCCTCTTGAATGATGCTAGTCCGTCAAAGATTACTTTCATCAGCGAACTGGTACTTATTTGCACCTGGGTAAAATGAGGTGATTCCAAGAAAGTCATGTTAAAATAAGATCGGAGATCACCATAGAGTCTACGGAATTGACCCTTGAGCAATCTTTGGGTCATTAAAGGATGCATTCAATATTGTTTTCTCTTTCAATTTGTCTTTTTTTTCCACGTAGTAAAGCACAGAAATATGCAACCTCTATTTCATCCATTACTAGTAGTAGTAGTAGTAGTAGTAGTAGTAGTAGTAGTAGTAGTAGTAGTAGTAGTAGTAGTAGTAGTAGTAGTAGTTGTAGTAGTAGAAGTAATAGTAGTTGTTGTTGTTGTTGTTGTTGTTGTTGTTGTAGATGTAGTAGTCGTAATAGTAGTAGTAGTAGTAGTAGTAGTAGTAGTAGTAGTAGTAGTAGTAGTAGTAGTAGTAGTAGTAGTAGTAGTAGCAGTAGTGGTGGTGGTAGTAGTAGTAGTGGTAGTAGTAGTAGTGGTAGTAGTAGTAGTAGTAGTAGTAGTAGTATTATTATTATTAGTAGTAGTAGTAGTAGTAGTAGTAGTAGTAGTAGTAGTAGTAGTAGTAGTAGTAGTAGTAGTAGTAGTAGTAGTAGTAGTAGTAGTAGCAGCAATAATATTACTCTTGCTATAAGAATATTTCATGATTATATAAATCTTATATAAACAAATCCCATTGTACAGTGTAAAAAATCATTATCGTCATGTTGTATCTTATGTTGATTCATAAAATGTGAATTATTAGAGTTGCAATTGCCTACAAATAAACTTTTGAATCTTGTAAAAATAAAAAAAGGTGTGTCCTGGGACAGTCCTGTCCTAGTGCGGAACCCCTTTTGAATAGAAGTTTTCTCCAATGGGGCAGGACAAATTTGTCCCGGGACAGTTTTGTCCTAGTGCGGAAGGAGTCTTAGGATGTTTGACTATTAAATTGATGCTGTATGACTTTGGGACAAGCCGTGTACGTGTTCCAGTCATGACCGTACGGATTTGGAGTGAGGGGGTTTGGTAATCTACGAGTATTTTCGATTTTTTACAAGGTTTACCAATAATAGCTCACATGTCTTTACCTCAAAGCAATAAAAGACATCAATTAATTGAGTTCATTCAGTTTAGTCTAACCTATCCGCATCGAGAGCTGTTAGAATTCGGGGTATAGAAAAAGCGTACGAAATTGGGGCGACCTACCCCACTTTGCAATATACAGTTGAAACCAAAAAGTACACGGAAAAAAAATCAAATTTGACACATGTAAGCTGAGAGACGCTATTGTGAGGAGCGAATACAGCATCGATCTATACAACAAATACCAAATCCTGGACAGTATACCAGCAGATGATATCAATGCCCTTTGCAGCAATGTGAAGGAGATGATATTGTATACCAGCAATTCAGTTTTGGGACACAAAAGAAAAGAAAGGAAAGAATAGATTTTTGACAACATATGGCGGCAACTCATTGAGGAAAGAAAGATGGCAAATCTTGAAATAGAAGAGCAGCTTCGGATAGGTAGGGAGAGAAAAACTAGGAAGTTAAAAAGAATACTCGCAAAGATAAGAGAGAATACACGGAAGCAGAGGCGCAAGACGCAACACAAACACAACATTCTTTATGTATTTGTATGCATGTATGTATGTATGTATGTATGTATGTATGTATGTATGTATGTATGTGTGTATGTATGTATGCATGCATGTATGTATGTATGTATGTATGTATGTATGTATGTATGTATGTATGTATGTATGTATGTATGTATGTCCCCCGTGTGGTGTCCGGGGTCCCTCAACTGAGAGGGTCAAGAATAGCCCAACGTCAAGCCAGCGTGTCGTAAAAGGCGACTAATGGTGTGTGATTCCCCCATCTTTGAGTCACCTGGTCCTCCAGGTTGGGGGTTGGCAAAGGGTTAACACCCCTTTCCGTTAAACTCAAACCGTTACAGAAACACAGACAGACAAAACACATCCTTTTTTTTAGCTTCGGCGACCGAAGAGTTTCTGGAATTACAGAATTTATGAAGGACAACAGACAAAGCCGAAAGGACTCTGCTGACCCGATGACGTCTTCGCCAAACAAGCAGCTTCGAATTGCGTCGTGGAACGTTCGCACCATGTATGAAGCAGGAAAAAGCTCTCAAGTTGTGACTGAGATGAGAAGATACAGGCTGCATATACTTGGAGTAAGCGAAACCCACTGGATACAATCCGGACAGAAACACCTCAAGTCTGGGGAGAAAATTTTATATTCAGGGAGAGGGGACGGGATTCATACACAGGGAGTAGGAATAATTCTAAGCAAGTTTGCCCAGAAGTCACTGAGAGGATGGGAACAATGCGGAGAAAGGATCATCATGGCGTCCTTTACAACACGGTGTCAGAAGATCAGCATGAACATTGTACAGATCTATGCCCAACAAATGATGCAACAGATGAGGACAAAGATACATTTTATGGTCTGCTACAACAAGTCATTGACAAGTTGCCAAGGAAAGACATCAACATATTGATGGGAGATGCTAATGCAAAAGTGGGACAGGATAACGTAGGCTATGAAGGTATCATGGGACGTCATGGCATGGGAGAAATGAATGATAATGGTGAGAGATTTGCAAATTTCTGTGCATTCAACAGTTTGGTGATTGGAGGATCAGTGTTCCCCCATAAGAGGATCCACAAAGCAACTTGGGTCTCACCAGATGGTGTGACAGAGAATCAGATTGATCATTTTTGTATCTCTCGTAGATTCAGACGTTTATTGGAAGATGTGACAGTACGGAGAGGGGCAGATGTTGGATCAGACCACCACCTGCTATTGGCAAAGCTTAAGCTCCGACTCAGAAAACACGGGGCCAGATCACATACAAGAAGAAAATTCGAGGTGAATGCACTTGATGGGGAAAAGAATGAGGAATTCAAACTACGATTGAGTAATAGATTCCAACCTCTTACTGAGCTCGAGGAGGACATAGATGTAGAGTCACATTGGGCAAAGATCAAGGAAGTCTACATAACAACTTGCCACGAGGTATTGGGGGTAAAGAAATCGGAACATAAAGAATGGATAAGTCCAACCACCTTGGACCTTATTGAAAAGAGGAGAACAAGGAAGGAACAAGTGAATGCAAGCCGAACAAGGGCTTCAAGACTGGATGCACAAGAGCAGTATCGAGCCATAGCTAAGGAAGTCAAAAGATCTGTGAAGAAAGACAAGGAAGCATTCATGAACAGACTTGCAGAGAAAGCAGAAGCAGCAGCGACTGGAGGACACATGAGGATCCTTTATCAAACTACCAAGACACTTGCTGGAAAATATGGGAAACCAGAGGTACCAGTCAAAGACAAAGATGGGAAAACTATTTTTGGAAAAGAGGCTCAATCTGAACGATGGAGGGAACATTTCAACTGCCTTCTGAACAGACCACCACCAGACAACCAGCCAGAAATTTTGCCTGCAAGGAATGAGATACCAATTAGCTGTGATCCACCATCGATAGCAGAGATTGTGGGTGCCATTAACAAGATGAAAAGGGGGAAAGCTGCTGGACCAGACCAGATTCCACCGGAGGCTCTAAAAGTTGATGCGGAAAGAAATGCTGAGGCCCTGCATCCACTATTTGAGAGAATCTGGAATGACGGGATATTCCCAAAGGATTGGAAGGAAGGACATCTTATCAAGCTTCCAAAGAAAGGGGACCTCAGTAATTGTAATAATTATCGAGGCATCACTCTTTTTTCTATCCCAGGAAAGGTTTTCAACCGTATTATTTTAGAGAGAATTAAGAATGCAACAGATGCTAAACTGCGGGACGAACAGGCAGGTTTTCGGAAAAACCGTTCAACCACTGACCAGATTGCCTCTCTGCGAGTCATAGTGGAACAGTCTATAGAATGGAACTCTCCTCTTATTGTCAACTTTCTGGATTACGAGAAGGCTTTCGACAGTATTGACAGAGCAACATTGTGGAAAATTCTGTTACATTATGGACTCCCTGAAAAGATAGTAAACCTCATTAAGGAAATGTATGAAGGATCAAGTTGCAGGGTTGTACATGAAGATCAGCTTTCTGACAGCTTTGAAATTAAGACTGGTGTCAAGCAGGGATGCTTGCTCTCTCCATTCCTGTTCATCCTTGCCATTGATTGGCTAATGAAGGAAACCTCCAAAGGGAGAAGAAATGGGATACAGTGGACCCCCTGGACACAGTTGGATGATCTGGATTTTGCAGATGATCTGGCTCTTTTGTCCCACACCCAGGACCAGATGCAAGCAAAAACCACAATTATAAACAGCCTCTCGGAATCAATTGGTCTAAGAATTCACCCTGCAAAGTCAAAGGTCTTGAGGATAGGTACGCGTCAAAGGGAGCAGATCAAAGTAAAAGATCAGGAACTCGAAGATATAGACACTTTCTGCTATCTCGGAAGTATAATTGACAAGGATGGAGGCACGGAAGCAGAGGTGAAAGCACGAATAGGAAAGGCACAGGCTGCATTCACATCTTTGAACAGAGTTTGGAGAACTAAAGACATCTCCCTTCAACTAAAGCTAAGACTTTTCAACTCAAACGTGAAGTCTGTCCTACTGTATGGATGTGAAACTTGGAACGCATCACAGGCATGTATAAGGAGGGTACAGATTTTCGTAAACAGGTGCATGCGTAAGCTACTCAGAATAAAATGGATGGATAGAATAAAAAATGAAGAAGTATGGAAAAGAACACAACAGAAACCAGTGGGAGAGGATATAGGAAGAAGACGATGGAGGTGGATTGGACACACGCTTAGAAAGAATGACTCAACTATAACAAAGAAAGTATTGGACTGGAACCCTCAGTGCAGAAGATCAAGGGGAAGGCCACGAGGAACATGGAGAAGAATTAAAGAAGCTGATATACAGAGAAGTGGTAAGACCTGGAATGAGATAAAAAAAAGTTGGCTCAGGATAGAGAAGGATGGAAACTGTTTGTCTGTGGCCTATACCCTGACCCAGGGTGAAAAAGGCAATGATGATGATGATGATGTATGTATGTATGTATGTATGTATGTATGTATGTATGTATGTATGTATGTATGTATGTATGTATGTATGTATGTATGTATGTATGTATGTATGTATGTATGTATGTATGTATGTATGTATGTATGTATGTATGTATGTATGTGTGTATGTATGAATGTATGTATGTATGTATGTATGTATGTATGTATGTATGCATGTATGTATTTATGTATGTATGTATGTATGTATGTTTGAGTGTATGTATGTATTATATACGTATTATGTATGCAGGTATGTATGTATATATGTAATTTGTCAATTATTCTAAATATTTCAATTTGTGAATTTATTGAAAAATATATTTATTTTTTTCATTATTATTGTTGTTGTTGTTGTTGTTATTATTATTATTATTATTATTATTATTATTATTATTATTATTATTATTATTATTATTATTATTATTATTATTATTATTATTATTATTATTTAGCTATATATGGATGGATAGATGGATGAATGCATTTATGTATGTAGTGTATGTAAGTAGTTATGTGAGTAATTATTTTAAGTTTAAATGTATGCATGTATTGTGTGATTGTGTTTTTATGCGCGTGCGGGTTGGTGTGGGTGTCTGTGTGGGTTGTGTGTGTGTGTGTGTGTGTGTGTGTGTGTGTGAATATATTTAATTATTCATTATTATTGTTGGTGTTGTTGTTGTTGTTGTTGTTGTAATTATTATTATTATTATTATTATTATTATTATTATTATTATTATTATTATTATTATTATTATTATTATTATTATTATTATTATTATTATTATTATTATTATTATCATTATTATTATTATTATTATTATTATCATTATTATTATTATTATTATTATTACTATTATTATTATTATTTAGCTATATATGGATGGATAGATGGATGAATGCATGTATGTATGTAGTGTATGTACGTAAGTAGTTATGTGAGTAATTATTTTAAGTTTAAATGTATGCATGTATTGTGTGATTGTGTTTTTATGCGCGTGCGGGTTGGTGTGGGTGTCCGTGTGTGTGTGTGTGTGTGTGTGTGTGTGTGTGTGTGTGAATTCTTTTTCTTGTAGCTTAATAGAAGTTTATTGTGTCATCACTACCGTGTCTTTTATTGTATACTACATATTATATTTTTGTGTGAAATATTATCTCCGTGACAGACATATCACCAAATGGAACCCCTCTACAAGTTTTACCGAATCGTATCCACAAACAAGGGAAGGGACGGAATAGACTTTGTCTCAACCATTGAGGGTAAGTTTATTGATATAATCTTTATTGTCAAAATGGCAATTTGTCATTTGGTTTAAAATGTTTGAAATTAAAAATACAATACAAAGATAGACAGACAAAAATGCATTAATAGAATAAACATCAAAATGATAAATGATATAAATATCTAAATGAAGTTGACGTTTCATAACAGTTTCGAAAACCCAACCATACTCTCTCTCTTACTCACACGCACACTTCCACACATCCTAAACATACACACACACACACACACACACACAAACACACACACAGAGGCATGAAAGCTTGTAAAGTTGTAGAGTTATAACATTGATAATAATGGTCTTCTGTACTGTGTTCTAAAAGTTATCTACGACATGTATACTTCTTAGAATGTTATTTTATTTAATGGATTTTTAACCTTATTTAATCATTTTATTCTTTTCAATTTTGTCATTTTGGTGTTAGCCAGATATTTATTTTGTCCATAAATAAATTTCAGAGGGAAAGTGTCTCCCATTTGCTCAATGCAACTTGGAACACTACACCCTACGGACTCTCTACTCACACACCGACGCCACCGTAACGTTTCATTCACACGCTCACGAAGTGTTTGTACCCCGAAACGTCTATTGTCTGTTCTGCTCTCATCCGAAGCCTCTCCATTTTCACCTTTTTCGCATTTTTACAATCTCAGGCTTCAGTCCGCCCCCACTCCTACTGCTTTCTTTTTAAAGAAGAATGTAATCTAAATGGTGCTGTAATGTATGTGGTTTTTGTTTATTCATCTTAGCAACGCCAATACCACATTGTTATCTCATCCGTTTTATCTTTTTTCGTATATTAAGGGGCGGTTTGGTCTAATTAGTAGGACAATGCTTCAAAAAAATGAATTTTGAGATTTTGGTGGAAAACGATATTTTATTATCTTAGAAATAATATTATCGAAGTCCAGCTTCTTAAAATAGACTATAAAGGCACGGAAAACATAGTCGAAAAGGGTATTGGTAGTATTAAAAGTGTGAAAACCGGAAAGTTATTTTGCTATTTTCTCAATATGTCATTTTTCATTGTATGGGATACTGTGTGATACAATGCTGTAAACGGCCAGGTACTCATGTTACACCTGAGTACGGTGAGAGAATGTAAGTAAAAAAGAACCTTTTCCAAGGACTCAACTATGCGCCGCTCAGAGCGGGGCACGAGTCATGGACCTTCCTGTCCGAAGGCGAGTGTCATATCACAAGATCACATTGCCGCAAGGTGCACATATTTTGCAGGTCCGACAACCGAACGCGAGAAGGCATCCTTCCGTCTCAAGAGACGATGGTTTGCACCCTGTATGGCTTTGGTCTCATCAGTCTTATTGAGAGCAGCGACGGGTGTGACTCAGCAGACCAATCCTTGCATGGCAGTCTCTACCGCAGTTGTTGCACACGTAGTTTGACTGTGTGTTTGGTGTTTGGATCTGCTGCCTCTCTTTCCTCCTTGCTCTCCTCTCCTCAAACTTTTTCTTTCTCCTCTCCTCATCTCTCTTCACTCCCTCCATCATCGCATATCTCCAGCCGCTGCGGTCGTCAGCAAGCGATTCCCATGTGTTTGAGTCGATGCCTCTCAATTTCATGTCTCTTTTGCAGACATCATAGAAGCGCAGACCTGGACGGCCAGTTGGTCGCCGTCCAGAAGCTAGTTCACCGTACGTCCTGTGTACGTGACCAAGCCATCGCAAAAGTCGGTGGCAGAGCATGAGATGCATACTGAGGGAGTTCGTTCTTTCTAGCACTGCATTGTTAGTGAGTCTTTCCTGCCACCTGATGCCTAGAATTCGTCGTAGTCAGCGAATGTGGAAGTTTTCCAGGCGGTTCTCCTGTCGGGCAATGTTGTCCAGGATTCACTGCCGTACAGTAGGCTACTGAATACACATGCCTGGTAGACTTTGTGTTTGGTGTTCAAAGTGAGTTGGTTGTTGGTCCACACTCTCTTGCTCAGTTGTGCCATGACAGCGGCAGCTTTGGCGATGCGCTTGTCTAATTCTGCATCAAGTGAGAGGTTGCTGGTGATGGTTGTGCCCATGTATGTGAAGTGATCAGTGACTTCTAGCTCCTCGTTGTCAATACGAATAGATAAATATATATATATATATATATATATATATATATATATATATATGACTTACTGACTGAAGGCCTTTCGCTTCCTAATCATCCGACCGGGACGCCTCGGCTGCCTCTCTAATCATGTGTCATTTCCTTCCACAGTTCACGGTCTTTTGCTGTGGATTCTAATTCATAAAGTCTTCCTTTGATTTTATTTTTTAAATTATTTTGAAGGCGATATAGGTCTCTATTGAGGACAGTGTGAATTGACGTGGGTGGTCTACCTTGATATTTTTGTGTCCAGATGGGGTGAAAAAAAGTATTCATGGCTTTATTAGCTGGTATATTTTCATCTCTACTGCTGAGTATATCCCAAAACGCCGCCATCTTGCCTCCAGTATTTAAATGGATAAGGGTCTTTCATTGCATTTCATACAGTGTTTTATTGCTTACTTTTGTGGGGTATCGTATATTCATGACTCTTTTCGGTTATTTTCTATGGAATCTGTCTAATCTTTGCTCTTCGGTTCCACTCAGTGCCCATGTTCCGCAGTTGCATATACGCATGGATTTTACACGGGTTGTGTATAATTTGATTTTAGTGTTTATTTTTATTTTATCGTTTCTAATCCATATATGTAATAATTTATTTATTGCAGCCGTCGATAAACTTTGTTTTCTTTCTACGTCTTCCTTGTCTCCTATTAATGATCCTACTTTTTTTCGTGGCTCTCCTTTCATCTTTCTTCCTTGACAGTAATGTTACATCAGTTTTGTCAGTATTAACGGAAAGTTGGTGATTTTGTAAAGCTCTTTGCATGTCATTTACATGGACTTGTTTGTGAATATATATATATATATATATATATATGTGTGTGTGTGTGTGTGTGTGTGTGTGTGTGTGCGTGTGTGTGTGTATTATTGTTTTCATTTGAATAATAAATTAAATCTTCATACAAAAGTTTTGCTTTACAGACATTTAGACATGAGTATCCATTGAGCTTGGGGGTCCCGATAGCTCAGTGGGTGGAGCACTCTCTTCACACGGAAAGGGCCCAAGATCGATCCCGGGAGCAGTAGATATTTTTTTTCTGGTTTCTAATTTTACCAAGCAGTGAATGGGTAGCTGGGTCAGTCATATCTGGCGGAATGTACTTTGCGATAGACTAACGTCTTATCCAATTGCTATTGTCCGTATCATGTTATAGTAACCGGGATAAACCCCGGCTCCATAGACCTAATGGCTCTAAAGGCCTACTTTATCCATTGAGCTCATACAAGAAACCGGGCTTTCCATTTTGCTATGTTTACATAAGCATATGTTTGTGTTTTACAGCATACAACTACCCATTCTTTGCTGTACAGTGGCACCCAGAGAAACCAATATTCATAAGGAAACCTGAACTGGCTATTTCAACATCTGAACATGCCATCAAAGTTGGACAGTACTTTGCGAATTTTTTCATCAGCGAAGGTGATTATAAATAAATAAAGATAAGGTATAAATTCCCTTTATTTATCCCAAATGGGAATTTAGTCTTTAGGGTCTATTCCAAGGAAAAACTAAAATAACCCAGAGCCGCAAACTGTGCTCTGGCTAGGTGACTTGCTCAGGGCATACAGCGATTGTGCTCGGGAGGTGACTTGCTCAAGGCCATACAGCGTAAAGTGTATTCGAACTCATCACCTTTCGGGTACGAAGCAAAGACCGAACCGATAAACCACGCTGCCCCACACAAACAAATACACACCAACACACACACGAACGCACACACACATACACACACACACACACACACACACACACACACACACACACACACAATCGTTCCTCTTTTGACATGTCGGGACTTTTAACTATTCAGACTCACTTAATCCCGACAATGTTTCCACGACTCCGATCTTACGGTACTAAAAATAATGTTTGGCGAACCTACCCAGCTGTGCCTATGATAAGTGCTTTCAGTGGTCAAAGTTGTAATGTTGACTGGCACAAAAGGAATGAGCTCTTAATAGTTTTGAAAAATGTCTTAACTTTGTCACAAGATAGAGAGAGAGAGAGAGAGAGAGAGAGAGAAGAGAGAGAGAAAGAGAGAGAGAGAGGAGAGAGAGAGTACCGATTAACCATCGATGCCACATTCATGTACCTTACCAATGAACATTTCATAAAATGACTCCATATTTTATGTAGGAAATGTATCGAGGGTAGGGTGCAAAATTATCGTATCTTAAAAACGCAACTTTTCAGGAGAGACAAAAAAACTGTTTAAAATTCAAAATAATCCTTGGATAACCGTAAAATTTACTAATCTTATGTAACAAGTGGCGAGAAAAAGGATGGTGGCATTTTTGAGACGATAAATTGCTTGAATTATGGTTATTAAAGTTAAGATAGTTTCAAAGTATTTTATTGGAAACAAGACTACCGTGCGTTGAGATAGGATATTTTGAGGATGATAAAACAGAACTAAAACTATCGTAACTCGGAGTTACGATAGTTTTTTTGCCATTATCACCAAATAGACAAATAATAATATTTATGAGTTACGATACCTGAAACAAGTTCTAGAAGCCATGGGGTTGATTACTCCGGAGTTGTATTTAAGGCTAGAAACGGAATGGTAACAATCATAATTGTATGTCACAACTGGACTGGACGCGAATTGTTGTAAAGGGTAGAGTAACTTCTTTTTCTTAAAATTACTTTTCCACTTCTCCTACTTGCTCCTTCTCTTCCCCTTTTACTTCCAAACTTTTAATATTTTTTTATTCTTCTTCTTCTTCTTCTTCTTCTTCTTCTTCTTCTTCTTCTCTTCTTCTTCTTCTTCTTCTTCTTCTTCTTCTTCTTTCTTCTTCTTCTCTTCTTCTCTCTCTTCTTCTTCTTTCTTTCTTCTTCTTCTTCTTCTCTTTCTCTTCTTCTTTCTTTCTTCTTCTTCTTCTTTCCTTCTTCTCTTCTTTCTCTTTCTTCTTCCTTCTTCTTCTTTCCTTCTTTCTTCTTTCTTCTTTCTTCTCTTCTTTCTTCTCTTCTTCTTCTTCTTCTTTCTCTTCTTCTTTCTTTCTTCTTTCTTCTTCTTCTTCTTTTCTTCTTCTTCTCTTCTTCTTTCTTCTTCTCTTCATCCTTCTTCTTCTTCTCTTCTTCTTCTTTCCTTTTCTTCTTTCTTCTCTTCTTCTTTTCTTTCTCTTCTTCTTTCTCTTCTTCTCTTCTCTTCTTCTTCTTCTTTTCTTCTTTCTTCTCTTTCTTTTCTTCTTTCTTCTTCTTCTTCTTCTCTTCTTTCTTTCTTCTCTTCTTCTTCTCTTCTTCTTTCTTCTTTCCTTCTTTTTCTTCTTCTTTCTTCTTCTTCTTCTTTCTTCTTTCTTCTTCTTCTTCTTCTTCTTCTCTCTTCTTCTTCTTTCTTCTTCTTCTCTTCTTCTTCTTCCTTCTTCTTCTTTTCTTTCTCTTCTTCTCTCTTCTTCTTTTCTTCTTCTTACTTTCT
>NC_088360.1:49070271-49072771 GCF_034508935.2 Berghia stephanieae | reverse complement strand
AGTGACCCACAGAGATACGACGACTTTAGAACACTCATATGGAAAGTTGCAAAGAAAAACATCCCCAGAGGATGCCGAAAAAGTTATATTCCATGTCTCCAAGATGAAAGCAAGAAACTATATGAAAGATACATTGAATCATACAAGGTGGATCCTTTCAGTGAAGAAACCCTAGAACTGGGTGAAGAACTCACATCAATGATAGCCGATGAAAGATCAGAAAGATGGAAGGAATTAATAACCTCCACCAATATGACCCTAAACAGCAAAAAGGCCTGGACTACAATTTCAAAACTGAATAATGACAAAAATACCCAGACAAGAGTGGCTGCAGTAACACCTGACCAAGTAGCACATCAGCTTCTACTGAATGGGAAACCAGCCAAGAAAGCACGAGGCCAACTAAAAGCCCTGAAACGTGAAATGGACAAAGTCTCAAGGATAGTGAAGATCATCTTGACTCTTTTACCCTGGAGGAGCTACTAGAGGCCTTGTCCCATCTGAAGGCAGGAAAAGCATCTGGACTGGGTGGAATCACAACTGAGATGATTCAACACTTTGGCCCGAGAACCCTATCCTGGCTATTGGACCTCTTCAATGTATGCGCAAGGACAAACAGGCTGCCAAGTGCATGGAGGAAAGCAAGAGTAGTCGCCCTACTGAAACCGGGGAAAGATCCAAAATCCAAGAAAAGCTATCGCCCGATCTCCCTCCTGTGCATCGCATACAAGCTATTTGAGCGAATGGTTATGTCCCGCATGTCACCCAGTCTAGACGAACAACTGTCTCCAGACCAGGCTGGATTCCGACCAGGACGGTCAACATGTGGTCAACTTCTAAACCTTACCACAATTCATAGAAGATGGGTTTGAGACAAAACAGGTCACTGGCACAGTCTTCGTCGACCTCACTGCAGCCTATGACACAGTGAATCACAAGATCCTACTCCTCAAAGTGGCTAAAATGATAAAGAATAAGAAAATTGTAAATATTATCCAGTCACTTCTCGAAAACAGGCGCTTCTTTGTTGAAATGGATGGCCGGAAGAGCAGGTGGCGCACCCAGAAGAATGGTCTTCCCCAAGGATAAGTGCTGGCTCCAACACTTTTCAACATATATACAAATGATCAGCCTGAGTTCCCAAATATCCGCCGATTCATATATGCTGATGACCTATGCCTCGCAACACAGGATGTGTCCTTCCAACCAATCGAGAGCAGACTGACAAATGCCCTAGACACCCTTACAAAGTACTACACTAAAAACTCGCTGAACGCCAACCCAGGGAAAACACAAGTGTGTGCATTTCACCTCAACAACCACCAAGCCCACAAAAAACTTAACATCAAGTGGAATGGCCAGACATTAGAGTACAACTACCACCCAGTGTACCTCGTAGTGACGCTTGATCGGACTCTGTCCTTCAGAGAACACGTGAGGAAGACCAAGGCAAAAGTGTCCACGCGTAATGCCCTCCTTGGAAAGCTGGCAAACATGAACTGGGGAACTGACCCTAAAACTCTAAGGACCACAGCATTGGCCCTCAGCTACTCAACTGCGGAGTACTGCTCAGCTGTATGGGCCCGATCATGCCATGCCTCCAAGCTAGACTCCGAGCTCAACAACGCCTGCCGGATCATAACGGGCCAGCTGAGAGCAACACCATTACCACTGGTCTACCGTGCAGCAGGAATAGCCCCACCACACATCCGGAGGGAAACTCATGCCCAAATACAAAAATACAAACAGGAAATGGACCAGACACACCCCTTCATGACCACAATTGCCCCAAAAGCAGGCTCAAATCAAGGAAAAGCTTCCTCACAGTAGAGAGCCTTCACCCAGACCACTCAGCATTCTTCCGCCTGGACAAATGGGTAGAATGGGACAAGACAGCAAACGATGCCCTCCAGCCCCCAACAGAAAAGCTCCCAGCAGGCACAGACCTCAAGAGAAAAGAATGGGTGGCGTTGAACGGAGCTAGAGCAAAAGTGGGAAACACCGCCACCAACCTCTTTAAATGGAAAATTTCAACGGGCACTGTGTGCCCATGCGGTCACCCCAGACAGACCATGGACCACATCCTGTCTGAATGCTCGCTGGGACCTCACTGCACCAATGCTGACCTGAGGGAATGCAACCAGACTGCCGGGACTGGCTGACTCACTGGCGCGACAAGATATGATGACTGTCCTCCGCTTTTATTTTAATACAATTGACTTAATCACCATAAATGATACGTTGCTCCGTGATCAGAGTTATAATGCTGAAATATCGCAAAATACATGACTCCATAATAAGGATTTTGAAAAGTGTCTTGATTTTGTTACAAGTCAATTCAATTTATTCAATGTATTTACTTTTAGGCGTTCACCAATAAATTTGATGACAACATAATATTATAAAAGAGAGAGCGTACCGATTAACTATGGACGCCATATCTTCCTGCTGCTCTAGGCCTGGAGCTTTTCAATAAAGAAAATTCGTCGTTAAGCGATGG
>NC_088360.1:48985271-49067771 GCF_034508935.2 Berghia stephanieae | reverse complement strand
TCATTTGTAGTTAATTTTGAGAGTTGATACCTATTTACAAAAATTATAATTTCTGTCTTGTCATAATTAAATTTAAGATGGTTTAGTTTCATCCAATCCTTTATGTTAGCAATGCAATTTTCCATAACAGATACTACTCGTACTACTACTACTACTACTACTACTACTACTACTACTACTACTACTACTACTACTACTACTACTACTACTACTACTACTACTACTACTACTACTACTACTACTACTACTACTACTATACTACTGCTACTACTACTACTACTATTACTACTACTACTACTACTACTACTACTACTACTACCACTACTACTACTACTACTACTACTACTACTACTACTACTACTACTACTACTACTACTACTACTACTACTACTACTACTACTACTACTACTACTACTACTACTTACTCTACTACTACTACTACTACTATACTACTACTACTACTATACACTACTACTACTATACTACTACTATACTACTACTACTACTACTACTACTACTACTACTACTATACTAACTATTACTACTACTACTACTACTACTACTACTACTACTACTACTACTACTACTACTACTATTACTACTACTAACTGTTGCTACTACTAAAACTAATACTATACTCCGTTCCACAACCAGTGTACACGCTTTGACGTGGATAACTTCACAACCTTTTGATGGATTTTAATGATAATTAAATGGCTCAAAGACTCGAATTGTTAGTGACATTAAGCCGGTTTTTTTTGTTTGTTTGTTTTTGTTTTGTTTTTTTTTTTTTTTGCTTAACATTTAACATTAACAGTTAACATTTTGATGTTTTAGTGAATTCTATTGTGATAATGATAGCTAAACTCGCCCACAGGCATGACAAGGGGTTTCCATTTCACGGGATTCATGTGTACTGCTCACTATTATTGCCATCTTGAGTTCAAAATGACACAGCAAAATGTACATTTTGTACACAATTGACATAAACAATGGGAGCGATCTATAGTAACTTTCCGTGTGCTCGAGGTCATTGGTCACATTACAAAATGTGCTCAAAGTGACCCACATAGTGAAAAGTGCTCACAGCTTTCGAAATATCTAACATCACGATTGGTCATTTTGTTCAGTTTGACACATGTGTATGTTTACAACTTTGACAAACAAAGCAGCGTGTTTACATTTTAAAAGAAATATCCAATCGTTGTACAGCAACAAATCATGTGATTGATGACTTGGTTGGACGAAAACCTGAATATAGATCGCTCCCATTGTTACAACTTAATATTTGATAGCCAGGGGCATATTTGCTCTTCTCTGTGAATTATACTTTCATAAAAACTGATTTAAAAAATATGGATTAATCATGCACATGGGAAAATGTACAAGTATTTCACCAGAGAGGCGAAGCGCGGAATTCTTTTTCATAGCATGCGGCGAATAGAAGTATGGCTTTAAACCAGGAACTCAGAAGGGAGAGGTCAAATTAATAAATGTTTATGTCATTTCGCATAAATACATTCAAAGCGCCTCCACCCCCTTCCAGCGAACATAATTCAAGAATGGCGAACACGTAGCGTAATCGATGGGTGACTTCGTGACATGTCTTTGCAAAATTCGGTGCACACGGGGCTTGGAACGTGGCCTTCGTTATGTTATAGCCTGACACTGAAACACAAAAAGACAGGCATTTTGACGTCATTATTTGTTTTTTGCACCGCCTAGTGAGTTGTCGTTAGTAGAGCTCAAGGAAACAAATGGTCCCATTGGTTGAATTATTGAATACAACTCACGATTTGTTTGTTTTGTTTTGTATTTTTGTGGCATTTTGACGTAATTTTTTTGGTCAGTGTCAGGCGATAAGTTAACGATGGCTACGCTTGAAACGGACTATAACAAAACAAAATCACTTCCACATAGCGGTATCACAATTTTTTTTATATATCAGCATCAATCTGTCCATCTCCTAATTAAATATCATATAAAGATATTCTATCGTACACCACCAAATCATTCCTCTCTCAGCCCCGGTAAAATAATTCCGATTGGAACGTATAACCAAAGTTTCAAAGTTTCAAAGTTTATTTAATCTTAGGCTTTCGCCAATAATTCATGCAATTTGATGACAACATACATGAAAGTGAGAAAAAAAAGGTAAATGGAACTAAAGAATAAAATGATACCAATAATAACCACAAAAATACGACATGACAACTGTAATACAACTAATACTTACAATAATAATAATAATAATAATAATAATAATAATAATAATAATAATAATAATAATAATAATAATAATAATAATAATAATATAATAGTTAAAATAACCCTCTATTGATTGTTGCTTATTCTGTGCATCCAGGAAAAGCGATATGCATAAGATGCTATTCAACGAAAACTATGATTTAGTTTGCTTCATGATAAGGATCATAAACTGAAAATAAAAGCCCACATCAAATGAAATGCAACCGACAACGCGGCAAGCCACGAATCAAGTCAACATAAGCTTATCATTTCTTGTTTTAGACGGAGTTCTTAGAAAATTATTTATTTAGCTGTAAATCAATCTACAGGAGCTTCAAGATATAGAAGGAACGAAATTGACGTCGCACAGCTCTTTGTTATTATTTTAAACAGCCATGTTAATGATTGGTTCTCACTACTTCTATCAGACTATAAACATTCAAGGTTACACGTAGTTTTGTGTGCTGGTACGTTATATCCGGCTGGTGGGTATTGTGAGTATTTTACCTAAGCGCATAGCATCAATTTACATTATCTAAGGATAATGCCAATTTCTTTCCTTCCTTATTGTTTCCCATTTTATTGATGCTTTGCATTAAGGTCGCTGGCCAAAATAAACATACCAACACACAAACATGTGTAGTCTTTAACGTTTATAGTCTGAAATATGTAACTTAGTGACTAATAATCACTAACATGCTGTCTTGAAATAATAACAAAGAGTTGAGTGACGTCATCTTCGTTTCGTTTATGACTGCAGAGGAATAAAAAATAACTCTAAACCCTCAACGTCGTCATTACCAACAGGAATAATAAGCCCATGTCAAATTATGTAAATTTATAGTCCGTTTATCAGAGGTCATAATATATCGTATATGTGATGAATGAATGTCATTATAAAACGTTTACACCACAGTAACTCAATTTTATTTGACTTGATTATTATAACTATAATTTCAATAGAGTTAGACATGTCATAGCTGCAGTTTTATTCAGGTACTTCGTGTCGTTATACAAATTATGATGTGCATCAAATCGTTAAAAAGCCTGAATTAACTTAAATAAAATTCATAATTCAATGAATTCATCTTTTTTGGCTGTCTCCCTCTGGAGCATAATTCTATTTTTTATTGCATTCTTTTTGAACAAGAAAAGGGAGGAAAGCAATTTGATATAGAAAAATAAATATTTTTTTAAAAATTTAAACCAAAAAAAAAAAAAAAACAAGAACAAAAAACAATTAAAACTGAAGAGTTGAAACAAAAAATAAAGAAAAAAGGACAAAATAAAATCTAATCAAAATGACCAAACAAAAATATTAAAAAGAACAAAACGAATAATAATAAAAAAGAATCAATCAAAACTTAAAAAAAAAAAAGAAAATGTGAATCAAATTCTCTCTAAAAAACTATAAACTTTCAATTTTACACATAGCTTTGTGTATTTGTAGGATTGATTTGGCGGTTAGAAACGGTGTGTATTTTATTCAAACACAACCCATCTGGCACCTTCGTAAGTACACAATGAATGATGTGTATATATGTGTGTGTGTGTGTGTGTGTGTGTGTGTGTTTGTGTGTGTATGTGTTCATTTGTGTCTGCATTTTAGTTGTGTTTTGATTAAATCAAATTTATAAGCATTAATTTTATCACTTTTATGTCATTGTAACGCGTCCAGAGCCTGTTTTATGGATGCTATGCGTCTAGGTAAAATACACACAATATCGGCCAGCCGTATAAAACGTACGAACTCACAAAACTATGTGCAACCTTAAATGTTTATAGTCTGATTGATATAGAAGGAACGAAATTGACGTCACTCAGCTCTTCGTACTTGTCTTTAGCCAGCCATTTTTATGAGTAATTTTCACTAAATTCTATCAATCAGACTACAAACGTTCAAGGTTACACCGGAGACAAAAATGGAAATATGGGAAAAGGAAACTAAGGGGCTCCTTCCGTATGTAGGTGTTCAATGTCATGTCGTAAAGATAGCATTTGAGAATTGATGTTATGTGTTTGAATAAAATACAGACCATTTCTGCCTGCCATTCGCACAAATACACATAGGTTTATAGATAGTATGCAGATGACGTCACTCAGGCCTTTGTTATTGTTTTTGCCATCCGCGTTTGTGAGTTGTTCTCACTAAACTGTATTAACCAGACTATAAAAGTTCACGGTTACACAGATTTTGTGTGTTGGTCCGTTATACTTCCGGATGGCAATGTTGTGAACTCCTTGGCCAAGCGCATTCTATTTATAGTCAGAGAATTTCGTAAGTAGAAATCTCCTAGCTGAATATAAAAGCTGTGAAAACCCTTGCCACATTCAAATTGTATTTATTTACATAAAAACATTATGAGAGAGAGGATGTTTAGTTTACCGACCCGTCACTTCAGAAGTTTCGCGTCTCTATTGATGCTATGTGTTTATCCAAAAGCTCATAAAATCCGTCAGCCGGAAATAATGTACCAACACAAAACTATGTGTAACCTTAAACATTTATAGTCTGATTGATAGAATTTAGTAAGAACTACTCAAAAAAAAAAGGCTGTATAAAACAATAACAAAGAGGTGAGCTACGTCAATTTAGTTCTATCAATATCGCTGTCTCCAGTTACAGACAGTTTTGTGTGTAATTAGTAATTAGTAAATAATGAATTTATATAGCGCCTAAACATCCACGTTTATCGTGCTCTGCGGCGCTTTACATAATAAAAATAAAAATGTTTAAAAACAACAAAATTGAAAATCACGACACGACATGATAATTAATAAGCATGCATACAAATACAAAATCTAAGCAACATCCATTTCATGAAAAATAAGCCTCACGGAACAACTCAGTCTTCAGACATTTCCTGAAAGATGATAAATTTTCACAGGACTTTGTCCGAGGACTAAGTGCGTTCCATAGGCGTGGAGCTATGAATGAAAAGGCTTTTTCACCGAAAGTGGATTTTGAGGTGGTAACTTTTAGAAGTTGGGACTGAGATGATCTTAAATTTCGAGTGGGTTCATACTTTTTAATCAGTTTCTGCAAATATTCAGGTGCCAATCCATCCAGACATCTAAAAACATAGCACAATATCTTAAAATTCTATCCAATACTTCACAGGAAGCCAGTGCAATTCCTGGAGAACTGGTGTTATATGATCTCTTTTTTTTCGTTAATTTTATAAGTCTAGCCGCTTTATTTTGAATGTTTTGCAGTTGATGAATTAATCTACTTTGACAACCAATGAGAAGGGCATTGCAATAATCTAATCTGCTAGTAATAAACGAATTAACAAGCATCTCTGTAATATCTTCATCAATATAATGTCTGACTCTTCCAATGTTTCTAATGTGGTAGTTACAACATCGGCATATTTTTTTAACATGATCTTCCATGGATAACCCTTGATCTAAATACTCCCCACTAATGTTGGTACATACTATTCTGCTGGCGGATGTTATGAGTATGTTGGCGAAACACATAGTATTAATAATTTTGTGAGAACTATATTATAGATAGAACGAAGTTGACGTCACTCTGGTCTTTTTTCTTGCTTTTTGCCATCCACGTTTATGAGTAATTCTCACTAAACTGTATTAACCAGACTATAAACGTTCAAGGTTACACATAGTTTTGTGTGTTGGTCTGTTATATTTCCGGATGGCAATGTTGTGAGCTTCGTAGCCAAGTGCATACTATCTATAGACATTTAGATAACCACGCCTCTTGGACAGTCGTCATGATGTAAACGATGGCAGTGATTGGTAAACATAGCGAACTCCACACGTTTTACTTTCGATGGTATGTGTCTATGTAAAATACCCACTGCTCTACCACTTAATCAATAGATAGTTCGAAGATGACGTCACTCAGGCCTTTGTTATTGTTTTTGCCATCCGCGTTTGTGAGTTGTTCTCACTAAACTGTATTAACCAGCCTATAAAAGTTCATGGTTACACAGAGTTTGTGTGTTGGTCCGTTATACTTCCGGATGGCAATGTTGTGAACTCCTTGGCCAAGCGCATTCTATCTATAGAACCAGCATAGAAAACTATGTGTAAACTTAAACGTTTGAAATGTGATCGAGAAAATCGTGTGATAACTAGTCACCCATTTGGCGATATGAAAACAATAACAAGGATAAGAGGGAGGTCGATTTCATTCACGTTGTTGTTAATAGACAACCAACCATGCTTGTCCGGGCACAAATTCTGTGTTTTGGTTGGTCAAACATCTCCTGGTTAAATTTTAAAATGGCTATCAAAAAACAATAAAGAGCTGAGTGATATCAATGTCGTTCCTTCTATAGATAGAATGCGCTTGGCCAAGGAGTTCACAACATTGCCATCCGGAAGTATAACGGACCAACACACAAACTCGGTGTAACCATGAACTTTTATAGTCTGGTTAATACAGTTTAGTGAGAACAACTCACAAACGCGGATGGCAAAAACAATAACAAAGGCCTGAGTGACGTCATGTGCATACTATCTATACAGCGGATAAGCTGCGCTAAGCAAATGTGCATTATTATTATTATAATTATAATAATAATAATAATAATAATAATAATAATAATAATAATAATAATAATAATAATTATTATTATTATTATTATTATTATTATTATTATTATTATTATTATTATTATTATTATTATTATGAAGAAGAAGCCTTCCAAGTTTCAAATCTATATATAAATAGTATGCGCTTGGATAAGAAACTCACAACATTGCCATCCGGAAGTATAACGGACCAACACACAAAACTATGTGTAACCATGGACATTGATAGTTTGGTTAATACAGTTTAGTGAGAATAACTCATAAACATAGATGGCAAATAAAAACAACAAAGACCTGAGTGATGTCAACTTCGTTCTATCAAGAGATAATAATATTATCATTTCACTCTCTCTCTCTCTCTCTCTCTCTCTCTCTCTCTCTCTCTCTCTCTCTCTCTCTCTCTCTCTCTCTCTCTCTCTCTCTCTCTCTCTCTCTCTCATGAACAAATGCAACAATTTTACACACAGTTGAATTCTTTCAGCCCTTGTTGATATTGTTTTTAAACCGCCAGTTGGGTGACAAATTCTCATTAAATTATCTCAAGCAGACTATAGATAGTATGCTGATGATGTCACTCAGGCCTTTGTTATTGTTTTTGCCATCCTCGTTTGTGAGTTGTTCTCACTAAACTGTATTAACCAGACTATAAAAGTTCATGGTTACACAGAGTTTGTGTGTTGGTCCGTTATACTTCCGGATGGCAATGTTGTGAGCTCCTTGGCCAAGCGCATTCTATCTATAAATGTTTATGGTTACACACAGTTTTGTGTGTTGGTGCGTTTGACCTGGCAGGCATTGTCGATGAACTCGTGCATTTCAAGAATAAACAGATTCTTACACTCTATTCAGGTTATATAATTTGTAGATGACTTCTTTCTCAGCGCCACGTGTTACATGGTATTTATTTCAAGAGATCAGTTTGCCTGTCTACCATAAATCACTTTTATGACCAACGTCAAAGGTGTACACTCTACATTGCATATTTAGAAAGATATTGGAGAAATTAAGTGAGAAACAGTCCCGACCTGCTTCGTGATACTTATTACAAAATCACTTGGACTGTCTACTATAATATACTTCTCTGACAACGTGAAAGGTCTACAATTTATGTTATATATTTAGAAGGAAATTGGGAAAAAATTAAGGGAGAAACAATCCCCGGCAGGTAAGAAAATCTTTTATCCCGTCATATTTAAACTATTGTCGTGTAAAATTCTGCCTTGCAATATTAATTTATCTACATAATGATGGAAGTCATTGAAAATCGAACTGGCGTATTATAAAATTGTCCCTTGCCTCCGAGGTAAAGCATGGGCTATAAATGAGAAGAGCATCAAAATTTGTTCAACCATTTCCTATAAGGTTACTTTAATTAAAAGAAATAAATTGTTCTAAATAATGTGTAAAAACATTGACAATGAACTTACAAAGAAAAAACTTGGTTGACATCCTCTCATTTTTGGGGAGGACTTCCGTAGTTTCACAACACTTATTATATTAGTTAATCTTCTAGCCATTATGGACTCTCAGTTAGATTCAATATCCAATAAATATGATATTCAAGTTTCATTTCCATAAGTGGTGTGATTTTTCTAATTTCAAAAACAATTTGCTGAGTCGATTAACGTTTGCGACTTCGGCCGACGCCATTATACTTATTGCGTCCCCCATCAGTTTCGATATTGCTAGTGATGGCAAACATAGTTTCAGGTATAGTATCATAGTATCTACCCCCCCCCCCCCCCCCCCCCCCTTCCCCAATAATTAAAAAAATCCCCTTTAGGCGTGCCTTCCAACGTATTGTCCCTGTGGCGGTGAATTCATCCGTCCACACAAATACTTTCTACACTGCCAACTTTTTCATTCGGGAGAAAGTCCATAATATGCGTCCACCACTTTCATTCATTCATTACAAGCAATAAATATAACGTATAGTTGCTAACCGAATGTTTATTTATTCAATGAGAAACAAACTGACCTCTATTAAGCCACCGAGACGACAATCTTTCATTGTATAAAAATTTCTAGTCGAGCGAATCTTGTACAGCAATCTTGCCTTGGGCATGACAAACAACCCTCACCATTTTTCAATAAGACCCTAATTGTAGATGCAAACTTTGATATAAACTAGACCAGTTCAGTTACTTTGCATCTACGAATACTTAGTAGGTGGCGGACACGTATGGAATTTCTCCCATTTAGTCTTTACACGACGTTTTTGTTTCTCATATGCTTGGCTGTCTCTTTTGGTAATTGGATTCAATAGTCTGATGTCACGTCGCCCAGCAACGGCGGCCATCGTGGTTCTAAACAAAGAAAATCGCTACTTTTTATTCTTCTTGCTGGCTAGAACTTTTCATGTTTTGTGATCAGAATAAGTAAAAGTCAAAACATGATCAGATTTGTTTTGTTTTTTTTCTCCTCTGGATAAGCTTTTATGCTCGTCGGAGAAATATTTCATAAGGGCGTCCGCCATTGTTCCGATAGTTTAGTGCCAGTTACTAAGTTACCATGCGTCATTATGAGGGAAGTGACGTTACGACTGTTGAAGCGTATTGGAAAACGGCCCCATGGATTCTCTAAAGAGACGATTTAACTATTTAAAAAAGTAAATGCATTATCCATATATTTGCGTTAATCATAATGGATTGTCTCGATAGCTTAAGAACTTTCTCGTGATTATAAATGGTGTCCTTAGGGTGCAGTCAAAAGTAAAGTTGCTTTTTTTCTTCTGAATCCTGTTATACGGCAGTGGTTTGATAGGTAGGTTCGATAGAATTGGCGGAAAGTAATTTGTGATAAAACTACTGGTCTATCCAAATTGTAGAAAGAGATTGTTAGTGTCCATTGAACTTTTTATTCTCGTATGCCTTTGGAGACCCGAAGATGGTATTCGCTTCTTTTTATTTATTTATTTATTTATTTTTTTTTTTTTGAGTTACCTTTTTAATGTAGAGTTACAGAGGGCAAAGTCTCTTCTCTATGGGTTGAGTATTTTCTGCATCGCGGCAGTATATGCTCTGCCTCTTTCTCCGGTGGCTGTTAGTTTCCTGTGTCTGTGCATATATGCTTAAGTCTATTGTGGTCAGTCCTAAGGCGGAACAGGATCACTTGTCTGAGCAGCTGCAGCATGTGGTAATGATCTGAACGCATTGGTGATGTCTAGTATAGAGGCTCTTAATTGTGCGTTTTGTCTTGTTGAAATTATGCGGCATGTTATGTGAACGTTTTTTTAAAAGACTTACTCTATAAAAACCGAGTTTACTCAACCGACCACATGACTCTGAAAGACTATAATACAGTTTGTTTCGAGATCTGTCCTGGTGTCGAATTAAATATATCAGAATAATTAATTTTGATTGGATTCAGTTCTGTTCCTTATTTAAAATAGTGCGCTTCTCCAAATTTTTGTCGGTTTTGAATATTATATACTCTTTATCAAAAATAAGTATATTTATAACCAGCCTCATTTTAAAAATTTTGAAACGTAGCGGAAAGCCCGTTTGGCTATTACTTTTTAAAAATTGTTACACGTTATCTTCAAGATTTTGTTTTTATCTCAAAAACATGTGCTTTTAATGAAGAGTGAGACTATTCAATTTTGCTACTTTAGTGTGACTAGGCGCCTGCTTCAATGTGCCCACCCATACGATTGCGTGCTTCTGAATTAGGTCCTAGCATTGTCAATGAATATTAGAATGATTTCAGACTATGCTTTTGACCTGGAAGAAGTCGAGAAAGACTGCAAATGTAAGATTTTTGCCTTACGTGCTATACGTAAAATGTGGGATACAATAGGGTTAATACAAGTGCATATCATTATCATGGAGGAAAATTGATTTTAAAACAAATAGATAACGATAAAACCAGTTCGTATTATTTAAAACATCCACACGGCGTTATGCTACGTTTCTAAATAAAAACCGAGGAAGATATCAAATGTATAGAGATCTATATAGATTCACTTTTTTTTTTTTTTTTTTTTGTAACTCTTAGAAATTGAAAGTTCGTTCCTACTCAACATAAGTTTTATATACTTGGTGTAGTCCTAACCTACCCGTTTCGGAAGAAAAGCACGCCTTGTGCATCATATATTTTCTATCGTGAACGAAACGCTCTGCAAGCAGGGAATGACCTGTTAAGTGTCACTAACTCTGAAAATATATAGTAACATTGTAATATCGTGAATCAAAATGTTTTGTTTTGATAGCTTTAGGCATTTTAGTTGAGGTATTGTGATTAAAATGGAAGAAATTCAATGGGTGTTTTTTTTTTCAAGAAAAAAAAAATTACAATTGTAAATGAAAATGTGGCAGTTCATTCTAAAAATCATAATTCAGCTTTTATATAGCGCAATATCTACTAAACGTGCTCAAAGCGCATTACAAGTCGTCTCTGGCCAACAGCAACATTTAACATGTAGGACGGGACATGACGCCTGTTAAGCAATATTACAAAATTTCGGACAGAGACAACGCTGTTAAGGGGCAGGTGACGGCCTACTCATTTCACACCTGACTACGGTGATACAATAATATTAATAAAGAGCCTTTCCAAGGACTCAACTATACGCCGAGCGAGGCTCGAACCCAGGACTTTCAGATCCGAAAGAGTGTCATACAAGACCACATATAGCCGCACTATCACGATGGGACTGACGTCAAACAAATACAGTAGGACTTAATGAAAAAAAGAGTCCTCTGAAGCAACTCCTGTCTGTTAATCGAGAATACGGATTTTAGCAATTTCTAATATCAATAAATTATTATTGAATAATGAAAAAAAAAAATTAAAAAATTAAAAAAAAAAAAAAAAAAAAACCACACATAGGGTAGAATCGGGTAAGTTCGCCGACGGGGAAATTCGCCGCGACCCTCCACCCCCAAGAAATAATGCTTGGTGAACATTTATCCTTACACCCCTCACGTTGGAATAGTCCATATTCAAAAGACAAGATGTGAATGTACGTATTGCTTCAGTTTGAAGGAAGCAAATGAGAAATCTTTTAAGAGTTATAGCACTTCAAAATGACATGTAGTAATCAAGATGTTGTGACATCCTTGACTTTTTTATTGTAACGGCAACCCTACACTAACGTTCCCCTAGTTTGTGCAGTTGAATGTGAAGGCCCTGGTCACAAAATCAATGTTGTATTGACTTTGTGGTCATCCATATCCATTTTATTTTCATTATCAGTGTATATTATCATCAGAAAAATATTTCTAAAAATTGTAACAATATTTCAAAAATCTATAATTTCGGGTAAATTCACCGGTACTCTCGGGTAAATTCGCCGCACATCACTATCATCATACTATAATTATTCCAAAGACGATTTTAGTGTGCAATAGACGCTGTGCGTTAGCACTAAAATATAACTAAGTTAAGAAAAGTAAATAATAAATATGTAAGTGGGTTTAATAACCACAAATCAGTCGACTCGGGTATGGATGGGCAGCAGGCTATGATCTTGTGATTGGCATTGTAATGTATCCACAGGAAGGCACTTTACATACATCATTACACTCGATTCAAGTGCCAGTAAATATGTGTTAATATTGCAGTATTGGATAATGTAGAGAGATTTGAGGACAAGAAGAGTTTAAGAAATGGAAATTGTTCCTCATATTGTCTTGTAGGGAGAAAAACTAAGTACAAAATCTCGCGGCGAAGTTACCCGCCAGTGGCGGCGAAGTTCCCCGACGTGCGGCGAATGTACCCGACAACAGTGGCAGTTTTAAAAGGACTTTTGTGAATAAAATACAATATAAATCTACGTTAACACTTCACAAAAAAATAATTGATTGGCCAGGTAAACTTATTGTCAGTGTTTGGATTGCCCAATTGGCAAATTGGCCTCCCACGGCAGGCCAGAAGTGAGACAGTGAAAAAACGGCGAAATTACCCGATTTTACCCTACAATAGAGCAGTAAAGTTAGGTGCCCCAAACGTAAACAATAACAAGTTGCTAGTGATTTCCGTTAGGGACCGGAATAATTTACGCACAATATAGGTCTCCCAATTTTGTAGTTTGAGTTGTAGGCAATACACTTTCAGTATTGAAAATATGTTTACATAAAATCTAACAGTTGCAGAAATAATAATATAAGGCTAAATTATTATGAAAATCAGGCTCCGAATAATTCTCGTTTTGTTCACACCAGCGCAATAATTTGCTCTGGTCTAAAAATAGATAGACTGTAACTTTTGATAAATTTTAGAAAATTTTACCTTTTGTTCCATAAAATATCCATATCTAGACATTATTTGATGCATGATCGAGTATTTATGAATATGTGTTTCTTTTGCCACCTAACAGCCAAATTTTAAAGGTTATTTTTTTCTATTATTTACATTGGAACGTGAGCTGTCAAGACAGGAACATGTGGTTTGCCACGTGCTTCTCGACCTTTGTTTACGTTTGGGGCACCTTACTTTACTGCTCTATACAAAAATGCGAATTCGACATCCATATCTTTTCGGCTTATCAAGATTTCGTATTGTTACGACTTGTAAATTAGGCTACCAAGGCAAGGAATTTTTCCCCAAAAGCTTGCTCTCAAACGTTATTCCTTATATTATGGTGGCTTTACTACGTCTAATATATTTTATATTTAATACTAGATATTTTGGTTTTGTTTCTAACATGCCAGACCTACACCTCCCCCTTCAACATCCCCGGCCTTTCTCTGTAAAGTTATTAATTTGATCTTCAAATCAAATCTTAAAGAAATCCTGCGGATAAGAAAATTTTCTCATATTTGAAATCGTTATTGTCAAATTATGTTTATCTTTATTTATCTAAAGAAAATAGCAGTTGATCACCAAACTGGGACATTATCTGAATTCTAACATCTGGCATATCATTTATGAGTTTTTCAAATATTTTGATCATTAATTAGATATTATGTTACTATAAAAACGAATCAGATAAAGGAGTGGATCTACGTGTACCTTTGTTGATAAATGAGCCCGCCTTTTGATTTATATTGAGTAGGACAATGCTGGATGTATTTTTCTGCGCAAGAGACATCAAAACTACAAATCAACTCCTTTAACATGTTTTGTACAGTAATGAAGGCGGAACATATCTCTGTGCCTACCTAAAGCCCTTAGTTTATCCCAGTTTTATTGCGTCAGAGGGATAGACCCAGCTACCTCAATCACTGCTGGGCAGGTTCCTCCTATGCGTATCACGCAAGATCATCAACGCAAGAAGACGATGTTTTTGCACTAAGGAAATCCTATTTGTGTGGAAATTCTGTTTAAGAAATAGAGAACTAAGAGTCAAGTCTTTTCAATTTGTAATCTGTTCTTTGTTTCAGCACCCTCGTACAAAACTCTACCTGCTGCTGCTTACCATCAAAGAGACTGGAGAAATTTGTAAAAAAAAAAAAAGAATGGGTCCATCAGACAAAAGTAAGGTCAACAATATAGAGGCTGTCGTTTTCATATATGCCCGACTATCCCATGGAAAGGATAACGATCAAGTAAGTCTCCAACATTTACATTTGTAGCCCATCGCGTGAAAACCGTATTCTGTCGGGGTAAACCAGATGCCAGTAAGAGATTTTAAAGTCAAGATAGGTCTAGAAATGTGAGATTTTAGTTTATTCTCATTTAAGAAACATCAATTCTCATCAAAACAAAGTCAATATTTTTGACTGTGCATTCAATCCAAATATCAAAATCACCCGACATAAAACCGTTTTGAAGCGATGAATCACTTTTTTATCTCCTCTTACCATTTTCTATCGTAGTGTTTTTATGCACCTCTGTTGACGGTGTATCTTAACACCTCCATCACGCATATGTGCATCCCACCCAATGTCATCAGCGATATTGTGTTGATGTATTTGGACATGGCGAAAGTGCGGTGGTTGGATGGGAGCATCACCCTTGAATCATATACCTATGATGTTCGCATGGGTGTACGATCCGATAGTGATGTCGTTTCTTTTTCTCTTTACTAGCCTATCCTGCTTCTTTGGTTTGTGATTGTATTTTTGACAGGGGATATTTTTTTTTCTGTAAATCTTCTGTCTGTTTGTTCTTGGTTATTTATAATTTAGCTTATGATATCTTTAGGTTATGATTTTGATTTACATTTGTACTATTTTTGTTAGATTGCTTGTTTTTTTTGTTTCAGCGGTCTCTCATATAACCTCAATTGTGTTGGAAGAGACCTAAAGCAACAAACAAACAAAAAAAACATGGCGAAAGTTATATTGTGATATCTGCAGGAAGTTTTTGTTAATAAATTTATATAAAAATGATAATTTAAAAAATCAAAATATAAAACCAGAAAATAGAAGTTGCATTGAAGGTAAAATTGTTTTAGAAAAACCTTATTAAATGTGATGAACAGTAAGGTGGCTCCGTAGCGCAATGGATAAGCTGTCAGGCTCTAACCTTGAAAGCAGCGGGTTCAATTCCCATTGTAGATTTTTAAAAAATATTTTTAATTTACTTTATTTTTGTTTGATTTTTTTCTTTTTTTTTTTCAGAAACTTAAACATGTTTTTAAACAACTTCGATGTTAGTTTTCTAAAATTATTTATTTGAGATCAGTATTTGTGTGCCATGTTTCTTTTTACATTTGATTTTTAAAATTATTGTTATTATTCTTTTATTATTATCATTGTATAAATGTAGGTTCATCGGTAATCACTAAGCAGCGTGCTAAACTACAATCTAAAACTAAAACTATTTAAACCTCATGGACGTATGCAGCAACATTTTCATTAATTTACCATCACCGCCAACGGAGGTGGATAAAAACGGTGCGTTTTTGTACACCTCCAACGGAGGTGCATAATAACGCCACCATTTTCGATTTAGCTCCGTCATTGAAATAACTTTACGTGTCACAAGATTAGTGAAAATGTAACCTATTGTCTCACTTCAGTTGAGTGAAGTAGAATTTCTTTTTTTAAAGGATCAGAAATATGAATTTTTTGGGTTTCACTCTTTATGCAACTTTATTCATTTATATCCATAATTTTATTTTTTTCTTTTTTGTAGATCCTATCCCTTCCACGATGTTGTATAAGATCAAGATATGATGAAAATGAAAATTTGTCAAGAAGCGACCAAGTCATGTCATCTTATCAAGACATCTGAATTCATTGTCGCTGTCTGGTTTCAAGTATGGTGAGATCGTCTTGATGGTGGTTGTCAATCATAATTTCCAGGGCTTATTTTATCTGTGCCAAATTATCTACTCTCCTGTCATAAGCTTTTTTGCTTTTTACTCATGTCATCAAGAAGCATACCATGGCTGAAAATCTGTTTCCCTGGTAAATCATCAATGAAAGATGCAACTTTGACATCAAGCAGTGATGAAAAGGATGATTCCTGTGGAGTAGGAATTTGGTTTAATAATATATAATATTAAAGATTTGATTATGATAATGCTAAGACTTTTAGTGGCTATAATAATAATGCCCATGGGGCTTAATTAAATCCAGTCTAGTCATGGCTGAAATATATATACCAGGGCTATACATCTGTCAGTTTTGTTGTAAATGGCATAACGTGGCTTTTTTCAGATTTATATTTTTTTCAACATGTTTCAAAAACTCAAATAGTAGATTCCAGCATTCGGTCTTAACCTATCTATTTGGATATAAAATCACCAGCCGTGGGCTGGTAAGGCCCTAAATTTCTTTTTTCTTTTTAAGACTCATAATCCATAATATTTGTCTACTCTTTTAAAGGTTATTACTCGTGCTTTTCATCAAATGTGTGTGTGTGTGTGTGGTGGGGGGGGGGGTCAAACATAACAAATAGCTTTTCATCATTGATAAGGAAATATGGCTTATCCCTATTTATAATTTCGTAACAGGCAACCAAAAGAAAGCCAAGTTAGGACATCGAATCCTTGAATTTACAAATTTATAGCACTGCACCACTTTCAATTAATTCTTTTAATGTTTTTTGAAAATTTTGAGTAGTATGTTCAGACTCCATCTTTCATGCGTGTTGTGAAGAGAATACAAAAGCGATAACGGAAGCACGCAGCAGAGTAAAGTGGTTAAAACCTATGCATTAATACAGACATGTACTGAAACAAACTATATGATGAAATAGCGTGACGTTATCAGGGGACCAAATTAAGCAACAGTATTATACATTTTTGAAGGCAACATAGTTGTATTATTTAAGCATTTTAAAATATCTTTTGACAGCAATATTTTACTATCCTTTACCCCCCTCCCCAAAGACCCATATTACAAATGCTGGACATTGCTAGTCAGTCCTGTAATATATCCCGTTTATCTATGTTAAAACTGTTCATTCGCTGTTCAAACATTCAGCAATACGTTCATATCCATCAACCTCGCCTCCCCCCCCCCCCCCCCCCCCTCCTCGAGATTTTAAATATTTGTTTTACCAAAGTTGTCGATATGTTTCTTGATATAAAATACATTTCCATTAAGCTTTTAATGACAAAGGACTTTTGGATAAGATAAAAGTGAAGCTCGGACCAAAATAAACATTGTCTTCAGAATTTTTTTAAAGCTGTAATAATTACTTCTCATAAATGTTTTATTGCACCGTTGAATTATTAGACAGCAATCAGTATATCAAATTAAGTGTTATGTAGATTGATCCAGCTTTCATATTTTTCTAACCATTGCACATGCAATCGCACTCTCTCTCTCTCTCTCTCTCTCTCTCTCTCTCTCTCTCTCTCCTCTCCTCGTCTCTCTCTGTCTCTCTCTGTCTCTCTCTGTCTCTCTCTGCTCTCTCTCTCTCTCTCTTCTCTCTCTCTCTCTCGTCTCTCTCGTTTTCCTGCCGAATCCTTGACACTGGGTGAACATCCAATGTATATCTTTGCCCCTTGGGGGGGTCTTGTCCTCGTATTGTGGGCAGAGAGACGACTTGTTGTCTAAAAACAGTTGCCTACTATTGCCATGCTCAATCATGCCGTCTATGTGCTTGGGTTATGTCACTCGCCGGCCGCGGATCTATGCTGTTGATGTTGTAGTTTTTTGTTTTTCTAGTCATTATATTTTTTTACATTTGTAGATTGGTGATCCTCTGTTGCCGAATCCTGTGCTTGTATCTGGATGCGACTTTTGATAATTTCAAAGTAAATACACTTCTAGTTTGTCTCTGGAATCCAATTATGTAGAATCAATCCTTTTTGACTTAATTTTCTCGAGTGCTTTCGATCCATTGTAGATTAAATTTTTCTTTTACAATCCCATTTTTCAGCCTTTTACTGCGGGACAATAGCGGGTAAAAATAGATAATTTTGCATTATTACTTTACCTGTGGCAGCTATGACATTTGGTGGGACCGATTTAGACCCAAAAAGTCCCATGTGATTGTGATACTACATTTTGGACATTCAACATCAGCACAACTTATAGAATGTTACTCGTCATTAATGGCCGATAATTGACAAGGTTGTTACTTGTATTTGTTTGGAAATAGGTTATTACAACTATCCATAGTGCGGATTTTAATGTTACATAGATTTTTAAAGGCTTTTAACTTTTTAAAATGTTTTTACTAAATTGATATCAAATTTCAATTAACACAAGTCCTATAATTATTGAAATAAATTACCGTGAAATAGAAATGCAAATAAAACTAAAGAATAATTTCACGTTGGTCCAAGGTGCATATTATGTCAGCAGTTTTGGTAACCTAACCCAATTATGGGCTTGTTTTAAGATTGTAATGGAATCATTTTTGCGTTTCAATGGAAATTTTCCCAAACCACCAAAAATGAGCCCGTAACAATTGGAATGGAAAAGATTATAAAAGTCAAATGGCATTGTTTTTCAGGTTTTCAATTCTTGACATTTCTAAAAGTGAATATACAAAATGCCATTTAAAGATGACCTTGAATGAAAAACATAATTTTACATTTTATAGTGCTTATATTTGTTATTTTAGTAAATAGATAATTCTAGTTTTGATGGATACGAGTATTACTGGTGTGCATAGTTGCATGTAACGCGATTTTAAAGATAAGAAAAAGGAAAGATAATCAATAAACTTAGATTGAGATCGACGTGCACTTATTTGTCTGATAACCCAAATATCAATTATGGTTCATTTTTGTAAAGGAAATAATTCTCAAACCATGTTACTATTCTTTATCATCTCTTCCAACACTGCCTCCCTATATGGGCTATGCGGTAATTAATTGCATCCGCAATTCCTTCAATTATTTATCACTTTACTCTGTACACTTCTAGACAAACACACAAACACGCACATACACACACACACACACACATACATACATATATAGCCACAGTTATTGCAACATTTATACTACCACCCCTAGTTCTCACACTTTCTCAATAGTTGTTCTTCATACGAATTTCAGGACAGTCGGTATTTAGGTCAAAATTACAGAAAACTCGGAGATGAATTCAGCTTTAATCTTTTTACTTGTAAGTCATCTCTTGGCTTAGTCTTACGAATTTGTTATGCATGAATCCTGTATTGCATTTTGTTAATTGGTGTTAGATAGCCTACAAATATACTTTTCTCAGCAAATATTAAATTGAACGGAAGACACTATTTTTATATTTTCTCTTGAATTTTCACTTCGATTTCAATATTCATTATCATTCACCATCAGCTAGCGGGCGGTTGGAAGGGGCTGCTGGTAGGGCCTTTTATCTATCTCGCTTGTCCCTTTGTGGCTTTCTGTATGTGTCCTGGATTGAGATGACTTGGGTTTTACCCAATGAGTGGTTTCAGGCAGGGCACATATAGATTGCTGCTCTATCCTTTTTATTCCTAGTCCCCTTTTGTCTTCCTTTGTCTAAGGTACCTGAAACCTAAATGTGTTTCAGGTAGCGATCCCTAAATCTACCTGGCTGTCCTTTTGTGTTGTTTTACATCTATCTGTTCTCAGGCACTGAAATGATCTGTTTCACAGTGCCAATCTCTGCTTGAGCTTATTGTGATTGTTATTTTCGTTGTGATAGAAGTGGAATCGATGATGAAGTGATGGTGGTAGTGTGGTTTTTAAACTTAGCATTCGAGTTGATTTCGTCTTGGTGGAGCAATACGAGTTGCGCACTAGTTCTTTGTTTCCGTGTTAAATGTAATCATCATTTCCATGTATTTGCAACACAGATGAATACACTTTGATTGACCGGTGAAATTGTATTTATTTGTATTTCAGTATATGCTAATCCATTCATTTTCTGGAGACCTACGGATCAGTGGCATGTATTAGGTAAAATGTCGATTTGCAGTGACCATGGATATAAAGACACGCTGTGTGATTTGTTTTAATCTGTCATTATCTCATCTATGTGGAGCTAGGTCTTGAAACTATGCCATTATTGGATCTTCATTTCTGACTCCTACGTCTGTTGACATCTCCTTGCATCACCTCCAGGCATTGACAAAAATTTCGCGTCATGGCCCTCTCATTACAATTCCTATCACCATGTTACTATTATTTATCATCTGTTCCAACACTGCCTCCTCCTAAATGGGCTAAACGGTAATTGATTGATCCGCAATTCCATCTGTTTTCATCACTTTACTCTGTACACTTGTACTTAACTCTTTTCTCTCTTTCTCTCTTCCTCTTCTCTCTCTTCTCACACACACACACACACACACACACACACATATACATACATATATAGCTACAATTATTTCAACATTTATACTACCACCCCTAGTTCTCTCACATGCTCAATAGTTGTAGTATACACAAATTTCAGGACAGTCGGTGTATCACATTAGGTCAAAATACAATTCATTACATGAGGCTCGGAAGATGAGTTCATCTTTTATTTTGAAAAAAAAGTCATTAAATGCCTATGCCTAAGGGCTCCTAATCCTAACCTGTTTTTGCAGTAATGTCGTGTAATTCAGCAATTTTATCCGTTTTTTTCTTAAATATCTTATCCCCAATTGAATAATTTTAGAACCTGGTGAAAGCGCATTCAATTAATTACTGGACAGTGCCTGATAACTTTTGGAATCTACATCATTAAAAAATCCTGATATTACAGATTTAACATTAAAACAAATTTACATAAAATTATTAGGCGACAAGCTTGAGATAATGAAAGTCTGTAAATAAAGAGGTGAATAGCTTTATAGAGATATATTTATCTGATTTATTGTGAATTTCCCTACCAATTTCCAATACGTGTTAAAGGTAGAATTAAATGCAAACAAGGCAGTCATGGTACCACAATTTTTATTTGATATTGAACCATTAGTTTATTTTTCAATTTCGTTCCGTTTTGATCATCTACAATGCAGTCTCGGACTGAATATTATCATTAACAATGGTTAAAACACTTTCACGATCAAGAAATCACTTTTTCTTGGATTTGCACCAGTTTTTGTTTTGTTTCATAAAGACGCAGAATAATATTTTTCGGACTGGGTTAAGTATTTTATTCCCCTGTATCTCATTTCCCTTTTCCAGATTCCTTCCTATCATTGTATTGAAATGGGATTACTTTGTTTTGCCCTGGCCGGAGTCCTTGACAGTGGGGTGAAATCCAAATGTATATCTTTGGCCTCTGTGTGTGGGTCTTTTGTCCTCGTAATAATGTGGACAGAGAGACGACTTGCTGTTTCTCTATCCCTCAATGTTTTCGTTTTACACGTTGCTTTCTGTCTAAAAACACCGTTGCCTACTATTGCCATGCGTCAAATAATGCAGCTATATAGCCTTGTGGTATGACACTCGCCGTCGGATCTATCTGTTGTGGACTGTTGTATTTTTTGTTTTCTAGGCAATATTTTTTATACATTTGATTGTGATCCTCTGTTGCCGAATCCTGTGCTTGTATCTGGATGCGACTTTTGATAATTTCAAAGTAAATACACTTCTAGTTTGTCTCTGGAATCCAATTATGTAGAATCAATCCTTTTTGACTTA
This sequence comes from Berghia stephanieae, assembly GCF_034508935.2. Lineage (NCBI taxonomy): Eukaryota > Metazoa > Mollusca > Gastropoda > Nudibranchia > Aeolidiidae > Berghia > Berghia stephanieae. Next base: position 49,046,065 of record NC_088360.1, on the reverse strand, counting down.
ATCTTTCTCGAGTGCTTTCGATCCATTGTAGATTAAATTTTTCTTTTACAATCCCATTTTTCAGCCTTTTACTGCGGGACAATAGCGCGGTAAAAATAGATAATTTTGCATTATTACTTTACCTGTGGCAGCTATGACATTTGGTGGGACCGATTTAGACCCAAAAAGTCCATGTGATTGGTATACTACATTTTGGACATTCAACATCAGCACAACTTATAGAATGTTACTCGTCATTAATGGCCGATAATTGACAAGGTTGTTACTTGTATTTGTTTGGAAATAGGTTATTACAACTATTCCATAGTGCGGATTTTAATGTTACATAGATTTTTAAAGGCTTTTAACTTTTTAAAATGTATTTTACTAAATTGATATCAAATTTCAATTAACACAAGTCCTATAATTATTGAAATAAATTACCGTGAAATAGAAATGCAAATAAAACTAAAGAATAATTTCACGTTGGTCCAAGGTGCATATTATGTCAGCAGTTTTGGTAACCTAACCCAATTATGGGCTTGTTTTAAGATTGTAATGGAATCATTTTTGCGTTTCAATGGAAATTTTCCCAAACCACCAAAAATGAGCCCGTAACAATTGGAATGGAAAAGATTATAAAAGTCAAATGGCATTGTTTTTCAGGTTTTCAATTCTTGACATTTCTAAAAGTGAATATACAAAATGCCATTTAAAGATGACCTTGAATGAAAAACATAATTTTACATTTTATAGTGCTTATATTTGTTATTTTAGTAAATAGATAATTCTAGTTTTGATGGATACGAGTATTACTGGTGTGCATAGTTGCATGTAACGCGATTTTAAAGATAAGAAAAAGGAAAGATAATCAATAAACTTAGATTGAGATCGACGTGCACTTATTTGTCTGATAACCCAAATATCAATTATGGTTCATTTTTGTAAAGGAAATAATTCTCAAACCATGTTACTATTCTTTATCATCTCTTCTATCACTGCCTCCCTATATGGGCTATGCGGTAATTAATTGCATCCGCAATTCCTTCAATTATTTATCACTTTACTCTGTACACTTCTAGACAAACACACAAACACGCACATACACACACACACACATATACATACATATATAGCCACAGTTATTGCAACATTTATACTACCACCCCTAGTTCTCACACTTTCTCAATAGTTGTTCTTCATACGAATTTCAGGACTGTCGGTATTTAGGTCAAAATTACAGAAAACTCGGGAGATGAATTCAGCTTTAATCTTTTTACTTGTAAGTCATCTCTTGGCTTAGTCTTACGAATTTGTTATGCATGAATCCTGTATTGCATTTTGTTAATTGGTGTTAGATAGCCTACAAATATACTTTTCTCAGCAAATATTAAATTGAACGGAAGATACTATTTTTTATATTTTCTCTTGAATTTTCACTTCGATTTCAATATTCATTATCATTCACCATCAGCTAGCGGGCGGTTGGAAGGGGCTGCTGGTAGGGCCTTTTATCTATCTCGCTTGTCCCTTTGTGGCTTTCTGTATGTGTCCTGGATTGAGATGACTTGGGTTTTACCCAATGAGTGGTTTCAGGCAGGGCACATATAGATTGCTGCTCTATCCTTTTTATTCCTAGTCCCCTTTTGTCTTCCTTTGTCTAAGGTACCTGAAACCTAAATGTGTTTCAGGTAGCGATCCCTAAATCTACCTGGCTGTCCTTTTGTGTTGTTTTACATCTATCTGTTCTCAGGCACTGAAATGATCTATTTCAAAAGTGCCAACCTCTTGAGCTTATTGTGATTGTTATTTTCGTTGTGATAGAAGTGGAATCGATGATGAAGTGATGGTGGTAGTGTGGTTTTTAAACTTAGCATTCGAGTTGATTTCGTCTTGGTGGAGCAATACGAGTTGCGCACTAGTTCTTTGTTTCCGTGTTAAATGTAATCATCATTTCCATGTATTTGCAACACAGATGAATACACTTTGATTGACCGGTGAAATTGTATTTATTTGTATTTCAGTATATGCTAATCCATTCATTTTCTGGAGACCTACGGATCAGTGGCATGTATTAGGTAAAATGTCGATTTGCAGTGACCATGGATATAAAGACACGCTGTGTGATTTGTTTTAATCTGTCATTATCTCATCTATGTGGAGCTAGGTCTTGAAACTATGCCATTATTGGATCTTCATTTCTGACTCCTACGTCTGTTGACATCTCCTTGCATCACCTCCAGGCATTGACAAAAATTTCGCGTCATGGCCCTCTCATTACAATTCCTATCACCATGTTACTATTATTTATCATCTGTTCCAACACTGCCTCTCCTAAATGGGCTAAACGGTAATTGATTGGATCCGCAATTCCATCTGTTTTCATCACTTTACTCTGTACACTTGTACTTAAACTCTCGTCTCTCTCTCTCTCTCTCTCTCTCTCTCTCCTCTCTTCCACACACACCACACACCACACACACTATACATACATAATATATAGCTACAATTATTTCAACATTTATACTACCACCCCTAGTTCTCACACATGCTCAATAGTTGTAGTATACACAAATTTCAGGACAGTCGGTGTATCACATTAGGTCAAAATACAATTCATTACATGAGGCTCGGAAGATGAGTTCATCTTTTATTTTGAAAAAAAGTCATTAAATGCCTATGCCTAAGGGCTCCTAATCCTAAACCTGTTTTTGCAGTAATGTCGTGTAATTCAGCAATTTTATCCGTTTTTTTTCTTAAATATCTTATCCCCAATTGAATAATTTTAGAACCTGTGAAAGCGCATTCAATTAATTACTGGACAGTGCCTGATAACTTTTGGAATCTACATCATTAAAAAATCCTGATATTACAGATTTAACATTAAAACAAATTTACATAAAATTATTAGGCGACAAGCTTGAGATAATGAAAGTCTGTAAATAAAGAGGTGAATAGCTTTATAGAGATATATTTATCTGATTTATTGTGAATTTCCCTACCAATTTCCAATACGTGTTAAAGGTAGAATTAAATGCAAACAAGGCAGTCATGGTACCACAATTTTTATTTGATATTGAACCATTAGTTATATTTTCAATTTCGTTCCGTTTTGATCATCTACAATGCAGTCTCGGACTGAATATTATCATTAACAATGGTTTAAAACACTTTCACGATCAAGAAATCACTTTTTCTTGGATTTGCACCAGTTTTTGTTTTGTTTCATAAAGACGCAGAATAATATTTTTCGGACTGGGTTAAGTATTTTATTCCCCTGTATCTCATTTCCCTTTTCCAGATTCCTTTCTATCATTGTATTGAAATGGGATTACTTTGTTTTGCCCTGGCCGGAGTCCTTGACAGTGGGGTGAAATCCAAATGTATATCTTTGGCCTCTGTGTGTGGGTCTTTTGTCCTCGTAATAATGTGGACAGAGAGACGACTTGCTGTTTCTCTATCCCTCAATGTTTTCGTTTTACACGTTGCTTTCTGTCTAAAAACACCGTTGCCTACTATTGCCATGCGTCAAATAATGCAGCTATGTAGCCTTGTGGTATGACACTCGCCGTCGGATCTATCTGTTGTGGACTGTTGTATTTTTGTTTTCTAGGCAATATTTTTTATACATTTGATTGTGATCCTCTGTTGCCGAATCCTGTGCTTGTATCTGGATGCGACTTTTGATAATTTCAAAGTAAATACACTTCTAGTTTGTCTCTGGAATCCAATTATGTAGAATCAATCCTTTTTGACTTAATCTTTCTCGAGTGCTTTCGATCCATTGTAGATTAAATTTTTCTTTTACAATCCCATTTTTCAGCCTTTTACTGCGGGGACAATAGCGCGGTAAAAATAGATAATTTTGCATTATTACTTTACCTGTGGCAGCTATGACATTTGGTGGGACCGATTTAGACCCAAAAAGTCCATGTGATTGGTATACTACATTTTGGACATTCAACATCAGCACAACTTATAGAATGTTACTCGTCATTAATGGCCGATAATTGACAAGGTTGTTACTTGTATTTGTTTGGAAATAGGTTATTACAACTATTCCATAGTGCGGATTTTAATGTTACATAGATTTTTAAGGCTTTTAACTTTTTAAAATGTATTTTACTAAATTGATATCAAATTTCAATTAACACAAGTCCTATAATTATTGAAATAAATTACCGTGAAATAGAAATGCAAATAAAACTAAAGAATAATTTCACGTTGGTCCAAAGTGCATATTATGTAAGCAGTTTTGGTAACCTAACTCAATTATGGGCTTGTTTTAAGATTGTAATGGAATCATTTTTGCGTTTCAATGGAAATTTTCCCAAACCACCAAAAATGAGCCCGTAACAATTGGAATGGAAAAGATTGTAAAAGTCAAATGGCATTGTTTTTCAGGTTTTAAATTCTTGACATTGCTAAAAGTGAATATACAAAATGCCATTTAAAGATGTCCTTGAATGAAAAACATAATTTTACATTTTATAGTGCTTATATTTGTTATTTTAGTAAATAGATAATTTTAGTTTTGATCGATATGAGTATTACTGGTGTGCATAGTTGCATGTAACGCGATTTTAAAGATAAGAAAAAGAAAGATAATCAATAAACTTAGATTGAGATCGACGTGCACTTATTTGTCTGATAACCCAAATATCAATTATGGTTCATTTTTGTAAAGGAAATAATTCTCAAACCATGTTACTATTCTTTATCATCTCTTCCAATACTGCCTCCCTATATGGGCTATGCGGTAATTGATTGCATTCGGAATTCCTTCAATTATTTATCACTTTACTCTGTACACTTGTACACAAACACACACACTCACGCACACACACACACACACACACACACACACACACACACACACACATATATAGCCACAGTTATTGCAACATTTATACTACCACCCCTAGTTCTCACACTTTCTCAATAGTTGGTCTTCATACGAATTTCAGGACAGTCAGTATTTAGGTCAAAATTACAGAAAACTCGGAAGATGAATTAAGCTTTAATCTTTTTATGTGTAAGTCATCTCTTGGCTTAGTCTTACGAATTTGTTATACATGAATCCTGTATTGCATTTTGTTAATTGGTGTTAGATACCCTACAAATAAATTTTTCTCAGCAAATATTAAATTGAACGGAAGATACTATTTTTATATTTTCTCTTGAATTTTCACTTCGATTTCAATATTCATTATCATTCACCATCAGCTAGCGGGCGGTTGGAAGGGGCTGCTGGTAGGGCCTTTTATCTATCCCGCTTGTCCCTTTGTGGCTTTCTGTATGTGTCCTAGATTGAAATGACTTGGGTTTTACCCAATGAGTGGTTTCAGGCAGGGCACATATAGATTGCTGCTCTATCCTTTTTATTCCTAGTCCCCTTTTGTCTTCCTTTGTCTAAGGTACCTGAAACCTAAATGTTTCAGGTAGCGATCCCTAAATCTACCTGGCTGTCCTTTTGTGTTGTTTTACATCTATCTGTTCTCAGGCACTGAAATGATCTGTTTCACACGTGCCAATCTCTTGCTTGAGCTTATTGTGATTGTTATTTTCGTTGTGATAGAAGTGGAATCGATGATGAAGTGATGGTGGTAGTGTGGTTTTTAAACTTAGCATTCGAGTTGATTTCGTCTTGGTGGAGCAATACGAGTTGCGCACTAGTTCTTTTTTTCCGTGTTAAATGTAATCATCATTTCCACGTATTTGCAACACAGATGAATACACTTTGATTGACCGGTGAAATTGTATTTATTTGTATTTCAGTATATGCTAATCCATTCATTTTCCGGAGACCTACGGATCAGTGGCATGTATTAGGTAAAATGTTGATTTGCAGTGACCATGGATATAAAGACACGCTGTGTGATTTGTTTTAATCTGTCATTATCTCATCTATGTGGAGCTAGGTCTTGAAACTATCCCATTATTGGATCTTCATTTCTGACTCCTACGTCTGTTGACATCTCCTTGCCATCACCTCCAGGCATTGACAAAAATTTCGCGTCATGGCCCTCTCTATTACAATTCCGATCACCATGTTACTATTATTTATCATCTGTTCCAACACTGCCTCCTCCATATATGGGCTAAACGTAATTGATTGATCCGCAATTCCATCTGTTTTCATCACTTTACTCTGTACACTTGTACACAACTAACTCGACACACACACACACACATATACATACATATGATATAGCTACAATTATTCCAACATTTATACTACCACCCCTAGTTCTCACACATGCTCAATAGTTGTAGTATACACAAATTTCAGGACAGTCAGTGTATCAGATTGGTCAAAATACAATTCATTACAGGAAGCTCGGAAGATGAATTCAGCTTCTATTTTGATAAAAAGGCATTAAATGCCTATGCCTAAGGGCTCCTAATCCTAAACCTGTTTTTGCAGTAATGTCGTGTAATTTAGCAATTTTATCCGTTTTTTTTCTTAAATAACTTATCCCCAATTGAATCATTTTAGAACCTGATGAAAGCGCATTCAATTAATTACTGGACAGTGGCTGATAACTTTTGGAATCTACATCATTAAAAAATCCTTATATTACAGATTTAACATTAAAACAAATTTACGTAAAATTATTAGGCGACGTGCTTGAGATAATTAAAGAGGTGAATGGCTTTATAGAGATATATTTATCTGATTTATTGTGAATTTCCCTACCAATTTCCAATACATGTTAAAGGTAGAATTAAATGCAAACAAGGCAGTCATGGTACCACAATTTTTATTTGATATCGAACCATTAGTTATATTTTTAATTTCGTTCCGTTTTGATCATCTACAATGCAGTCTCGGACTGAATATTATCATTAACAATGGTTTAAAAACTTTCACGATCAAGATATCACTTTTTCGAGGATTTGCACCAGTTTTTGTTTTGTTTCATAAAGACGCAGAATAATATTTTTCGGACTGGGTTAAGTATTTTATTCCCCTGTATCTCATTTCCATTTTCCAGATTCCTTTCTATCATTGTATTGAAATGGGATTACTTTGTTTTGCCCTGGCCGGAGTCCTTGACAGTGGGGTGAAATCCAAATGTATATCTTTGGTCTCTGTGTGTGGGTCTTTTGTCCTCGTAATGTGGGCAGAGAGACGACTTGCTGTGTCTCTATCCCTCAATGTTTTCGTTTTACACGTTGCTTTCTGTCTAAAAACACCGTTGCCTACTATTGCCAATGGTCAAATCATGCCGCTATGTAGCCTTGTGGTATGACACTCGCCGTCGGATCTATCTGTTGTGGACTGTTGTAGTTTTTGTTTTCTAGGCAATATTTTTTATACATTTGATTGTGGTCCTCTGTTGCCGAATCCTGTGCGTGTATCTGGATGCGACTTTTGATAATTTCAAAGTAAATACACTTATAGTTTGTCTCTGGAATCCAATTATGTAGAATCAATCCTTTTTGACTTCATCTTTCTCGAGTGCTTTCCATTGTAGATTAAATTTTTCTTTTACAATCCCATTTTTCAGCCGTTTACTGGCGGACAATAGCGCTGTAAAAACAGATAATTTTGCAATATTACTTTACCTGTGGCAGCTATGACATTTGGTGGGACTGATTTAGACCCAAAAAGTCCATGTGATTGGTATACTACATTTTGGAATTCAACATCAGCACACCTTATAGAATGTTACTCGTCATTAATGGCCGATAATTGACAAGGTTGTTACTTGTATTTGTTTGAAAATAGGTTATTACAACTATTCCATAGTGCGGATTTTAATGTTACATATATTTTTTAAGGCTTTTAACTTTTTAAAATGTATTTTACTAAATTGATATCAAATTTCAATTAACACAAGTCCTATAATTATTGAAATAAATTACCGTGAAATAGAAATGCAAATAAAACAAAAGAATAATTTCAAGTTTGTCCAAAGTGCATATTATGTAAGCAGTTTTGGTAACCTAACTCAATTATGGGCTTGTTTTAAGATTGTAATGGAATCATTTTTGCGTTTCAATGGAAATTTTCCCAAACCACCAAAAATGAGCCCGTAACAATTGGAATGGAAAAGATTGTAAAAGTCAAATGGCATTGTTTTTCAGGTTTTAAATTCTTGACATTGCTAAAAGTGAATATACAAAATGCCATTTAAAGATGTCCTTGAATGAAAAACATAATTTTACATTTTATAGTGCTTATATTTGTTATTTTAGTAAATAGATAATTTTAGTTTTGATCGATATGAGTATTACTGGTGTGCATAGTTGCATGTAACGCGATTTTAAAGATAAGATAAAAGAAAGATAATCAATAAACTTAGATTGAGATCGACGTGCACTTATTTGTCTGATAACCCAAATATCAATTATGGTTCATTTTTGTAAAGGAAATAATTCTCAAACCATGTTACTATTCTTTATCATCTCTTCCAATACTGCCTCCCTATATGGGCTATGCGGTAATTGATTGCATCCGGAATTCCTTCAATTATTTATCACTTTACTCTGTACACTTGTACACAAACACACACACTCACGCACACACACACACACACACACACACACACTCACACACATATATAGCCACAGTTATTGCACCATTTATATTACCACCCCTAGTTCTCACACTTTGTCAATATTTGGTCTTCATACGAATTTCAGGACAGTCAGTATTTAGGTCAAAATTACAGAAAACTCGGAAGATGAATTAAGCTTTAATCTTTTTATGTGTAAGTCATCTCTTGGCTTAGTCTTACGAATTTGTTATGCATGAATCCTGTATTGCATTTTGTTAATTGGTGTTAGATACCCTACAAATAAATTTTTCTCAGCAAATATTAAATTGAACGGAAGATACTATTTTTATATTTTCTCTTGAATTTTCACTTCGATTTCAATATTCATTATCATTCACCATCAGCTAGCGGGCGGTTGGAAGGGGCTGCTGGTAGGGCCTTTTATCTATCCCGCTTGTCCCTTTGTGGCTTTCTGTATGTGTCCTAGATTGAAATGACTTGGGTTTTACCCAATGAGTGGTTTCAGGCAGGGCACATATAGATTGCTGCTCTATCCTTTTTATTCCTAGTCCCCTTTTGTCTTCCTTTGTCTAAGGTACCTGAAACCTAAATGTGTTTCAGGTAGCGATCCCTAAATCTACCTGGCTGTCCTTTTGTGTTGTTTTACATCTATCTGTTCTCAGGCACTGAAATGATCTGTTTCACACGTGCCAATCTCTTGCTTGAGCTTATTGTGATTATTTTCGTTGTGATAGAAGTGGAATCGATGATGAAGTGATGGTGGTAGTGTGGTTTTTAAACTTAGCATTCGAGTTGATTTCGTCTTGGTGGAGCAATACGAGTTGCGCACTAGTTCTTTTTTTCCGTGTTAAATGTAATCATCATTTCCACGTATTTGCAACACAGATGAATACACTTTGATTGACCGGTGAAATTGTATTTATTTGTATTTCAGTATATGCTAATCCATTCATTTTCCGGAGACCTACGGATCAGTGGCATGTATTAGGTAAAATGTCGATTTGCAGTGACCATGGATATAAAGACACGCTGTGTGATTTGTTTTAATCTGTCATATCTCATCTATGTGGAGCTAGGTCTTGAAACTATCCCATTATTGGATCTTCATTTCTGACTCCTACGTCTGTTGACATCTCCTTGCCAACACCTCCAGGCATTGACAAAAATTTCGCGTCATGGCCCTCTCTATTACAATTCCGATCACCGTGTTACTATTATTTATCATCTGTTCCAACACTGCCTCTTCCATATATGGGCTAAACGGTAATTGATTTGATCTGCAATTCCATCTGTTTTCAATCACTTTACTCTGTACACTTGTACACAAACTCGGACACACACACACACACACACACACACACACACACATATGATATAGCTACAATTATTCCAACATTTATACTACCACCCCTAGTTCTCACACATGCTCAATAGTTGTATGTAGTATACACAAATTTCAGGACAGTCAGTGTATCAGATTGGGTCAAAATACAATTCATTACAGGAAGCTCGGAAGATGAATTCAGCTTCTATTTTGATAAAAAGGCATTAAATGCCTATGCCTAAGGGCTCCTAATCCTAAACCTGTTTTTGCAGTAATGTCGTGTAATTCAGCAATTTTATCCGTTTTTTTCTTAAATAACTTATCCCCAATTGAATAATTTTAGAACCTGATGAAAGCGCATTCAATTAATTACTGGACAGTGGCTGATAACTTTTGGAATCTACATCATTAAAAAATCCTGATATTACAGATTTAACATTAAAACAAATTTACGTAAAATTATTAGGCGACGTGCTTGAGATAATTAAAGAGGTGAATGGCTTTATAGAGATATATTTATCTGATTTATTGTGAATTTCCCTACCAATTTCCAATACATGTTAAAGGTAGAATTAAATGCAAACAAGGCAGTCATGGTACCACAATTTTTATTTGATATCGAACCATTAGTTATATTTTTAATTTCGTTCCGTTTTGATCATCTACAATGCAGTCTCGGACTGAATATTATCATTAACAATGGTTTAAAAACTTTCACGATCAAGATATCACTTTTTCGAGGATTTGCACCAGTTTTTGTTTTGTTTCATAAAGACGCAGAATAATATTTTTCGGACTGGGTTAAGTATTTTATTCCCCTGTATCTCATTTCCATTTTCCAGATTCCTTTCTATCATTGTATTGAAATGGGATTACTTTGTTTTGCCCTGGCCGGAGTCCTTGACAGTGGGGTGAAATCCAAATGTATATCTTTGGTCTCTGTGTGTGGGTCTTTTGTCCTCGTAATGTGGGCAGAGAGACGACTTGCTGTGTCTCTATCCCTCAATGTTTTCGTTTTACACGTTGCTTTCTGTCTAAAAACACCGTTGCCTACTATTGCCAATGGTCAAATCATGCCGCTATGTAGCCTTGTGGTATGACACTCGCCGTCGGATCTATCTGTTGTGGACTGTTGTAGTTTTTGTTTTCTAGGCAATATTTTTTATACATTTGATTGTGGTCCTCTGTTGCCGAATCCTGTGCGTGTATCTGGATGCGACTTTTGATAATTTCAAAGTAAATACACTTATAGTTTGTCTCTGGAATCCAATTATGTAGAATCGATCCTTTTTGACTTCATCTTTCTCGAGTGCTTTCCATTGTAGATTAAATTTTTCTTTTACAATCCCATTTTTCAGCCGTTTACTGGGGGGACAATAGCGCTGTAAAAACATAATTTTGCAATATTACTTTACCTGTGGCAGCTATGACATTTGGTGGGACTGATTTAGACCCAAAAAGTCCATGTGATTGGTATACTACATTTTGGAATTCAACATCAGCACACCTTATAGAATGTTACTCGTCATTAATGGCCGATAATTGACAAGGTTGTTACTTGTATTTGTTTGAAAATAGGTTATTACAACTATTCCATAGTGCGGATTTTAATGTTACATATATTTTTTAAGGCTTTTAACTTTTTAAAATGTATTTTACTAAATTGATATCAAATTTCAATTAACACAAGTCCTATAATTATTGAAATAAATTACCGTGAAATAGAAATGCAAATAAAACAAAAGAATAATTTCAAGTTTGTCCAAAGTGCATATTATGTAAGCAGTTTTGGTAACCTAACTCAATTATGGGCTTGTTTTAAGATTGTAATGGAATCATTTTTGCGTTTCAATGGAAATTTTCCCAAACCACCAAAAATGAGCCCGTAACAATTGGAATGGAAAAGATTGTAAAAGTCAAATGGCATTGTTTTTCAGGTTTTAAATTCTTGACATTGCTAAAAGTGAATATACAAAATGCCATTTAAAGATGTCCTTGAATGAAAAACATAATTTTACATTTTATAGTGCTTATATTTGTTATTTTAGTAAATAGATAATTTTAGTTTTGATCGATATGAGTATTACTGGTGTGCATAGTTGCATGTAACGCGATTTTAAAGATAAGATAAAAGAAAGATAATCAATAAACTTAGATTGAGATCGACGTGCACTTATTTGTCTGATAACCCAAATATCAATTATGGTTCATTTTTGTAAAGGAAATAATTCTCAAACCATGTTACTATTCTTTATCATCTCTTCCAATACTGCCTCCCTATATGGGCTATGCGGTAATTGATTGCATTCGGTATTCCTTCAATTATTTATCACTTTACTCTGTACACTTGTACACAAACACACACACTCACGCACACACACACACACACACACACACACACACACACACACATACTTGTATGGCATGACTTGTCAGGACCATAATTTCACACATGACTTGTGGGTACCTCTATTTCCAGTGGGTTTAGGAAACATACAATACGTTGTATTGGTGGACAAAACAGCCGTCTATGATGGCAGGTGTCGTTTTTTAGAATACGTCAAATAACAAAGGTTTGACTAGAGTATGTTTGGGCCTCACTTTACACCATCATTGTAGGGACATTGTGTAGTCATTGTGAGGACTTGATGAGACAGGGCATTACTAGTGGGGACTCACTTGGTGTGTAAACTGTGCACATTTATTGCAAGGACCTGTGTAAACTGTGGCCATTACTTGCAGGGACCTTTGATGTGTCTACAGTAGACATTACTTCTAAGGACCTTTGAGAGTTTAAACTGTGGCCATTACTTGCAGGGACCTTTGATGTGTGTCTACAGTAGACATTACTTCTAGGGACCTTTGGGAGTTTAAAATGTGGCCATTACTAGCAGGAACCTTTGATGTGTGTCTACAGTAGACATTACTTCTAAGGACCTTGAGAATTAGATGCCCATCTATACGGAAAAGAATGTAAAAACAAAAGAAGAAATAGGACATTAAGATAGATCGGGATACTCCAAACAAAAATATTCCTAACCTTAGGCTGTACCCGACTTGCATTACTATTGGCATATCATTTTTCTAGTCACTATGTCTGTATCAGAATGAAATGCAACCAAACATTCACTGCTCAGTAGATGATATCAGAACAATTCTGTCTTCATGAGGCTTTGAAATGATGACACTACAGGCCAGGTATCTACCAACTAAACTACCATATGGATCCTGATGTCAGATAACAATCTATCTTGTACACATTCGAATCATGTAGAACTGACCAAGTGAAAGTTCTCCCTCAATGCCAAGGGTAGGGTTCTGAACATTGACATATAATCATAAGGAGTATAAAGGGTGTTCAGTGGAATCCAGTCAAATCATCAAGACGGAAAAAATATGTTGATTTTAAATGAGGTTTGTTTATTCATAATCATAGCCAAATAATAATGCCAAATAATGATTAATAAAGATTTGAAGTTGATTCTGGGGAAATTTTAAAATTATCTTATTAAATACAGTGGAAACTCCCAATAACGACATTCTCTGGATAACGACACAAATCTCTAGTCCCTAATCTTATACTTAAATTATGTTCGTAGTGAAAATAAAAACTCTGGATAGCGACATACTCCCAATAAAGACATAATCTTCCAGTCCCAAGCGATGTCGTTATTGGGAGTTTCCAATGTATATACCATGATAATTATCAGAAAAGAGTGAAAAGAGCCATACTATAACTGAGGGAAATATTGAATTCCAATCTTAATTAATTTCAAACGAAAGTCCTATGAGAGCAGGAAGACTCAAAAATTAGTAAGAGTATACATCTTGCTCTCTGAGGTGTAAGAAGGGATGACAAAAATTACTTTTTGCATTATTGATGGGATGCTGCTAGTCTATGCCACATAACTTTTCTGGACGTGTCTTAGTATTCAACGATGGTACCCATTTTTTTCTGGATAGAGAGGGCAGAAACAAAGACAGCTCTCATTGAAGCTAAATTCGGGTCCTAATGAATAGACAGTGCTCTACCGTTTGAGATGCTCGAACCCATATAACGAAAATACAAGAAATAGTCCATTCTTGACGATAAAGAAGCATAAACAATTTTTATACATAATGATGATATATGTGGCGGAAAAAACAAAACTTAATAAACTAACAGTGGTTTGAATTGTGTGTTCAAGAGCGCAAGCAAAAACATCTGAGGTGAGACCCTGAAAACCAAAGGAACAGATAGGTAATTTGCTAGCGCACCAGGGCGTATTTTTACAAACACATTAATCATTATTAAACAATTGGTAAAATTGACTCCATTTTAGCAAGTCAATGCATCTAATGTTTTATTGAATAAAATGGTATGCCAGAACGGGGAATGAAAATGTGACTTCTCAATAGTTTGATTAAGCCTAGATCTTAACTCGTCTAATAAGCAAAGATAATGACGTGGAAAAAGATAGAATCACAAAACATCACTTTATACAAGTTAACAAATGTCAAAATAGGAATGTTGGTCTAATTAACAGAAATGATTTTGATAACTATTCTGCAAATTGTTTTGGTTTAAGGACTATTTGGCTAAAATCACTTTCAGTTCATTGATACGAGTATAACGAGACAAAATAAAAAGTAATTTTGAATACTTTTGTGTTCATCTGGTTTTGACATTTTCCACAATATAATGGTCAGAGATAACATTATTATCATCAACAACAAATTGTCCTGTAATTGGACATATTATTATCAGTATCATTATTGAAAAAAAAATATGTTCATGTTTTCATATTGATTTTAAGTTGATGTCAAAAACAACATAGTATTGAAATTTTTATAAAGAGAGAGAGAGCGAGAAAGAAAAGAGAACGAGAGAGAGAGGAGGTCGGAGGAAAAAGTACTGATCACAAATTGCATAAGGTACCAATTAATTGAATTAACAACAAATGTCTGTACATCAAGGCGACAACAAGATAATGCTTAGTTTATGTACTACCGTACATACAATAACATAGGGAACAAATTTCTATACAAATTTCTTTTTTCTAGTTTGAACATTTTTTATGTAATATTTGATTTGTCTCCAGGGTCTGTTTGCTAAGATTGGAGAATTTCTCATAGCATTTTCAATGTTTGCTTTGCCAGGCAATCTTTCTAAAAAGAAAAAATTCCCTAATTCCTTTTCAACAGCTTTTCTTTCTTCCTCAGACCACCCTTTCCTTTCTTTATTCACTACTCTGTGATTTTCTTTGATTTATGAGATTCTCTAACAGTATCAGCCTCCTGACAGTTTTCAGTGTATGGCATTATCGTCGTACTATCAGGGGTCATGCTGCTACATCCTGTGTCACCGCCTTGAACGCAGTCGTCAAGGTCATCCTCATCAGCACTTAATTCCTCTCCATCAATTGCTTCGTCTTCAGCAAATTCCAGCTCGTCTAGATTCTTTCCCTTACACTTGTCAATTTTTCCTTTCTCCAGTTGCAAGAGAATCTAACTTTAGCAAGTTGCATCGTGTCCTCTGGAAGACGATAGTATTCTTTATGAACAGACTTGTCATGCCCCATGAAGGCAGCCAATGCTTCCAGTTCATTCTCCTTCAAATCAAGCAGCTGACATATTGTTCCAATATGTTTTCTAAGTGCTGTAGATGTCAATAAGTCTGGCTGATCTGCTCCACATGCAGTGGCAAATTTCCTGAGAACATCTGAAGTTCTAAGTACATTTTCACCTTCACCGATAGCACCAAAAACATGGGTTATTGTTAGCAAGCCCACTGGATTGTCTGAAATCGAGGAGCAAGTCAATACTATCCTTGTGAGATTTGGGTAGAAGAACTGGCACTCGTCTCCCTCGCTTTCCTCTAATTTCTACCCTTTCGAGTTGTTTGGCTAAGTTTCTTTCAAACTTACTCAAACTCTGCAGGATTTCCCCTTGTAGAGATTTTCCTGAAGCCAATCCATTCTGATAGTTTTCAATTTTCATTCTCTGCATCTCACCGCCTCTTCGTCTGTTAAAAAGAACCACCTGTGCTAGAGCAATCTCAGCTAAATTTCTCCACGTATTTGGGTTTGGGTGTTCACGCAATTGTGTTATTGCATCTGTTAACTTGGATTTAATGAAACAATATAAAAGCTGCACATCTTTTGCTAAAGGTAGTCTTCTTGCTGTGTTAAATCTTCTTTTGTGAAGAGTGTGCAGAGCTCTCGATGATATTTGATGTGACCAGTCAGAAGAATAAAGTTTGGTAAATGCTTCAGCCTGTTTCTCTAATAGAGTATCTCCTGATTGCAAAGCCTCTGATTTCAAAATGTCTGCACAGGCTTTTAAGGAATGGCCTAACTTTAAAGCAAGTGAAGGTATTTCATAAATTCCAGTGATGCAATTGTACTTTGCTAAAACTTTGACAACTTTGACAACAGTTGAAAATAACAGGGGGTCAATGCACTGTGTAATATTTTCAATTTCACATTCGTTTTTCATTTCATTCAAAAAACGGCCAATTTCTCTCATTTTTTGTTTTATGTACTGGTATTGATGTGGCTGGTCTAAAAATTTAGAAAAAAGATTTTTCCCATACTGCAAAATGACACTGTCATGGCGACAAAGGAGGGAGATCCTATCGGAACTCATTGTGTTTAAAATCTTTTCTTCAAAATCACTATTATCGTCTTCCTGTTTACTTGAAAGTAAAAGAAAATTTGTATTTTTCTTTGAGCTTTTGGTTTCATTATTGAAGGCAGCACATTTTTTCTTGTGACGCCATAAATCCTTCCTTAGAAAAAGTCCAAAACATTTTTCACAGGTTGTAAAAGCCTCTAAGTTGTCAGTTATTGGTTGCCTTCTAGCCGGAATCAAAAAACCTTTTTTTGCATCTATCACTGTTTTGTTGTGTTTAAAATCCCCACGATGAAGCAATAACTGCAATTCCCTCTTTCTGTCCTTGGTACCTACTTTATGGGCTAAAGCTTTTGCCACTTCAATTTCCCCACTATGTACACTTTCTAAATGCCTAGCCATTTTAGCATAAAGTCTACCACAATACAAACAAGAATGTCGTTTGTCCCATTTTCTTTTACCCCCCGATCCTCCTGGCACCATTTTCTGCACAGTCATGTCATCTGCTTTCTGTGGAAGGTCAGCCTCCTGATCATCGAGCTGTGGGAGAGGGATGATGACAGACTCGCTACCACTTTCTACCTCACTCTCTGCAACACAAACTAGACTTGCAGTTGTAGGACTTCTTTGGTGTTCATTGGGGTCTGAAAATGCAAAAATAAAAAACATGACTTCACTTGCTGTTGTGCAATTCAAAGTACTTATGCATACCATGTAGACCCCAAGTGTGTCGCAATAGCCGAGCGGATAAGCCATTGCACTGTGATATGGGAGATCTGGGTTCGAGTCCCACTTTTGGCACTGCAATTGAACCTTGGGAGAGGTTATTTGCACACACTGCCGCTGCTCTTACAACGACATATGGTTCACGGAAAACCAAAAAATCATTTCCCCTTCTCGGGGTGAAATATTTCACCAAAAAAAGTGCTGTCTCAATTTTGTAGGTTAACATGACTGGTTACAACTGACTCATTTGGATAGAATAGTAGACTATCTCAAGGCATTAAAAAAAAATCATTCTTGTCTTCATAAAACAATTTGGTAATAACCATGCAATACAACTAATGCTCAAGGCCATACATCTGTGGGATTGCACCAGTGTTGTCACAGTATAAAATGAGTTACAAACAGGTTTCAAGGGATCAAAGTACGTACTATTATGGGTAAATTAGAGTATATTCCTGCTTATTGTATTTGGATTTTAAATCTAAAGCATCACAGGTTCTTATTTACCTTTGTCATCAGCATCCTCAGGATCGCTGTCTGTTTTGCAGCTAGAAGAACTCTCTCCTGAGCTTTCAGGGACATATTCGTCTTCACTGTCCATTTCTGAAATAAGATTGTAAGAGGGAATGATGCTTGCTTGTATCTTCAAAACAGTTTGTTGGGTTTAATTTTCAGGTTTTTAAGACATTTTTAACACAAAAAAGATATCAATTATCTAACATAATGTACAAGATTCTTCTAACTCAATACAGTGGGCACCGGATTCAACGAGGTCGCATTCAACGAGAAGTCTGATTCAACGAGGGATTCAGAAATCCCCGATTCCCGGCCCTATATTTTCTTAGTAAATAAAAACGCATCCAACGAGCATCCTAGCTCCTAAAGTCGCATTCAACGAGGTCATTTAGGCCAGACCATTGGCTTCAGGCCAGAGCAATGCTACCCACAGAGTGGCACAACTTTCATTTGAACGTCACTGTTTGCTTGCCTCCACAAAACGAACGTCTCATGTTGTCCAATGTGTAGTGCGTGGTTTACAGTAGTACGATGCTACTCAGCCGTGTGTCGTGTAGAATTTTATCTGGTAGGTATTCCTATGTGTAAGGCAAGAGGTGAGTCGGTCATAGACAACATGTAGTCCCTCTATGGAGTGGGTTGGTAGAAATTGTGAGGCGAGGAGAGGATGGGTAGGTGTATTTACTTCGATGAATGAGGAGATGCTGGCAGCAGACATGTGACGTGTAGTGCCATGGTTAGGTCATGCGCAGCTAAGATTTCATCACACAGACTTAGTGTTAATTGTGATGGTCTCAGTTTTGTATGAATAAAGGACAAGGGCTAATCTTATTAATAAAATACATGCATTGAAATGCAAAATTTTTTTTTTTTTAAATATGTAAATAAATAAAATTTTAAAATGAAAAGAAACAACCCCAGAAGAATCCCGGTGCCGTAATGTGCTCGTCAAGGAAGCTAAATCATAAATCTAACTTTTTCATACTGATTCATTATTTATATTCCTTGTTTAGGACAAAGTCCATTCAACAAGAGGTCGCATTCAACGAGGTCAGGGGCCCTGTCCCAAAGACCTCGTTGAATGCGACTTCCACTGTAAACAAATTGATACTCAAATTTGTGATATTTTAGTTAATTGTCCAATGCGTCATTCACTATTCCCCAAACAGCAACATTTTTAAAACGGAACATGATGTATCGCATATTTCTTCTGAAGACAGAATTAATTCGGCATTGTATTTGTATCTTTTCTATTTCACTAAAAACACCTCATCACAGGTTATTTACCTTCAGTATCCTCTGGATCGCTGTCTGTTTTGCAGCTAGAAGCACTCTCTCTTGGGCCTTCGGGGACATATTCGTCTTCACTGTCCTTTTCTGAAATGACCATGAAAAGTATATCAAAACATGTGTGCAAAATTGAAATGAAGTTTCTCTTTACTCCAGAGAAGCAAACATCAGATATATTGTAGATGTAATTCTCTAACCATATAGTCTGGTTATGTCTTTGAAAACTAACTTGGTTAGAGAATTAAATCAAGGAGATGAAAGTACAATAATCAAAACTCTTTTCTATAACTGACCCCCACCATCTTCATTTATGTTACAGACTAAATGAAAGAGCAATGCCATCATTCTAAACTCAATATTGTGAGAGGCAGAGGAAGAGAGAGAGAAAGAGAAAAAGAGAGAGATAAAAAGATTATTTCATTTCAAAATGCAGTATCTAAAAGAAAGGATATGATTTCTATGATAAGATTATCAACAATAATTTTTCATCTTTGTTGCAGAGCACTGCTGGTTGTTTGGCCTGGCAGTGAACTTTCTCATTAATGAGGGGAAAATAAGATATTTTTGGCTCACTCTATGACAACCCAGCTGGATTGTCCAAAGTTAATTAAGAACCGATGGAAAGTTGTTAGTGATAGACTATATGAAATGTAATAGTAATACACATTATTAGAAACCAAAATGAGCTACTATTAGGCCTGTAATGACTTACTTTCTTTTTCTTATCTTTAATGTGAGTAAACAGGCATTCAAATACGTAACTCCTTAAAGGACTTCATGCCAATAAGACCAGAGCCTAACCCTGTAGCTCGGAGCTGACTAGTAGCAATTTCTTGTTACGCTTTGGATAGGACACTGGTCTTTTGAAAAGTACTTTACACCCATTTCCAATAGGTCTAATGATATCCAGCTACCCACTTTCTGCTGGATAGGTAGGGGGATTGGAAAAAATTCTAATGTCTTTTTTGCCTGAACCTGGAATCAAACCCGGGATATCTGTGTGATAGGCCACAACTCTATCAACTGATCTCAAGGGACCCTCAATTGAGCATTTGAATGCCATGTAAAAGTTGACAAGCATTCAAGAGGTAATAATATTCCTTTTGGTTTGAGTGGTTAGAAAAGCAAAATGAAAATGATAAAATCAAACTTACTGCAATTACTGCCTATTTCTTCAGGAATTTGTCCACCACGACGAGGAGGCCTTAAGTTCGCACATCTCTGATTCTGGAACAGAAAATATATTAGAATAGAGGATTAGAAGTAGACTTATGCAGCTATATATATGTGCATTCCAATCTGGCATCTCTCAAATGGCTCTACCCAGACTGACAGTCAACCAAAAAAAAAAGGTACATTGTTACACAAACATAATACTATCATCTGCATTTTTTGCTAAATAGGAGCCTAAAATTTGCCAAAAATAACGTCAAAATGTGCCAAAAGTGCCAAAATTTGCCAAAAAATTGCGGGGCAGAGTTAGACGTGATATGATATTTAACCCCTAAACTCCCCATAATCCTTGAAAAAATGTATGAAAATTAAATGGTTTCCAATTTTTTCCAACTTTACTTTTAGATAAAATGGTGTTTCAAATGAAATCTATTGCCCGTTATATCCTGACAAATAATATCATTAATTCCAGCTAAAAGTGAAAAAGAAATCACAAGAAAACGTTTTTTCAGAAGAAAAAAAATGTCAAAAATCGGAAAATTTGCCAAACTTTGCCAATTTTGTGAAATTTGCGGAAGGGCCCGGAATTTGCGGCCGCAAAATATGCAGATGACAGATAATAGCATTAAACTATGAGCATACTTAAGAACGACAACTCAGAGCAAAAAAGGATCTTGTTTTAAACTAAAGCATAAACCTAGCCGAGTCATCTCAGCCAATTAGAAAAGGCTTCGGTCATAATACATATTCCATGAATCAAACAAAGCAGGTCTTTGAATAGATAATTATTAATTAATCAATGACTAGAAAACTATGTAACCTTCATATCATTAACAATGTAGTTACCTCAGTCTTGTCTTTTGCTTTCTTTATCATCCCAGAATCGGAAAGTAAAGAAAAAACTTCATTTGCAGTTTTCAACGGTTTCTGAAAAAAAGAAACAATACAAATACATAAACTTTTATCAAAGAAAAAAAAATGTAGTGAGTGGTTGACTTTAGCCATGTAAAAAACATTTATTATACTCCAATTTGGAGGCTTGCATTTTAAAAACTCATCCCTCGTCAATTACAACAGTGGCAATTACAAATAAGTAAACCAACTAAGTAACCAGAAGAAATTAAAAACACATAGATCAGCAGATGAATCATAAATGATTCAAAGTCTACGTAGCCAAGAACTGTCAGTGTCTTAGTCTTAGTGTAGGCTACCCAGCCTACTGCAGACTGCATAGGAATTGTTAATTTTTTTTTCTTTTGATATTAGGGTTTGCAACAAGTAAAGGCATGTTTTAGAAGGTACTTTGATACCTGCATGACTCAAAAATGGGCACCTGAAATAGGGCCTGTGGCTGTGACCTTATTTTTTATTTTTTGATAGCTTCTTCTTTCTTTCTTATTTATAAATATGGATTTTCACGATGTTTGTGTCACATGCAGCTAGGCTTAGAAACTTGATAGGCCAGTCAGCGCCGATCACAAGTCTGACGTCATGGGGGATTTCCTTGGCTGCTGGAAATGTCAAGTTCGCGACCAGCGTGTCCAAGATTTCGAGCGTGTCCTTTCAGACTGGGGATTTCATTCGGCATCGTGTGTAGTTTGTGTGTGTGTGTGCATGACTTTTTTCGTTTTCTTTTCAAAACGGGGCCTGATAGATATGGATGCCAAGTTGGATTATTGAAACCCAAAGTTCCCGTATTTTTTTTGTTTGTCGCCTCTTGCTTTTCGTTTTATACTAGGAGTTTGTGTATACTTCTTCACCTGAGTCGCACCGCAACTATTATTTTATACAGCTGCCATTTTTGGAATTTTCATTAAAAGGCAGCAGTTGTGACGCTTAGTTGCGACTGAATCGTATCGTTCTTGCGGCTGTTTTCAAAACTGCTTTTTCACACCATTTCATAAAGAAGCAGGAGTGAGTCGCAACACAACTATTACTTTTTATACAGCTGCCATTTTTGGAATTTTCAATAAAAGCGCAGCAGTTGTGATTTTTTTTGACAACGGCTTCCTTTTACGGCTTTAATTTCACATAACCGCATCTGACTATAGTCATTCTCCCGACACGCTTTTTTTTTGCTGTATATGAAAATAGTAAAAATAGCAGCTATAAAAGGAGAGATTGTTGCGATCCGATGGCGTAATTGTAAAGCAACTCCTGCTTTATTGGGAAATGGTGTGAAAAAAGCAGCTTTGAAAACAACTGCAGGAACGATGTGACTCACTCGCGACTAAGTATCATAACTGCTGCGCTTTTATTGAAAATTCAAAAAATGGCAGCTGTGTGCAAGTAATTGTTGCGGTGCGATTCACTCCTGCTTTTTAGTGAAATGGTGTGAAAAAATCAGCGTTGAAAACAGCCGCAAGAACGATATGACTGTCGCAACTAAGCATCACAACTACTGCCTTTTTAGTGAAAATTCCAAAATGGCAGCTGTATAAAAATTATAGTTGCGATGCAACTCATGTGCTATTTAACGGCTTAGTCGTATCACAACTGCTACTCTTTATGTGAAAATGGCGCAAACAGCAGCTATAAAAAGCAGCATTTGCGATGCTACCTGGGCACGCCTTCGCATCGCGAAATGGATCTTCTCTAAAATCGCTGTCAACCCCCGCATCCCCCCCCCCCCCTCAAATCACCAAGTTTTCATCATTTGACAATGAAATTGCGAAAATTGCAACACAAGAGTGATATTAAATCCGACCAAATTAATTGTGCGTGAAGATTTTTTTTTACATATCAGAATTGTGAAACTTGGCATTAAAATCGCCAATTTGTCCTATATGGCAGGAAACCATTACATGTCATTACACACGTCATTAGTCATTACCATAGCACACATAGGTTTCGCTAAGGTCATTACACTACACATCTCACTCAACTGCCTTCATGTGCCACGAGTGAGAGGCGCCGGGTGAATGGGGTACCCCATAATATGTCTGTGAATTAGCATTGCCTCTGTCGGTGGGGATTCCATGGCATCCCATGACGTCACACAGAAATTAAGCAGCCAATCAGCAACGATCAAATATTGCGATCAGCGCTGATTGACCTGTCAAGTTTCTACGCCTAGCTGCATGTGTTTGTGTCATTGTATTTAGTTTGCAATCCATTGGTGTATGTTTTGTATAAATTGTAAGTGATTGAATAATAGCATTGAGGATGAAACAGGAATATTTCAATTGATAACTGAGGTCAATTATAAAGCTTGTCCCTTTTTATTAATTATTAACATCATGACACTAAACTTAAAAATCTTATTCGATGATGTATCATAAATGTCATGTCCCAATTTCATCCGGCATCAGAAATCAGACCATCCCTGCAGCAAGCATGCATACCCCTGACGCCATTCATTCTTTCCTATATTTCATTACAATGTGACGGAAATAGATAAAAGTGGAGAATGCACACGATTTTTTTAGTGATACTGAAACTGATATTGATGTTAATGTAAATCGAATTTCGAGAAATTTAAGATAGGTACCAGATTTTGTTTTTGTACTAACTTTATTTCTACAGCATGGAATTTAAGTGGTATCACTGTTCTTGTGTTGCAATACCTTTCCAATGACGTATGTCTTGGTCTTGATTAATTTTGAATTATTTTTTTTTGTCAAGTTCAAACTCCGGTAGCACTGCTCACTGCACTGATGTGGGGAGAGAAATATCGACCCAAGAACATCGTGAATTGACTGGGAACCGCAACACTGCGATATTACTATTACCTGAATTTAAACTCTAAAAATAATAATAAGAGAAGGCAGCCCTCATTGCTAAGAATTTAACGCGGAAATCTTAACAATCGCCGATGCCGATAGCATAGCCATAGCGCAGAGCTCTAACTCTAGGCTGATGAAGTCGTAATTTAGTGATTTGTTTAGTTAGATTGGTAAGAGTAAGAATCCAAAAAATAATTTTAAGAGATCCGATCCCGAACAATTAAAACTAGACTTGCTTTTTATCCATATCAATAACTAATTAAAAGTGGGAAAAAAATATTTCTTACCCCTTTTTTACGTTGAAAAGTCCACATCTTCGCCTGTCAGTACAGTGTCAGCCGAGCGCAGCCATTGCAGACAAAAACTTCCGGTTGGCGTCTACCGTTTCAAACTCTTTTTCAGAAGAGCGGTACAAGACGCACACCAACGCAATTCAATATTTTCACACACCGTAAATTGTGTAAAATCCACACACACGTTTCAAGTAAAACGTCATTATGGGGACTTCGATGAAATTTGGTGAAATGGTTCAGGGCGTCAAAATGATGGTTTTAAACCAATACCATTATGGGGACCCGAGTGTAAGGCCCCACAATGACAAGGGGTCCTCAGAACGTTGGTGTGTAACCAGGTATTGGTCCCCATAAGTAATGCCATACAAGAACACACACACACTCTCACACACATATATAGCCACAGTTATTGCAACATTTATACTACCACCCCTAGTTCTCACACTTTCTCAATAGTTGGTCTTCATACGAATTTCAGGACAGTCAGTATTTAGGTCAAAATTACAGAAAACTCGGAAGATGAATTAAGCTTTAATCTTTTTATGTGTAAGTCATCTCTGGGCTTAGTCTTACGAATTTGTTATGCATGAATCCTGTATTGCATTTTGTTAATTGGTGTTAGATACCCTACAAATAAATTTTTCTCAGCAAATATTAAATTGAACGGAAGATACTATTTTTATATTTTCTCTTGAATTTTCACTTCGATTTCAATATTCATTATCATTCACCATCAGCTAGCGGGCGGTTGGAAGGGGCTGCTGGTAGGGCCTTTTATCTATCCCGCTTGTCCCTTTGTGGCTTTCTGTATGTGTCCTAGATTGAAATGACTTGGGTTTTACCCAATGAGTGGTTTCAGGCAGGGCACATATAGATTGCTGCTCTATCCTTTTTATTCCTAGTCCCCTTTTGTCTTCCTTTGTCTAAGGTACCTGAAACCTAAATGTGTTTCAGGTAGCGATCCCTAAATCTACCTGGCTGTCCTTTTGTGTTTTACATCTATCTGTTCTCAGGCACTGAAATGATCTGTTTCACACGTGCCAATCTCTTGCTTGAGCTTATTGTGATTGTTATTTTCATTGTGATAGAAGTGGAATCGATGATGAAGTGATGGTGGTAGTGTGGTTTTTAAACTTAGCATTCGAGTTGATTTCGTCTTGGTGGAGCAATACGAGTTGCGCACTAGTTCTTTTTTTCCGTGTTAAATGTAATCATCATTTCCACGTATTTGCAACACAGATGAATACACTTTGATTGACCGGTGAAATTGTATTTATTTGTATTTCAGTATATGCTAATCCATTCATTTTCCGGAGACCTACGGATCAGTGGCATGTATTAGGTAAAATGTCGATTTGCAGTGACCATGGATATAAAGACACGCTGTGTGATTTGTTTTAATCTGTCATTATCTCATCTATGTCGAGCTAGGTCTTGAAACTATCCCATTATTGGATCTTCATTTCTGACTCCTACGTCTGTTGACATCTCCTTGCCATCACCTCCAGGCATTGACAAAAATTTCGCGTCATGGCCCTCTCTATTACAATTTCGATCACCATGTTACTAATATTTATCATCTGTTCCAACACTGCCTCTTCCATATATGGGCTAAACGGTAATTGATTTGATCCGCAATTCCATCTGTTATCAATCACTTTACTCTGTACACTTGTACACAAACTAACTCGGACACACACACACACACACACACATATGATATAGCTACAATTATTCCAACATTTATACTACCACCCCTAGTTCTCACACATGCTCAATAGTTGTAGTATACACAAATTTCAGGACAGTCAGTGTATCAGATTGGGTCAAAATACAATTCATTACAGGAAGCTCGGAAGATGAATTCAGCTTCTATTTTGATAAAAAGGCATTAAATGCCTATGCCTAAGGGCTCCTAATCCTAAACCTGTTTTTGCAGTAATGTCGTGTAATTCAGCAATTTTATCCGTTTTTTTCTTAAATAACTTATCCCCAATTGAATAATTTTAGAACCTGATGAAAGCGCATTCAATTAATTACTGGACAGTGGCTGATAACTTTTGGAATCTACATCATTAAAAAATCCTGATATTACAGATTTAACATTAAAACAAATTTACGTAAAATTATTAGGCGACGTGCTTGAGATAATTAAAGAGGTGAATGGCTTTATAGAGATATATTTATCTGATTTATTGTGAATTTCCCTACCAATTTCCAATACATGTTAAAGGTAGAATTAAATGCAAACAAGGCAGTCATGGTACCACAATTTTTATTTGATATCGAACCATTAGTTATATTTTTAATTTCGTTCCGTTTTGATCATCTACAATGCAGTCTCGGACTGAATAATATCATTAACAATGGTTTAAAAACTTTCACGATCAAGATATCACTTTTTCGAGGATTTGCACCAGTTTTCGTTTTGTTTCATAAAGACGCAGAATAATATTTTTCGGACTGGGTTAAGTATTTTATTCCCCTGTATCTCATTTCCATTTTCCAGATTCCTTTCTATCATTGTATTGAAATGGGATTACTTTGTTTTGCCCTGGCCGGAGTCCTTGACAGTGGGGTGAAATCCAAATGTATATCTTTGGTCTCTGTGTGTGGGTCTTTTGTCCTCGTAATGTGGGCAGAGAGACGACTTGCTGTGTCTCTATCCCTCAATGTTTTCGTTTTACACGTTGCTTTCTGTCTAAAAACACCGTTGCCTACTATTGCCAATGGTCAAATCATGCCGCTATGTAGCCTTGTGGTATGACACTCGCCGTCGGATCTATCTGTTGTGGACTGTTGTAGTTTTTGTTTTCTATGCAATATTTTTTATACATTTGATTGTGGTCCTCTGTTGCCGAATCCTGTGCGTGTATCTGGATGCGACTTTTGATAATTTCAAAGTAAATACACTTATAGTTTGTCTCTGGAATCCAATTATGTAGAATCAATCCTTTTGACTTCATCTTTCTCGAGTGCTTTCCATTGTAGATTAAATTTTTCTTTTACAATCCCATTTTTCAGCCGTTTACTGGGGGACAATAGCGCTGTAAAAACAGATAATTTTGCAATATTACTTTACCTGTGGCAGCTATGACATTTGGCGGGACTTATTTAGACCCAAAAAGTCCATGTGATTTATATACATTTTGGAATTCAACATCAGCACACCTTATAGAATGTTACTCGTCATTAATGGCCGATAATTGACAAGGTTGTTACTTGTATTTGTTTGAAAATAGGTTATTACAACTATTCCATAGTGCGGATTTTAATGTTACATATATTTTTTAAGGCTTTTAACTTTTTAAAATGTATTTTACTAAATTGATATCAAATTTCAATTAACACAAGTCCTATAATTATTGAAATAAATTACCGTGAAATAGAAATGCAAATAAAACAAAAGAATAATTTCAAGTTTGTCCAAAGTGCATATTATGTAAGCAGTTTTGGTAACCTAACTCAATTATGGGCTTGTTTTAAGATTGTAATGGAATCATTTTTGCGTTTCAATGGAAATTTTCCCAAACCACCAAAAATGAGCCCGTAACAATTGGAATGGAAAAGATTGTAAAAGTCAAATGGCATTGTTTTTCAGGTTTTAAATTCTTGACATTGCTAAAAGTGAATATACAAAATGCCATTTAAAGATGTCCTTGAATGAAAAACATAATTTTACATTTTATAGTGCTTATATTTGTTATTTTAGTAAATAGATAATTTTAGTTTTGATCGATATGAGTATTACTGGTGTGCATAGTTGCATGTAACGCGATTTTAAAGATAAGATAAAAGAAAGATAATCAATAAACTTAGATTGAGATCGACGTGCACTTATTTGTCTGATAACCCAAATATCAATTATGGTTCATTTTTGTAAAGGAAATAATTCTCAAACCATGTTACTATTCTTTATCATCTCTTCCAATACTGCCTCCCTATATGGGCTATGCGGTAATTGATTGCATTCGGAATTCCTTCAATTATTTATCACTTTACTCTGTACACTTGTACACAAACACACACACTCACGCACACACACACACATACACACACACACTCACACACATATATAGCCACAGTTATTGCACCATTTATACTACCACCCCTAGTTCTCACACTTTCTCAATAGTTGGTCTTCATACGAATTTCAGGACAGTCAGTATTTAGGTCAAAATTACAGAAAACTCGGAAGATGAATTAAGCTTTAATCTTTTTATGTGTAAGTCATCTCTTGGCTTAGTCTTACGAATTTGTTATGCATGAATCCTGTATTGCATTTTGTTAATTGGTGTTAGATACCCTACAAATAAATTTTTCTCAGCAAATATTAAATTGAACGGAAGATACTATTTTTATATTTTCTCTTGAATTTTCACTTCGATTTCAATATTCATTATCATTCACCATCAGCTAGCGGGCGGTTGGAAGGGGCTGCTGATAGGGCCTTTTATCTATCCCGCTTGTCCCTTTGTGGCTTTCTGTATGTGTCCTAGATTGAAATGACTTGGGTTTTACCCAATGAGTGGTTTCAGGCAGGGCACATATAGATTGCTGCTCTATCCTTTTTATTCCTAGTCCCCTTTTGTCTTCCTTTGTCTAAGGTACCTGAAACCTAAGTGTTTCAGGTAGCGATCCCTAAATCTACCTGGCTGTCCTTTTGTGTTGTTTTACATCTATCTGTTCTCAGGCACTGAAATGATCTGTTTCACACGTGCCAATCTCTTGCTTGAGCTTATTGTGATTGTTATTTTCGTTGTGATAGAAGTGGAATCGATGATGAAGTGATGGTGGTAGTGTGGTTTTTAAACTTAGCATTCGAGTTGATTTCGTCTTGGTGGAGCAATACGAGTTGCGCACTAGTTCTTTTTTTCCGTGTTAAATGTAATCATCATTTCCACGTATTTGCAACACAGATGAATACACTTTGATTGACCGGTGAAATTGTATTTATTTGTATTTCAGTATATGCTAATCCATTCATTTTCCGGAGACCTACGGATCAGTGGCATGTATTAGGTAAAATGTCGATTTGCAGTGACCATGGATATAAAGACACGCTGTGTGATTTGTTTTAATCTGTCATATCTCATCTATGTGGAGCTAGGTCTTGAAACTATCCCATTATTGGATCTTCATTTCTGACTCCTACGTCTGTTGACATCTCCTTGCCAACACCTCCAGGCATTGACAAAAATTTCGCGTCATGGCCCTCTCTATTACAATTCCGATCACCGTGTTACTAATATTTATCATCTGTTCCAACACTGCCTCCTCCATATATGGGCTAAACGGTAATTGATTTGATCCGCAATTCCATCTGTTATCAATCACTTTACTCTGTACACTTGTAAACAAACTCGGACACACTGAGATTACCATGTTACTATTATTTATCATCTGTTCCAACACTGCTTCCCCCATATATGGGCAGCGGGTGGTTGGATGGGAGCATCACCCTTGAATCATATACCTATGCTGTTCGCATGGGTGTACGATCCGATAGTGATATCGTTTCTTCTCTTTACTAGCCTATCCTGCTTCTTTGGTTTGTGATTGTATTTTTGACAGGGGATATTTTTTTTCTGTAAATCTTCTGCCTGTTTGTTCTTGGTTATTTATAATTTAGCTTATGATATCTTTAGGTTATGATTTTGATTTACATTTGTACTATTTTTGTTGGATTGCTTGTTTTTTTTTGTTTCAGCGGTCTCTCATATAACCTCAATTGTGTTGGAAGAGACCTAAAGCAACAAACAAACAAAAAAAAAAAAAAACATATATGGGCTAAACGGTAATTGATTGGATCCGAAATTCCTTCAATTATCTATCACTTTACTCTGTACACTTGTACACATATACACACACACAAAACACACACACACACACACACACACACACACACACACAAATATATAGCTACAATTATTCCAACATTTTTACTAGCACCCCTAGTTCTCACACTTGCTCAAGTGTAGTTTACACAAATTTCAAGACAGTCAGTTTATCAGATTCGGTCAAAGTACAACTCATTATAGGAAGCTCGGAAGATGAATTCAGCTTCTATTTTGAAAAAATAAGGCATTAAATGCCTATGCCTTAGGGCTCCTAATCCTAAACCTGTTTTTGCAGTAATGTCGTGTAATTCATCAATTTTATCCGTTTTTATCTTAAATATCTCTATTCCCATTTGAAGAATTTTAGAACCTTATGAAAGCGCATTCAATTAATTACTGGACAGTGGCTGATCACTTTTGCAATCCACATTATTAAAAAATCCTGATATAACAGATTTAACGTTAAAACAGAAACCTACTTAATATTATTAGGCGACGAGCTTGAGATAAATAAAGTCTGTATAAAGAGGTGAATGGCTTTATAGAGATTTATATATCTGATTTATTGTAAATTTCCCTACCAATTTCCAATACATAATAAAGGTAGAATTAAATGCAAACAAGACAGTCATGGTACCACAATTTTTATTTGATATTGAACCATTAGTTTTATTTTCAAATTCGTTTCGTTTTGATCATCTACAATGCAGTCTCGGACTGAATATTATCATTAACAATGGTTTTAAAACTTTCACCATCAAGAAAGCAGTTTGTTTTTTTTGTTTCATAAAGACTCAGAATAATATTTTCCAGACTTGGTTAAGTGTGTTTTTAATTTTATATACAAATCTAGTATGTTTTAGAGGAATAATAATATGCAGAAATTAGGTCGTTTCATTTTATTTTTTGAAAAATTGGGATTTAAAAAATTCATTAACCTTCTTTTCCTCGTGGGCATCTATGTAATCTCATTATAAAGTAAATACTTCCATGCACATATTTGTTTGATAATCCAGATTTAATTATGGTTCATTTTTGTAACGAAAATAATTCTCAAACCAACGCAAAATATTGGCCATTACAAGTTTATAACAAGCCCATAATTGTGTTTGGCTATCGTACCGAATTTGTGCATGTAGGTTGAAGTAAATATAGCTGGATTTTTCAAATTGAGGAATAAAAGATTTTAGAAATAAAGAACGGATGAATGTATGAAATTGATAGTGGAAAGTAAGTTTTTAAAACTCAGTGGAATGTATAGAAAAATTGAAGATTTTGCATTTTTATCCATGTTTTGCATTTGATCAATGTTGTGAATTTTTATTTTACCAATATATAATGACAAGTGATGATTTGACAATGTGCTATTCTAATGTGATGATTTGACAATGTGATATTCTAATGTGATGATATGACGACGACAATGTGATATGACACGACAATGTGATATGACATAAAATTGAGCTTTTATAAAACGCAATATCCAATGAACATGCTCAAAGCGCTTTACATGACAATGTGACATAATATGACAATGTGACATAACATGACAATGTGACATAACATGATAATGTGACATAATATGATAATGTGACATAACATGACAATGTGACACAACATGACAATGTGACACAACATGACAATGTGACACAACATGACAATGTGACACAACATGACAATGTGACACAACATGACAATGTGACACAACATGACAATGTGACACAACATGACAATGTGACACAACATGACAATGTGACACAAGACGACAATGTGACACAAGACGACAATGTGACACAAGACGACAATGTGACACAAGACGACAATGTGACACAAGACGACAATGTGACACAAGACGACAATGTGACACAAGACGACAATGTGACACAAGACGACAATGTGACACAAGACGACAATGTGACACAAGACGACAATGTGACACAAGACGACAATGTGACACGAGACGACAATGTGACACGAGACGACAATGTGACACGAGACGACAATGTGACACGAGACGACAATGTGACACGAGACGACAATGTGACACGAGACGACAATGTGACACGAGACGACAATGTGACACGAGATGACAATGTGACACGAGATGACAATGTGACACGAGATGACAATGTGACACGAGATGACAATGTGACACGACATGACAATGTGACACGACATGACAATGTGACACGACATGACAATGTGACACGACATGACAATGTGACACGACATGACAATGTGACACGACATGACAATGTGACACGACATGACAATGTGACACGACATGACAATGTGACACGACATGACAATGTGACACGACATGACAATGTGACACGACATGACAATGTGACACGACATGACAATGTGACACGACATGACAATGTGACACGACATGACAATGTGACACGACATGACAATGTGACACGACATGACAATGTGACACGACATGACAATGTGACACGACATGACAATGTGACACGACATGACAATGTGACACGACATGACAATGTGACACGACATGACAATGTGATACGACATGACAATGTGATACGACATGACAATGTGATACGACATGACAATGTGACATGAGATGACAATGTGACATGAGATGACAATGTGATATGAGATGACAATGCTCGAGTTTTTGTTTAATGTGATATGAAAATGTGATTATAGTGATATAAATGGGAAATAGCTCGGGATCACAAGTCATATTACTTTTCAAAACAGCAGCATCCACTATGTTCAAACAATAATCTATAGTACTTTTTAATTAATGTATTTTTTCAAAAATGCAATGTAATTTTCCTTTTTACCCTCTTTCAAAAACAAACAAAAATACAAAAGGGATTTAAATTAGTCAATTTTAAGAAGGCTTTTAACCTTTTTAAAATGTATTTTACTAAATTGATATATAATTTCAATTAACACGAGTTTTATTTCTCTTTTTTTTAAAAATCAAAATATTATGAAACTGAAATAAAACAGGAATATTTTCACGATGGTCCTATGTGCATATATATAAGCAAGTCCGATAACCTAAATCAATTCTGGGCTTGTTTTAACATTGTAATGAAAACATTCTTGCGTTTTAATGGAAATATTCTCAAACTTTCGATGAGGCCGGAAGAATTTGGGTTATCAGACCTCAAAATATGTACACGTTGCAATGGTCATCTAAATGTTTTTAATTTGATATACAAAACTTATGTTTTAGAGGAATAATAGTAAAGCTGAAATTGATTTCATTTGATTTTTTTTTAAATTGGGATTTTAAAAAACATTTCTTAACCTTCTTTTCCTCGTGGGCATCTATGCAATTTCATTATAAAGTAAATACTTCCGTGCACATATTTGTCTGATAAGCCAGGTCCAATTATGGTTCATTTTTGTAATGGAAATAATTCTCAAACCAAAGCAAAATATTGTCCATCACAAGTTTATAACAAGCAATTGTGTTTGGCTATCAAACCGAATTTGTGCAAGTAGTTTGTAATAAAGAGCTGGCTTTTTCAACAAATTAAGAAAATGAAGATGGAAAAGAAATAAATTTTAAGAGACAAATAAAAGAAATGAGAAGAGAATGATTTTAGAAATACAAAAAAAAAATGAATGAATAAAATCTCAAGTGGAAAGTAAGTTGTATAGAAACATTGGAAGAATATTTTAACAAGGTTTTGCATTTTTATCCATGTTGTGCATTTTTATTTTACGAATGTATTATAATTATAATGTGATATTATGATATGACATGACAATGTGATATGATACGACAATGTGATATGACATAAAATTGAGATTTTATATAGCGCAATATGTAATACAACGGCTCAAATCGCTTTACATGACATTTTGACATGACAGTGTGACATGACACGACAATGATAGAGGGTTTTTTTTAATGTGAAGATATGAAAATGTAATGCTGATATAGTGATGTAAAGGGGAGTATGCACGGGAACATAAGGTTGATATTAATTTTCAAAATAAAAGCAGCAGCCACTATGTTCAATGATCTGTAGTACTTTATATGACCTTAAAACGGATTCTTATGTCACTTTTTAAAAGGCTTTGATATCAAATTTCAATCGACAAGGAGTTTTTAATTCCTTTAGTTTACAGTATCCACGGTACACATAGAAGCAGGTCTGATAACCGAACTCAATTATGTGCTTGTTTTAACATTGTAATGGAAACATTTTTGCGTTTTAATGGAATAATTCTCAAACCAACGTTGAGTACATAATTTGGGTTATCAGACCTTAAATATGTACACATTGCAATGGTAATTTTAGCACCTGTCTATCATCATCATCATGTAGTTCCATATCTGAAGCAGACGTCGGAGGTCATCTTCTGCCAAGCTGATCATCTCTTGCCAATTCTATTAAAGCAGCGCCACCTTTCTCAGCTTCATCTGTCCAAGTTCTTATCCCTTTCAAATAAGTATTTCTTTGTCTTCCTCTTATTCTTTTTCCATTCATCTTTCCAGTCAAGGCGAGTACTTCCAAACCAGGGTGGCGGATAATGTGTCCTAAAAATTCCATTTGGCGTTTGATGATTTTTGTTATCAGTGATCTTTTTCTGTTTGCCATTTCTAAAATTTCTTCATTTCTTTTCCTTTTCACCCATGACACCCTCATCATTCTTCTGTAAAACCACATTTCCGCCGCCTCCAGTCTTTTAACCATGGTCTTGTTTATGGTCCAGCTCTCACAACCATATAGCAGCACAGACAGTACATAGCAATCCAGGACCTTGATTTTTGTTTTCATGCTAATATTCCTGTTTTTCATAATTGTATGCAGCTGGTTGAATGCATTCTTCGCCATACCTATTCTTTTCTTTATTTCACAATCTGATTTTCCATTGGATGTTACATTGAAGCCTAAATATTTGAAACATTCAACTTGTTGTATTGTTTGTTCTCTGCTTGTTATTACACAGGCTGGTGGGTTATTATTTTTAGATACTGTCATACATTCTGTTTTAGATATATTCAGTTCCAGTCCCATATTTTCTGGGTGGGGTTCCCTACCTCCACAGTGGGCAGGGAGGTACTTACCGTGTCTTCTATCCCCGTATATCTGTTTTCCAAATTGCTTTCTGTCTTTGTCTTGGTGTGAGATTGCTCGGTTTTGTCCCGACCCTGGCCGGAGTCCTTGACTGGGAGGGAAACAGTCAAATG
This sequence comes from Berghia stephanieae, assembly GCF_034508935.2. Classification (NCBI taxonomy): domain Eukaryota; kingdom Metazoa; phylum Mollusca; class Gastropoda; order Nudibranchia; family Aeolidiidae; genus Berghia; species Berghia stephanieae. The sequence continues at coordinate 49,010,871 of NC_088360.1, read as the reverse complement.
CATAGTTATTGTTTTGGGAGATGATGTTTTTTTCCTTGTAAATCATCTCTCTGTTATGTGTTATTTTTAATGTATAATGCAAGCATTTGAGTGTATTCCTCTTTGTTGGATTTTGTGCTTGTGTCCAGATGAGACTTATAGGTGATCTCAAATTAAGTACTTTGGTGGTATGCTCTTGGATTCTACATCTGATCCCTATTTGTTCCCAGTTCCCCTATGTCTTACTTTTTCTTGGGTGCTTTAATTGTAATTCTAGAACTTTTTACTATCCCATTTTCTTCCTTTTTACTGGCGCTGATATAACCTAAATGTGTTGCAAGCGCCGTAAAACCCTTAAAAACAAAAAACAAAACAGTCCCATATTTTCACTACTCCTGACTACAACATCCAGTAATTCTTGTAGTTCATGTTCAGATTCTGCCAGTAGAACCGTATCATCTGCATACCTCAGATTTGTTACATTCTTTCCTCCAATACACACCCGCTTCTTATGTTCGATATCTCTTAATATCATTTCGCTATAGATGTTGAATAAATCTGGAGACAAAACACACCCCTGCCTAACTCCTCTTCTAATAGGTGTAAAACTGCTTAGCTCGTTGTCAACACGCACTGCTGCTTCTTGTTCCCAGTACAAATTCCGTAATATTATTAAATCTTTACCATCAATGTCCAAGGATGATAGAATTTTGAATAGTTTTTCGTGTTGTACTTTATCAAAGGCTTTTGAATAGTCGATGAAACACATATACAGATCTTTATTTACTTCAATACATCTTTCCATCAGCATTGATAATGTGAATATTCCATTTCTGGTACCCTTGTCCTCAACAAAACCAAATTGCATCTCCCCAATTTCAGGTCGTAGTTTATTTCTTATTCTTAGTAAAATTATCTTCAAAAGATTTTTGTGAGGTGGCTCATTAGGCTGATAGTTCTGTGTTGTTCACAATCAACTGCCCCTGGCTTTTTTGGTAATGCTATAAAAATGGATCGTTTCATATCAGTTGGCATTTTTCCTGTGTCAACACTTGATTTAGGTTTGTGATGAATTCAATCCCCCATTCACCCAGGCCATTCAAGGCTTCAATTGTTATATACCTGTCTATAAAGGTTTTTAATGATATAAAATGTACAGATCTATTATAACATTATAAAAGGAAAAATAATCAGGAGGCCGTCTATGTGTCATTTTATGATAATCTTAAGCAAATGCTGCTGCTCCCAACACTGCTAACAATACAGCTACCGACACTGCTACCTACACTGCCAAAAATATTGCTACTAATACAACTAATACTGCTACTAATACAACTAATACTGCTACTAATACTACTACTAATACTACTAATATTGGAAATACTACTAATACAACTAATACTTCCACTATAACTACCACTATAACTACCACTACCACAACCAGTACTACCATTACTACGCCCACAACCTCTACACTTTGCAGCTGGCATATCGTTCCAACAGACATTTTCAAGTAATAAAAAATGTATTTCGAAATAACTCTTCGTACAATCATTTTGGCTGGAACCCCTGTAATATGATGACATAAAAATATGATATAATATGATTTTGATGATGATGTGACTATTTTAAAACATTTATTCAGTATGATGTCAAATGAAATAAAAGTAACCAAAATTTATGGAACAAAACATCGTCTATTTCAATTTATCGGGTTCGTTTTTTCCTAATGGAGATCCACTCAAACAGCGACTTCCATTGTGGTACTTCTGGGTGGGGCTCCTGACCTCCCATTGTGGGCAGGGAGGCACTTACCGTCTTTCTGGGTGGGGTTCCTGACCTCCCATAGTGGGCAGGGAGGTACTTACTGTCTTCTATCGCCCTATATGTTTTCCAACTTGTCCCATAGTGGGCGGGGAGGTACATGCTCTGTCTTCTATCCCCCCTAACCCGTTTCCCAATTGTTTCCTGTCATTGTCTTGGAATGAGATTACTTAGTTTTGTCCTGATCCTTGCCGGAGCTCCTTGGCTGGGAGGGAAACGGTCGAATGTATAGTTATAGTTTTGGGAGATGATATTTTTTTCCTTGTAAATCATCTGTTATACATTGTATTATGTTTAGTTTACATATTATATTATATAATTGGTAAACATCTGAGTGTATTCCTCTTAGTTGGGACCTGTGCTTGTGTCTGGATGAGACTTTTAGGTGATCTCAAACTAAGTACATTGGTGGTATGCTCTTGGAATCTACATCTGATCCCTATTTGTTCCCAGTTCCCCTATGTCTTACTTTTTCTTGGGTGCTTTAATTGTAATTCTATAACTCTTTACTATCCCATTTTCTTCCTTTTTACTGGCGTTGATATAACCTAAATGTGTTGCAAGCGCCGTAAAACCCTTATAAACAAACAAACAATTTTCCAACTTGGCTTCTTTGTCTTGTTATGCACTGTATTATGTTTTATTTTGTTATATATGATTTGTAAACATTTGAGTGTTCCTCTCAGTGGGGACCTGTGCTTAACGTCAGGATGAGACTTTTAGATTATCTCGAAACTAAGTACTTTGATAGTGTGCTCTTGGAATCTACATCTGTTTCCTATTTAAATGAATTTCCCCTTTTCTTACCTTTTCTTGTGTGCTTTAATTGTATTTCTAGAACTTTTTCTATCCCATTTTCCTGGGTGGGGTTCCTGGCCTCCCATAGTGGGCAGGGGGTTACATATTGTCTTATATATCCCCTTATATTTGTTTTCCAACATGCTTTCTGTCTTTGTCTTGGAATGAGATTACTTGGTTTTGTCCTGGCCTGGCCGGAGTCCTAGCTGGGAGGGAAACAGTCAAATGCATAGTTATTATTTTGGGAGATGATATTTTTTCCTTGTAAATCATCTCTCTGTTATCTATTATTATATTAATTTTGAATGTATAATGTGTAAGCATTTGAGTGTATTCCTCTTTGTTGGATTTTGTGCTTGTGTCCGGATGAGACTTAGGTGATCTCAAAGTACATTGGTGGTATGCTCTTGGAATCTACATCTGATCCCTATTTGTTCTCAGTTCCTCGATGTCTTAATTTTTCTTGGGTGCTTTAATTGTAATTCTAGAACTTTTTACTATCCCATTTTCATCCTTTTTACTGGCGCTGATATAACCTAAATGTGTTGCAAGCGCCGTAAAACCCTTAAAAACAAAATTAAAAAAAATATCCCATTTTCTTCCTTTTTACTGGCGCTGATATTTTGTTCCTAAAAATAGAACTAAAAATGTAACAGGAAATCTATAGCACTTTAAGCACAAACAAAATGGTAGTGTCTTAGCATTTACAAAATATTAGCCGTTACTTGAAATGTAATTGTGAACACTAAAAATATGAAATATACTTTAAAAAAATTGGGTGGGTCTTACTCCAGTGGCACTGGTTATTCGACCCAAGTGGCAGGGGATTGTTAGTTTCTACCCTGTATTATTGTATGTCTTTAGGCACTATACAAAAATATTAGCTCGTTTTACATTGGAAAATAGTGTAATTGTGAAAAATCTAGAAAATTATTGAAAAATTATACTTTTTAAGAAGAAAATCTGGGTGGGGTTCCTTACCTCCCAAAGTGGGCAGCTGGGTGTGATTCCCGACCTCCCATAGTGGGCAGGGAGGGACTTATGTCTTTTTTCCCCTGTTTCTGTTTTTCAATTTGCTTTCTGTCTTTGTCTTGGAATGGGATTACTTGGTTTTGTCCTGACCCTGGTCGGAGTTCTTGGCTGGGAGGTAAACAGTCGAATGTATAGTTATAGTTTTGGGAGATATTATTTTCATTGTAAATCATCTTTCTGTTATGCTTTGTATTATTTTTGTTTTACATAAAATTTGTAAACATTTGAGTGTGTTCCTCTTAGCAGGGACCTGTGCTTGTGTATGGATGAAACATTTAGATCTCAATCTAAGTACATTGATAGTGTGCTCTTGGAATCTACATCTGGTCTCTATTTGAGCTAATTCCCCTTTGTCTTCCTTTTTCTTGGGTATTTTAATGGTAATTTTAGATCTTTTTACTATCTCATTTTCTTCCTTTTTACTGGCGATGATATGAACTTAATGTGTTACAAGCGTCGTAAAACCCTTAAAACATAAACAGAACATTAAAAAATTATGAGCAACTGAATAATTTAAAATTATTTTGTGGCTGGGAGGGAAACGGGCAACTGTGTAGTTAGAGGTTTGGGAGATTATATATTTTGTCTTGTAAATGATCTCTCTGCTGTGGACTATTATTTTTGTTTTACATATATTATGATTTGTAATCCGTTGAGTGTGTACCCCTTACTGGGGACCTGTGCTTCGTCAAGATGAAACGATCTCAAACCAAGTACTCTGATAGTACGCTCTTGGACTTTCCCCTGCTCTCTATTTGAACCAGTTCTCCTTTTGTCTTACTTTTTCTTTTGTGCTGAATTTTAGACCTTTTTACTATTCCATTTTCTTTCTTTATACTGGCACTGATATGACCTAATGTGTTGCAAGCGTCGTAAAATGACGTGATAGGAAAAAGGATCCAAGACAACTTTAATATGGATATCATCCAAAGTTGTGTGGAACTGGGTGAGCGTAAACTTACATCTGACAAAGGAATTGACGTCTGATAATTCGGGTAGAAAAAGACTCATGAGTTCTGGACAGAGGATCATTGATATTCTTGCAGGTGGTGAAGATGCAGGGTATTTTGAAGAATGCTATACCATTTTTTATTTTCGGCATCAGCTGGAAGGTAGAGACTATCATTCTGGGGTCAATGCAGATGTGTTTGAAGACTGGCAAAAGAACCGTTTGCTGCCTTTCCTCGAAGCACCCATTGCATTGGACAACGCTGCAATTCGGTGGCCCATGATCACCTCAATGCTGATATGATTTCATGGCTCCATTAGACAGCACTATATTCTGACTATTTATCAAAGGCCCAACTGTACTCCTAGTGAAAAGAAACAAACCAGAAACAGTTTTCAAAGCAGACTGTCTAATCAATGAGTTTTGAAACGAGGTTGCGCGACTTCCCCCATATCACTGTGAGCGCAAAGGGAAATATTGAGAGGAGGAACATCAAATTTACTCTCACCGACGAGGCAATAAATGATATAACAACGGAAGACTGGGAAAAGGCATGCTCAAACCTTCGCAAACTGGATGAAAATTGCATTGCACTGGTTAGAGTGATGCCACGAATTTTTTCCAGAGTCGTTTCATTCTCCTTTTCCTCATCCTCGTCATTAGAATGTGATGATTGATTTGATGTGTCCAGTGTGTCTTTGTTATTGTTGTAGTCGTTGTTATTGCTGAATACGTGTACATTTTTGTGGGAACATTGTATCATAAATTGATGAATTTCTACTTTTGACCAGATTACATTAACTTTATGTAATCCTCTTTGGCATAAACACAAGCTATTTCTATAAATTTTGCAATCAAACTAATATTGAAAGTGCGTAATGTTCACTTTCATTTGTAATTATCAGTAATGTGTATTTATAGTTAAAAAATATATGTTTGATAGTTAAGGATTGCCATTCGTTCCTTCATAATCAGATACTGAATATATATAGTTTAAGTTTCAATTAGCCGAACTTTCCATTTTAACCAATTCTTTCAAAATGGATATGCGGAAAAGTCATAATTTTGATACTGTAAATCATATATTAGTTACGATCCTTACCAGTTATCGATTTTAATATAGATGTTATAAGAGAAATCTTTTCCTATTGTTTTATTGAAAACATATTTTTGATTAAGACAAATTCATTCAGAGGTTCAAACAAAGTTTTGCAGCTGTGCAATGAGGGACAGCTGAGAAAAAGAAGAAAAACACGCGCCACTATTAAACATCTGACCATAATAAGGTTTTCTTAATCTGCGACCCAATAATAGTCAAAATCACGCGGGAAAGTTAAATAAGTGCCGGATTACAAAGTTCACTTAAAGATAAAATGAAGATGACGTCACTCTGATATTTGTTATTGTTATTTTTTTTTTTTTTTTTTTTTTTTGTCATCCGCGTTTATGAGTAATTCTCACTAAACTGTATTCACCAGACTATAAACGTTAGAGGTTACACGTCTTGGTCAGTTATATTTCCGGATGGCAGTGTTATGAGCTTCTTAGCCAAGTGCATACTATTTGTTTGTGTCTGTGTGGTATGTGCGAGTGTGTTGTGGCGGTGGTGTGATGGTGGTGGTGTGTATGTGTGTGTGTGTGTGTGTGTGTGTGTGTGTGTGTTGCACGATGTATTGTTTGGGTTTGTTTTTTTTCAACCCATCCCGCTTTTTTGGTTAAATAATAATAATAATAGTATTATTATTAATAATAATAATAATAATAATAATAATAATAATAATAATAATAATAATAATAATAATAATAATAATAATGACTACATCTTTATTGTCCTCAAAATAGTGGCAATTTGTCATTTGGTTACACGTGATACTGCAATGTTATGAAGAGCATATATAACATAATAGCTTGACACATATACACACGCACACACCTTACATAAATAACATCATCATCATCACAACAATAAAAATGAAATAAACTTTTTCAGGCTTTTTAAAAAAATGTTATGTTTGTGCGGCTATGTGGTCTAGTTAAGTGGTATGACATTCGCTTTCGGATCGGGAGGTCCTGGGTTCGAGCCTTGCTCAGCGCATAGTTGAGTCCTTGGAAAAGGCTCTTTACTCACATTCTCTCACCCGTATTCAGGCGTAAAATGAATACCTGGTTGTTAATAGCGTTGTTTCTGTCCGCAAAAATTGTAATATCGCCTAACAGGCATCATGTACCGTCCTAAATGTTAAGTGTTGCTGTTGACTAGGGACCCCTTGTAAAGCGCTTTGAGCACATTTAGTGGATATTGCGCTCTAGTTTTGTTTATTATCAATGTGCATTAGAGAACATAATATGTGACCTTCTGTCTCAAAGCGGCATTATGTCGGGGTGAGCTGGGCACTGGAAATTGAATGCGTAGCTAAAAATAGAAAACTTTTCTATTCTTCCATATTGTGAAGGATCAAGACAGTATCTTACATTGTGACCAACTCAAAGTTCCTTTTTCTCAGCATTTTAATTCTAAATTAAATTCACTTTCAGAGGCCTGATTCATCCCAACATATTCCTGTTTTGAGAGTGGGTCACACATTTTGTCTTTAAATTATATAAGAACATTGGTATTATCTATTAATCCTTTATAAGCATTTTCATCCTTTCCACAGAGCGTTCTTTCTATAATATAACACGATAAAGAAATAATGGGTAATAAACAAAAATGGATATATAACAGCTTTAAAATGAAAAGAATAAAGTGCCAAACACAAAACGTTTCGAGCTCAAAACCCTTCTTCAGCCAAATACTGAAAACAATGAAGACATAAATTCATAACTAAAAGGGCCGATCGACGACCATTCTAGTAATGTATTTTGTGTAAATCGTCCGTCCCATCTTCAACTTTGGATACTAGATAAGTCCTTGAATTCTTAGAGAAACAAAAAGGAAAGAAATGAATAAAAATAATATTATAAAACTCTAGAGGTTTATACTCTTTTAAAATGTTTTAACTTTAGTTCTTAAGTCAATAACTCGGGAAACAATAACGGGGACAGGATAAAAATATATCTTGACCTACTTTTATTTCTATAACTAGTAAAAAGCCTGCAATTTCGCGGGGAAAGAACTATTTTCATTCGATACTGTACTCACCATCACTTAATGAGGGCAGATTGGTAAACAACGTTGTCTGTGTAATTTGGTATATCTTCGGTTGATTTTTCCGTGTGGCCCAACATGAAGTGTAAGCCACTATAGCCTCTGACCCGTGACACAGCAACATACAGTTGTCCGTGTGTGAATACCGGTTTGTGTAAGAAAATCCCACCTTGCTTAATGTCTGCCCCTGAGACTTGTTAATTGTCATTGCATATGACAATTTTACCGGAAACTGTCTTCTATTTATAATAAATGGTAAGCCTGAATCAGTTGTTGTCGTCAGATTGAGTCTAGGGATAAACACTATGTCGCCAGCTCTACTACCGGTAATTATCTTGGCTTCTAATACCTTTGAACCTAATTTAATTATTAACAAACGGGTGTCATTTAGGAGGCCTGATTTAGGATTTATATTTCTAAGCAGCATGACTGACGTGTTGGCTTTCAATTAAATGTAATGCATGTGGAGGAAGTCCGGGAGGTGTTGGTTCGTTCAAGAATTCAATCGGGTATAAGTTGATGTCAGAGTTACTTTGAATGGAATCAGCACTGCGGTAAATTTGTTCAGTTGATGAGGTCAACCTGGACAGAACGGCTGCATTTATTTGTCAACATTTTCATGGGTTGTAGTCAAAATTGCTCTCTCTGATAGATAACGTTCATCCGCAAAGTTCAGATTTAAATCATTGTATACAGCATTTATCAAGCATTCTGGGTCATTTTCAGGTAGGCATAGCGCTGTAGGTAATTTAACAGAATACTTTCCTATTTCGCTGAAAACCGGCTCTGTACCATTTCCGATGCGGAGAAGCCAATTTGCAAAACAGTTATTGTCATCAGTAACCCTCATGTTCTTGTTCATGTGAAAAATGGTGACAAAATTCCAAATAATTGACTTGTTAAGTGTGACACTTAATATATCGGCTTCACTTCCTTTGTTAACAACAGGTAGAATTTGCCGAAAATCCCATCCAAGTACAACCACTTTGCCCCCAAAAGGTTTTGAACTGCCTGTTATGTCACAAAATGTCCTGCTCACACATTCAAACACACGCCTGTCCATCATAGGTGCTTCATCCCAAATTATGAGAGAACTACTCTTCAGTAACTTAGCTGTGTCTGATTGGCGACTGATGCTACAGGTGCTGTTATCCGTTATTGGAATTGGAATTTTGAACGTTGAATGTGCTGTTCTACCACCGTGCTGACAAAAGATCAAAGGTGAAAATACAAATTTAAAGAATACTGGGGATGTAGGAGCTTTCGGAATGTCTCCCCTTTACTTAACTTATGGAAAAACAAACACCCTAGCACGTTTAATAACACTTATGACTAACCTCTCGACCTAACCCTAATAGAAAAAACAGCTCTCGGACTGCTTTGCACTACCTTTCAATACTTAACAAATCACAATGGCGGCCGAAAATCAAAACAATGGTCAAATTAGGAAATTTTAAACTTTCACAAATCTATCAAGGTTTGTTCTAGAGTTTTTGAAATACTTCTATATGACAAACTGAATAAATAAATGCCTGACAAAATATCAACGGTGAAAATACAAATTTAAAGAATACTGGGCATATAGGAGCTTTCGGAATGTCTCCCCTTTACTTAACTTATGGAAAAATAAACACCCTAGCACCTTTAATAACACTTATGACTAACCTCTCGAGCTAACCCTAATAGTAAAAAAAGAATCAAAATGGCGACTGAAATACCTTCATGTGATCAAGTGAATAATATCACTATGAATGCCACGATTTGCTGAAAAATGCCAACACACACACACACACACACACACACACATTTATACACCACACACAACACACACACAAACATACACACACACAAACATATCATAACAAAACTGATCACCGCTAAATCAACAACACAACGGAAGTAATAATAATACTTGATGTCATAAATAGATGACGCAAATTGACAACTTTTTACAGTGTCAAAATTCGTTGATTTTGGGAGCCAAGTGTCGTCGGTACATATTTTATGATATTATCTGTTTGACTCAACGAACTTTCAAATTGACTTAAAATTATAAAAGGAAATCAAGTTATCTCTTTATCTATCTGTAAAAAATACATTTCTAATTTTCAAATCTTTCAGTAGAGTTGTGCGCCGTATCAATTTTTTTATTGACTCAAATAAGCACAATGTTCTCCACAATGCTATATTTTTTAAAGAAAGGATTATAAGAAGATGGATGTTAAATTCAGTTGAAATATCGCCTATTCAACCCTTAGAGACGAATAGTTTAGAAGTGGCCTCTCAGAGCCATAGGGTAAAGTAGTGCCGCGCTGAGGACCGGTCCCACGGTCTTTTAGCTGTGAACCGGAGACCGGTCCCATAGTGAAAGACTGGCGGCGGTCCTCACTTCTTATCACCTTTCAACGATCTCGCGCCATACTAGGCTACTTCCCCAGCGATTCGTTGCTTCGGTTGCCTATCTTCCACCAATCACCACCCATCCCACTTAATTAATCGCACCCACCCCCCTTTGCCATACACTAAACGACACAGACGACCATACAGGCAGACGACCACCAACATCCACTCCGCAAACCGCCCTTTCGTGTGGGAGATGGGGGAACAGGAGGCGCACGCCTTGGACGATTCCATTATACGGGTAAATTTCAAAATTTACTACACCATAATGATCGCAATGACAATGATCTATGGTGAAGGCATGACCCTCTTCTCTAATGGTTATTGTTTGAAATGTATGTGACTACTAAAGATGTGTGTTTGTGTGTGTGGTGTGTGTGTGTGTGTCGAACCTAGCAAGTAGCAAATCCGATTTTTTGTTTTCTTTTGTCCATCTCTTGTCACCACTCCTTTCTATCGCAGTGTTGTCATTTAAAATAATACAATAATATTAAAATTTCGTTTGGTGTTTTTACTAATCAAATAATATGAGTTTCATTAGTTTCTTCCTTCCAAAAAACCCAGTTATAACGTCTGAATTTTTAAAAAGTCCAATAGAATATTTGGGGACCCCGATAGCTCAGTTGATAGAGCACTCTCTTTATACGCAAAGGCCAGAGATCGATCCCGGGTGCAGTCGAGTTTTTTCTGAATCCCTGTCTACTCAGCAATGAATGGGTAGCTGAGTTTGTTAGATCTGGCGAAAAGTCACCATCGACCCCTCTTATTACCTCATCCACCCCCTCTTATTATAACTTCACGTCTCTCTCTTACTCTTCAATGCTCGCTGCCCTCTAATGTGTGTGTGTGGGGGGGGGGGAGGAGGGGGGGGTAGGAGTTGCGTGTGTGTATCAACGCCACGAACAACTCGATCAACGCCTTGGGCGATGCCATTATCTCCGTTAATGGGGATAAATTTCAAATTTTATTAAATTATCGAAGTAACAATGAAGTACGGTGAGCAAATAAAGAAGGCATCACCCCTCTTCTCTAATTAGATTACAATTTGAAATGAGTGTGACTACTCCGTGTGTTTTACTCCTGTAGACCACGGTTTTCATCGTGTAGCGGTCTTTAACGGTTCAAGAATGAACGATCCCACGGTCTCAAAGGTCAAACCGGTTCGAATTTCCAACAGTCTCTCAGGAATGTTCAATGTCGAAAAGGACCGGTCCTTGCGGTCTTCATTTCCCAAGGACCGTAGGACCGTGGTCCTTAAGCTTGCCAAGGACCGCCCCGCACTAGGGTAAAGCTTATAAACCAGGTTGGCTTCATTTATTTATGTTTGTACTGTTAAACGGACAATGATAATAGCTTGCTACTTATTCGCACTCGTTATCATGTTTGATAACCGATCGCCATTATGGGCAATATTTAACGTTGGTTTGAGAGTATTTTCATTCTCAGATTTATAAATAAGTGCACGTCACTTGCTACCCTGTGTATATATATCACAAATTTCTACCGCAACACACTTTTCGCCAGATTCATCAGGCCCAACTTTTGCCCGGCCATAGCCTCAAAACGGTATTATATCGGGATAAGGTAAGATGCCAATAGAGGATTTTATAGTTTAAAAAATTACAGGAATAATTCAATATGAAATTTTTAGATATTTTTTTTTGTCAGTTTAATCATTCGCATTCATTCTCTTAAATAAACAATCGAATCTTAATCCAAGCTTCAATTCTTGCATTTAAACCCACGTGTACTTATTTGCGAATTTGATAACCCAAGTGTTATGGTTTCATTGTGGACATGGATATGCTCTCAAACAAAAACAAAATAACATCCATTACAAATATGCAAAAACGAGCTCATAATACGCTGCAACAGTCGTAACGTCACTTCCCTCGTAATGACGCATGGTAACTTAGTAACTGGCTCTAAAGTGTCGGAACAATGACGGGCGCCCTTATGAAATATTTCTCCGACGAGCATAAAAGCGTATCCAGAGGGGGAAAAATTATAAATCTGATCATGTTTTGACTTTTACACATTCTGATCGCAAGACATATGAAAAGTTCTAGCTAGCATGAAGAATAAAAGTACCGATTTTCTTTGTTTAGAACCACGATGGCCGCCGTTGCTGGTCGACGTGACATCAGACTATTGAATCCAATTATGTCCCATTATTAGACCTGAAAATATGACCATAATGAGGTGATAGGCATGGATGTTACAAGATTTCGTTATGTCTGTGGACGAGGTGAACAGACAGTATGTAAGAGCTCCATGTCTGTGGATGATAGATAGGTAGGTAACATTTTAGATTCACAGAGTCAGCAAGATTGCCGTCACATCACGTCAGTTATCAAAATCTTAAAAAGGGGTGCATCAATACTTTTTAAAGTTTACTTTTAAGAGTAGATTGATGACGCTCATGGCTTAATTTTATATCTTTATTGTTACGGTAACAATTAGTCTTTTAGCTGTGAACCGGAGACCGGTCCCATAGTGGAAGACTGGCGGCGGTCCTCACTTCTTATCACCTTTCAACGGTCTCGCGCCATACTAGGCTACTTCCCCAGCGATTCGTTGCTTCGGTTGCCTATCTTCCACCAATCACCACCCATCCCACTTAATTAATCGCACCCACCCCACTTTGCCATACACTAAACGACACAGACGACCATACAGGCAGACGACCACCAACCTCCACTCCGCAAACCGCCCTTTCGTGTGTGAGATGGGGGGAACAGGAGGCGTACGCCTCGGACGATGATTCCATTATACGGGGTAAATTTCAAAATTTACTACACCATAATGATCGCAATGACAATGACCTATGGTGAAGGCATGACCCCTCTTCTCTAATGGGTTATTGTTTGAAATGTATGTGACTACTAAAGATGTGTGTTGTTGTGTGTGTGTGTGGTTGTGTGTGTGTGTGTGTGTCGAACCTAGCAAGTAGCAAATCCGATTTTTTGTTTTCTTTTGTCCATCTCTTGTCACCACTCGCTTTCTATCGCAGTGTTGTCATTTAAAATAATACAAAATATTAAAATTTTGTTTGGTGTTTTTACTAATCAAATAATATGAGTTTCATTAGTTTCTTCCTTCAAAAAACCCAGTTATAACGTCTGAATTTTAAAAAGTCCAATAGAATATTTGGGGACCCCGATAGCTCAGTTGATAGAGCACTCTCTTTATACGCAAAGGGGCAGAGATCGATCCCGGGTGCAGTCGAGTTTTTCTGAATCCCTGTCTACTCAGCAATGAATGGGTAGCTGAGTTTGTTAGATCTGGCGAAAAGTCACCATCGACCCCTCTTATAACCTCATCCACCCCCTCTTATTATAACTTCACGTCTCTCTTTACTCTTCAATGCTCCGCTGCCTCTAATGTGTGTGTGGGGGGGGGGAGGGGGGGGGTAGGAGTTGCGTGTGTGTATCAACGCCACGAACAACTCGATTCAACGCCTTGGCGATGCCATTATCTCCGTTAATGGGATAAATTTCAAAATTTTATTAAATTATCGAAGTAACAATGAAGTACGGTGAGCAAATAAAGAAGGCATCACCCCTCTCTCTAATTAGTTACAATTTGAAATGAGTGTGACTACTCGTGGTTTTACTCCTGTAGACCACGGTTTTCAGGTCGTGAGCGGTCTTTAACGGTTCAAGAATGAACGATCCCACGGTCTCAAAGGTCAAACCGGTTCGAATTTCCAACAGTCTCTCAGGAATGTTCAATGTCGAAAAGGACCGGTCCTAGGACCGGTCCTTGAGGTCTTCATTTCCCAAGGACCGTAGGACCGTGGTCCTTAAGCTTGCCAAGGACCGCCCCGCACTAGTAACAATAAGTTAGTAGACGTCTCGTGAATGACATCTCATCACCCCTCTCTCTAACTTTGTTGGATAATCCTATGGATAATTTTCATATCACTATTTATATTTTGGAGAGAGAGAGAGAGAGAGAGAGAGAGAGAGAGAAGAGGGGGGGGGGGGGGAGGGTGGGGTGAGGACAGTGGGATGGGTTTTGGGGGGGGGGGGGGGGGGGGGGGGGGGAGTGAGACAGTGACGGACGGAAGTGAATAGTTGGAATATTTTCACTTCCGTAAACACGAAATACAGCGAAGCTTTGATTTCCTACTTTGACTTTTGTTTACTTTGTCAAAAGTAATTTAGTTTGACATAAGAGGTCAGTTTCACAATCATTTATACTGTTTTTTGCTAATTTGGATCTTTGGATTAGTTGCGTTTCTTAATTCAGGCCGTCTGAAACATGACAATTCTGTTCAGATGACCAAACAACAAACAAAATGACAGGTCGTTTCCTCTGAACGAGGTGTCTCAGTGGCAGCTGTAGGCGTTGGCTTGTTGTAGGTGACAAAGTTCTTTGCTTTGTGACAGTGACAGGGAACTAATTTTCAGTTGTGTTTTAGATATATTGTTAAAAAGAGACTTCAGACGTTATGATTTAGGTGTTTTGTTGATGACATACCTATTTTTTTTTTCATCTTTTATACTTTTAATATCTAATAATATTGAGACTGAGTGAAAAACCACTCACTTGCACTTGCAGATGATCCTTGCCATCTTAGCCTTTAGATTTAGTCCTTGGTCCTTAGTCGTAGTAACCTTCCGCATTAGCCTTTGCCTGCCTTTGTCGAAAGCAAAGATAAGTAGAGTCCCTATTTGTTCAGACCAAGTCTGCGTCACTTTTTTTTTTCCCAGACGACTTTTATAATAATAATACGAATCTAGACGTCTATATTTCTCTGAAGGCTGTCATTATCCCCAGACACCTGTCTGGGAATAATGAAAATTCGTTCTCCCCAGACACCTGTCTGGGGATAACGAAATTTCGTTATTCCCAGACACATATTTGAAACTCCGCTCTTTTAAACAATTATCCACATTCCAGAATATTGAATGTTTCCAAATGCACATAGATCCATAGAAATAAGGAAAGTTAATAAAATATCTATAAAAACATAAAATTAACCAACATTAAATCAGTTGTTACTACATATACACAATATGCGTCGACTTCGAAGTGGGTTTCATGGCCGAATGGTTTAGCCGTCTGCCCTGGAAGTTTTACCAGAATCGACGTTGCGGGTTCAAATCCTGGTTCCGCCACTTTTTTCCCTGTCTGGGGATAATCACAACGTTCTCCGAATGCTTGGGAAAATATAAACTTGATCTCTGGTTATTTGCGAGAGTCTGTGTGAATGATGAATGTGTATGCATTTAAAAAATTTTTTTTTTTTTTGGGTTTTCTTTTGACAGTGCTTGGGCACTCTGTCTTTTTTATTCCTGACTATCTGTTAGACTTCTATCTTGAGTTTGTGCTATCTTGTCTTTCAACCTCTGTTCCCATCTTGAAACTTTGGCTTTATTATTTAGGTTTACTTCTGTTCTTTCTTTGTAATGCAGCGCGAAGTGCAAAAGTGAACACGACATGGAGTATTCGCGATAGCACAACTTTTTTATAAAACTAAAACCTGTCTTTGTCAACAATGTGCCTAAAAAATGCTAGTCCACTCTGTTTGAGCATTTACTTTTGCATAGACATAGTGTCCATAACCCATCAGCTACTAGAGGCTAGCGGACTATTTGGAGAAATAGAGTTCAAGTTTATATTCTAAGCATTCGGAGAAAAAGAGCCGGCCTTTATAATATGTCCATTTACAATTGAAAAAAAGTGATGTTTGTGTAGCAGGAGAAGAGAAAGTACAGAGCCAAATTCAAATGTTGACAAATGAGCTTTCCTTACTTTTGTGTCATGGAACAATGATGAACAATTATGGTTCCGTAATCAAACCGTAACTAGATTTCTCAGCTAACATCTGATTTCTATTGATTTTCATTTTTTTAATATTTTGAAAGTAGACAAATTTCAATTTCATAAGGCTATCGTTATTGCCAGACACTTTCTGGCAATAAGAAAACACCAGGCTTTTGATACAGAGGCGGTGTCTGGCAATAAGAAAAGGCCAGGCTTTTTTTTTATTATACTGCCTTGTTTTGGCAGAAAAATTTTATGCAAAATGCAAAACAAGGTGTGAACAATTCCAAATAATCTGAAAAAATGCCAGTGTTAATTTGTGCCCCAAATCAATTAATATATTAAGTGATATTTAAAACAAAATGAAAGTAAATCGTGCGCAGATGCCAAATCCACCTTTTTCAAAAAGCAAATCGCATTAATGACTTGTAAGTTTTTGACACTTTGAACTGAAAACATCAAACTGGCAATTCCCCCCTTTTTTTCAATCAGTAAGAAACTTGTTAATCAGCAAATCGGTTCATAGTTCACAAACCACTGAAGGTTTCACTACCTACCTACTTGTTAACTTTATTGATCTTCTTTTGTTTCTATAATTCGTTAATTCTGACCACAATTTGGGGGATATTGATGATAGTTGGGGATTTTTTTTAATTTCGCAGACGAATCCTAGGCCTACTAATTTCTGTAATTGTGCGGCTATGTGGTCTCGTGATATGACACTCACTTTAGGATTGGAAGGTCCTGGGTTCGAGCCTCGCACTGTGCATAGTTGAGTCCTTGGAAAAGGCTCTTTACTCACATTCTCTCACTGTACTCAGGTGTAAAATGAGTACTTGGCAAGTAACAATGTTGACTCTATCGGAAAAAAAAAATTGTAAAATTGCCTAACAGGCGTCATGTCTCGTTCTACATGTTACATGATGCTGTCTGTCAGGGACCCATTGTAAAGTGCTTTGAGCATGTTTAGTGGATATTGCTCTATATAAAAGCTCAAGATTTATTTATTAATTTTTTTTTTTACATTCCACAATGACAATGATAGATTCTTTTCTAATTATAAAATATATGTACAATGTTTACACAATAATTTTTTTCCTCATAGGACACTAATATTTTTGGCCACTTTTCTTTTTTTTGTCAGCACAAATGTGCTTTTAACTGATATAGTTCCAGGTTCCGAATTGTCTTGGATTGCTGTCCATCCCTCTGTGAACTGTATTTTTATGACCTTCTTTTGTGTGGGGATTAGGTAAAGGTTCGCTGGTCTGGAATGGCTCTTCTCATTCCAGCCTAGGGTGGATTGAACCTAATGGGTACAAGGAATCAGATTCGCCAGTATTAAACTGACCGGCCTGTCTGAGGCATGTGATCTTTAAAGTACCATAGAACATTTTGCCTCTAAGTATTTCTCCGGTATGCTTGCTTTTCTAGCTTCCCAATCACTTGGCACATAGCCAGCAACCATTATCAAGGTTGTCAATTTTCCTTAAATTGATGGAATTTAGTTTGTTATAAACCCTCCAAGGTCGTTCAATGTGTTTACATAAAAGTTCAGTAAATTTTTGCCTCCTGAATTGGAAACTCTGCATTATATAATTACTGACATTTTAGATATATATAAATATAAAATTTCAACAGTGTGGATGAGATGACCTAGTTGACATGGGATTACAATGACACCTAGGGGATCTGTCTGAGCGAGCTTTCAGCATCTTATTTTTGTTTTGTTGTTGGTTATTTTTTTATTCCCTGAGCAAAATGTTGGACCCTAGATAAAGGGTAGGGCTGTGGCTATAAGATCATAGAATTTTGATTGCCTGTCTTGTATTTCTACTTTTGTTTCCTAGTCCTTGGCAGGGCAACAACATTTGACTTTTCTTGATACTGGATCAGTCTCTTTCCTTTTCTTCCTCTCTCTTTCCCTCTCTCTTCCTCCCCTCTCTCCTCTCTCTCTCTCTCTCTCTCTTTCTCTCTCTCTCTCTTTCTGTCTTTCTCTCTCAATTCCGCACCACCCCCCCCCCCTCTCTCTCTCTCTCTCTCAAAAAACTTTATTAATCAGTCACATATGGTTTTTAAATTTTGTTTTTACTGTCCTCTTTCGAAATATCTAAGTTAAAAATCTTTTCATTGTCTAAAATAATTGAGCTATCAGTATTTTTGGAGTAAAGTTGGAAAGGTGGAATCTCTGTATATATGGATATTTTAGTGGGCAAATGCTCTCTTCTGCCGTGTTAGAAGAGAGGCAGTTCTGGAAAATGTGACTTTGTTTCGTACATTAAACATGCTGAATCAGGATTTCATTGGCTCATATGTTGTTGTTTTTTTGTTTTGTTTTTTGTTTCTTTGAGGGTGGGGGGGAGGGGTTTAATTAAGAAATTCATAGAACTGTTCCATTGTTATCATTGCGATATTGTTGGACTTGAGTCAAAATTAAAACAGAATGAAATAAACATAAACAGACAAAATTTATTTGCAATGGAGCAACTTTCTGATTTGGAGTGTTGAGTTTTGTTTGCTTTTTTAAATTTCGTTTTTTAAAAAAAATATTTATTTTTATTATTTATTTATATTTTTTTTTTCATTTCCATTTCTGATTTTTTTATTCCAGGTAGATCTTGATTAGTCTGTTTTCTTTATCTTGACACATGTTTTTTGTTGATCTCCCGGATAGTTTTCAAGTAATGGTTTTGAATTTTTTATTAATCTCTCAAAATAGTATTTTGAGTAACCTTCCCATGTTGTTATTTCACAAATTATTATTGGTAATATATCCTGTTGGCCAAATTCCATTAATTTTGATACAGGTATGGTTCTTTTTTCTCACATTGAATGGTGGGATGCTCTGCCTTCTCTGTATTTCGTCTTTGTTATTACCTTTATTGCCTCTTTATCGGATGTTTTTTGGGGTTTTTTTTTTTTGTTTTTTTTTTTTTTTTGGTAACCTTTCTTAATTAGTAACCTGAGCATGTGCTCTGTATTACTTTTATCATATAATCAGTCAGCTATGAAGATAAGTCCAAGCATCATCGTGCTGAGTACATTATATATTTCAGCTTCCTCTCCTCCTCCCCCTTTTAAAAGAATTCCGTCACTGCCTTGTGTACTCATTTATACTGAAGTAGAGTGAGGGAGTATATTGTCAATCGATCAGTTTGAGAAAAATTCCGATCCTTACTGTAATTGGACCTTTACTTGTAATAATGATAATGATGGTAATAATGAAATAATGATAATGATGGTAATAATAATAATAATAATAATAATAATAATAATAATAATAATAATGATGATAATAATAATAATAGTAATAATAATAATGATGATAATAATAATAATAGTAATAATAATAATAATCATAATCATAATATAATTAGAAGAATTATAATAATGATAATGATGATGCTGATGATGATGATGATGATGATGATGATGATGATGATGATGATGATGATGATGATGATAATATAAGATTCTTCATCTCCCATGTTTGAAGTTTCAAACAAGTTCTCAAAGCTACTGAACAACCTTAGGATTGCACATTGGGTAATAGTTCAAAGTTTCAAACTCGGGAGTTCAAGATGCTTATTATATTCTTCCAATGGCCTCATCTGTATTATGATGATAATAAATGAAATTGTCCTTTCAAGTTTTTTGAGTTGATATATTATCTCATATATTCACTTTTTTTCCCCTCAGCTTCCTTTATAAGGCTCACGTTTTGAAGAATCGGCATTGTGTAATGTGCAACATATAACATCATGTCTCTTGTTAGTGGTAAGTAGTTTATTGAGATAAAAATGGATCTCAATTTATGTTTGCATTATGTCATTTTAGCCATAATTTTTTTTTTCAGACATAAACATATGTAATATAAATTCTAAATGATCAAATGAATTATTTCGAATTTAAAACACTATGCTCATCATTTCCTCAATTATATTTTAAGAATCTAACTCATATTCTGTATACTTATCATTGTCTAACCTGATCTTAAACCAGATTTAGGTGATAGTTCCAATAATAATTCCATGAGTTTACATCAAATTTTCAAGTTCCTCTGGCAGAGTATCAAACATTGTCCTTGTTGTAGACCCGTTACAGTTTCACACGGATTAAAAAAGAAAAAATCAATTCCTTCTTATAGAGAAACTGAAGTATTTTTGTTTCAGATCCTTTTTTGACCTCAAGTTGGATATTGCTTGAGATACAAATGGTGATACCAATTACAATGACAATGATAATAATGACTAAACTCTATTGTGTTGAAAAACAAATGACCGATCTGGATAAAATGTGGGATAAGTTTTTCTTCTAACATGTTTTATAATTTTCAATATGAAGCAGAAACTATATTCGATGTATTTCTCATGATGAATGTCCTCGAATGCGATCTGACTTGAATCCAATGGACCACAGCATTTGGTCAATGATATCCAACTAGTTTATAAGGGTCTTATAATGTTTTACACAGAAGCAAGTTAAAAGAGTCAATACATGGGATCAAATCACTATTCAAAACAATAGAAAATCGATTGGATTTTGAAGGTGGGGGGGGGGGGGGGCCAAGTACAGTCATCATAAAGTAAAATGGGAGATTGACAGATTATATGAAAATTTGAGAATTACTGGCAAATATGCAGAATGTTTAATAAAACAATCAAAACGCATTTTCTTGAAAAATTGTGTGCATAAATTTTAATAAATGGGTTAGATTGTGGTCAAATTTAGACTTGCCTGACAGCTACAGATTCTTAACTTTTCCATTTATTTTTCGTGCACGCCAGATATAAATTTGAATAGTTAGTTGTTATATTTTAATCATTTATTTTTACTTTATGCCTTGTAACCACTGGTCTGGTGGTTCATGTAAAAATTGATTGCAATACATACATAATACTAGTAATAGTAGTGCGCCGTGTGCAGACTAGTTTTGAAGGAAACACTCTAGGTACTTAAAAGTTATGCACATGCAATCAAACCTGTGTAAAATTAATCAAATTTCCTACTTATTTATGCAAATGTCTTAATGCAGTTGCTCATCCATATTTCATTTCCATGGCCATTAAAGGACATTAAGGATTATCTCTTAATAACCCCCCCCCCCCCTTTCCCCCTTCCCAAAAAACAACTAATTCTTTTGTTGATACTATTTTAGCACTTTTATCGGGAAGTGACATTAGATTTGTAAAATTTTTTCATCACAACAATAGTAAAAGTAAAGCTTTTTATATGAAAAAACCCCCCAAAAATGACCATCTGGGAAAAATAAAACCAAAACAAACTAGCATCCATATGGCTGACGTTGACCTCACTTTTAGTTATGGACATAACACATCCTCAAGTCAAGCCGAACATTATAATCAAAGATCATTCAATGGTTTTGAGTCAATTAAGGTGTATATTATATTTTCTTGACATTTAATGCTTACAATCAAAAACTTGTGATCAGTGAAATTAAAGTGTCAGTCATGTCAAATGACAAATGATATGATGTATGTAGGCTACTTCAATGTAAAATTTTGGGTATGGACGTAAAATGTACTAATTGATGTCCATCCATAGGTTTAAACGGATTTAGATTTAGTGGTAGCTTTTAGGAGCATTTAATCTCCTGATAGACAGGGGATATGGTACGAATTTACTGTTGTTTAGTGGTTAAGATGATTTTTGGATTTACATTTTTGTCTTATGATTGCTCCCCTGTTTCTTTAAAAGTAAAAAAAAATCATTTTGTCAACAGATAGTGAAACTGCTGCAGAGTATGTCAAGATTCTCCAGCAAAAGCTGTGGAATCAGGGAGATCGGACTAAAGATGATGAGATTACATCCATCATCTCCATGCTGGAGAGTCCTTTATTTAGGCAGTTGCTTACGCTGCAGGTAAGGCCAAGGACATAGATATTGGTCCTAATGTTTTGATGGTCCTGCTACATCTCCATTGTTAAACATAAGAAAATGTGACCAAAAAGTCATTGCATGGGTAATTTGAAGTCAAAATAGTTTCAATATTTAGATAGTGTTGCCACATCTTGCTTCACCCAAGGCTTTATCTTTTTTACACTTTTTATCTACAGTGCAGAACGGATATATCGACATCACGTTTATATTGACATGACATAACAATTATTAACGATAACATTATTAAATACAAATCACCAATATCGACATAAATTTTACCACAATACGGTTATATCGACGCTACGAACCATTGATAATGACAATAATTTATCTTTAAAAAAAGAATGACTGATATATCGACGTCACGCTTATATTGACATTTTACCTCTGTCCCAACGATGTCGATTTATCCGTCCTCGACTGTATTTAGTTGTTTATTGTTTGGGGAGGGGATTTTGGGATTAATACTGTTATCATTGTTTTAAAAGTTCCTGACTGGATTTTTTTAGATATATATGCAAAATGTTTAAAGAGTCAGCTTATTTGTGCTTTTTCTTTTTTAACAGAAAAATAATGGAAGATTGATTTTGTTTTGTATATTTTCATTGACTCCTATTTTGAATGTTATTCGTTATTGTTTTTATTCTTGAATGTTTTGCATCATCAAATTCGACCAGTTGACACAATATTGCCATGTTGTTATCCCCTTAAATGCAGTGTGCACTTGGGACAAATGATACCAGTCAGTGTGCTGTATATTTTATTAAGTAGCACAATATTCAAGTGTTGACATCAGCTTTTCTACCCTGCAAACATATGTTATTATTATAATACATCGCTTTGCACGATCAATTATAGGTGTCAATATATCATAATGTTTTACCTGGAATGTACTGTGAAACTTTAAGCAAGATTTTCTATAGCCTGCATCACACTTGAGGGAACGACTTGTCGCGTACTTCATGGAAGGAAACTGACACGGGTGTTTGATGTGAAAACTAGAGTATGCAGGGATGCCTCCTCTCACTGTTTCTGTTCCTACTTTCCATAAACTGGATCATGAGAAACAACAAGTGGAGAGAGAAATGGTTAACTCAACTCGAAGATCTGGATTTTGCAGATGATCTTGCACTTCTCTCTCAAACCCATAAGTAGATGCAATCCAAAACATCAAAAGTGGCCCAAATTTAATCAAGAATTGGCCTCGACATTCACCCAAAGAAGACACAAAGATTAAAAGTTTACACAGATAACAAAGACTCTGTTACACTAAATGGAACAACCTGGAGGATGTGAACAGCTTCGCATACCTTGGAAGTATTATCAGTGTTGATGGAGGCACAGACGAAGATGTAAAGGCCCGTATCAGAAAAGCAAGGACTGCTTTAACGTTTTGAAAAACTTTTGGAAATCTAACATCATTGCAATTTGTACAAAAAGTCCATGTGTTCAATTCAAATGTTAAAGCAGTTTTAATGTATAGCTCAGAAACTTGGAGGGCAACGAAAACAGTCATAGATAAAATCCAAACTTTTGTCAACTCATGTTTGCGAAAGATTTTAAATTAACATTGAGCTGTGGCAGAAAGCAAACAAACTAATTGAAAAAGAAATGTTGAGGAGAAAATGGTGATGATTGGTCCAACAACAAGCATCACCCGGCAAGCTTTGACCTGGAATACACAGGGCAAACGGAAGAAGGGTTGACCTAAGGACACCTGGAGGAGAGATGTAGAAGCGGACACCCTGCATTCGGGACAGACATGGAGAGGTATGGAAGTGATGGCACAGGACAGAAAAAAGTGAAGGACATTCGTTGAAGGCCTATGCTCCTGAAGAGGCAAAAGGCCATGTAAATAAGTCAGTAAGTAAGCATCACGCTCTTTTATAAATTCCCTTGTTTTGAAAAAAAAATATGTCAAAAGCAACTTGCAAATTCTTCTTTTTTTTCACAGCCTATGTGTACTACCTATAGTATGTAATTGGGAAATAGATTATATGTTAGAGATAGCTAACCTTTAAACAAGAATGCAACAGAACATGGTCCCAAGAATAGAAGATTTAAAATCTTGATTTGCTATTATTACTATTATCTGACCGTGCTGGGTGGGGATCCTGACCTCCCATAGCGGGCAGGGAGGTACATACTGTGTCTTCTATCCCCTTATCACTGTTTTCAAACATGCTTTCTGTCTTTGTCTTGGAATGAGATTACTTGGTTTTGTCCTGGCCCTCGTCGGAGCCTTGGCTGGGAGGGAAACAGTCAAATGCATAGTTATTGTTTTGGGAGATGATATTTTTTTCCTTGTAAATCATCTCTCTGTTATGTATTATTATATTTGTTATTTTTAGTGTTTAGTGTAAGAATTTGAGTGTATTCCTCTTTGTTGGATTTTGTGCTTGTGTCCGGATGAGACTTATAGGTGATCTCAAACTAAGTACAATGATAGTGTGATCTTGGAATCTACATTTGATCCCTATTTGTTTCCAGTTCCCCTGTGTCTTACTTTTTCTTGGGTTCTTTAACTGTAATTCTAGAACTTTTTACTATCCCATTTTCTTCCTTTTTACTGGCGCTGATATAACCTAAATGTGTTGCAAGCGCCGTAAAACCCTTAAAAACAAACAAAACATCTGACCGTGGTTAGGGGGACTGCTCACTGATATCTCTCTCTCTCTCTCTCTCTCTCTCTCTCTCTCTCTCTCTCTCTCTCTCTCTCTCTCTCTCTCTCTCTCTCTCTCTCTCTCTCTCTCTCTCTCTCTCTCTCTCTCTCTCTCTCTCTCTCTATCAGTCAAGTGGAGGATGCTGTGTCAGTTGGATTCCAAGTTTGGCTCTGTTACCATGATATTTTTTTTATCTGTTATCATCTAGTTCTTCTCCAACCCTATGTTTCTCATCATTATTAATACAAGTGCCTGCACCAAACTTTTTCTAAATTTTACTGAACATACCATAGCAGTAACATAATCGACCTTTCAAGATCCTTTTACATGCGGACAGTGTGCCTTATATTTCTCTGCCGTCTGTCTGGATTTTAAGTGATGTATTACTGTTTTTATTGTTTTTGTTATTGGCTGAAAAAGGGTTTTGAGTCTGAAATGTTCTGTGTTTGGTAGTTTGTGATTTTTTGAAGCTGTTATATTCAGTTTCATATAGATGTCACTTAGTTTCATTCATTACTTTATATAGTCCACAGGTGGCGTGGCTAGTATTATCTCTATTGCAATTTTGTAACTTCTCTCTCAATACAGGAATCTCTCCAGGAGCTGAGCCAAGTGTCCCAAACTCAACCAATCACAGAGGAGATGTTTGAAATCACCACATCTGGTGAACTGCTTGTCAATGAATCACCTGATGTCTTTCCTCCAGAAAGTGTTTCCAACAGCTCAACTCTCAAATTACGTGGCCAGTCATACACTAATGCAGGTATACAATTTTGCAATTTAAAAAAAAAAAAGAAGATTTGTGTTACTTTATCTACAGGATAATAGAAACATTAGGTGTTTTGCTTATTAATTCGATGTATTAGAAATAGAGAATTGTACCTTTTATTAGCATAGGCAGATGCATTTAGTCCCTCTCAGACCAATCATGGAAAATAAAATATTGTTTTAATAAATTTAAAAGGAGAAGAAAAAAAAGAGAAGACTAATATAATAATCACTTTATGTTTAAGCAAACCTGTACCTTTTATAGCCGATCATTTTCTTCCATTATAAAAGGGAAAGAGCCAGCCCATGAATGCAAACACCCTTTTTATTATTTTGATTGTTCCCCTTGCCACTTTTTCTTCT
>NC_088360.1:48967771-48980271 GCF_034508935.2 Berghia stephanieae | reverse complement strand
TACCCAAACACAAGAATTAAATTGAAATAAATGAGTAATTTTAAAAAAACTAGTCTTTTAATTTTGATGTTCAACTATATTCTTACCTATTATTTGCATGATTTTTCTCGAAACGCCATACTTACTCAACACAAAAATGGATTTTTAAAGATTCAAACTCAAAAGTAGTAATTTGCATACTATACATAATTTGTTCAGTAAAACTATCTTTGCACAGCAACATTAAGTTCTAATAATAGTAGCTATATCAAAGAATTTTTCCTCAAATTTTGTGATGTACAAAACAAATCTTGATTTTAAAGAATGTTTATTGAATCGTAACGAATGTGACGATTTTCCTGTATTTGGTAAGGAGAGGGTTACTGCTATCAGAATTACCTTATTACCTTAGAGATAAGAGCTGGAGAAAAGGATTGTTAATAGCAAACAGAGCTCCTTGATTAGCATGTTTATCTTTTGGACACAACTAAAGATGACACCACTTAGTGGAAAGAGTTAGTTGGAAAGTTGTCTGATTCTTCCTTACTAGTCTAACAATCCGTTCTACATCTGCATTAGAATATATGAGGCAGTATAATGACTTTAGTAAGGTTAGGAAGTTATAATCTTTTTGTTTTTTTTACTCCGTTTTTTTTTACTCCGTTCTTCTCCCTCTTATTTAAATGCCTCAATATTATACCTACTAGCTACCAGGGATCCAACTTTTCCCGGAATTCTGTGGTTTCGGTTATGTCCATGGATCCCAAGATCGATTATTTTTACATATTTAACTACTAATATGGATGTAATTATGGTAGCAAAAAGCATGTCTTATTCCGCAACACACTATTTTTCAGGCTTTTTTCTGAAAATTTTCCAACTTGGATTCCTGAGTTAATAACTGTTCCATAATTGGAGTGTACTTAGTATAACTATAATGTTGATATCCTGACCATTTGTAATTAGATCTAATTTTGATGAGTGTTGACTAAGTGGTCATTCTGTAAGTACAGATTGCTCTTTAAAGTTTTTTTTTTTTTCAGTCAAAGCAGATATACCATGTTTTCATGTACACACAGATATTGTCGCTCCTTGTGAGTTTTGACTTTTGTCAGTCAGTGAATGTGAAGCAGAACTGCCATTGCTGAACAATGTTTTAGTCATACATTTCCCTGTTACACAGCATATGCAACTCTTGTTTGATGATCAGACTTGAAATATAGGAGCATCTCAATTCGGGATTCCTGTATTTTAGGTGGAACTCATAGAAAATTGTGTTCTCTCCGAATGACAAATGACGCACTCATTAAATATATTTTGTTTTCTGGCTAATCAGGATTTATTATTAAAATCTAATCTCTTTTGACAGTTTCCCTGAAAGTATCTACCCTCCCCCCCCCCCCTTCTCTCTGTCTCTCTGCTTTCTCTCTCTCTCTCTCTCTCTCTTCTCTCTCTCTCTCTCTCTTCTCTATATATATACTACATGTACTTCTAATATTTATCATATTAAAATATATATATATATATATATATATATATATATATATATATATATATATATAATATATATATATACACACACACACACACACATTCATGGCCACATGACTATTATTTTTATTTGCAAACTATACCAAGTTAATTAGATGAAAGTAAACATCAAATAGTAACTTAAAATCCATTTTTTTAAAAAATGATGCCCTTGCCTTGACAGAAGAGGCAGAAAAAAAAAAAAGAGAGAGAGAGAGAGAGAGAGAGAAGAGAGAGAGAGAGAGAGAGAGAGAGAGAGAGAGAGAGAGTCCTACCGGAAATTCCGCGAAATTGAATCCCACCAGCCCCTTGTGTCGCAAATCAATGTTGAAGCCATGGCCCACCGTCCAGATTGGCCTTTCCCAGGCGTCAACGTCTTATTGAACTTGAACAAAATAATCTCTCTTTCATGAAGCGCTCTCCGCGACCCATGGATAGCTAATTATCGTCCCATTCAGAGTTGGTTGGGTTCTGGAATAAAATGCCAGTTGGTACTTTGCATAGATGGTCTTACCGTATACCACGCTATAAATGATGATGATGATGATAATAGTAATAATAATAATAATGATAATAACAATGATGATGATAATAATAATGATAATAATAATAATAATAATAATAATAATAATAATTATTATTATTATTATTATTATTATTATTATTATTATTATTATTATTATTATTATTATTATTATTATTATTATAAAATGATGATGAGGAAATCAAATAGTTGTTAGATTTGGCGGAAAGTAATTTGCGATTGACTAGCGTCCTACCCAGTTGATAGCAAACAGTTGCTATTATCCGTTTCACACTATAGAATCCGGGATAAACTCTGGCTCTATTTGGCCCAATGGCTCTGAAGGACTACAAAGAGAATGTAAAAAGAAAACAGAAACAGCAACAACCATAATTACAACGATAATGATAGGATCAAATAAGTGCTGGCGACAAAGTCGCAGTAATAACAAATTCTATCTTCTTAAAATCCATTTTGTTTTAATGATGCCCTTGCCTTGACAGAAGAGGGAGAAAGAAAGGAGAGAGAGAGAGAGAGAGAGAGAGAGAGAGAGAGAGAGAGAGAGAGAGAGAGAGAGAGAGAGAGAGAGAGAGAGAGAGAGAGAGTCCTACATGACTGCAACCCAGACAAAACACATTTCTTTTCTTTTTAGTTTTGTCTGAAAACTTACACCATAATTATCGATCTGATAAAAGCACTGTCAACTGTTCAACAAATTCTCAAACCTACTTGAGACTTATTCTTTTACAAGGCTTTTGACGTGTCCGGTTTGAGACCTTTACCATGTTGTGATGAAGCTAGAGATGTTGTATTCTTGTTCTCGATCATAAAGCCAGCTCAGCAACAGTATGTTGAAAAGAAAAATCAACAATAAAGCATCAAACGTTTTATAAAATAAACAAATGGATTCAGAATTTGAAAGAAGTTCGTTCCGTAATTTGTCTTAATTTGAATTTTTTTGTTTCTTTTTGCAGACGTGGCCTCAGGTGGAAAATCTCCCCTGAAATGAAATCCTGCAAATAACACGCGGGATTTGTGTAGAAAAACCGTTCCAATAAATAATGAACGATGTAGACTTGTTTACGAAGTCAACGCCTGTCTAATTGAATTGCCTTGTAGAATAGTTAAGTTTCACGTCACCAGACATTGTGTTTTTGTTGTCTGATTAAAATTAACTCAGACTGGAAGGCTCAATTGAAAATATCGTCGATCGAATCGATGGCGCGGTTTGTTTGTTTGTTTTTTTTTTGTTGGGGGGGGGGGGGGGGTTCCTTTGTTTTGGGGCTTTTTTGTGTGGTTTTTTTTTTCGGGAGGTCGCGGTTTCGGTTCCCCATGGAGATACAGGGATTATTTTTTTTTTGTGACATGATATCTGCTGAATGCGTTTTCCTTATAAAGT
The DNA here is from genome assembly GCF_034508935.2 of Berghia stephanieae. Taxonomy (NCBI): domain Eukaryota; kingdom Metazoa; phylum Mollusca; class Gastropoda; order Nudibranchia; family Aeolidiidae; genus Berghia; species Berghia stephanieae. The sequence goes on along the minus strand of NC_088360.1, from coordinate 48,976,840 downwards.
CTTATCATAGGTAGACTCTAAAACAAAGGTAGCGTCATTCAATCATTATTATTATTATTAATTATGATGATGATGATAAACATAATAATAATAATAATAATGATAATAATAATAATAATAATAATAATAATAATAATAATAATAATAATAATAATAATAATAATAATAATAATAATAATAATAATAATAATAATATATGATCTTTATTGTCCATTAAGGCAATTTGATGTCTGGTTTACAATGTTCGAAAGTATACACACACTTGTACCAACACGTATACATAGTTAATCTATTTCGTATTGTACAAGCTGTCTTATTAATGTGTCCTTTTCTTGTTAAGCATTAGTCCATTAGTCATTGCCTACTACTGGGTACTCTCTTTTTTCACCCCAAAGTCTATTTTTATATATTAATATATTTATGACCATAGATGCTGAGATCATAAAAAAATGTAATACCTCGCACTTTGTTACTTGCCATGCTCTCTGTTGCTTGACTTCCAGCAAAGTCAAGACACTGCAACGACTCTGCCACCGACCGACGTAATCAAATCATCCTGGGACACATAAGTCACGTCCTCCAATGCAATCAGCCATGTTGTTGCAGGAACTGACCGTACTTAATGGAGTCATGGACAATTTCCTTCTCCCCAGCACGTTAAATATTTATCGCCCTCAAGGCGCCTCAACAAACAAGACGGAATCGTCACTACCTCACTGTCAACCCTGCCTTAGTGGTGATCTGCTCTTGTCATCGTCTCAAGTCCTCTGAAGTATTGGTATCTCAGCCACTGGCCAAATAACAATAAATGCCGACACTCATATGACCTTAAAGTATGGCACAGGTGCTGTGTTATTTATAAAAAAAGAGGTTCTTGACCTTATCATTGACCGCGTCTGTTCTGGGATCCAAGAATATTCCATTACATATTGGAAATCACTCTCCCGAAGCCGAGGGTATTTACTCGACCATTCAAAATCTTGTCCCTTACTGATACTGGTGTCCCAACTTGTGATGGGCAGATAGGATTCATCGTGTAGGACAATGGGTTTCTGTGGACAATGTCACCGCTTTTGTTCGGGGCACCAAACACCGCATGGCTTAAGCAACATCGTGATATAGAAATTCTCTGTTAACTTGCATGCCGTGCGATGACAAACTCACTTGTTTAAAGACTTTTACTTGATTCTTCAAAAAATTAAGAAACTGAGACTTCAAAGAGAGTCCCGGGATTAAGTCTTTTTGACAGACTGGGGAGGAGTCATCTTGATCTTAACAGTTTTCAGGCAAAAATTTAATTAGTGTGTTGTTTTGTTATTTGACGGGGGGGGGGGGGGGGGTAGTTTTAATTTAATTTTTTTTTTTTTACAGAAAGTAAGGCGGTATAATAATCTTTAGCTGGGACTATTGGCAACCTCGATGCAACATTGTTAGGCTGATCGTCAACTACGTGACTGGACTGCATCCGATATGTGTGAGTGCATGTAGGCGCTTGTAAAACAAAACTATTCGCACATTATACTTGTATTGCCAACAGCAGCCAATTAATAGTTAATCTCGAAATAACCAGCCCTGAACGCAATGAGCGAATAGGCCAATTCAACCTACAGCCGGAAACAACGTTTGACATCAAGAGGGTGGAGGAGAAACAATCAATAAATCATTCAGATGAAACAATCAAATTATTTATTGATTGTTTTTTAAAATTTTTTACCTGTTTTCTTTGCCACAAATCCTTGTTTTTAAATTTTTATCAAAAGATATTCAACTCGTCAATATAGCGACCATTGATCTCTTGTCGATCATTTTATTGCAAGTTCAGCGGTGAGTAGTTTGAACCGAACTCATGTCGATGTTTGATTGACTGTGTTTATCAAACTAATTAAAATTGTCAATTGGAAAAAACAATAAAACAAGAGTTAAAAAAAAAGCAAACAAAAAAATAAAATTAAAAAAACTACCCCCCCCCCCCCCCCCCCTTGGATGAATATCAGACGTAGCCTTTTGATACTTCTTGACAATAATCTCGAAATTAGACAATATGGGTTAGTGCCAGAAAGTCGTAAGTAAAAGGAACGTCGATTGCCTGACAACGGATGGTTTCGATCTGAGTGTTTAAAAAAAAAAAAAAGAGGGGGGGGGGGGGGGCTGAAGAATGTCATTTTGTTTTACGCGGATTAGAATCTTGTCATTTCCAATTTTTTTCTTTTAAATATTCTTGTCCCATCTACTATTAAATTATCGGGTCAATAAAGAAATTTAAGAGACTAAACCCCCGACCCCCCCCCCCCCCCCCCCCCCAAAAAAAGGGATGAAAAGATCATAACGTTACAATTGCAACGTTACGATTTGAACTAATATGAGACCCATAGCATCAATCTGGTAATATGTAGGGATGGTTGAAAAATATATGGTTTAATGCTAAAATGGTCAAAATGACAAGATTTTCGTTTTTAGCACTTTGTATACACCATTATAAATATATTCTACAAATCGAAATCAATACATATTTTTTCGATTATTTATGCCATTGTGCACGGACCTAAACCTTTATTATAAATTGATAAATTGTATAACAAAAATATTAAATGTCCTCTTAATTATTCAATGGAAGTATAGTGGACTTATTTCATAAATTTATTGTAGTGTCGAATATGAGAGGATCTTAGCCCCAAATGATCTTCATCATTCATTTCTATCTTTACTACATTCAAGAGGAAATTCTGTGTGTGTGTGTGTGTGTGTGTGTGTGTGTGTGTGTGTGTGTGTGTGTGTGTGTGTGTGTGTGTAGATAATGTTTCCATTACATCAATGAGCCCATAATAATTTTGGTTATCAGACCTGTACATAGGCACCGACCGTCGTCTTACATCTTTGAATCCCCGTGCATTCTATTTCACGATGTTTTTCAATTCCTATTAGAACAAAAAAAATAATAGGATCACGTTAAAAATCATTAAAGATCATAATGAAAAACATTCGGTAGAGGCAATTGAATGGAATGCTGGATTTCAAATTCCTATTCCACCACTTGAGCCCCGCTGATTTATTTTCACGATAGAAAATTAAACGAATTAGCAAACATGGGAAGTTTGCTCGATGCATGCCGAGGTTTACATGCGAGCTTTATGCGTTTTGAAATAGTTAATTGAAGAAACAACGATGATCCCTACGAGGGTTAATGATCGTAATTTTGATATGCGATGGGAACAGAAAAGGAGGTATTGAAAAGTAAATGGAAACGAAATTAAAAGGGAAAACAAATGCTGCCGAGCATTTATATAAAAAAGATAACATAGACGTCTATAATTCTCTCTCTCTCTCTTCTCTCTCTCTCTCTCTCTCTCTCTCTCTCTCTCTCTCTCTCTCTCTCTCTTCGTGTGTGTGTGTTTGTGTGTAAGAGTCTTTTTCTATCCATCTTCTACTATCTATCTATCTATCTATCTATCTATCTATCTATCTATCTATCTATCTATCTATCTATCTATCTATACCTCACTATGTATCTATCTGTCTGTCTATCTATCTATCTGTCTATCTATCTATCTATCCATCTATCTATCTATCTATCTATCTATCTATCTATCTATCTATCTATCTTCTATCTATCTATCTATCTATCTATCTATCTATCTATCTATCTATCTATCTATCTATCTATCTATCTATCTATATCTCACTACAGTGATGCCAAAACTCCGGTTTCACCAGAAAAAACTCCGGTCTGGAGCAAAAAATTCCGGGCTCCGGGCAACTTCTGTCAAATTCCGGTGAGGTCAATTTGTTCCAAGGATACCCCCCCCCCCCGCCCCCTTTCCAATAGTATTACAACCATCATCACTACCACTACTACTACAACCACATCATCATTACTACCACTACTACTACAACCATCACCACCACCACATCATCATCAGTACCACAGCTACTACTGCAACCACCACCACCACATCATCATCAGTACCACAACTACTACTGCAACCACCACCAGCACATCATCATCATCACTACCACAACTACCATCACCATTACATTCACCACCACCACATCATCATCACTACCACTACTACTACAACCACCACCACCACATCATCATCACTACCACTACTACCACAACCACCACCACCACATCATCATCACTACCACTACTACTACAACCACCAGCATCACATCATCACTACCACTACTACTACAACCACAACTACCACATCATCATCACGACCTCTACTACTACAACCACCAGCATCACATCATTGCTACCACTACTACTACAACCACCATAACCACATCATCAATACTGCTACTACTGCAACCACCACCACCACCACATCATCACTACCACTACTATTGCAGCCACTACCACCACATCATCATCACTGCAACTACCACTACTACTACAACCACCACCACCACATTATCACTACCACTACTACTACAATACCACCACCACCACCACCACATCATCATTACCACTACTACGACAACACCACCACCACCACATCATCATCACTACCACTAACACTTCTACAACCACCACCACATCATCATCACTACCATTACTACTACAACCACCACTACAACATCATCATCACTCCCATTTGTACCTCAACCACCAGCACCACCACATCATCATCACTCCACCACTACTACAACCACCACAATATCATCATCACCACCACTACTACAACCACCACCACATCATCATCACTCCACCACTACTACAACCACCATCACATCATCATCAATACCACCACTACTACAACCACCATCACAACCACATCATCATCACTACTACCACTACTACAAGCACCACCACCACCTCATCTTCATCACTACCACAACTACTACTACAACCACCACCACCACCACATCATCATCACTACCACTGCTACTACAACCACCACATCATCACTACCACTACTACTACAACCACCACAACCACATCGTCATCACTACTACTACTACTACTACTACTACTACTACTACTACTACTACTACTACTACTACTATTTACTACTACTACTACTACTACTACTACTACTACTACTACTATTACTACCACTACTACTACTACTACTACTACTACTACTACTACTACTACTACTACTACTACTACTACTACTACTTCTACAACCACTACAACATCATCATCACTACCACTACTAATACAACCACCAGCACCACATCATCATCACGACCAGTACTACTACAACGACTACATCTACAACCACCACCACATCATCATTACCACTACTACTGCTACAACCACCACCACATCATCACTACCACTACTACTACAACCACCACTGCCACATCATCATCACTACCATTTGTACTACAACCACCATCACCACCACATCAACATCACTACCACCACTACTACAACCACCACCACGTCATTATCATCACGACCAAAACTATTACAACCACTATACCTCCACCACATCATCATCACTACCACTACTACTTCAACCACCACCACCACCACCATATCATCATCACTACCACTAACAACAACCACTATCACATCTTCATCATCACTACCACTATTACTACAACCACCAATACCACATCATCCTCACTACCACCAGTACTACAATCTCTACCATTAGGTTTTGGCACTTTACTTCATTTGAAATAAGGAAACTTTGGGATTGTATTTGGCAATGTGTTTATGTATCATAAAATAATTCTAATCAGTTATCTATTTAGAACTATACAATATGTAAACACAATACCATTCCAATTCCTTTTTCCTGTGTGCGGAAATTCCTCTTTCGGCATTGAAATTCCTACGAGTGGTGTCTGAAACTCCTGTGAGCCATATTTAAAGTTGGCGTCTCTGCTCACTATGTATCTATCTATCTGTCTATCTATATATCTATCTATCTATCTATCTATCTATCTATCTATCTATATAATCTATCTATCTATGTATCTATCTATCTATCTATCTATCTATCTATCTATCTATCTATCTATCTATCTATCTATCTATCTATATCTCACTATGTATCTATCTGTCTGTCTATCTATCTATCTATCTATCTATCTATCTATCTATCTATCTATCTATCTATCTATCTATCTATCTATCTATCTATCTATCAATCTATCTATCTATCGATCTAATTTGTCTGTTTATCTGACATGGCTGCAACGCAGTCAATATAATTCATGAGGTCGTCCTTGTGGGCTGTTGACTCTGACGTTTGTTATTCGCGAGTGCATTGAAAAAAAAAAACAATAAAGAAAAAAAAAATTAAATAAATTGCAAAGCGTTATTTACTTTAGGACCGATTGAAATGATTTATTATTCTTTCTCATTAGAGTTTGTTGAATTTTCATCTGTATTTCATCACCAGCGCGGATGCTACGAATTTCCCCAGTCAATCGAATAAACCCATCTCAAATAGGATTTTATTCCACCCGTGCTTTTAGTAGTATTGCGTGTCTGAATCGACCGTCGTTTATTTTCTACTTCGAATTTTACATTAATTTTTATTCCCATCTCATTTCGCATTGTTAGAGTTGGTTTTGTTGCTTGGCAATCCGTGTGAGGTGATCCCGATAGCTCAGTTAGAGAACTCGCTTGCTTCACACGCAAGAGGACAGAGATCGATCCCGGGTGCAGTCGAGATTCTTGCTGCCTCCCAATCCACCTTGCAGTATTTGGGTCGCTAGGTCTGTTAGATCTGGCGGAAAGTACTTTGCGATAGACTAGCGTCCTATCCAAAGGGTAACAAGCATCTGCTATTGTCCGTTTCACGCTATAGAAATTGGGATAAACTCCGGCTCCATGGGCTAAATGGCTCTGAAGGACTATGTGTATGTGTGTGTGTGTGTGTGTGTGTGTGTGTGTGTGTGTGAGAGTGGGTGGGATTTCACCCACCCTTGCCCATTACTCATTTCTCTTAGAGTTTTTGACAACAATATTTTATTACGTACCTTTTCTTCTCCTTTCTTTTTTCTTTTTCTTTTTTATTTTTAAATAGAAATGAAGATGTGGGAGAGTTTTCGAAATCAATTTGTCATTTTACTGATCTGTCGACTTGCTTTAAAATCATTTGAACAGATAAAATTATATGCACTTGCTTTGCCTACAGCCAAATAGATAGGTTACTCATTTACTCTTGAGTTGAGTATTGTTTTTGCACATTATCTTTATTAACGGCGCAATGATTGGGCTAAGGGTTAAAATATAGAGGGAGGGGGGGGGGGAAGGAATTCCTTATTATTATTATTATTATTATTATTATTATTATTATATTATTATTATTATTATTATTATTATTATTATTATATTATTATTATTATTATTTATTATTATTATTATTATTATTATTATTTATTATTTTATTGTATTAATGAGGCTCCTATTATAGTTGGGTCCGTTGGACCTGGCGGAAAGTGATTTTCAATAAATATCCGAAAAGGTAGCAGGTAGAGCAGGCAGTTGTTATTGTCCTTTTAACGCTATAGAAACTCCGGTTTCGTGGACTTTATGACATTGGAGGACTAGACTCTTGATGTGCATTATGACGTTGATATTTATGTTTTGTTTGTGTGAAACGTTAAAGCGATTGGCAAGAAATATTATTTAAGACAAATCAGCCATGGTCTGTAACGCTTGTGCGTTAATAAATTTTCTGTAGTAGAATACACATATAAATAACTTGGGATGACCTTAACAATTAACTGCCGGACTATGGGAAATCTCAAATTTAAAGATTTGACCAGAAAACTCGCCCTTCAAATATCGATCGATATAAATGGCCCAAATCTTGGCAAAACTCTCAAACTTGAGATTTCGCAAGGTCATTTAAATCGGTCGGTATATGAAGTATGAGCTTTCTGGCCAAATTTTTTAATACGCGTTCCTCCGGCAGTTAATTGGTTAAAAGAATATTGTTTACAAAATGAATTAGGGGAAAGGAAGGGGTGGGGGGGGGGAGGGGGAGGGGGTATGAACGACAGAGAAGGAAAATTTGAGAGGCGGCTTTGTGTTACTCAACACGATTATTCCTAATGTAGCTAATTCAAGCCGAACCAATACTAATTACATAAGTCGTAGAGGAAAGCTCGAGTATCGATCGAAGGTAGGTCTTCCTAGCTCCACACTCAACTTCTTGCAGGTTTTTAATTTATGCATAGGTGAAAGGCTTTTATTAGCTTGCTTCACAAGGGGGGGGGGAGAGAAGAGAAGAGAGAGAGAGAGAGAGAGAGAGAGAGAGAGAGAGAGAGAGAGAGAGAGAGAAAGAGAGAGAGGAGAAGAAGAAAGAAAAAAGAAAAAGAGAGAAGAGGAGAGAGAGAGAGAGAGAGAGAGAGAGAGAGAGAGAGAGAGGAGGGGGGGGGGGGAGGATTGGGTGAAGGGACCAAAATGAAAGCTCCTTCGATATCCTTTAACATGCGTTTTATAGTTTGACGTATTATTGTTTGGCCATTATAACTGGTTTTCCATTACGGAAAAACATAATGTCGACGACTACTACTACTACTACTACTACTACTACTACTACTACTACTACTACTACTATACTACTACTACTACTACTCTACTACTACTACTACTACTACTATACTACTACTACTACTACTACTATAGTAGTAGTAGTAGTAGTAGTAGTAGTAGTAGTAGTAGTAGATGAAGAGAGAGAGAGAGAGAGAGAGAGAGAGAGAGAGAGAGAGAGAGAGAGAGAGAGAGAGAGAGAGAGAGAGAGAGAGAACAAAGAAGAAAAAAATGATACCAATGTAGACGGACAGAGCCAATGCATTTTGTAGATCAATTAATTCAGTGAATTAATTCGCCTTTTTAACTTCTTGACAAGAAAACGTTTACTTCGTACACCGATAGATTCAAATGACCTTCCAAAAAATCTTAAACCTAAGAAGTATCGGGTTTAAACTAGTTCTGACAAATGAAATGTCTCGTTAATAAATCAATACATGAAGTAAAAGCTCCTGGATAAAATGTGTAACTATCTGATTTGTCAGTGGTCTGCTGCATTGACTTGGTTCACGTTAGGAGCCATTCCTGTTGATGGTGTTCTCTCTCTCTCTTTCTCTCTC
>NC_088360.1:48942771-48957771 GCF_034508935.2 Berghia stephanieae | reverse complement strand
AGGGCTTTATAATGATATAGATATAATATTTTATTTTATTTAATTTTTAACATTTTGCATTTGTTTTGTTTTTGTTTTATTTATTTTTGTTTTTTGTTTGTTTTGTTTTTGTCTGTGTTGGGGGGGGGGGGGGTGGGTTAGTGTATGTTTTGTTTATTTTTGACACATCTGACACATTCTATAGTTATACAGTCCTTGAGTGTGAATTGTTATATTAATTTTTTATTATTTAGTTTGTTGTTTTGTTTGTTTTGTTTTGTTTTTTTTTTTGTTTTTTTGTTTGCTTTCTTGCATTTGTTGTTGTTTGTTTTTTGTTTTGTTCACTTTGGTTTGTTTTGTTTTTTTTCTTGGGGGGGGGGGGGGGTTCCTTGAAGGTTTAATCTTTTTGCTTGGCTAATCTATAGATTTTAAATTAGTCACATTTATTTATGATCTCGGCTTCAAATCGCTTGGCGGGCACGTTTTTGATTTACAAATCGTTCCTGCTTCAGAGCCCGAGTTAGTCGGTTTCCCATTTCGGGATGGGTTTTTTTGTTTATGTTTATTATCTTGAGTGGATTCGCTTGCTTTTGTGGTGTGAGGGGTCGTGGTTATAGTAGCTAGCGGGGTGGGGGTTTTAAAAATGCTATGTGTTATGATTTTAAAAGGCGCGTTGCCTTTTTTAATTTACTCGCGTGTAATTTGTCCTTGGTTACGAATATCCTAAGGAAAAAACTACTTTACGAAAGAATCTGATATACATTTTAACAGCCATAAACGTTGATGCTAGATCTGAGGGCCATTACGTTTTCCCCTCCTTTATTCGTTTTGAAAAAACCTTCCCCCCTTCCGTCTTTTATTCATTCAATTCCATAGCTTTGTCGTTAGACAACATTCATTCATTCATTCATTGACATCATCGTCGTCATTTTTGTCATTCATTCATTCATTCATTATTTACATCAAAATCATCATCATCGTCGTCACTCATTTTTCATCATTCATCTCTATCATCATCATCATTCATCATCATCAAACATCATCATCATTTTCATCAGATCCTTCATCAGCATCATCGTCACCGCGGAATTAATAAGTTGAAGAACACTCAAATGAGTTTTTTCGAGGATTCATTTATATGTTTTGCAATCTTATTTACCTTCTTAAATTACATTTTAAAAAATCATTTTTATAAGGAAAATTTAGGATTAAATAAACTGTTCAAAATTTATGTTCCAGCTGTTTGCCAAAGGGTGTGTTTTATATTTATTTTGATCGTTTTTACAGTTATTTATTTAGTTTATTCAATTTTTTAGTTGTTCTTTTTCAAAAATTATGAGGGGATCTTTCGTCATGAAAAGCCCCCTTTGTCAACAGAAAATTCATGGCTGTTATAAATTTTGTATTTCATCTGGTGCTCTTTTTTTCCTTTGGGTTTATTTCTTGATACGTTTTAGTTTCCGTTGTATGGGTTTTATTTTTCAAAATTCGCCAATTATGATTACAATTGCTGAAAGGGGGAATCTGAAGCCGCACTGGCAAATTTGGAGATGTTTTTATCGTGTTAGTTTGGGGTTCTTGGAATTAATTGTGTAGTTGTGAAATAAACCGATGCTTTCTTTTCTATTTTTATTCCACCCCTCTCATAATTAGTAATGATATCGTTTTTTTCCAATGATAATTATGCCCGTCAATGAACAAACGTTACATTTCACTAAAGTTAGATTTTTGGAGAAACCATCCGTTTTATCTTTGATAAATGTCTTTTACTCGAGATGTTTGAACTGGGAAAATCGTTTGGGGAGTAGAATAAAAGATGTTTACACTCTTGCGTTTTAATTCGAACTTTGTTCCCAACGCGCTTCGCAAGCTCGTGCAGGGTGGGGACCAATTCCGGAATTCAAAAAGGGGGAAAAGATGGTAAAAACCTATAATATTTATCTATTTTTTACGAAGGCAAAATTTTTGTAACTTACTTCTTTTGTGTGTGTGTGTGTTGTTGTGTGTGTGTGTGTGGCGTGTGGCGAAGCCAGTTGCCCCTTTTATACTGAACCACGAAATCAAATTTTTTTTTAAAGGGGGGGTCTACAGTTCTTTACGGATTATTAAAAACAGAATGAGTAAACCCACGGTAAATTGTATTTTATATTTTTATTCATCATGGAAAGGGAGGAATCACCCGAAAGTGCAGGTTTGTGAGAGATTTTGCGCGATAAAAAAAAAATGAATAATAAAATTCTCTTTATTCATCTCCATATGGGGGAAATTTGTCTCTTGGGTCTATTCCAAGGGAAAGACTGGAATAACCCGGGCGTCAGTCACATGCAGGGGCCAGCGCCGCAAACTGTGTTTGGGCGAGGGGGGGAAACTTGCTCAAATGCCAAAACAACGTAGCCGGTATTCGAACTTTTTTTTTAATTTTGGGGGGGGGGGGGGGGGGGGGGGTCTCGTAATAAAAGTGAAAAATACGGAACCTGTGAAAAAATCCTTTAGTCATGTTCACCATTTGGGATAGTAAAGGAAAAAAAATATATACTATAGGATCCACTTCTTTGGCGTTTACTTGGTTTTTTTTGCATTAATATATTTATTATCTGAAACAGGATAGATGAAGTTCACATAGGGCGTGCGGGGTGAATAGAGAGCCTAGTAGTAAAAAAGACGTTTATTTTGTCACTCTATCCTGCGTTAAACGATGCCCCAAACCCTTAGTAGACGTACCTTTCTACTGTGCGTTGCAGTGATGTGCTTTGTTATGGGTTTGACAGGGGGGGGATTTTTTGGTTTACAGGTGAGCAATATTCATTGTAATATTGTTTTAAAACTGGGCGGCGAAGGCGATGTGGTAAAGCATAGGTAATAATGCTTGAAGGGGGGTTTTAACCCGGGGGGGGGTTGGTTTCAGCTTTTCTTTCCCCCCTCTCATCTCTCTTCTCTCCCTCTCTCTTCTTCTCTCTTTCTTCTCTCTCTCTCTCTCTCTCCTCTCCCCCCAGGGCATTCTTTTTTATTTTGGAATGTTTTTAGACCCCGGTAGCTTACAATGTTTTTATATCAGTGGCGTCAAAGACGTGGGGTAAAGATCGGTTTTACATACGGTTTTTATTTTTTAAACAACCCAAACCTGGTCGTTTTGTTTTGTTTGTTTTGGGGTTTAAATTTTTTTGGCTTGTTTTTGTTGTTGTTTTTTTTTAAAATTTTTTTTTTGTTTTGGTTTTGATTTTTTACCTTGCCACTTTGTTTTCCTATCATGGCCCAACCTTTAAAATATTTTCATCGCCTCGGGACCCTCCGGGTCCCTTGTGAGGGGCAGTGACCAGAAATCTTGAACGCGGGGCGGTACTTTGGTATTTCACTGGACTAGTTTAATTTCTTAGAAGTATGATCCAAGAAGGAACGGTACAAGTTTGATTTAACAAAAAAACCCCCGACGGACCCCCCGGAAAATTTTTTTTTTTTCCCTTTTTATCCCCCCTCGGGGAACTTTTTAAATTTTGGGAAAAGCAAATTTTGAAAAACGCATTTTTTTTAACGGGGGGGCGGGTTAAATGGCTTTTGGGGGGGGGGGGGGGGGGGGGGGGAGGGGGGGGGGGGGGGGGGGGGGGGGGGGGGGCAAAGTGGCAAGGGGGCAGAGTGGTTAAAAAAATTCGGTCCCGCCTCAGAGATTTTTTTTTTTCCTTTGGGCAAGATTTTTAAACCCCCCCAATTTGCTCATTTGGAAACATGGGGGTTTCCCTTTGATATCAAAATCTGTGGAGATTTTTTCTATAATCCTTCGTGGAATGCGAGGCGACGTTTTTCTTATGATGTCGTAAACGGAAGGGCATATTTTTTTTTTTTTTTTTTTAAGCAGGTATATATTGAATAAATTTATCTATATGACGATGAGAAAATTATTTTACATCGATAAGGAGTTCTTCATCATTAGTATATTATGATTTTTTGTTTTTTTTTTTGCCAGCCCCTCCTCTAAGTTGCTGTTTTGTTCTTTGTAGCAATACTCAGTGTAAAACTAGAAGATAAGAAACAACACATGGAATTTTCCAATGTATCATAGGAAAGAGGTTTTAATATTATGTCATATTATTTTCTATGGGATATAATATTTTTTTTTTTGCCTTTTTATTACGTTACCCGAGGAAGGCTAAAGGCCGAAACGTTGTTTACATTGTGTTGTGTCTTTAAACACGGGGTCACGTTGCTCCCTTAAATTTTAAAAAATGGGGTTTACGTCTACTTTATTTGTGAAACAATTTTGTAGAAACGAATCGAATTTTAACTTTGATTGAATTTATCAATAACAGAGCATGGCAGGCAGGGGTTTATGACCAAATTTCAAGTCAGTTAAACCCACTTACACGTGGGTTATACGGAATAATTTTGTGTTTTTAACTCCCATGCCGATGATTCCTTTTCCCTGATGTGATTAGTGATGATAGATGCATGGGGATAACAAAGAATGAATGGGAATTATGCATTAGTTGGATTTAATATATTAAACCCGGATTTGCTAGCATGACCCAAGTGTGTACTGTGACACCAGTGATGGGGGGTTTCTCTTTCCAAGATAATGGTTGAAACAAATATGTGAGTTTTGGTTTTGTCCTTTTTTATAAAATTTTTTTTTACGACGGACTTTCTCATCTTTTCTTTTCTTCTTCCTTTTTTTTCCCCCCTTCTTTTCTTCTTCTTTTTCTTCTTCTATCTTCTTCTTCTTCTTCTTCTTCTTCTTCTTCTTCTTCTTCTTTTCTTCTTCTTCTTCTTCTTCTTTTTTTTCTTTTCTTTTCTTCTTTTTTTTTCTTTTTTCTTCTTTTTCTTCTTCTACTTCTTCTTCTTCTTCTTCTTCTTCTTCTTCTTCTTCTTCTTCTTCTTTTTTTCTTCTTCTTCTTCTTCTTCTTTTCTTTTTCTTCTTCTTCTTATTCTTCTTCTTCTTTTCTTCTTCTTTTCTTTTTCATTCTTTCTTTTCTTCTTCTTCTTCTTCTTTTTTCTTTTTTCTTTTCTTTTCTTCTTTTCTTCTTCTTCTTCTTCTTTTCTTCTGTCTTCTTCTTCTTTTTCTTCTTCTTCTTCTTCTTCTTCTTCTTCTTCTTTTCTTTTCTTCTTCTTCTTCTTCTTTTCTTCTTCTTCTTTTTTTTTTCTTTTTCCCTTCTTCTTCTTTTTCTCTTCTTCTTCTTCTTCTTCTTTTCTTCTTCTTTTCTTCTTCTCTTCTTCTTCTTCTTTTTCTTTCTTTTCTTTTTTTTTTTTTTTTTTTTTTTTCTTCTTCACGCTCCTCCTCCTCCCCCTTTCCTTTCTTGTTCTTCATTCTCCTCCTTTCTTCCAGACAACTCGTTTAACGAACAGGCTTCATTTTAGATTCGATTGGCGAGGATAATTGTTAGTCAAGGACTATTTTTTCCAAGGATCATCTATGCCCGCTCAGGGGGGAGACCCGATCGCAGAGCCTTTCGATCGAAAGGCGAATAGTGTCACACCCCAAGACCAAAAAGCCGCACATTTAGTGGGGGGTATAGGCCCGACACCCACCTGCTCTTGATGTCACCTTCAATTGCCAGGCGTTCGGAGACCCCAGGGATGACGCACCGATGCTCTTTCCCAATCCGTGGTTGGTACAAATTTATATCCTGGTCTGGCAGTGGAAAGAAATTTCTCTTTTCTCTCTCTCTCTCTTTCTCTCCTCTCTCTCTCTCTCTCTCTCTCTCTCTTTTCTCTCGCTCTTCTCTGACACAACCCACACCTACACACTCACATAACATCACACTTTAACAAGAGGGGGATGATATAGGTATATACAGTTTATATTATATATTATATTTTATATTATATTTATATATATATATATTATATATATATATAGAAAGGGAAGAGAGAGAGAGAGAGAGGAGGGAGGAGAGGAGAGGAGAGAGGAGAGAGGGGGGGGGGAGAGAAATGAAGGACGATGTTACAGGGTATGGGGGCCGATTTGGGTTGAGCAGCTGCCAAATTCGGAAATTAAGCTGTTTAAACACTTATTCCGTTCACCAGGCGTTCACTCAGTCATTTAAAATAGCTCCTACTTACCCGAGATGTGTGGGACCCAATATAACAGCAACAGGCCCCATATAGATGTTTAGAATGCAGACTTATGTCACTCAATTTGGGAAAACATTTGTGGGTCTTTTTTTTAAAAACTCCCAATTGTGTTTCTCTGTTTTCTAATTCTATGTTATATTAATTGATAGCGGGCACTCTCACACCACGCTTTCCTACTCCATAAGTGAGTGCGTTTGTTTTGTGTCTTAAGCGTGATATTTATTGAGGTTTTCTTTTTCCTCTCTTTCATACTTATCACAATTGTCAATTTGTTTATAATTCCATATTTCATTGTTGGTGGCCGGGCCCCTCCCGGAGTTTTGTTTTTGTTTGATCATTTTTTTTTGAGGGGCGCGGGGGGGGGGGGGGGGTACTTTGGACCCAAAATTGTAAGTCGACTTAGGTGTTGATGAGTGTTGACTTAAGGGCAGGACGGGCGTTTTAAGTATTGCTTGTACAGAAAAGATAAAAGGAGCTTTACCTGTAATAAATGGCAATTATGTTCTTCGTGATTTGTTTGGGTTGTTGTTGAAAGGGGGGGGGGGGGGGAGGATAGGGGTTAAATAAAATGAATCAAGTGCAGCGTTGTTGTGCAATTACGAATTCGTAGAAGTGCACTTTAAAATAAATGCTCGTTCAACGTCACCTCCTGTCTTTTATATTTCTTTTATCATACTCTCTTTCTCTATGTGCACTGCTTATGTTGCTTATTATTATTATTATTATTATTATTGTATTATTATTAAAATTATTTTATTATTATTATTAATTATTATTATTATTATTATTATTATATTATTATTATTATTATTATTATTCTCTAATATTCCTCCGTTTGATTTCGGTGCATACACCAAAACCAACCCAGTCAATGAATCAATGTGCAGCGTTGTGCAATGCGACGAATCCGTTGAATTGCGCTATAAAATACATGCTCATGTATATTTTTAAACGTCACCTTCATATCTATCTAATTCTCTTGATTATACTCTATTTCTCTATGTTTGCTTGCTTATCTTATGCTTGTTACGGTGTCATTATTATTTCTTTATTATTCCTCGCGTTTGTTTTCGGTGCACACACACCAAAACCAACCTAGTCAAACGATCAATGCAATCGTTATGGGGTCAGTGCGTTCGATAGCTCGAATTAGCATCGGTTTTAAGAATGGTCCGGAATTGCGATGAGTAATACTTGGGTGGAGAACATGTGACTAGAAAGAAGGAAAGAGGAGATAGATATAGAGAGGAAGTGAGAGTGAGAAAGAGGAGAGAGGGCAGAGAGGAGGAGAGAGATAGATGAGAGAGAAGAGAGAAAAGAGAGAGAGAGAGAGCAGACCGAGGCAAGATAGTGAGATGAAAAGGAGGAGAAGAGAGAGGAGGAGAGAGAGAGAGAGTCTTCAAATCAATTCTTCCAACCTTAGTTTGTGTGCTCGGCGACAACAAAAGAAGTCCCTTGAATTTAATAATCGCCAGTATTGCTTACGCAAATTGGTACGGCTTTTTTTATTATTATTATTGGGAAGAGATTGGTAGGAGGCCGGGGCGGGGGGGGGGGGGGGGGGGGGGGATTGCTCTAACCCAATTCGTAGAAAATTGGAGTCACGTTCAAACGGACTGTGTGTCACATCGGATTTATTTCCCTTGATTGCTTTGTACATCTATCATGATTTGGTCGGTGGATTCAATATAGGTATTGCGGAAAGAACTCTGCAAAAGACTCGTGCGTGTATATATCAGACGTATCAAGGAATTGTTGCCCCTTTCTGTCTTGGATCTGATTTTATCCAAGGCATTGTTGGTGTAGCTAATGAAGCGGAGAGTAGTACTCTGCGCTAGACTTTCGTGCGTCATAATTGTTACAAACAATTTTCCAGACATTCCTAATTCAATCGATGTGTCCATCCAATAACTTTTTATGTAAACAAAATCTCTCTCTCTCTCTCTCTCTCTCTCTCTCTCTCTCTCTCTCTGTGTGTGTGTGTGTGTGTGTGTGGATGCGCTCGCATCATTGTGTGCGTGTGCGCGCGCGCGTGTGTGTGTTATTTTTTTGCTTGTTTAATTGTTTTGTTAGCTCTCTGCTGCTTTCAAGAGTTCAGCTTATACCTCTCTATGGGATAGCCGAACGTTTGGAATTCACTGTCATTTGTTTTCCCTGATATACTGTCCTGATCGTATTATGTCCTCAATTAATATTTTACCGTTTAAAGCAATAAGGGTATTTTCATTTCATAGTTTGTATGTTGCCTTTTCTAGACAGTTGCCACGAACTTGACGTCACTCGACTCTTTGTTATTGTTTTTAGCCAGCCAGTTTTATGAGGTGTTCTCACTAAATTGTATCGAAAACGTTTAAGGTTACTCGTAGTTTTGTGTGTCTGTACGTTATATCCGACAGGTGATGCTGTGAGTGTAGCATAGCATCAATAGCCGAAACAGAGAGGCTGGAGCCAGCCATTGGGACATACCAAAATGGCTGCCGACTGAACCACTGCCAGTCACACTCACTCCATAGATTCGATTGCATCGGAGAGATATGTATTATTGTGCGATTGAACGGAGTCAGTTATGGTGGGTCGCAGATGAGACGAGTAAATTAGTGAGATTTGAATGATCTTGAAGGGAAGAAAACTGACCAAGAGGTCGCCGGGTAGCCGGCGGTCTGATTCGGGAAGTGAAATCTGTAAAATTAAATACTTTTGATGACACATTGGAAGGTTGTTTTGTTTATTTGTTGTTTTTTTTTTTTTTGTTGTTGTTTTTTTTTGTGTGTTTTTTATTTTTATTTTGTGTATTTTTTTTTTTTTTTTTTATTATGTTTTTGTCTTGATTTTTAAAAATAATTTTGTTTGTATGTATGTGTATTATATATATATATTTCACTGATCGTATTGTTGCAGAAATTGTGTGTTGGGGGGGAGGGGGGGGGGGGGCGTTGCAGAGCTGTGAACCACCGCTTATATTCTCGTCTAGAGGGCAGAATGAAGAGTTAATGATTTTGATACAAAATTGGATCGCCAAGGGTAGTTTATGTAGGTCTCCACGCTCATATAAATCTTTCTTACAAACCACACTGACAACCCCAGTGGGTCTTAATGTGACATGATAGCCCATCTCTTATAAATGAGGCGTTCGCGTGCTGATTTTTATTATCTATCATTCTCACTAATCTAGGTGAAACTAAGACCATCGGTGACAATAAACTTTCATCCTGTCTCTACTTTCCGTTGATAAAGCTGCTAGACTTCTTCTTCTCCTTATCCTCCTCTTCCTCCTCCTCCTCCTCATAATTTATTTCCCTCCCCTTCATTTCCCTCTTGCTCCTCACCACCTCCCTCCTCCTCCTCCTCCTTCATAGAGTAGTAATCATCGTCGTCGACATCGTCATTCCACTCCTCTTCCTCCCTCTCTCATACACCTTGCCCTCCTTTCTTCTTTTATGTATAATATAATAAACTTTCCGTTATCTCTCTCTCCTCTCTCTCTCCTCTCCCTCTCACCCCTCCCCTCCTCCCCCTCTCTCTCTCCCTCTCTTTCTCTCTCTCTCTCTCTCTTTTTTTTTTTCTTTCTTTTTTTTTTTCTTTCTTTTTTTTTTTATACATTTAGTCGATATATGAATATCTTCTATATTGCAGCTTGGTTACTGTAGAGCAGTTTTATGTGTTATTGTAACCTTACTTCATTTTGAAGTTTTTATCACCTGGATTAAATTTAATCAATACAATTATATCAACATTCACACGTAGCCGCTACTCTGTACCATAGATTTTCAAGTCGTTCCGCAATCGGTCGATGGT
Organism: Berghia stephanieae; assembly: GCF_034508935.2. Taxonomy (NCBI): domain Eukaryota; kingdom Metazoa; phylum Mollusca; class Gastropoda; order Nudibranchia; family Aeolidiidae; genus Berghia; species Berghia stephanieae. The sequence continues at coordinate 48,947,934 of NC_088360.1, read as the reverse complement.
GGTACTTTATCCTACTTTCTTATTACATCTTATACCTTATTACCAAAGTTTTCCGACAAAAATCAAAACTACAAAATCGTTTTGTCACTGTGAGGCTACCCCTTGCCCATAATAAATTCATCCATCTTCTCTGAGACCATTTCCTGATCTTCTAGAAGAAGATTATGCAAATCATTTTCATTTGACGTCAGACAGCTTTTTTTTTCAGTGATAGAGACAAGCGGTGATGAAGACTTTAGTCAGTTTAATTTTGTGTGGCTATGTAGTCTAGTTGTATGGTTGTATCATTAGAAAAGGCTCTTTATTCACGTTCTCTCACCGTACTCAGTTGTAAAATTATACCTGGCCGTACCTGTCTCTATCCGAAAAAAAAAGTAATATCGACTAAAAGCGCCATGCCTCGTCCTACATATTAAATGTTGCTGTTGGCTAGGCGAGATGCCTTGTCAAGCGCTTTGGATGTTTATTATTTGAATAGTCTGTTTTTAATGATTTAGTTGTTTTGATCATCGACCCTATCAAGTGTATAATTTACTGTTATGTATTTTATTTATTTATTTATTTATTTATTTATTTATTTATTTATTTATTTATTTATTTATTTATTTATTTATTTAATTATTCGTTTAATTATTTATTTATCTATTTATTTATTATTTATTTATATATTTCACGTCAAAGCCCACTTTGCTCAAAATCAGCCCGGAAGCGCCACCCGCCCTTCAACTCCGACTCTTTCACGATATTATTCACAAAATCCTGCCTAAAACAATTGCCTTGCTCCTTGTTATTGGCTATCCGTTAATCAGTTGTCTTCTAATTTACCTTTCCGATTAGTGGGATTTTTATTTCTATTTCCTTTTTTTTTTTTTTTTTTTTTTTTTGGTTTGGTCTCTGGTGTTTACTTGTCGCATGCCTAGCAGTATTCTGATATGTCTTATACTTATATATAATCATTCACTGTTACTCAATGAAAGTATTAGCAATCTATTGCCATTTTCAGCATCGTCGTCGTCTTCATCATCATTGTCGTCGTCATCATCAATATCATGCGGGTATGTGGTCTTGTGATATGACACTCGCTTTCGGATCGGAAGGTCCTGGGTTCGAGCTTCGCTCGGCACATAATTGAGTCCTTGGAAAAGGCTCTTTGCTCACATTCTCTCACTCAGGTGTAAAATGAGTACCTGGCCTTTGACAGCGTTGTCTCTCTTCGGAATAATTGTAATATCGCCTAACAGGCGTCATGTCCCATCCTTCATGTTAGTGGTGCTGTTGGCCAGAGGCCCCTTGTAAAGCGCTCTGAGCACGTTTAGTGGATATTGCACTATATAAAATCTCAAAAATGTATCATCGTCATCATCATCGTCGTCGTCGTTGTCGTCGTCATTGTCACCATCATCAAGGGTCAACATCATTATCTTGAGGTCCTTTATGGGACAGACAATTGACGTTATTGTCTTTAAGTATCTTTAATTAATTATATTATCATCATCCCTGTTGTCAAGGAAGAGAGATTGTAAGAAAGGGGGGAAATGAGATAGCGAAGCTGGTGGGGAAAGGAAGACGAATGGGAATAGTAAAGAAACCGATGTGGAATATGTGTAGTTGTCGCATAAATCAATAGATCAGCACAAATGGCTGCGTGTATAAGATTGGACTTCAGTCTTGTAAAGGTTTCTCCTACACAATACTTGTCACTAACCGTGTGTTGGTCTGTAGGTGAGCAGGCGACTGATTGCGCCTGTCTCTGTATGTTCGTGTGTGTGTGTGTGTGTGTGTGTGTGTGTGTGTGTGTGTGTAATGTACGGGTGCTCGTTCGTGTGAGTGAGTGTGTGTTGATGGATAATTCTATGATGTCTCTCTGTCTGTCTGAATATGTGTCAAACACACAAATTGAAACAATTGCACATACACTTGTCTTTCACTGCACCACAATCTCTCTCTCTCTCTCTCTCTCTCTCTCTCTCTCTCTCTCTCTCTCTCTTCTCTCTCTCTCTCCTCTCTCTCTATCTATCTATCTTCTATCTTCTCTCTTCTCTCTTTCTCTCTCTCTCTCTATCTTCTCTTCTCTCTCTCCTTCTCTCTATCTCTCCTTCTCTCTCTCCATCTTTCTCCCACTCTCCTCTCTCTCTCTCTCTCTCTCTCTCTCTCTCTCTCTCTCCGTGTCTTATCTCTTTCTTTCATTCTATTCTGCATCATTTATACTCTTTCAAAACAAAAACTAAGACAACTTTCAGTCCAATAATGACAAAAGTCTTAACATCCTAATTAATTTTCTCTTCTCTCTTTATTATAAACAGGAATAAGATCTCTCTCTCTCTCTCTCTCTCTCTCTCTCTTTTATAACAGATAGTCTCTCTCTTCTTTCTCTCTCTCTTTTCTCTTCTCTCTCTCTTCTCTTTCTCTCTCTCTCTCTCTCTCTCTTCTCTCCCCATCTCTCTCACACACACTCTTATTTTTCTCTCGGTAGGTATACCGACCTACCTACCTACTTATTATTAATATATATATATATATATATAATATATGTGTGTGTGTGTGTGTGTGTGTGTGTGTGTATAAAGAGAGAGAGAGAGAGAGAGAGAGAGAGAGAGAGAGAGAGAGAGAGAGTCACGAATAACTGGACAAATTCGTATGCGCTTTCGTCAAAATTTGTAAAAATCAAGGTTTGAAAATGAGCTTTTCATTCAGATAAATTTGTTGCATTATAATAACTGAGTGAATTCACCGACAATCTATCTTTCGACCCGCAACAAAATTTCATTACGGAAAAACTAAACAAAACAAAAAACAAAACAAACACTCTAGACGGTCTACAGGCAAATTGCGTTTGCATCAAACTTATCAACGGAAGCGATTTGCGAGGGATGTGAAAAGGTCATATGGGTTCGATTTCAGAGTCCCTTCAGTGAATGGTTGATTAAACGGACATAGGTTGCCAGGAGGTGGCGCTGTGCCAGGTTTCGATTATTTGGATTATTTCATGATTGTATTTCATTATAAGGAAGGAAGTCAGAGTTCGCTACTGTATACGAGAGATAGAGTTAGACATATTAAAGAATGTTACATAATGTGGTTGAGGGGATGTCTCGCCTGAAATTGAAATGATTAAAGATCGAAGGCTTTCTATGTCCATTGCTTACAACACTGAACCATCAAACATTCAACCACTTCCAACTTTTTATGATTCATCTGTACCATATTTTAACCAATTCCCCTTTGTCTTACTTTTTCTGGGGTACTTTAATTGTAATTCTATAATTTTTTACTGTCCCACTTTCTTCCTTTTTACTGGCACTTCAATGACCTAAACGTGTTGCAAACGCGTTAAACCCTGAAAAACAAAAACATAACCACAACTGGTGATGGGGTTGGCGGAAAGTAATTTGCAATATGCAAACATTCTATTCGAGGGTAACATGACAAGCACTTCTTATCGTTACAGATACAGGGATAAACTCCGGTTGCGTGTGCATTATCCTCTAAAGGACTACTGTCATTGAGCGTACTGTAACATAATAATTATTCAATCCATTCTATGAATTTACAGAAGAAGAAAAAAAACAAAACAACTATACCAACATGTTAATTGAAATAAAGTCACCACGACTGGGGAATGCGACTCGATCTAGTGGGGATATAGAAACATAATATAATACAAAGATGTTTAAAAAACAGCTTTTTATCGATTTATTCATATGGGATTTTAGTTTGTCATTGTGTTGGTTCAGTATTACTTCTAAAAGTATAAATAATTCATGATATGTGTTGTCATGAGGGACACGTATTTATTTGTTGTGGTTTTTTATTTAATTCCGAAAAGATGAAAATGAGAGTCGTTTTGATGAATGTTTGGAATCGTGAAAGAATTTGTGAAAGGATTTATCGAATACATGGCTCGGAAGAGTGGAATCGATTACGAACACGGTCATCGATGGGAGAACGGTGTGATAACATGAAATCTGCCGGGATTTATCGAATACACGCCTGTACGGGACAGAATCGATTGCTTGCCCAACAACATGGCCCGCCGGGAGAAGACAGGATAAAAGCGCCCCTCATTACGAATGCCGGTGTCAAAAGAATGGGACCATTATTGGAATGCCACGGGGTCGACTTCATTGTTGTTGACAATTTGAAAATAGTCTAGGAAAACAAAAGGCATCGTTATTAGTTTTCATCTCTCAAATCATCATTTGATTGTTCTCTCTCTCTCTCTCTCTCTCTCTCTCTCTCTCTCTCTCTCTCTCTCTCTCCTCTCTCTCTCTCTCTCTCTCCTCTCTCTCCATGAACATTCCTATTCTATGGCGACATTTTATATTCAATTCTTATTATTTGCCGGGTACCGTGTAAATTTCCCTAGTAATTTGAGACAGTATGGAAATAAAAAGTGTTGGCCAAGACTTAGTTATATAAGTCGAAAATAATACCACGAGCGTATTTGTTAATTACCGCATTTAAACTTTATTAAACTGTTATAATTTTATTAGATATTACATTTCTATTCCAGAGGTTACTATTATGATGTACCGTGATTTGTATTTTATAGATAAGGGTTTAGTTTTAAGACAGTGTTTGGTAGCTCTGTGTGTGTTTTTGTTTTTGTATTTGTTTTGTTTTTGTTTTTTGTTCTTTGTTTTTATTTCTTTTTCTTTCTTTTTGTTTTTGTTTTTGTTTTTGTTTGTTTGTTTCGTTCTAAAGTTTTAATGTTGAGGAGGGAATATATTGTATTTCTTTGTCCTTTCCCTAGTTGTTAATATGTACACGAGAACGCGCGCTGGTTTTTATAGATAGATATCTGTGCGTGTATTTTGAGTGTGTGTTTCACACTACGAGCTCCAATGCGTGTGTGCACGCAACAACATGCAGGGACCCAGCTCTAATCGAATGTTCCAGAAAATACGGGGATTCAAGCCACCCTAGGGGCGTCACTCGATCCACAACTCAATCTAACCGCTAATCACAGGCCAGAATTTCTATGGCTTCAGTCTGTCTGTCTTGGATCTGCTGGTGGCTAGGGGCGACTCTAAATTTGGAATAAAACTGTTGGTGATGCTAGGATTGTGCTCGTTCTCTCTCTCCTCTTCTCTCTCTCTCTCTCTCTCTCTCTCTCTCTATCATCTTCTTCTATCTATCTATCATCTATCTATCATCTCTCTC
>NC_088360.1:48925189-48940171 GCF_034508935.2 Berghia stephanieae | reverse complement strand
GACGGGGCATGGCCCCTTTTGTCGATTTTATTTTTTTTTTCGGATAGAGACGGGTAGGGCCGGGTATTTTTTTAACATTTAGTAGGGTAAGAAGGAATAAAGAGCCTTTTCTAATGATAAAACCCATAAAAATAACACATAGCCCCCCAAAAAATTTAAAACTGACTAAAGTCTTCATCACCGCTTTAAAAAAACACTAAAAAAAAAAGCTGTCTGACGAAAAATGAAAATAAAATTTCCCATAATCTTCTTCTAGAAGATCGGGAAAAAGGTCTCAGAGAAAAGGGAAAGAATTTTTTATGGGAAAGGGGTACCCCCTCACAGTGAAAAACGTTTTGTAGTTTTGATTTTTTGCCCGGAAAATTTTGGGAAAAAAGGGTTAAAAGATGTAATAAGAAAGTAGGATAAAGTACCCCCAAATCGACCGAGGGGAACGCCTTGAAAATCTAGGAACAATAGGGGCTACGTGTGAATGTGATAAAATTGTAATTTAAAAAATTTTTAAACCCGGGGATAAAAACTTCAAAAGAAGAAAATTTACAAAAACCCCATAAAAATGCTCTACAGTAACCAAGCTGCAATATAAAGATTTCATATATCGACTAAATGTATAAAAAAAAAAAAAAAAGAAAGAAAAAAAAATAAAAAAGAGAGAGAGAGAGAGAGAGAGGGAGAGAGAGAGAGAGAGGAGGGGGGGGGGGGAGGGAGGAGAGGAGAGAGAGAGAGAGAGAGAGAGAGAGATAACGGAAAGTTTATTATATTATACATAAAAGAAGAAAGGAGGGCAAGGTGTATGAGAGAGGGAGGAAGAGGAGTGGAATGACGATGTCGACGACGATGATTACTACTCTATGAAGGAGGAGGAGGAGGAGGAGGAGGAGGAGGTGGTGAGGAGCAAGAGGGAAATGAAGGGGAGGGAAATAATTATGAGGAGGAGGAGGAAGAGGAGGATAAGGAGAAGAAGAAGTGTAGCAGCTTTATCAACGGAAAGTAGAGACAGGATGAAAGTTTATTGTCACCGATGGTCTTAGTTTCACCTAGATTAGTGAGAATGATAGATAATAAAAATCAGCACGCGAACGCCTCATTTATAAGAGATGGGCTATCATGTCACATTAAGACCCACTGGGGTTGTCAGTGTGGTTTGTAAGAAAGATTTATATGAGCGTGGAGACCTACATAAACTACCCTTGGCGATCCAATTTTGTATCAAAATCATTAACTCTTCATTCTGCCCTCTAGACGAGAATATAAGACGGGTTCACAGCTCTGCAACGCCCCCCCCCCTCCCCCCAACACACAATTTCTGCAACAATACGATCAGTGAATATATATATATATATACACATACATACAAACAAAATTATTTTTAAAAATCGTGACAAAAACAATAAACCAAAAAAAAAAAAAAAATACACAAAATAAAAATAAAAACACACAAAAAAAACAAAACAAAAAAAAAAAAAAAAACAAATAAACAAAACAACCTTCCAATGTGTCATCAAAAGTATTTAATTTTACAGATTTCACTTCCCGAATCAGACCGCCGGCTACCCGGCGACCTCTTGGTCAGTTTCTTCCCTTCAAGATCATTCAAATCTCACTAATTTACTCGTCCCATCTGCGACCCACCATAACTGACTCCGTTCAATCGCACAATAATACATATTCTCCGATCGAATCTATGGAGTGAGTGTGACTGGCAGTGGTTCAGTCGGCAGCCATTTTGGTATGTCCCAATGGCTGGCTCCAGCCTCTCTGTTTCGGCTATTGATGCTATGCTACACTCACAGCATCACCTGTCGGATATAACGTACAGACACACAAAACTACGAGTAACCTTAAACGTTTTCGATACAATTTAGTGAGAACACCTCATAAAACTGGCTGGCTGAAAAACAATAACAAAGAGTCGAGTGACGTCAAGTTCGTGGCAACTGTCTAGAAAAGGCAACATACAAACTATGAAATGAAAATACCCTTATTGCTTTAACGGTAAAATATTAATTGAGGACATAATACGATCAGGACAGTATATCAGGGAAAACAAATGACAGTGAATTCCAAACGTTCGGCTATCCCATAGAGAGGTATAGAGCTGAACTCTTGAAAGCAGCAGAGAGCTAACAAAACAATTAAACAAGCAAAAAAATAGCACACACACGCGCGCGCGCACACGCACACAATGATGCGAGCGCATCCACACACACACACACACACACACACAAGAGAGAGAGAGAGATAGAGAGAGAGAGAGAGAGAGAGAGAGAGATTTTGGTTTACATGAAAAAGTTATTGGATGGACACATCGATTTGAATTAGGATGTCTGGAAAATTGTTTGTAACAATTATGACGCACGAAAGTCTAGCGCAGAGTACTACTCTCCGCTTCATTTAGCTACACCAACAATGCCTTGGATAAAATCAGATCCAAGACAGAAAGAGGCAACAATTCCTTGATACGTCTGATATATACACGCACGAGTCTTTTGCAGAGTTCTTTCCGCAATACCTATATTGAATCCACCGACCAAATCAGTGATAGATGTACAAAGCAATCAAGGGGAAATAAATCCGATGTGACACACAGTCCGTTTGAACGTGACTCCAATTTTCTACGAATTGGGTTAGAGCAATCCCCCCCCCCCCCGCCCCCCGGCCTCCTACCAATCTCTTCCCAATAATAATAATAAAAAAAGCCGTACCAATTTGCGTAAGCAATACTGGCGATTATTAAATTCAAGGGACTTCTTTTGTTGTCGCCGAGCACACAAACTAGGTTGGAAGAATTGATTTGAAGACTCTCTCTCTCTCTCTCTCTCTCTCTCTCTCTCTCTCTCTCTCTCTCTCTCTCTTTCTCTCTCTATCTATCTATCTCCTCTTTTCCTTCTTTCTAGTCACATGTTCTCCACCCAAGTATTACTCATCGCAATTCCGGACCATTCTTAAAACCGATGCTAATTCGAGCTATCGAACGCACTGACCCCATAACGATTGCATTGATCGGTTGACTAGGTTGGTTTTGGTGTGTGTGCACCGAAAACAAACGCGACGAATAATAAAGAATAATAATGACACCGTAACAAGCATATAGATAAGCAAGCAAACATAGAGAAAAAGAGTATAATCAAGAGAATTAGATAGATATGAAGGTGACGTTTAAAAATATACATGAGCATGTATTTTATAGCGCAATTCAACGGATTCGTCGCATTGCACAACGCGCTGCACATTGATTCATTGACTGGGTTGGTTTTGGTGTATGCACCAAAATCAAACGGAGGAATATTAGAGAATAATAATAATAATAATAATAATAATAATAATAATAATAATAATAATAATAATAATAATAATAATAATAATAATAATAATAATAATAAGCAACATAAGCATGTGCACATAGAGAAAGAGAGTATGATAAAAAGAAATATATAGACAGGAGGTGACGTTTGAACGAGCATTTATTTTAAAGTGCACTTCTACGAATTCGTATTGCACAACACGCTGCACATTGATTCATTTATTTAACCCCTATCCTCCCCCCCCCCCCCCACCCCTTCAACCCCAAACAAATCACGAAGAACATAATTGCCATTTATTACAGGTAAAGCTCCTTTTAGTCTTTTCTGTACAAGCATACTTAAAACGCCCGTCTCTGTCTTAAGTCAGACACTCATCAACACCTAAGTCGACTTGAGCAATATGTGTCTAAAGTACCCCCCCCCCCCCGCCCCTCTAAAAAAGATCAAACAAAAACAAAATCCAAGGAAAGAAACAGACAACAATGAATATATGGAATTATAAACGGATTGACAATTGTGATAAGTATTGAAAGAGAGGAAAAAGAAAACCTCTAATAAATTTCACGCTTAAGACACACACAAACGCACTCACTTATGGAGTAGGAAAGCGTGTGTGAGAGTGTCTCGCTATGCAATTAATATAACATAGATATTGAGAAAGACAGAGAAACACAATTGGGAGTTTTTAAAAAAAAGACCCACAAATGGTTCCATGAGTGGACATAAGTCGTGCATTCTAACGATCTATATGCGGCCTGTTGCTGTTATACGTCCCACACATCTCTGGTAAGTAGGAGGCTATGTTATGACTGAGTGAACGCCTGGGTGACGGAGATAAGTGCTTAAACAGCTTAATTTCCGATTTGGCAGCTGCTCAATCCATCGGCTCCATACCCTGTAACATCGTCTCTTCATTTCTCTCCCCCCCCCCCCCTCTCTCTCTCTCTCTCTCTCTCTCTCTCTCTCTCCCTTTCTATATATATATATATATATATATATATATATATATATATATATATATATATATATATAATATGAACTGTATATACCTATATCATCCCCCTCTGTGTTAAAGTGTGATGTTTGTGTGAGTGTGTGTGTGTGTGTGTGTGTGTGTCAGAGAGCGAGAGCGAGAGAGAGAGAGAGAGAGAGAGAGAGAGAGAGAGAGAGAGAGAGAGAGAGAGAGAATTCGTCACTGCCAGACCAGGATGTCATTTGTACCAACCACGGATGTGGGTAAGAGCACTCGGTGCGTCATCACTGTGGTCTCCGAACGTCTGGCAATTGAAGGGTGACATCAAGAGCAGGTGGGTGTCTGGCCTATATACCTCACTAAATGTGCGGCTATTTGGTCTTGTGGTGTGACACTCGCCTTTTTTATCGAAAGGCTCTGCGATCGAGTCTCGCTCTGAGCGGGGCATAGATGAGTCCTTGGAAAATAGTCGTGACTCACATTATCTCGCCTACTCGAATCTAAAATGAAGCCCTGTTCGTTAAACGATTTGTCTGGAAGAAAGGAGGAGAATGAAGAACAAGAAGAGGAAGGAGGAGGAGGAGGAGGCGGTGAAGAAGAAAAAAAAAAAAAAGAAGAAGAAGAAGAAGAAGAAGAAGAAGAAGAAGAAGAAGAAGAAGAAGAAGAAGAAGAAGAAGAAGAAGAAGAAGAAGAAGAAGAAGAAGAAAGAAGAAGAAGAAGAAGAAGAAGAAGAAGAAAGAAGAAGAAGAAGAAGAAGAAAAGAAGAAGAAGAAGAAGAAGAAGAAGAAGAAGAAGAAAAGAAGAAGAAGAAAAGAAGAAGAAAGAAGAAGAAGAAGAAGAAGAAAAGAAGAAGAAGAAGAAGAAGAAGAAGAAGAAGAAGAAGAAGAAGAAGAAGAGAAGAAGAAGAAGAAGAAGAAGAAGAAGAAGAAGAAGAAGAAGAAGATGCAGCGGGAAGAATGAAAAAAGTAGTGAACAAGCCAGAATCAAAATGAAGAACTGTCGAAACGAAGTGAAGAAAGGAAGGAGAATGAAGAGAAAAGAAGAAAGGAAGGAGGAGGAGAGAGGACGTGAAGAAAAAAAAAAAAAAAAAAAGAAGAAGAAAAAGAAGAAGAAGAAGAAGAAGAAGAAGAAGAAGAAGAAGAAGAAGAAGAAGAAGAAGAAGAAGAAGAAGAAGAAGAAGAAGAAGAAGAAGAAGAAGAAGAAGAAGATGATGAAAGTCCGTCGTAAAACATTTTAAAAAAAGGACAAATCCAAAACTCACCATATTTTGTTTCAACCATTATCTTGGAAAGAGAACCGCCATCACTGGTGTCAGCAGTACTACTGGATCGAGTGCTAGCAGAGTCCAAGATTGTAATGATATTAAATCCAACGAATGCATAATTCCCATTCATTTGCTGTTGTTATCACATGCATCTATCATCACTAATCACATTCAGGAATAGGAATCATCGGCATGGGAGTTAAAAACACAAAATTATTCTCGTATTACCCAGCGTGTAATGTGATTTACTGTACTTGACTTTGTCAATAACCACTGCCTGCCATGCTCTGTTATGAATAATACAATCAAAGTTGAAAATTCGATTCAGTTCTACAAAGTTGTTTCACAAATATGTAGACGTAAACCTATTTTTAAACTTTGAAGGGAGCAACTGTGACTCGTGTTAAAGACACAACACAATGTAAACAACGTTTCGGCCTTTAGCCTTCCTCGGGTAACGTAGATAAGAAAGGAAAAAATAAGATATTATATCCCATAACATAATATGACATAATATTACACCTCTAGCTTCTGGTACTATTGAAAATACATTGCTCTATGATACATTTGTGAAAAGTTCCATGTGTTGTTTCTTATCTTCTAGTTTTACACTGAGTATTGCTACAAAGAACAAAACAGCAACTTAGAGGAGACTGGCAAAAACAAAACAAAAAAATCATAATATAATGATGAAGAACTCTTTATCGATGTAAAATAATATTTCTCATCGTCATATAGATATATTTATTCAATATATACCTGCTTATAAAAAAAAACAAAAAAATATGCCCTTCCGTCACGACATCATAAGATTCGTCGCCTCGGCATTCCACGAAGGAATATAGATAAATCTTCACACAGATGTCTGATATCAAAGGAATCACCCATGTTTCCAAGTGAGCAAATTGGGGGTTAATAATCTTGCCCAAGGAAAAAAAACGAAATCTCTGAGGCGGGACTCGAATGCCTTAACCACTCTGCCACTTCGCCCCCCCCCCCCCCCCCCCCCCCCCCGTTCATAATGCGCTTCATAATGCTTCATTTAGTTCCCGAGCAGCCGACCATATGGAACAAAATTTCCAGGTCACAAAGTACATGTCGCTTGTTACGAATCATCTTTGTACTTGCGCTTCTGCTAGATCAATCAACGTCTAAAGTCAGATGCTCATTCACATCTGAGTCCAGTGATATACCAAAGTACGCAGCTCCGCGTTCAGATTAGTTTCTGGTCACTGATCACCCTCAGCAATGACGCCGGAGGGTGCGAGGCGATGAAAATAGTTTAGTTGGCATGATAGGAAAACAAAGTGGCAAGGTAAAAAATACAAAACCAAAAACAAAAACAAAATTTTAAAAACAACAACAAAAACAAGCACACAAAAATCAACCAAACAAACAAAACAAAACGACCAGGATTGATTGTTTATAAAATAAATATCGTATGTCAAATCGATCTATCTCACGTCGTGACGCCACCTGATATACAATGCAGTTGTAAGCTAGCCAGGGTCTATAACATTCCAAGAATGAAAAGAGAGTGACATGGAGGGAGAGGGGGAGAGAGAGAGAGAGAGAGAGAGAGAGAGAGAGAGAGAGAGAGAGAGAGAGAGAGAGAGAGAGAGAGAGGGGGGGGAAGAAAGCTGATACCTACCCCCAACCGGTTGAAACCTTCATAGCATTATTACCTAGTGACTTTACCACATCGCCTTCGGCTCGCCCAGCTTTAACAATATTACAATGAATGATTGCTCACCTGTAACCAAAAAATGCCTGTCTAGCATAACAAAGCACATCACTGCAAGCGCACAGTAGTAGGTACGTCTACTAATGTGTTGGGGCGATCGATAACGCAGGATAGAGTGACAAAATGACGTCATTTTACTACTAGGCTATCTATTCACTCCTCACGCACTATGTGAACATTCATCTATCTCTGTTTCAGATAATAATATATTATTTAATGCACACAACTAAGTAAGCGTTCCACGAAGTGGATCCTATAGTATATTATTTTCCTTTTACTATCCCTAGTGGTGACATAGACTAAAGATTGTTCACAGGGTGCCGTATTTTTCACTTATAGTTACGAGACCCCCCCCCCCCCCCAATTAAAAAAAAAGTTCGAATACCGGCTACGTTGTGTGGCATTGAGCAAGTCACCTCGCCCTAGCACAGTTTGCGGCGCTGCACTGCATGTGACTGACGCCTGGGTTATTCCAGTCTTCCCTTGGAATAGACCCAAGAGACAAATTTCCCCATATGAGATGAATAAAGAGAATTTATTATTATTCATTTTTTTTTTATCGTCAAAATCTCTCAAACCTGGCACCTTCGGGTGATTCCTCCCTTCCTATGATGTAATATAAAATATAAAATACATTTACAGTGGGTTTACTCATTTCTGTTGTATTAATCCGTAAGATCTGTAGACGTTTTAATAAAATTTGATTCGTGGTTCAGTATAATGGGACAACTGGCTTCGCCACACGCACACACACACACACACACACACACACACACACACACACACACACACACACACACACACACAAAAGAAGTAAGTTACAAAAAGTTTTGCCTTCGATAAGAAATAGATATAATATTATAGGATTTTTACAATCTTCCTTTTTATAATTCCGGAATTGGTCCCAACCGCTGCACGAGCTTGCGAGAGCGCGTTGGGAACAAAGTTCGAATTTCAAAACGCAAGAGTGTAAGACATCTTTTATTCTACTCCTCAATCGATTCCTAGTTCGTCATCTTTGAGTAAAAGACATTATCAAAGATATTTAAATGAGAATTTTTTTTCCAAAAATCTAACGTTTGTTTATTTGACGTCATAAATTATCATTGTAAACACGATATCATTACTAATTAGGGAGAGGGGTGGAATAATATAGAAAAGAAAGCATCGGTCATTTCACAACTACGACAATTACATTCCAAGACAATTCTAACACGATAAAAACATCTACAAATTTGCCAGTGTGGCTTCAGATGCCTGTCAGCAATTGTAATCATATTTGCGATTTCGAAAAATAAAACCCATACAACGGAGCTAAAACGTATCAAGAAATAAACTCCAAGGAAAAAAAGAGCACCAGATGAATACAAATTGATAACAGCCATGAATTTTTCTGTTGACAAAGAGGGGCTTTTCATGACGAATGATCCTCTCATAATCTTGAAAATATGAACAACTAGAAATTGAATAAACTAATAAATAACTGTAAAAACGATCATATAAATATAAAACACATCATTTGGCAAACAGCTGGAACATAAATTTTGAACAGTTTATGTAGATCCTCATTTTCCTTATAAAAATGATTTTTTAAATGTAGAGTTTAGAGGTAAATAAGATTGCTGAACGATATAAATGAATCTCTCTGATAAACTCATTGATGTGTTCTTCAACTTATTAATTCCGCGGTGATGATGATGCTGATGAAGATGCTGATGAAAATGATGATGATGATGATGATGATGATGATGATGATTTTGATGTAAATAATGAATGAATGAATGAATGACAAAAATGACGACGATGATGTCAATGAATGAATGAATGAATGAATGATTGACTAACGACGATGATATGAATGAATGAATGACGGAAGGGAGGAAGGAATTTCAAACGAATAAAGGATGGAAAACGTAATGGCCTCTCTAGATCTATCATCAACGTTTATGGCTGTTAAAATGTATATCAGATTCTTCGTGAGTAGTATCTTTTCCTTAGGATATTCGTAACCAAGGACAAATTACACGCGAGTAAATTTATAATGGCAACGCGCCATTTAATCATAACACATCAGCATTATTAAACCCACCCAGCTAGCTACTATAACCACGACACCTCACACACAAAAGCAAGCGATCCACTGCAAGATAATAAAAACATAAACATAAAACAATCACGAAATAGGATCCGACTAACTCGGGCTCTGAAGCAGGAACGATTTGTCAATTGAAACGTGCCCGCCAAGCGATTTGAAGCCGAGATCCATAAATAAATGTGACTAATTTAAAATCTATGAGATAGCCAAGCAAAAAGATTAAACCTTCAAGGAACCCCCCCCCCCCCCCCCAAGAAAAAAAAAAACAAACCAAAGTGACAAAAACAAAAAACAAACAACAACAAAAAACAAGAAAGCAAACAAAAAAAAACAAAAAAAAACAAAACAAACAAAACAACAAACTAAAAATAAAAAAAATATATAACAATTCACTCAAGGACTGTATCAACTATAGATATGTGTCAGATGTGTCAGAAAATAAAACAAAACAAACACTACCCCCCCCCCCCCCCCAACACAGACAAAAACAAAACAAACAAAAAACAAAAATAAATAAAACAAAAACAAAACAAATGCAAAATGTTAAAAATCTATATCATTATAAAGCCCTTTATAATTCAGTTTAATCTAATAACGTAATGAAAAATAAATGAATAAAGAGCAGGCCTCTTTGAATCGTGGGGTCAAAATCCGCCGACTGTTCGATTTGTGTATTACGTATTTATGTATGAACACACACACTCACTCACACACACATACATTATATATATTGTATATACAAATAACATATAAAAAAATAATATAAACTATAATATATTATAAATACTAATTGTGTGGTGTGTGGTTGTGTAACAATGAACGTTTATAGTGTGGTTAATACAGTTTAGTGAGAATTGGATACAATAGCTGATGTCACGTCTCCCAGCAACGGCGGCCATCGTGGTTCTAAACAAAGAAAATCGGTACTTATTATTCCTCATGCTGACTAGAACATTTCATATGTCTTGTAATCAGAATGTTAAATAAAAAGTCATAACATTTTTCTCCTCTGGATACACTTTTATGCTCGTCGGAGAAATATTTCATAAGGGCGTCCGCCATTGTTCCGATTGTTTAGAGCCAGTTACTAAGTTACCATGCGTCAATACGAGGGAAGTGAAGTTACGACTGTTGAAGCGAATTACTCATAAATGCGGATGGCAACAACAATAACAAAGACCCGAGTGACGTCAACTTCATACTATCAATAATTACTGTTTGGAGCTGTGGTGCTTGCCCAAGAGTAGCTCATTTCGTCGTTAAAGTACAGTTCAGAAAGTACATGATCAAAGCAAGGTTGTACGTGTCCTCTTTATCTTGATCCAAAATCTCTCAGCGGCAGGATATAATATCTCCGCACTCCTGCAATATTATGATTAAGTTCAGTTTCTTTGCGAAACAGAGCCTTCCAGCTTCAGGTCAATTCTGTTCATCCTCAGCCTTCTTGTTTAGTTTTCGGTCGATCTCCCCCCGTTCTTACACAGATCTGAAAACGTGTGTATGAAACAGTGCCAGACAGAGCAGAGAGAAAACAAATCATCCCAAAAATTCAGCTTTCCTCGAGGCTGATTTTTAGGAATGTTTTTTTTTTTTATGTTTTTGTTAGTGTTTCTTTTTTCTTTGCATTGTCTGGCACTGTTTTGTACAGACGTTTTCAGATCTTTATCTCGTCTTACTCCAGTGCCTGCTCATTTATTTGTCACTTCCCCGTTCTTCTATTCCCTTACATACGGCACAGTCACTCTCTTCCTCACTCGACCCATCAATCCATTTCTTTCTTTTCACAGTGCTCTATGTCTTAGTCTAAAATGGTTAAATACCGTAATCAATGCCCCCCCCCCCCCCCCCCCTGGCCAAATGCCTATCTTAAGCGAGCCGCTCTTTTCCGTATTCTTCCGACGTTCAATATATGTACTGTATACTGCACCTAAATTATATTTTTCTAATTCCTGCGAGTTCGATCCCAGAGCCAGCCCGATGGCATTATTACAATTACACAATACAGATTTTGGCTAGAACATTTATATTTCATTGATTGATATATTACCACACAACCCCCCCCCCCCCCCCCTTCTCCCCCAAACCACCACAACCACTCTTTCTTTTCCACCATCCAAATAAATTGTCAAAAATATTTAAACCTAGTATCTCAAAGGATGAAAGAAAGTTTTTATGGCTACATTTATATATATATATATATATATATTATATATTATATATATATATATATATATATAATATATATATATATATATATATATATATATATATATATAATATATTGAATCGTGTTGGATACAAATATGGTACGAAAAGTGCTCGACATGTAGCATGGAGCGAATTATTATTTTAATACTTACCACAATGTTGGAGACAATCTACATCGATGTTTCAGGCCTTTTCAGCCATCGTCAGGACTGTGTGTAACATGAGTTTGGTTTGTTGTGTGTTGTTGCTTGTTGAAGTTATTGTTCAACAAGCAACAACACACAACAAACCAAACTCATGTAACACACAGTCCTGACGATGGCTGAAAAGGCCTGAAACATCGATGTAGACTGACTCCAACATTGTGGTAAATATTAAAATAATAATATATATATATATATATATATATATATATATATATATATATATATAATATATTATATAATATATATATATATATATATATATATATATATATAATATATATATATATATATATATATATATATATATATATAATATATATATATATATATATATATATATATATATATATATTTATTATATATTATATATATAGTACTGTAATAACTATCGATATAGGGATGTGTCAGAAAACAAAACAAAACAAACACCAAAAAAATAACAATAATAAATAAATAAAAACAACAAAAAACAAACAAAACAACAACAACAAATTAACAAACAAAAGCAGAATGTTGAAAATGACGGGATTCGAAAATGCAACAGGTGACAACACTCGACCGACTGATAGAGTAAAAGCCAACAGCTTCATGCATGTGTGGATAGAGAATGAAAAACAAATAAAATTACTGGATGACTGGATGAGAATTCGGACCAGGGCTGGAGCCAACCATCGACTCTTCCTTAACCATTTCATAGCGAAAGTGAATCCCTTTCTTATTCTTTTTATAATTTCTCTTATAATTCATTTGATGAAACCTAAGACCAAACCGGTTTTTTTTTGTTTTTTTTTTTTAAAGAGAGCACTTACAGCGATGCCATCCGAGATTCAGCATCACTGATATCTTCGTGAAAACTGTGAGATTAAATATCAGGAATCGAACGCGGTCTGTAGAGGGTTAAATCATTCCTCAATTTGTAGTGAGATCCCGACGTTTAGATAGATAAGCATTGGATTGTGATGATTTGTCGACTAGGTCTGAAGCTCAAATGTAGGGCGGGTCATGGCCCTGGTGTATAGGGGAAGAAAGGAAAGAATCAATAGCAAACACAAATCTGTCGCACTCTGGAAAACAAAAACAAAAAACCCAAAACATCGCACATTTTATATTTTGGCCAGATAAAAAGTCCATCAACTATCGATCGATTAAAACGAACCTCATCTAGGCAAAATCACATCAACCTGGGACTTTCTGCGAAAACTCTCAAACCTTCGCGAAGTCCCAGGTTTGAGAGTTGTTTTTTTTTCCAAGATGAGGGTCGTTTTAATTCATTGATATTTGAAGTAGGACGAGTTTTCCAGCCAAAATTTTAGAAAAGTATTTTTCCAGACTGCGTCAGAATGGAAATATTGGAAATGTAAAAAAGAAGCACGACGCCCGCCGACTATTCGCGCAACTAATGGTGAGTTACGCTACGCTACTCTACTCACACACTAATCGGGAAAGTAGATGGGGCAATAAATAATAATAATATAATAATATAGCGACATTAATTCCCTACCCATCCCTCCATACGGGCGCCCGGTGGATAAATCGTTAAAGCGACTGATTGATTCGACTAAGCTTTACAGTTAGAAATTCTCTTCATTTATACCTGCTGTCCACCCTAATAAGACCGGTGGTAGCTGGTGTCAACTGGACCTGGCGAAAAGTGTTTTGAAAAAGGATTGCTATAAAATTTTTTACCGTCTAATTCACACTAAGGAAACCGGGATAAATCTGGCTAACTATGACATATAGTTCTAAATTTATGCCAGCTACTGGCAGTCACCTTTCACAAAAACGACCACAGATATGATCTAGGAAAGTACAACTGATATGTGTATCGTTTTAAGACAACACTAAAATTACCAGTCTCTACCAGGCTAAAAATGCGCTTAATAATGCTAAACTTCCAATATTATTATTATTCCTAAAAGACCTGAGGATCACAACATATTAAAAGGTTGGTGTAATAAGTCCTCAATTTGATTGCGTTGCGTCCATTATTTTTAGCCCAAGAACAAACTGCCAATCGCCAGGTGTTTATTCACATCTGATTCAAATGGCAAGGTGTATGTATGATGTGTGTGTGTGTGTGTGTGTGTGTGTGTGTGTGTGTGGTGTGTGTAGGTGTGTGTGTGTGTGTGTGTGTGTAGTACCGTATTGAAAAAAGCAAACAATCAGATTTCATTTTTAAAAAGGCCCATTTGGCCACTCACCACATCCACTGTTACAAGGAAACAGTAACGACTTAAACCATGACGTTGGCGTTACTACCAAACATTAACAACCATCATCCGTTTTCGAGAACATACAACATCCGCCAGCCAAATTAAACAGACGAAACACACAATTGTGAGTAACTTTTAACGTCTATGTGAGTAATAATCACTAACAGGCTGTCTAAAAATGATAAAGAGCTGAGTGACGTCAACTTCATTCCTTGTATAAAATGACGTACAAATACCGATAACAAAGCACCACATTCCTTACTTATCATGTTTGCCGTATTACAACAAACAACGGGTTGTGTTTTTTTGGTCTTTTTTTTTTTGTTTTGTTTTATTTTCCCTTCCCTTTTGGCCAGAAAACTTTGACTTCATATAATGATCGAATAAAATTACCCCTGACTTGTCAAATAATCACAAACCCTTAACTCTTTGTGAAGTGTGATTTAATTATTTTTGACAAGTAATAGTCCTTTTAATAGAGCAATATTTGAAGGTAAAACTTTTCTGACCAAAATCTAAAATAAGATTTGGTTTTTTTTTTTTTTAAAGTAGATACGCCAGAAATGTTCACAGCATCAAGCTTGCCTTCAACAATAGATAGATGCGCTGTGCCAAGGAGTTCACAACATTGCCATCCGGAAGTATAACGACCAACACACAACTCTGTGTAACCATGAACTTTTTAGTCTGGTTACTAAAAGTTTAGTGAGACAACTCACAAACGCGATGGCAAAAACAATAACAAAGGCCTGATGACGTCATCTGCATACTATCTATAGAGCGATAAGAGGCTGCCTGGATTCAGGTAAAATTGCATTTCAAGGCCTTTCCATCCGCATTAATTTTTGCTAGCAAGCATGTTAACAATCAACGACATTTTGTAGTCGTTTGCTCTAACAGGCACACTCCTACCATCAGTACCACACGAGCACGACCATAACACGACACACACCACATGTCGCATATAGCACTAA
>NC_088360.1:48919240-48925090 GCF_034508935.2 Berghia stephanieae | reverse complement strand
AATGACAGAGGCTCCATCCCCAATAGCCCCAAACAGGAATCAAAAGACAAAAAGAAAAAAAGTGGAATTTTGACCACAAAGCAGAATAAACTACCATAATCGTCTTTGACATTGCTTTGTTGCAGATAATGTAACAGACAACACAAAAGTACTCCAAGGATAGAACAGTAAAGTTTGCTGCCCCAAACGTAAACAATAACAAGTTGTTAGTGATTTCCGTTAGGGACCGGAATAATTTACGCACAATATAGGTCTCCCAATTTTGTAGTTTGAGTTGTAGGCAATACACTTTCAGTATTGAAAATATGTTTACGTAAAATCTAACAGTTGCAGAAATAATAATATAAGGCTAAATTATTATGAAAATCAGGCTCCGAATAATTCTCGTTTTGTTCACACCAGCGCAATAATTTGCTCTGGTCTAAAAATAGACTGTAACTTTTGATAAATTTTAGAAAATTTTACCTTTTGTTCCATAAAATATCCATATCTAGACATTATTTGATGCATGATCGAGTATTTATGAATATGTGTTTCTTTTGCCACCTAACAGCCAAATTTTAAAGGTTATTTTTTTCTATTATTGACATTGGAACGTGAGCTGTCAAGACAGGAACATGTGGTTTGCCACGTGCTTCTCGACCTTTGTTTACGTTTGGGGCACCTAACTTTACTGCTCTATACAATATAAAATGTGTAAATGTGTGCAATCCAGAGAAATGATAAAGAACAGTACATGTACTTATAAATAAATCTACATTTCAGAAATGGTACAATTTAGATACATATACCCAAACACAAGAATTAAATTGAAATAAATGAGTAACTTTTAAAAAACTAGTCTTTTAATTTTGATGTTCAACTATATTCTTACCTATTATTTGCATGATTTTTCTCGAAACGCCATACTTACTCAACACAAAAATGGATTTTTAAAGATTCAAACTCAAAAGTAGTAATTTGCATACTATACATAATTTGTTCAGTAAAACTATCTTTGCACAGCAACATTAAGTTCTAATAATAGTAGCTATATCAAAGAATTTTTCCTCAAATTTTGTCATGTACAAAAAATCTTGATTTTAAAGAATGTTTATTGAATCGTAACGAATGTGACGATTTTCCTGTATTTGGTAAGGAGAGGGTTACTGCTATCAGAATTACCTTATTACCTTAGAGATAAGAGCTGGAGAAAAGGATTGTTAATAGCAAACAGAGCTCCTTGATTAGCATGTTTATCTTTTGGACACAACTAAAGATGACACCTACTTAGTGGAAAGAGTTAGTTGGAAAGTTGTCTGATTCTTCCTTACTAGTCTAACAATCCGTTCTACATCTGCATTAGAATATATGAGGCAGTATAATGACTTTAGTAAGGTTAGGAAGTTATAATCTTTTTGTTTTTTTACTCCGTTTTTTTTTTTTTACTCCGTTCTTCTCCCTTCTTATTTAAATGCCTCAATATTATACCTACTAGCTACCAGGGATCCAACTTTTCCGCGGAATTCTGTGGTTTCGGTTATGTCCATGGATCCCAAGATCGATTATTTTTACATATTTAACTACTAATATGGATGTAATTATGGTAGCAAAAAGCATGTCTTATTCCGCAACACACTATTTTTCAGGCTTTTTTTTCTGAAAATTTTCCAACTTGGATTCCTGAGTTAATAACTGTTCCATAATTGGAGTGTACTTAGTATAACTATAATGTTGATATCCTGACCATTTGTAATTAGATCTAATTTTGATGAGTGTTGACTAAGTGGTCATTCTGTAAGTACAGATTGCTCTTTAAAGTATTTTTTTTTTTTTTCAGTCAAAGCAGATATACCATGTTTTCATGTACACACAGATATTGTCGCTCCTTGTGAGTTTTGACTTTTGTCAGTCAGTGAATGTGAAGCAGAACTGCCATTGCTGAACAATGTTTTAGTCATACATTTCCCTGTTACACAGCATATGCAACTCTTGTTTGATGATCAGACTTGAAATATAGGAGCATCTCAATTCGGGATTCCTGTATTTTAGGTGGAACTCATAGAAAATTGTGTTCTCTCCGAATGACAAATGACGCACTCATTAAATATATTTTGTTTTTCTGGCTAATCAGGATTATTATTAAAATCTAATCTCTTTTGACAGTTTCCCTGAAAGTATCTACCCTCCCCCCCCCTTCTCTCTGTCTCTCTGCTTTCTCTCTCTCTCTCTCTCTCTCTCTCCTCTCTCTCTCTCCTCTCTCTCTCTCTATATATATATATATTATATATATATATATATATATATATATATATATATATATATATATATATATATATATATATAGATATATATATATCACACACACACACACACATTCATGGCCACATGACTATTATTTTTATTTGCAAACTATACCAAGTTAATTAGATGAAAGTAAACATCAAATAGTAACTTAAAATCCATTTTTTTAAAAAATGATGCCCTTGCCTTGACAGAAGAGGCAGAAAAAAAAAAAAAGAAGAGAAGAGAGAGAGAGAGAGAGAGAGAGAGAGAGAGAGAGAGAGAGAGAGAGAGAGAGAGTCCTACCGGAAATTCCGCGAAATTGAATCCCACCAGCCCCTTGTGTCGCAAATCAATGTTGAAGCCATGGCCCACCGTCCAGATTGGCCTTTCCCAGGCGTCAACGTCTTATTGAACTTGAACAAAATAATCTCTCTTTCACGAAGCGCTCTCCGCGACCCATGGATAGCTAATTATCGTCCCATTCAGAGTTGGTTGGGTTCTGGAATAAAATGCCAGTTGGTACTTTGCATAGATGGTCTTACCGTATACCACGCTATAAATGATGATGATGATGATAATAGTAATAATAATAATAATGATAATAATAATGATGATGATAATAATAATGATTATTATTATTATCATCATCATTATTATTATTATTATTATTATTATTATTATTATTATTATTATTATTATTATTATTATTAATTATATTATAAAATGATGATGAGGAAATCAAATAGTTGTTAGATTTGGCGGAAAGTAATTTGCGATTGACTAGCGTCCTACCCAGTGGATAGCAAACAGTTGCTATTATCCGTTTCACACTATAGAATCCGGGATAAACTCTGGCTCCATTTGGCCCAATGGCTCTGAAGGACTACAAAGAAAATGTAAAAAGAAACCAGAAACAGCAACAACCATAATTACAACGATAATGATAGGATCAAATAAGTGCTGGCGACAAAGTCGCAGTAATAACAAATTCTATCTTCTTAAAATCCATTTTGTTTTAATGATGCCCTTGCCTTGACAGAAGAGGGAGAAAGAGAGAGAGAGAGAGAGAGAGAGAGAGAGAGAGAGAGAGAGAGAGAGAGAGAGAGAGAGAGACCTACATGACTGCAACCCAGACAAAACACATTTCTTTTCTTTTTAGTTTTGTCTGAAAACTTACACCGTAATTATCGATCTGATAAAAGCACTGTCAGCTGTTCAACAAATTCTCAAACCTACTTGAGACTTATTCTTTTACAAGGCTTTTGACGTGTCCGGTTTGAGACCTTTACCATGTTGTGATGAAGCTAGAGATGTTGTATTCTTGTTCTCGATCATAAAGCCAGCTCAGCAACAGTATGTTGAAAAGAAAAATCAACAATAAAGCATCAAACGTTTTATAAAATAAACAAATGGATTCAGAATTTGAAAGAAGTTCGTTCCGTAATTTGTCTTAATTTGAATTTTTTGTTTCTTTTTGCAGACGTGGCCTCAGGTGGAAAATCTCCCCTGAAATGAAATCCTGCAAATAACACGCGGGATTTGTGTAGAAAAACCGTTCCAATAAATAATGAACGATGTAGACTTGTTTACGAAGTCAACAGCCTGTCTAATTGAATTGCCTTGTAGAATAGTTAAGTTTCACGTCACCAGACATTGTGTTTTTTGTTGTCTGATTAAAATTAACTCAGACTGGAAGGCTCAATTGAAAATATCGTCGATCGAATCGATGGCGCGGTTTGTTTGTTTGTTTTTTTTTGTTGGGGGGGGGGGGGTTCCTTTGTTTTGGGGCTTTTTTGTGTGGTTTTTTTTTCGGGAGGTCGCGGTTTCGGTTCCCCATGGAGATACAGGGATTTTTTTTTTTTTTTGTGACATGATATCTGCTGAATGCTTTTTCCTTATAATGTCTTATCATAGGTAGACTCTAAAACAAAGGTAGCGTCATTCAATCATTATTATTATTATTAATTATGATGATGATGATAAACATAATAATAATAATAATAATAATGATAATAATAATAATAATAATAATAATAATAATAATAATAATAATAATAATATGATCTTTATTGTCCATTAAGGCAATTTGATGTCTGGTTTACAATGTTCGAAAGTATACACACACTTGTACTAACACGTATACATAGTTAATCTATTTCGTATTGTACAAGCTGTCTTATTAATGTGTCCTTTTCTTGTTAAGCATTAGTCCATTAGTCATTGCCTACTACTGGGGGCTCTCTTTTTTCACCCCAAAGTCTATTTTTATATATTAATATATTTATGACCATAGATGCTGAGATCATAAAAAAATGTAATACCTCGCACTTTGTTACTTGCCATGCTCTCTGTTGCTTGACTTCCAGTCAAGACACTGCAACGACTCTGCCACCGACCGACGTTGCCACCGACCGACGTAATCAAATCATCATGGGACACATAAGTCACGTCCTCCAATGCAATCAGCCATGTTGTTGCAGGAACTGACCGTACTTAATGGAGTCATGGACAATTTCCTTCTCCCCAGCACGTTAAATATTTATCGCCCTCAAGGCGCCTCAACAAACAAGACGGAATCGTCACTACCTCACTGTCAACCCTGCCTTAGGGGTGATCTGCTCTTGTCATCGTCTCAAGTCCTCTGAAGTATTGGTATCTCAGCCACTGGCCAAATAACAATAAATGCCGACACTCATATGACCTTAAAGTATGGCACAGGTGCTGTGCTATTTATAAAAAAAGAGGTTCTTGACCTTATCATTGGCCGCGTCTGTTCTGGGATCCAAGAATATTCCATTACATATTGGCAATCACTCTCCCGAAGCCGAGGGTATTTACTCGACCATTCAAAATCTTGTCCTTTACTGATACTGGTGTCCCAACTTGTGATGGGCAGATAGGATTCATCGTGTAGGACAATGGGTTTCTGTGGACAATGTCACCGCTTTTGTTCGGGGCACCAAACGGGCGTGTAGCACACCGCATGGCTTAAGCAACATCGTCATATAGAAATTCTCTGTTAACTCTCATGCCGTGCGATGACAAACTCACTTGTTTAAAGACTTTTACTTGATTCTTCAAAATAATTAAGAAACTGAGACTTCAAAGAGAGTCCCGGGATTAAGTCTTTTTGACAGACTGGGGAGGAGTCATCTTGATCTTAACAGTTTTCAGGCAAAAATTTAATTAGTGTGTTGTTTTGTTATTTGACGGCGGGGGGGGGGGGGGGGGGGGGTAGTTTTTTTATTTTATTTTTTTGTTTGCTTTTTTTTTTAACTCTTGTTTTATTGTTTTTCCAATTGACAATTTTAATTAGTTTGATAAACACAGTCAATCAAACATCGACATGAGTTCGGTTCAAACTACTCACCGCTGAACTTGCAATAAAATGATCGACAAGAGATCTATGGTCGCTATATTGACGAGTTGAATATCTTTTGATAAAAATTTTAAAACAAGGATTTGTGGCAAAGAAAACAGGTAAAAAGTTAAAAACAATCAATAAATAATTTGATTGTTTCATCTGAATGATTTATTGGTTGTTTCTCCTCCACCCTCTTGATGTCAAACGTTGTTTCCGGCTGT
>NC_088360.1:48912695-48914140 GCF_034508935.2 Berghia stephanieae | reverse complement strand
TGTCCATTGCTTACAACACTGAACCATCAAACATTCAACCACTTCCAACTTTTTATGATTCATCTGTTCCATATTTTAACCAATTCCCCTTTGTCTTACTTTTTCTGGGGTACTTTAATTGTAATTCTATAATTTTTTACTGTCCCACTTTCTTCCTTTTTACTGGCACTTCAATGACCTAAACGTGTTGCAAACGCGTTAAACCCTGAAAAACAAAAACATAAACCACAACTGGTGATGGGGTTGGCGGAAAGTAATTTGCAATATGCAAACATTCTATTCGAGGGTAACATGACAAGCACTTCTTATCGTTACAGATACAGGGATAAAATCCGGTTGCGTGTGCATTATCCTCTAAAGGACTACTGTCATTGAGCGTACTGTAACATAATAATTATTCAATCCATTCTATGAATTTACAGAAGAAGAAAAAAACAAAACAACTATACCAACATGTTAATTGAAATAAAGTCACTCACGACTGGGGAATGCGACTCGATCTAGTGGGGATATAGAAACATAATATAATACAAAGATGTTTAAAAAACAGCTTTTTATCGATTTATTCATATGGGATTTTAGTTTGTCATTGTGTTGGTTCAGTATTACTTCTAAAAGTATAAATAATTCATGATATGTGTTGTCATGAGGGACACGTATTTATTTGTTGTGGTTTTTTATTTAATTCCGAAAAGATGAAAATGAGAGTCGTTTTGATGAATGTTTGGAATCGTGAAAGAATTTGTGAAAGGATTTATCGAATACATGGCTCGGAAGAGTGGAATCGATTACGAACACGGTCATCGATGGGAGAACGGTGTGATAACATGAAATCTGCCGGGATTTATCGAATACACGCCTGTACGGGACAGAATCGATTGCTTGCCCAACAACATGGCCCGCCGGGAGAAGACAGGATAAAAGCGCCCCTCATTACGAATGCCGGTGTCAAAAGAATGGGACCATTATTGGAATGCCACGGGGTCGACTTCATTGTTGTTGACAATTTGAAAATAGTCTAGGGAAAACAAAAGGCATCGTTATTAGTTTTCATCTCTCAAATCATCATTTGATTGTTCTCTCTCTCTCTCTCTCTCTCTCTCTCTCTCTCTCTCTCTCTCTCTCTCTCTCTCTCTCTCTCTCTCTCTCTCTCTCTCTCTCTCTCTCTCTCTCCATGAACATTCCTATTCTATGGCGACATTTTATATTCAATTCTTATTATTTGCCGGGTACCGTGTAAATTTCCCTAGTAATTTGAGACAGTATGGAAATAAAAAGTGTTGGCCAAGACTTAGTTATATGAGTCGAAAATAATACCACGAGCGTATCTGTTAATTACCTCATTTAAACTTTATTAAACTGTTATAATTTTATTAGATATTACATTTCTATTCCAGAGGTTACTATTATGATGTACCGTGATTTGTATTTTATAGATAAGGGTT
>NC_088360.1:48897695-48907695 GCF_034508935.2 Berghia stephanieae | reverse complement strand
ATATGAAGTGAGTAGAAAAGTGCCAGAAGACAATAGAGAATAAAAAATTTTCGCGGCGGTGTAGGGGTTTGAACCTGCGACCTTATTGGTACGACAACTCCGCCTGGCAGGTGAGAGCGTGGCTCTACCGTGTAAGCTATCCACGAACACAAAAATATTCGTATCAAACCCAAGTCATTTCTGGAGCCGTCTCTCACCCACTTAGTAGTAGTAGTAGTAGTAGTAGTAGTAGTAGCAGCAGCAGCAGCAGCAGCAGCAGCAGCAGTAGTAGTAGTAGTAGTAGCAGCAGCAGCAGTAGCAGCAGCAGTAGTAGTAGTAGTAGTAGTAGTAGTAGTAGTAGTAGTGATAATAATAATGGTGATATTTATTATTATTATTATCAGCAGCATCATCATCATAATCATCATTATTATTATTATTATTATTATAATATTATTATTATTATTATTATTATTATTATTATTATTATTATTATTATTATTATTATTATTATTATTATTATTATTATTATTATTATTATTATCATTGTTCGTCACTTGAAACAGGTTCAGCCACGAAATCAGTGCAGGTTACTATGAATTAGGTGGAAAATGAGTCAGTCCCGCCCCCTCACGCCAACCCCATCAAAAATATTTTTGAAGAAATAAACCAAATAATAAAAAAAGGAAATGTAGAAAAGAAAGGAAATGGACAAAAATACCATTCTATTTACGTCATTTTGCTTGTTTTAGTAACATCGAATATTGTCCACACAAAAATAAAAATGAGAATAATACATTCTCACCCGCATGCGCAAATTTGATTTGTTTTTGTTTTGTTTGTTAGTTGTCTTTTTTTTTTTCTTTATTTTTTTTTTTGTTTGTTTGTTTATTTTTTGCTTTTATTTTTGTTTTGTTTGTTGTTTTTGTTTGTTTTGTTTTTTAATTTAACCAATGATAATTGATAGTGGGATCAATTAATCGTAATCCCATTCTTCACACTTCGCTTTTGATGTCTCTGACATTTCAAGCGTATAGTGCAACCGCTCGATTTCCATGCATGTACTCTCGCTATCAATTCTGCCTCGTTCTGTCTTGGGCGACAGGTGAATCATGAATTCGAATTGAATAATATGTATCGGATAGTAGTATTTTATTAAGAACGGCCGGAACGTTGTCCACGCGACACAAACGGTTGCCAGTTGATTCTTAATAAATAAGCTCCAATTTCCACTAGGTGTCCACATTCGAGGTAAACTAAATATAACGTTTTAAACGATATTGTGATATCTGCGGGGGACTAATTTCATTTAGAGGATTGAAGCAAGATGACTGAAAAATCAGTACAAGATCAAGGGAAGTAACTCATTGTGAAATGCTTGCTATTTATTGTTATTGAGTTACCTCCCATATGTCATGAAAGATGCCAGAAATTCACATAGCGAGAGATCGTAAGTAAATAGATAGAACGTCACCAAATTTTGCATGGTGTTTTCAATTGACTTGAAGATTGTTTGAGTGTATTATAATATTGATAAGTCATCGTAATGATTTTATCGAAAAATCAAGTGTGTTTCGTCAAATCCTATCGAAAACAAAAGCCATCATTTTTAGCACGTGGGTTGTGTGTCAACCTTCCGGTTAGCGAGTATGACAGTGCGGTGGAAAGTACGTTCATTGGATCGATACCAGTTTGTGGCTCTTCTCATTATTTTGAATACAATTAATGTCTTCAGATTTATATGAACAATTTTCAGGACTTAACATTTGGTTATATTTCTACGATACATGAACGAACTATATACGATATTTAATACAGTAATATATATCCGTGACAAATATAAAGCTCCGTGGCGTTCTCTCCCGAAGTCAAGAAATTTATTTTCTATTAATCGAGTTCATATTTCAATTAAAACTTGAATAAAAATTTTTTGAGTTGATCGAGTTATGATGCACGTCCTTGCGAAACCACACGCGTCTCATGCCAGAACAGGTATATAAAGTTACACGGGTAAAGGCAAATATAACTCATTGCATCATTGCATTCTTATACTGAAGTGAACCAGGTGCACCAAAAAAGAGGGGATGGTGAGGGGTAAACCCTCTTCCGCACTAGGACAAGACTGTCCTGGGACAGTCCTGTCCCAAATCTGTAACATATAGAATTTAGAGAAATCTTCCGCACCTATTGGGACGGGACAAAACAGTCCCGTTGTGTCCCAAGCCGTTGTGAAATGCTACAAAATCAACGGGACAGGACTGTCCCAGTCCCGTGTTCATATCGTTTGTGATAGTAGAAAAATATAGCAGACTTCCGCACTAGGACAAAAAAGTCCCAGACTTGGCGGCGCCGTGTCAAAATTGAAATGCCTGTCTTTATTTTCTGCATCCCTACTACTACTACTACTACTACTACTACTACTACTACTACTACTACTACTACTACTACTACTACTACTACTACTACTACTACTACTACTACTACTACTACTACTACTACTACTACTACTATTTCTACTGTTGCTTCGGCTGCTGCTAATACCACTAATATATTAATACCTACATCCCTTACATTTTGTATTTATTTCCAATTCCATTGTATTTATTTTCCAACAATAGTCCACACTTTATTTTAGTTCACTGTCTTCTATACTGCATTACACAGTTCCTACCCGCCTCCCCTCTTTTGACATAATTAAGTACGCACCTTTTATAAATTTCTATTGCTCTGTTTTAATTCGCGCTTCCTCACAAAGTAGCATACAATTTCCTGCCCATCAATGTTTTGTTTATGCATCTTAATAACACCACTACCACATTATCTCATTCGTCTGTAGTTTTTAATTCATCATGTGTTGTTGATGAAGGGAACCCCGAAACGTCCATTTTATCTGTTTTCGTATATTAAACTGAAGCTTACATTCAATTTCACAGTTATGATTTATTTATTTATTTCAATTCTGAATATAAAAACAATTCAAAAAATAATTCTATGTGATGAAACCACGTACAGAAGGCATAGCAACATAAACATTTTCGGCAATTTAAAAACGTATGTTTATAAATAGAATTTAAGAAGTGTCACACTTTGTGACACAGCAGTAATGTGTCTAAAACCGGTCGCACATCGATTCGGTACCTTGTGGGATCAATTACCTTTATCGTTATTTATTTCGGGAATTTTCAATGAAAATATCTTTAAGTAAGTCCTTCTGAGCCACTTGGACTCATTGTAAGACAAATTAACTCCTTTAGAGCCTTGTAGCCAATGGTGCAGGAGTTATTCCGGTTTCAATAGCGTGAAGCGGACAATTAACGTATTTGTTTCAAAACCTTTGAACAGGACGCTAGTCTATCGCAGATTACTATCCTAGCTTGACAGGTACCCTTTAACACCTGAATGGAGTGAGTGATTGGAGTAAATTTTCTTGCTCTAGAAAGTACAAATTGGCTTCGGTCGGAATCGAACACAGAACCTCTGAGTCCAGAGTACAACGCGCTAACCATGGGCCATCTTGCCTCCTAAGCTCATAAATCCGGAACTTATCCATGTTGCTAAAGCGTTGAGCAGACAGATAACAGTTTAAAATTTAAAAAATTAAAATTCCCTTTTTCATCCCATAGGGGAAATTTTTCTCGAGGGTCTATTCCAAGGGAAGACTGGAATAACCCAGGCGTCAGCCGCAATGCAGCGCCGCAAACTGAGCTAGAGCGAGGTATAACCCAGGCGTTAGCCGCAGTGCAGCGCCGCAAATTGAGCTAGGCGAGGTGACTTACTCAAGGCAACACAGCGCATCAGCGGGTGATCGAACTGATGCCTTTCGGGTACGAAGCAAAGACCGTACCACCGAGCCATGCTGACTTTCTATTATCCTCTTGAATGATGCTAGTCCGCCAAAGATTACTTTCATCAGCGAACTGGTACTCATTTGCACCTGGGTAAAATGAGGTGATTCCAAGAAAGTCATTTTAAGATAAGATCGGAGATCACCATAGAGTCTACAGAATTGACCCTTGAGCAATCTTTGGGTCATTAAAGGATGCGCCCAATATTGTTTTCTCTTTCAATTTGTCTTTTTTTTCCACGTAGTAAAGCACAGAAATATGCAACCTCGATTTCATCCATTACTTGTAGTAGTAGTAGTGTAGTAGTAGTAGTAGTAGTAGTAGTAGTAGTAGTAGTAGTAGTAGTAGTAGTAGTAGTAGTAGTAGTAGTAGTAGTAGTAGTAGTAGTAGTGTAGTAGTAGTAGTAGTATTGTTGTTGTTGTTGTTGTTGTTGTAGATGTAGTAGTCGTAATAGTAGAAGTAGTGGTAGTAGTAGTAGTAGTAGTAGTAGTAGTAGTAGTAGTAGTAGTAGTAGTAGTAGTAGTAGTAGTTAGTAGTAGTAGAAGTAGTAGTAGTAGTAGTAGTAGTAGTAGTAGTGGTAGTGGTAGTAGTAGTTGTTGTAGTAGTTGTAGCAGTAGAAGCAGCAATAATATTACTCTTGCTATAAGAATATTTCATGATTATATAAATCTTATGTAAACAAATCCCATTGTACAGTGTAAAAAATCATTATCGTCATGTCGTATCTTATGTTGATTCATAAAATGTGAATTATTAGAGTTGTACCAAGGACTTATTTTAAATTATTAATTTATAATTCAACCTATTAAATAACTAATCTATTACTTAGAAGATTTTACATTATTATTATCACCATTATAATTATCATTATTATTATTATTATTATTATTATTATTATTATTATTATTATTATTATTATTATTATTATTATTATTATTATTATTATTATTATTATTATTATTATTATTATTATTATTATTATTATTACTATTATTATCATTATTACTATCATTGTTTGCCTTGCTTTATTATTGATTTTATTTACTTGATTTGTTGATGAAAATATTATATTATTGTATGAGTTATATTGACAATTGCCTACAAATAAACTTTTGAATCTTGTAAAAAAAAAAAAAAAAATGCATTCGCGCAGGTGTGTCCCGGGACAGTCCTGTCCTAGTGCGGAACCCCTTTTGAATAGAAGTTTTCTCCAGTGGGACAGGACAAATTTGTCCTGGGACAGTTTTGTCCTAGTGCGGAAGGAGTCTAAGATGACCAAAACATGCGAAATGTTAAGTTTTTGTCAATTAAAAATAAACAAAACGGACAGGTCACAATTCTGGTAGAGGGAAATAGAAGGGTCAGTGAAGTGAAGGATGGATTCAG
Organism: Berghia stephanieae; assembly: GCF_034508935.2. Lineage (NCBI taxonomy): Eukaryota > Metazoa > Mollusca > Gastropoda > Nudibranchia > Aeolidiidae > Berghia > Berghia stephanieae. The sequence goes on along the minus strand of NC_088360.1, from coordinate 48,902,485 downwards.
AACCTCTACTGGATATATGATAAAAGAAAAAAACGGTTCCCTGCTCTGTGAGATGTCCTATTTCTCTATAGATGGAACGAAATTGAAGTCACTTAGTTCTTTGTTATTGTTTAAAGACAGCCATTTTAATTATTAGTTCTCACGAAATTCTTTTCATCAGACTAAAAACGTTCAAGGTTACACGTGGTTTTGTATATCGATACATTGCATCATCTTGACGGATGTTATGAGTATTTTACTCAAACACATAGCATCAATAAAAAGTCAAAGTCATGAACACACGTAGCATTTTTCTTGTCAGATTTCTTTATTCATCAAGCAGAACTAGAGATATTATAAATAAATAATATAAGGAAAATTGTTCTTATAGACATTAGATTGTAGTTACACGTTACACGGTTGTGGTATTTAGTATGAATAAAACAACATAACATATATATTTTTTTAAAAAACATTGTTTTATCATGACTTTAAAAAATCAGATTATATAATTCTCTCTCTCTCTCTCTCTCTCTCTCTCTCTCTCTCTCTCTCTCTCTCTCTCTCTCTCTCTCTCTCTCTCTCACTCTCTCTCTTTCTCTCTCTTTTTTCTCTCTCTTTCTCTCTATTTTTCTCTCTTTCTCTTTTTCTCTGTTTGTGTGTGTGTGTGTGTGTGTGCGTGGGTTTGTGCGTGTGTCCATGCGTCTATGAGTATATTTAATTAAGTATAAAGGAGTTACAATGTTTGGAAAAATCATTAAAACTAGCTGGAAGATCACTTTTTTTTCAATGTCAACAGATCTTTGGTGTATAATATAATAATGCATTTTTATTGGAGTTTAATACCCATAATATCGATGAAGACAGAGAAAACATAGATTAAATTCATAAATTCGTAAATTTCAAGAAATTTTTGATTTCATACAGTATTTTTTAACGAGTTAACTGTCATACCCTGGAAAAGACACGTATTAAAAGTTTGGCCAGAAAACTCGTCCTTCAAATATCGATCGATTTTAAATTACTTCGCGAGGTCCCAAGTTTGAGAGTTTTTGCCAAGATTCATCATCATCCATCGTGGCTTGTGCTCTTGAGCACGTTGCCGGTCAGCTGTCTCCACGAATCACGATCCTCTGCGGTGCGCATGAAATCTGTGTTGCTTTTTAAGTCACATTTGGCCATTCTTATGTTATTTAGATAAGTCATTCTTTGTCTTCCTCTAGCTCCCTTTCCTTCGATCATCCCAGATCAGCCAAGATTAGTGTCGTCTAAATCGATCGATATTTATAGGACGAGTTTCCTGACCAACATTTTTAATACGATTCTTTCCGGATTACGGCAGTTAACGGGTTAAAATCGTGGAATATGTAAAAATGAAAGTAACATGCGATGGAGATGTGACAAAATACATACACTTACTGGAAGACATATTTTTATGTTACAATAAATATTTATCTCAATTCTTGTTTAAACGTTAGACATAATAATGAAGGATGTATCAACATTGGACAAGACAAAACGTTGACAGGGTTGATTCATATGATATCTTGTAGTACTCGTTTGTGTTTGTTTTCCACATTTATTTATTTCTTTCTTTCTTTCCTCCTTTCTTTCTTTCTTTCTTTCTTTTTTCTTTCTTTCTTTCTTTCTTTCTTTCCTCCGTTATTTTTTTTTGTCGTTGTCAATATGACATACGTAAGATTTATCATGACATACAGTCAAGAATGTTTAAGTCAATTAATTTAAATAGTAATATAGCACGTTTATCTAACTTTATAATACTGTCCTAGATTTTTCTAGTATAATTTACCACTTAACAAAATATGGTATAACTAAAGAATAAATATCTATGTACAAATTATCAATTTTTACAATAACAGCACAGGGGGCTAAATGATAAAATGGTATAATATTATGAAGATTTACATAATCGCTTGATTACATTATCAGGCAAGATAGTGACATGTACCAGGAAAAAGACCAAAACCAGCTGTATATTCCAAAATGTACAGGAATACTACCATTTCAAATAATCCTGTCTAGATTTACCAATCGTTGCACAATTGCACACACTTTTGACTCGCAATCATATCAAATTAGTCACAGAATTATGTTATGTACCAAAACAAATCAGAATTATCTTCATCCTTGGCGTCCGTACATCTGAAGTAAATAGTACAATCTCAGAATAAAGACACAGTTTTGTTCAATCCATTGTCCATCCATATACTAAAACGCCTCACTTTGGTCGCGACGAAAAGTCCATATTTGCTTGTCATAATACAATGGAATTTTCTATAAGTATAACATACATAGACGTTTACTTGTTTTCAATGTTATACAGCGTGTTTTACGATTCGACGTTAATAAGAATATCGTATTTCTCACGAAGTTTCAATTTCATATCGGTCTATAAAAGTTCAGAATGATGTCTTGTAATATTATCCATTCCAGCTTGGAAGTAATGGTATCTTTAGTTTGGATTTCACAAACCATGTTATATTATAATATTATTAACGTGAGCGTGGTGCACATTCGCACGTCCTTTGGTCCTTCCCAATAGTTCGTGCGTTGTGTGTTGCTTCCTTGCCGCGTCTTACGTGAAATTCACGAAGAATGATAGTTAGTGTGCGATGTTGCACAAGCCGTAATGATTGATAAAATCGAGATGGCATGTTGTTTTGTTTATGTGTTTCATACTGTTGTGGTGACTTAAAACTAAACAAGTGGTTTTTGTCCTTATAGAGGCTGGTCTTCTCTCCCAAACCTCTTGAAACATGTTTAATCGTTGGTTGAAATGAGGATTTCTGTTGTCGTTGATAATCTGGATAAAAGATAAAGAAATAAAGGAATAATAATATAAACAAGATGTAATATAATATCTCTTTGTACAATTTGTTAAGGTTAAATACAGTTCCGTGTTTTTTCCCTTCACAAATATTTACAATTGCTTTATTGTTCTAGATTGCTTTTTCTCCCCACCTTCCTCCTCTTTCTTTATCTGGTATTTTAAAATCTTATGTTTGTTGATCTTACACAACGAAACGCTTCAAACATTCGTATAACAGTTTTTATCGAGCACATTGATGTAGAAGATAAGAGTATACATATTTATACATATTATACAACTAATACTTACGAATAAATGGGGGTAGTTTGATACGATGTCCATCTTCTACTGTGTCGCCAGGAGGTCAAGCAGATGATCATAATATTGCATCATGTAAGTCAACTGTTTATGGACGTTGTTGATGACAATCAAGTCTCGCAAGTACCTTCTACCACGTAGAGGCTGGTCACGGATTTTGGGAGGAATGTCCTCCTCTCTGGCGTAAGACGTAGCGGAATGTCCCATTTGTCTCAATGCTATATCTTGGGCACACAGAACGCCATTAATAAGGTCTGAATCCACTGCCTCGAGTTCCGTTACAAGAAATCCGGCGTCATATTTCGTTTGTTCTGCTATAGCTTGACGTATGTAGATGATAAGAATTGTCGTATCTTTGTGGTGCTTTGTTATTATTTCAAGTTGACGTTCTGTGCTTGTCCACTCACTTGCATCATCTGTTTTGTCTGGAGCAGTGTTTGAATCAGTCTGAAGACCAGGAAGGTGATACTTCGATGTGTTTGAAAATTTTCTCACGTTCCAAGAAGAATTCAAATCTTCGTAACGATGTTTGAGAGGTTCGACATTCGACAAGGCAAAGGCTGTGGCGGCTCTATTTTGTCTGATGGTCTCTGGAAATGCAGGGTAATCGCCTAGCTCCGGATTGTTCAAGTCAGTTCCACATGGGTTTGCCATTGTCGGTATGAAAACAGATCCAGCGCACTCAAACCCGATTATTTGGGTCATAATGAGTGAAAGTATGATCCACATTTTATACTGAGATGCTTTTAACGTAACGTTAACGTTGTTTGAAGGCACAATTCTCCGTGTGAAAAGTTCGTTGCGTGTTATTCTTATATTTGAAGCAATGTTTAAACTACTCTGCATATTCTTTGATAATAGTCTTGAAGTATTAGTGGCAGAAATATTATTTGTAGATTTCTTGGATTGATCTCCTTGCATAGTTTTCATCGATTTGGAATGATTCTCTATTGTATTCAGTTTATATACGGATAAATTTTGGGGGTTTTTTATCAATTTATTTTCATTTAGCTTTCGGTTTCATCTTGTTTATATGCTAAAAATATGTACCGGAGATTTCTATTCATAAACTGTCATTGTATTGTCAGAGTAACCTTCTCTGTTCTCGTTATCGACAGCGGCGGTGGCACCGAGAGTGTCCCCGTTTCGTTTCTCTGGATAGGGATATTAAACTGTCTCGCTTGATTGGTTAACCTGTTTTGGTTTCGGAAATGCCCCAATGACATAGATAAGTTTGAGGCATTTCATATAGGCAGACTACTACTACTTATACTACTACTACTACTACTACTACTACTACTACTACTACTACTACTACTACTACTACTACTAATAATAATAATAATAATATAAATAATAATAATAATAATAATAATATAATAATAATAAAATAATAATAATACTATTACTACTACTACTACTTCTTTCTACATCAAAAGTGATAGAATAAAAAAAGACCTTTGGATTGATACCAAGTTTGTATCAATCAATTCTTCGCATAGTTTTGTAAAAAGTTGAACTAAATTTGAACAGATTTTCGGCTCTTTGGTTTTGTGCCTTTATACGGGGTTTTGTCGCTATACGACATCTCTTAGAAGAAAAAAAAACAAAACGTCTCGTATTATATAATGTTGTCAGAATATTCGTCCTTAAAATATCGATC
>NC_088360.1:48882695-48892695 GCF_034508935.2 Berghia stephanieae | reverse complement strand
TTCTTTCTTTCTTTCTTTTTTTCTTTCTTTCTTCTTTCTTTCTTTCTTTCTTTTTTTCTTTTCTTTTTTCTTTCTTTCTTTCTTTCTTTCTTTCTTTCTTTCCTCCGTTATTTTTTTTTTGTCGTTGTCAATATGACATACGTAAGATTTATCATGACATACAGTCAGAGTGTTTAAGTCAATTAATTTAAATAGTAATATAGCACGTTTATCTAAGTTTATAATACTGTCCTAGATTTTTCTAGTATAATTTACCACTTAACAAAATATGGTATAACTAAAGAATAAATATCTATGTACAAATTATCAATTTTTACAATAACAGCACAGGGGCTAAATGATAAAATGGTATAATATTATGAAGATTTACATAATCGCTTGATTACATTATCAGGCAAGATAGTGACATGTACCAGGAAAAAGACCAAAACCAGCTGTATATTCCAAAATGTACAGGAATACTACCATTTCAAATAATCCTGTCTAGATTTACCAATCGTTGCACAATTGCACACACTTTTGACTCGCAATCATATCAAATTAGTCACAGATTATTATGTACCAAAACAAATCAGAATTATCTTCATCCTTGGCGTCCGTACATCTGAAGTAAATAGTACAACCTCAGAATAAAGACACAGTTTTGTTCAATCCATTGTCCATCCATATATACTAAAACGCCTCACTTTGGTCGCGACGAAAAGTTCATCTTTGCTTGTCATAATACAATGGAATTTTCTATAAGTATAACATACATAGACGTTTACTTGTTTTCAATGTTATACAGCGTGTTTTACGATTCGACGTTAATAAGAATATCGTATTTCTCTCGAAGTTTAAATTTCATATCGGTCTATAAAAGTTCAGAATGATGTCTTGTAATATTATCCATTCCAGCTTGGAAGTAATGGTATCTTTAGTTTGGATTTCACAAACCATGTTATATTATAATATTATTAACGTGAGCGTGGTGCACATTCGCACGTTCTTTGGTCCTTCCCAATAGTTCGTGCGTTGTGTGTTGCTTCCTTGCCGCGTCTCACGTGAAATTCACGAAGAATGATAGTTAGTGTGCGATGTTGCACAAGCCGTAATGATTGATAAAATCGAGATGGCATGTTGTTTTGTTTATGTGTTTCATACTGTTGTGGTGACTTAAAACTAAACAAGTGGTTTTTGTCCTTATAGAGGCTGGTCTTCTCTCCCAAACCTCTTGAAACATGTTTAATCGTTGGTTGAAATGAGGATTTCTGTTGTCGTTGATAATCTGGATAAAAGATAAAGAAATAAAGGAATAATAATATAAACAAGATGTAATATAATATCTCTTTGTACAATTTGTTAAGGTTAAATACAGTTCCGTGTTTTTTCCCTTCACAAATATTTACAATTGCTTTATTGTTCTAGATTGCTTTTTCTCCCCACCTTCCTCCTCTTTCTTTATCTGGTATTTTAAAATCTTATGTTTGTTGATCTTACACAACGAAACGCTTCAAACATTCGTATAACAGTTTTTATCGAGCACATTGATGTAGAAGATAAGAGTATACATATTTATACATATTTTACAACTAATACTTACGATTAAATGGGGGTAGTTTGATACGATGTCCATCTTCTACTGTGTCACCAGGAGGTCAAGCAGATGATCATAATATTGCATCATGTAAGTCAACTGTTTATGGACGTTGTTGATGACAATCAAGTCTCGCAAGTACCTCCTACCACGTAGAGGCTGGTCACGGATTTTGGGAGGAATGTCCTCCTCTCTGGCGTAAGACGTAGCGGGATGTCCCATTTGTCTCAATGCTATATCTTGGGCACACAGAACTCCATTGATAAGGTCTGAATCCACTACCTCGAGTTCCGTTACAAGAAATCCGGCGTCATATTTCCTTTGTTCTGCTTAGCTTGACGTATGTAAATGATAAGGATGGTGGTATCTTTGTGGTGCTTTGTTATTATTTCGAGTTGACGTTCTGTGCTTGTCCACTCAATTGCATCATCTGATATGGCTGGAGCAGTGTTTGAGTCAGTCTGAAGACCAGTAAGGTGATACTTCGATGTGTTTGAATATTTTCTCACGTTCCAAGAGGAATTCAAATCTTCGTAACGATGTTTGAGAGGTTCGACATTCGACAAGGCAAAGGCTGTGGCGGCTCTATTTTGTCTGATGGTCTCTGGAAATGCAGGGTAATCGCCTAGCTCCGGATTGTTCAAGTCAGTTCCACATGGTTTGCCATTGTCGGTTTGAAAACAGATCCAGCGCACTCAATCCGATTATTTGGGTCATAATGAGTGAAAGTATGATCCACATTTTATACTGAGATGCTTTTAACGTAACGTTAACGTTGTTTGAAGGCACAATTCTCCGTGTGAAAAGTTCGTTGCGTGTTATTCTCATATTTGAAGCAATGTTTAAACTACTCTGCATACTCTTTGATAATAGTCTTGAAGTATTAGTGGCAGAAATATTAATTGTAGATTTCTTAGATTGATCTCCTAGCATAGGAACGGTTCTCTATTATATCCAGTTTATATACGGCTAAATTCGGGGGGTTTCTTATCAATTCATTCTCATTTTGCTTTCGGTTTCATCTTGTGGTTTATATTCTAAAAATAGGTACCGGAGATTTCTATTCATAATCTGTCGTGTATCGTCAGAGTAACCATCTCTGTCCTAGCTCTCTGGTCTCGATATTGACGGCGGCGGTGGCACCGCGAGGTGTCCCCGTTTCGTTTCTCTGACGAACACAGGGAGTAAACTCTCTCGCTTGATTGGTGAACCTGTTTTGGTTTCTGAAATTCCCCAATGTCATAGGCAGACTACTACTACTACTATACTACTACTACTACTACTACTACTACTACTACTACTACTACTACTACTACTACTACTACACTACCACTACTACTACTACTACACTACTACTACTACTACTACTACTACTACTACTACTCACTACTACTACAATACTACATACTACTACTACTACTAACTACATACTACTACTACCTACCACTACTATTTATCTATCTGTCTATCTATCTATCTATCTATCTATCTATCTACTTCTACTTCTATCTATCTATCTATCTATCTACATTCTATCTATTTATCTATCTGTCTAATCTCTTTGAAAGTTCGGTTCTGCATCCTGTCATGTAATAATATAAGGAAGGTGTCTCATTGATGGTGGTCACTTTAGAATCATCTCATAGAAATATCGTACCTGTTTGTCTTTTATTAATTAAGTTTATATATTTATATTGTATTTATTTATTGTATTTGTTTATATATGTTGTATTATAATTTTAAAGTTTATTTATTTTTCCTTTCGTCATCTGTTATTGCATCTGTTGTTGATTTGTGGCATAATGAATATAAACCCTTACTTCCCTCATGTTAGTTTGTTTACCATTACATTCGTTAATTTCGGATTCTCCAATTCAGAACCAGAAGTTATTTGTTGCTTCTATTTTATTTTAGACCCATTGCTTTCTTCTGCTAACGAATCATGTTTCAACACATTTATTATAAAGCATTTCAAAAGCAATACAGCGATTTATTTGCAACAAGACTTATTTATTTTATCTCAGAATAAAGCAGACACCCCCCCCCCCCCTTGGGGTTTCAAATGTGTACTTTTGACTGAAACTAAAAAATTGAATTCTTAGTTAAATAAACAATAAATAATAAAAAAAAATTTTAAAAATAATAAAAATAATTAATAAAAAATAAAAAAAATAAAAATAAAAAAAATTAAAAAAATAAAAAAATTTAAATAATAAATAATAAAAATAAAATAAAAAAATTAAAAAAAAAATAATAATTAATAATAAAAAATTAAAAATAATAAAATAAAAATTAAAAATTAAAATAATAATAATAAAATTTAAAAATTTAAAAATAATAAGAAAAAGAAGAAGAAAAGAAAAAGGGAAGAAGAAGAAAAAGGGAAGAAGAAGAAGAAGAAGAAGAAAAAAGGAAGAAGAAAAAAAGGAAGAAGAAGAAAAAGAAGAAACAGGTATATAAATTTACAGGGGAAAAAAAGGGGGGGGGGGAGGGGGGGGTGGGGGGGGGGGGAAAAAAATAACCAAAAAAAATGCAAATTTGTAAATTTTTTTTCAAAAAAAAAAAAAATCAAACAAACAGCTTTTTTGTAGGCAATATCCTTTAAAAACGTGCCCAGAGCGTTTTTAAAGGGGGTTTCCCCCCCAAAAGAAAACATTTTAAAATGCCCGGATGAAAACTGACCCCCTGAAAGGGCGGGGGGTTTTTTTTGTTTTTTTTTTGGCGGAGCCCAACCTTTTAAAACGGCCAATATTTTATTTTACCAACCCGGGAGTTGGGTAAGAAAATGTGAGAAAAGACCTTTTTCCCCAAGGCTTAATTATGCGTCGCCCAAAAGGGGGATTTGGGACCCCAATCCCCCCAAATTCTAAAAGGCGTCCCCAAATTTCAAGCCCAAAATAGCCGCGGTAAATTTTAAAACTAAACTAAATTAATTAAACCTTCCAAGGGTTTAATTTTTAACCCCAAGTTAAATTTTTTAAAATGTTGATTTTATCCCTTTTCTTTAAAAAATACTTTTGCTGAAAATAACGTACCAACAGAAAAAAACAATGTTTTTAAATTAAATTTTTATAGTCAAAATTTCCCCCGACGTAAAAGGTTTTTTTTAAAGTTTCCTAGAAGCCCAAAACTTTCCCGTTTTGGGTTTTTTAGTCTTTTTTAAAGCTGTTTTATTTTTTAATTTTTAAAAAAATTTTTGGGGTTTTGGGAGGGACGGGCCCAAAAATTCGGGGTATAGGGAAATAGAAGGTTCAGAAAAGGAAGGTGGTTTCAGAGCCTCTCCTGGAAATTGATAAAGGGGTTCCCTGCTCTGTTAGATGTCACCCCATTTCTTTTAAAAAAGGAAAAAAATTTGGGCTCTCTTAGTTTCTTTTTTTATTTTTTAAAAGACAGCCATTTTAATTATTTTTTCTCACTCAATTTTTCATCAACTAAAACGTTAAATTTTCCGGGGTTTTGTATATCGAAAAAATTGCATTTCCTTGAGGGGTTTATGGTTTTTTCCCAAAAACCCCAAAGACCCAATAAAAATTTAAAAGGGCATAAAAAACCGTACATTTTTTGGGCAAATTTCTTTATTCATCAAGCGAACAAAAATATTAAAAATAAATAAAAAAAGGAAAATAGTTCTTAAACTTTTAGATTGTAGTTACACGTTCCCATTTTTGGGTGGTTTTTAGAAAGGGAAAAAACAACAAAAATATATTTTTTTTAAAAAAAAAAATTGTTTATCTTGGTTTTTTTAAAAAAATCAGATTATAAATTTCCCCTCTCTCTCTCTCTTCTTCTCCTCCCCCTTTCTCTCTCCTCTTCTCTCCCCTTTTCTCTCTTTTTTTCTCTCTCTTTCTTTTCTTTTCTTTTTTTTTTCTCTTTTTTTGGGGTTTGTGTTTTGTGTGGGGGGTGTGTGTGTGTGTGCGTGGGTTTGTGCGTGTGTTCCCATGCGTCTATAAAATATTTAATTAAGTTTTTAAAAGGAGTTACAATTTTTGGGAAAAAATCTTTAAAAACTAGCTGGAAGTCATTTTTTTTCAAGGGGCAACAGATCTTTGGGTAAATATAAAAATGCTTTTTTTATTGGATTTAAAATACCCATAATACCGACGAAGACAGGGGAAAACATAGATTAAATTCAAAAATTTGGAAAATTTTGGGGAAGTTTTGATTTCATACATTTTTTTTTTAACGAGTTAACTGTAAAAAAAACCCTGGAAAAGAAAGTATTAAAATTTTGGCCAAAAATTTTTAAAAATTGTTTTTTTGCGGGGCCCCAATTTTGGGGGTTTTTTGCCAAATTCATCATCATCCACCCGGGCTTTTTGCTCTTGAAACGTTCCCGGTCAGCTGTCCCCACGAATACTTTTCCTCTGCGGTGCGCATAAAATCTGTTTTTGTTTTTTTAAAAGTCACTTTTTGGGCCATTCTTATGTTTTTTAGTTTAAGTCATTCTTTGTTTTCCCTTCTAGTCCTTTCCTTCATCATCCCGACACCAAAAATTAGTGTCGTCTAAATCGATCGATATTTAAAGGACGAGTTTTTTTTTACCAACATTTTTAATAAGCGTTTTTCCCGGGTTACGGCAGTTCAGGGTTAAAATCGTGGAATATGAAAAAAAAAAGTAACAGGGGATGGGGATGTGCAAAATAAAATACACTTACGGAAAAATATTTTTATGTTTCAATAAAAAATTTATTTCAATTCTTGTTTTAAATTTAAAAATTAGCCCCTTAAAAATGAAGGATGTATAACAATTTTGGGCAAAACAAAACTTTTAAAAGGTTGATTCATAAAAATCTTTTAGTATTTGTTTTTGTTTGTTTTTTCCCCATTTTTTCTTTTTTTCTTTCTTTCCTTTCCCTTTCTTTCTTTTTTTTCTTTTTTTTCCCTCTTTTTTTTTTCTTTCTTTCCTTCTTTCTTTCCTTTTCTTTCTTTCTTTTTTTTTTTTCTTTTCTTTTTTTTTTGTTTTTTTCTTTCTTTTCTTTTTTTTTCTTTTCTTTCTTTTTTTTTTTTTCTTTTTTTTTCTTTTTTCTTTCTTCTTTTTCTTTTTTTTCCTTTTCCTCCGTTATTTTTTTTTTTTCGTTGTCAATATGAATACTAAGATTTAACATGACATACAGTCAGAGTGTTTAAGTCAATTAAAATTTAAAAAAGTAATTTTGGGACTTTTTTCTAAGTTTTTTAATACGGGCCTAATTTTTCTAGTATAATTTTAAAACCCCTTAACAAAAAATATGGTATAACAAAAAGAAAAATTCTAGTACAAATTATCAATTTTACAATAACACACGGGGGCCCAAATGAAAAAAATGGTAAAATTTTAAATGAAGATTTACATAATGGGCTTGTTTAACATTAAAAGGCAAGATATGCCCTGAAACCGGGAAAAAACCCAAAACCAAGCTTTAATATTCCCAAAAGTACGGAATTTTCCCTTTAAAATAATCCTGTTTTGTTTTAACTTTTCTTTGGCAAAATTTGCACACATTTTTGACTCGCAATCATATAAAAATTAAAGTCACAAAATTTAATTTTTTAAAAAAAAACCCAAATCAAAATTTATTTTCCCATCCTTGCGCCCCGTACTTTTAAATAAATAGTAAAACTAAAGAAAAAAGGGAACATTTTTTTTTTCCAACCCAAATTGTCCACCCTTTACAAAAAAACGCCTCACTTTGGTCGCAAACAAAAAATTTCATTTTTGTCTTAAACAAGGGGACTTTTCCTAAAGTATAAATACATAGACTTTTTACTTTTTTTTCAATGTTTACGGGCGTGTTTTACGATTCGACTTTTAAAAAGAATATGTATTTCTCCGAATTTAAAAAATTTCATATCGGTCTAAAAAGTTCAGAAGATGTCTTGTAATATTATCCTTTCCCAGCTTGGAAGTAAGGGTTTATTTTTTTTTTGGGGATTTCAAAAACCATTTTATTTTTTAAAAAATTTTAATTAACGTGAGCGTGGGCACTTTCCCGGGGTTTTTTGGGCCCCTTCCCCAAATGTTCGTGCTTGTGTGTTGTTTCCTTTGCCGGTCTCACGTGAAATTAAACGAAGAATGATATTTAGTGTGCAAAGTTGCAAAAACCGAATGTTGATAAAATCGAGAGGGGCATGTGTTTTGTTTATGTGTTTCATACTTTTTTGGGGTGATTTAAAAAACCAAAAAGGGGTTTTTTTGCCCTTATAAGGGGGATTTTCTTGAAAACATTTTTAAATCGTTGGTTAAAATTTTAGGTTTTTCTGTTGTTTTTTATTTCGGGAAAAAAGATAAAAATAAAGGAATAATAATATAAACAAGTTTGTAATAAAATTTTTCTTTGAAACCCTTTTTTAAAGGGTTTAAATAAATTTCCCGTTTTTTTTTCCCTTTCAAAAAATATTTAAAATTTTGCTTTATTTTCAGATTGCTTTTTCTCCCCCCCTTTCCCCTCCTTTTATTTTAAACCTGGTTTTTTTAAAATTTCTTTGTTTTTTTTGGGTTTTTAAAACAAAAAAACCCTTTCAAACATTGTATAACATTTTTTATCGAGCACTTTGAGGGTAGAAGATAAGAGAAATACATTTTTTATACATTTATAAAACAAAAAAAATTACTTACGAATAAAGGGGGGTATTTTTGATACGATGTCCATTTTCTACTGTGTCGCCAGGAGGTCAAGCAGATGATCATAATATTGCATCATTAATCAACTTTTTTATGGACTTTTTGATGACAATCAAGCTCGCAAGTACCTCCCACCACGTAGAGGGTGGTCCGGATTTTGGGGGGAATGCCTCCTCTTGGCGTAAGACGTAGCGGGAAAGTCCCCTTTGGGCTCAATGCTTTTAAACTTGGGCACACAGAACTCCATTAATAAGGTCTGAATCCACTCCTCGAGTTCCGTTACAAGAAATCCGGCCCTCATATTTCTTTTTTTCTGCTTTTTTAGCTTAAAAAAGTTAAAAAATTAAAAAAAAAAAGATAAGGAAAAAGGTTTTGGGATCTTTGTGGTGCTTTTTTATTATTTCAAATTGACGTTTTTGTGCTTGTCCACTTTACTTGCATCATCTGTTTGGCTGGGGCAGTGTTTGAATCATCCCGAAGACCAGGAAGGTGATACTTCGTGTGTTTGAAAATTTTCTCACGTTTCCAAGAAGGAAATTTAAATCTTCGTAACGAGTTTGAGAGGTTCGACATTCGACAAGGCAAAGGGTGGGGGCGGGTCTATTTTGTCTGATGGGCTCTGGAAATGCAGGGTAATCGCCTACTCCGGATTTTCAAGTCAGTTCCACATGGGTTTTCCATTGTCGGGATGAAAACAGATCCAGCGCACTCAAACCCGATTATTTTGGGGCATAATTAGTGAAAGTAAACCAAATTTTAACTGAGATGCTTTTTAAAAGTAACCCTTAACGTTGTTTGGGAAAGGGACAATTCTCCTGTGAAAAATTCGTTGGGGTGTTTTTTCTTAAATTTTTAAGCAATGTTTAAAATACTCTGCAACCCCTTTGGGTAATAGTCTTTTTAAATATTGTGGCAGAAAAAATTTTTTTGAAAAATTTCTTGATTGATCTCCTTGCTAGTTTTCATCGGTTTGGAATGATTCTCTATTGTATTCCCGTTTTTTAAAAAACGGGTTAAAATTTTTGGGGGGGGGGGGGTTTTTTATCAATTATTTTCATTTCTTTTGTTTCATCTTTTTTTTATGCTTAAAAAAAGGGACCGGGGATTTCTATTCATAAAATGTCGTTTCTGTTCCTTTTGCGGCGGCTTGGTACCCGGGGGTGTCCCCGTTTCCTTTCTTTCTGGAAGGGATTAAAAATTCTCGCTTGATTGGTTAACCTTTTTGGGGTTTCGGAAATTTTCCCCAATGTCATAGATAAGTTTGAGGGATTTCGTATAGGGGCTTTTTCTTGTTCTTTGGTTTTTGTTCTTGTTTTTTCTAGTTCTTGTTCTTGTTCTTCTTCTTCTTCTTTTCCCCCTTTTTCCCTTTTTTCTTCTTCTTTTTTTCCCCTTTTCTTCTTTCTTTCTTTTTCTTCTTTTTTCCCCCTTTCCCTTTTTTCTTCCCTTTTTTTCTTTTTCTTCTTCCTTTTCTTCTTTTTTTTTTCTTCTTCTTTTTTCTTCTTCTTCTTTTCTTTTTTCTTCTTCTTTTCTTCTTTTTTTTTTCTTTTTTTCTCTTCTTCTTTTTCCCTTTTTTTCTTCTTTTTTCCTTTTTTTCTTTTTTCTTCTTTTCTTCTTCTTTTCTTCTTCTTCTTTTTCCTTTTTCTTCTTCTTTTCTTCCCTTCTTCTTCCCTTCTTCTTCTTCTTCCTTTCCCTTTTTCTTCTTTTCTCTTCTTCTTCGGGGGGGGGCCCTTCTTCCCTTTTTTTCTTCCTTCTTCTTCTTCTTTTTTCCCTTTTTTTTCTTCTTTTTTCTTCTTCTTCCCTTTTTTCCCTTCTTCTTCTTCTAT
>NC_088360.1:48859808-48874808 GCF_034508935.2 Berghia stephanieae | reverse complement strand
ATAAATGGGGGTAGTTTGATACGATGTCCATCTTCTACTGTGTCGCCAGTAGGTCAAGCAGATGATCATAATATTGCATCATGTAAGTCAACTGTTTATGGACGTTGTTGATGACAATCAAGTCTCGCAAGTACCTTCTACCACGTAGAGGCTGGTCACGGATTTTGGGAGGAATGTCCTCCTCTCTGGCGTAAGACGTAGCGGGATGTCCCATTTGTTTCAATGCTATATCTTGGGCACACAGAACTCCATTAATAAGGTCTGAATCCACTGCCTCGAGTTCCGTTACAAGAAATCCGGCGTCATATTTCGTTTGTTCTGCTATAGCTTGTCGTATGTAAATGATAAGAATTGTCGTATCTTTGTGGTGCTTTGTTATTATTTCAAGTTGACGTTCTGTGCTTGTCCACTCACTTGCATCATCTGTCATGTCTGGAGCAGTGTTTGAATCAGTCTGAAGACCAGGAAGGTGATACTTCGATGTGTTTGAGTATTTTCTCACGTTCCAAGAGGAATTCAAATCTTCGTAACGATGTTTGAGAGGTTCGACATTCGACAAGGCAAAGGCTGTGGCGGCTCTATTTTGTCTGATGGTCTCTGGAAATGCAGGGTAATCGCCTAGCTCCGGATTGTTCAAGTCAGTTCCACATGGGTTTGCCATTGTCGGTATGAAAACAGATCCAGCGCACTCAAACCCGATTATTTGGGTCATAATGAGTGAAAGTATGATCCACATTTTATGCTGAGATGCTTTTAACGTAACGTTAACGTCGTTTGAAGGCACAATTCTCCGTGTGAAAAGTTCGTTGCGTGTTATTCTTATATTTGAAGCAATGTTTAAACTACTCTGCATATTCTTTGATAATAGTCTTGAAGTATTAGTGGCAGAAATATTATTTGTAGATTTCTTGGATTGATCTCCTAGCATAGTTTTCATCGATTTGGAATGATTCTCTATTGTATTCAGTTTATATACGGATAAATTTTGGGGTTTTTTTTATCAATTTATTTTCATTTAGCTTTCGGTTTCATCTTGTTTATATGCTAAAAATATGTACCGGAGATTTCTATTCATAAACTTTCATTGTATTGTCAGAGTAACCTTCTCTGTTCTCGTTATCGACAGCGGCGGTGGCACCGAGAGTGTCCCCGTTTCGTTTCTCTGGATAGGGATATTAAACTGTCTCGCTTGATTGGTTAACCTGTTTTGGTTTCAGAAATGCCCCAATGACATAGATAAGTTTGAGGCATTTCATATAGGCAGACTACTACTACTTATACTACTACTACTACTACTACTACTACTACTACTACTACTACTACTACTAATAATAATAATAATAATAATAATAATAATAATAATAATAATAATAATAATAATAATAATACTATTACTACTACTACTACTTCTTTCTACATCAAAAGTGATAGAATAAAAAAAGACCTTTGGATTGATACCAAGTTTGTATCAATCAATTCTTCGCATAGTTTTGTAAAAAGTTGAACTAAATTTGAACAGATTTTCGGCTCTTTGGTTTTGTGCCTTTATACGGGGTTTTGTCGCTATACGGCATCTCTTAGAAGAAAAAAAAAAAAAACAACTCGTATTATATAATGTTGTCAGAATATTCGTCCTTCAAATATCGATCGTAAAATTATGACCCTCATCTAGGCAAAAACTCAGACCTAGGACTTTGCGGCGTCCAATCAATTTTTGAAAGTGTTTGCCAAGATGACGGTCATTTAAATCAATTGATATTTGAAGGGTGAGTTTTCTGGCCAAATTTTTGTTTTAAACTCGTGTTTATCCAGAGTTCGGCTGTTAACTGGCTAATAATCAATTGTTTAGTCTGCTTTGCGAATGCGATAAAGAAAATTGACATTTTACGAAAAAAGTATACGTTAATGTCACAATTCTCTCACTCTCTCTCTCTCTCTCTCTCTCTCTCTCTCTCTCTCTCTCTCTCTCTCTCTCTCTCTCTCTCTCTCCTCTCTCTCTCTCTCTCATTCTCTCCCCCCCCCCCCCCCCCCCCATCCTCTGGTCATCCCCACCTCCACCTTTCAACTCTCAGTCTGTATTCCACTATTATAATCTGCTGCTCTCTCTCTCTCATATGTGATTATGTGGTTTGTGTCTCTGTTGCTGAATGCCATCAACAGTAGAATGTACAGTTGTCACAATGGGAAATATTCGTTTAGATGTCATTTGATTTTTTCATGTTTTATATTCATCAAGACAAACGATATCTTAGGTTTCTTTTTGTTTTTGTTTTCTTTTCGGTTTACTGGGTGGCGTTCCTGACCTCCCATAGTGGGCAGGGCGGTGCATACTATGTCTTTTATTCCCCTATATGTTTTCCAATTGCTTTCTGTGTTTGACTTGGAATGAGATTACTTGGTTTTGTCCTGGCCATGATACCCTAGCTGGGAGGGAAACAGTCAAATGTATAGTTATTGTTTTAGGAGATGATATTTTTTGTCTTGTAAGGCATCTCGCTGTTATGCACTGTATTATTCTTCCTTTCACATATATGATTTGTAAACAATTGAGTGTATTCCTCTTGGCGGGGACCTGTGCTTGTGTCTGGATGAGACATTTAGTGATCTCAAACTAAGTGCTTTGATAGTGTGCTCTTAGAATCTACATCTGTTCCCTATTTGAACCAATTCCCCTTTGTCTTACCTTTTCTGGGGTGCTTTAATTATAATTCTTATAATCTTTTAACTATCCCATTTTTTTTCCTTTTTACTGGCGCTGATATGACCTTAATGTGTTGCAAGCGCCGTAATACCCTTATAAACAAAAAACAAACGTTTTTTGGTTTATTTTTGTGTTGGTTTGTTGGGATTTTTGTGTGTGTTTGTCGATTGTTGTTGTTTTTTTTTTGTTTTGTTTTTTTTTTTGGGGGGAGGGGGGTTGTGGGTCTGTTTTTTTAAGTTTTATATTTTATTATTTTTATTTTTATGAATTTATCTTTCTGTAATCTCTATCAAGCTATCTACCTATCTATCCATCTAACTATCAACCTACCAATCTATCTATCTATTTATTTATATATCCGTCTAATCTATCTTTCTATCTTTCTATCTATCAATCAATATATCTATCTATTTATCTATCTATCTATCTATCTATCTATCTATCTATCTATCTATCCATCTATCTATCTATCTATCTATCTATCTATCTATCTATCTATCTATCTATCTATCTATCTATCTATCTATCTATCTATCTATCTATCTATCTATCTATCTATCTATCTATCTATCTATCTATCTATCTATCTATCTATCTATCTATCTATCTATCTATCTATCTATCTATCTATCTATCTATCTATCTATCTATCTATCTATCTATCTATCTATCTATCTATTTATATATCTGTCTATATGTCTTTGAAAGTTCGGTTCTGCATCCTGTCATGTAATAATATAAGGAAGGTGTCTTTATTGATGGTTGGTCACAGTTTAGAATCATCTCATAGAAATATCGTACCTGTTTGTCTTTTATTAATTAAGTTATATATTTATATTTTATTTATTTATTTGTGTGTTTGTTATATTTATTTATGTATTTATTTATGTTTAAGTTTATCTATTTTTCCTTTCGTCATCTGTTATTGCATCTGTTGTTGATTTTGTGGTTTAATGAATTATAGACCACTGGCTTCCCTCATGTGTAATTGTTGTTTACCCTCTACATTCGTTAATTTCGGATTCTCCAGATTCAGAACAAGAACTTATTTGTTGCTTCTATTTTATTTTAGATCCATTGCTTTCTTCTGCTAACGAATCGTATTTCAACAAATTTATTATAAAGCATTTCAAAAGCAATATAGCGATTTATTTGCAGCAAGACTTATTTCTTTTATCTGAGAATAATAATAATAATAATAATAATAATAATAATAATAATAATAATAATAATAATAATAATAGTAATAATAATAATAATAATAATAATAATAATAATAATAATAATAATAATAATAATAATAATAATAATAATAATAATAGTAATAATAATAATAATAATAATAATAATAATAATAATAATAATAATAATAATAATAATAAACGATACTATATTATATTCACATTCCAACAGTTAATTATTAACCAAAGTTGATATTTTATATTATTGATGTCATGCGTTTCGTTAAAATACTCAGCTGAAAATAACGTACAAACAGACAAAACAATGTGTAACATTAAATGTTTATAGTCTAAATCTCCCCGACGTAAAAGCGTTTTCTAAGCTTCTAGAAGCCCAAAACGTTCCGTGTCTGGTATTTTAGTCTTTTTTAAAGCTGTTATATTTATTATTGTTAAATACTTTTTAGGGTTTTGGAGGGGACAGGTCACAATTCTGGTATAGGGAAATAGAAGGTTCAGTAAATTGAAGGATGGATTCAGAGCCTCTCCTGGATATGTGATAAATGGTTCCCTGCTCTGTTAGATGTCTACCCATTTCTCTATAGATAGAACAAAATTGACGTCACTTAGTTCTTTGTTATTGTTTAAAGACAGCCATTTTAATTATTAGTTCTCACTCAATTCTATTCACCAGACTAAAAACGTTCAAGGTTACACGTGGTTTTGTATATCGATACATTGCATCTTCTTGACGGATGTTATGAGTATTTTACTCAAACACATAGCATCAATAAAAAGTCAAAGTCATGAACACACGTAACATTTTTCTTGTCAGATTTCTTTATTCATCAAGCAGAACTAGAGATATTATAAATAAATAATATAAGGAAAATATATCTTACACATTAGATTGTAGTTACACGTTACACGGTTGTGGTATTTAGTAAGAATAAAACAACATAACATATATATTTTCAAAAAAACATTGTTTTATCATGGTTTTAAAAAATCAGATTATATAATGCTCTGTCTCTCTCTCTCTCTCTCTCTTTCTCTCTCTCTCTCTCTCTCTCTCTCTCTCTCTCTCTCTCTCTCTTTTTTTTTTTTTCTTTTTTTTTCTCTTTCTCTCCTTTCTCTCTTTCTCTTTTTCTCTGTGTTTGTGTATGTGCGTGTGTCTATTATTATGTGCATGGGTTTGTGCGTGTATGTCCATGCGTCTATGAGTATATTTAATTAAGTCTAAAGGAGTTACAATGTTTGGAAATGTCATTAAAACTAGCTGGAAGATCACTTTTCTTTCAATGGCAACAGATCTTTGGTGTAGAATATAATATTGCATTTTTATTGGAGTTTAATACCCATAATATCGACGAAGACATATCTATATATCTCTTTGAAAGTTCAGTTCTGCATCCTGTCATGGAATAATATAAGGAAGGTGTAGTTTACAGAGGAAACATAGATTAAATTCATAAATTGGTAAATTTTAAGGAAATTTTGATTTCATACAGTATTTTTTAACGAGTTAACTGTCATACCCTGGAAAGACACGAATTAAAAATTTGGCCAGAAAACTCGTCCTTCAAATATTGATTGATTTTAAATTACCTCGCGATGTCCCAAGTTTGAGAGTTTTTGCCAAGATGAGGATCGTCTAAATCGATCGAGATTTGAAGGACGAGTTTTCTGACCAACATTTTTAATACGCGTCTTTCCGGATTACGACAGTTCACGGGTTAAAATCGTGGAATATGTAAAAATGAAAGTAACATGCGATGGAGATGTGACAAAATACATACACTTACTGGAAGACATATTTTTATGTTACAATAAATATTTATCTCAATTCTTGTTTAAACGTTAGACATAGTAATGAAGGATGTATCAACATTGGACAAAGCAAAACGTTGACAGGATTGATTCATGATATTTTGTAGTCCTCGTTTGTATTTGTTTTCCACATTTCTTTCTTTCTTTCTTTCTCTCTCTCTTTCTTTCTTTCTTTCTTATTTTCTTTCTTTCTTTCCTCCTTTCTTTCTTTCTATCCTCCTTTCTTTCTTTCTTTCTTTCTTTCTTTCTTTCTTTCTTTCTTTCTTTCTTTCCTCCTTTCTTTCTGTCTTTCTTTCTTTCTTTCTTTCTTTCCTCCGTTCTTTCTTTTTTTTTTTTTTTTGTAGTTGTCAATATGACATACGTAAGATTTATCTTGACATACAGTCAGAGTGTTTAAGTCAATTAATTTAAATAGTAATATAGCACGTTTATCAACGTTTATAGTACGATATGTATACATACACTCACACACACACACACACACACACACATATATATATATATATATATATAATATATATATATATATATATATATATATATATATATATAGCTGTATAACAAATTAATGACTGTACATTAAATTCGTCTATGACGGGTATCAGCCCTTTGATTTCAGAACTCACTTTAAAAAGAATTTGTTGTCAGGAAGGCGATGACGATAATGATAATGACAACAATAACTGCAACAATAATAAGATAATAATAATAATAATAATAATAATAATAATAATAATAATAATAATAATAATAATAATAATAATAATAATAATAATAATAATAATAATAATAACAAGATGTTGTGTGATGTCAACAGGAATCACCCATGTTGTCCAAGTGAGCAAATTGGGGGTTAATAATCTTGCTCAAGGAAAAAAACGAATGTGCCCGAAGCGGGGCTCGAACCCGGGTCTTCCGGGTCACAGTGCAATGCCTTAACCACTCGGCCACTTCGCCACCCCCACCCCCCCCCTCATTATTATTATTATTATTATTATTATTATTATTATTATTATTATTATTATTATTATTATTATTATTATTATTATTATTATTATGAATGATCGTTACTTTTTTCATGGGTAGCTCTCTCCTTGTCTGCCGTTCTCGTTCTCCCACTGACCTATTTTTTTCTAGTATATTTTACCACTTAACAAAATAAGGTATAACTAAAGAATAAATATCTATGTACAAATTATCAATTTTGACAATAACAACATAGGGGGCTAAATGATAAAACGGTATAATATTATGAAAATTAATTTACATAATCGCAGTAACATGTACTAGGAAAAAGACCAGAACCAGCTGTATAATCCATAATGCACAGAAATACTGACATTCCAAATAATCCTGTCTAGATTTACCAATCGTTTGCACAATTGCACACACTTTTGACTCGCAATCATATCAAATTAGTCACAATTAGTATTATGTTATGTACCATAACAGGACAGAATTATCTTCATCCTTGCCGTCCGTACATCTGAAGTAAGTAATGCAATTTTATCTCAGATTACAGACACAGTTTTGTTCAATCCATTGCCCATCCATATACTAAAACGCCTCACTTTGGTCGCGACGAAATGGTCATCTTTGCTTCTCATAATAATATCATATTATTAATTTGAGCGTGATGCACATTATCCTATACAATGTTCTTTGGTCCGTTCCATTAACCTTCCCAATAGTTCGCGCGTTATGTGTTGCTTCCTTGCCGCGAAGAATGATAGGTAGTGTGTGATGTTGCACAAACCGTAATGATTGGTAAACTCGAGATGACATGTCGTTTTTTTAAATGTGATTCAAACTGTTTTGGTGACTTAAAAAACCAAGAAGTGGTTTTTTTCCTTATAGAGGCTGCTCTTCTCTCCCAAACCTCTTGAAACATGTTTAATCGTTGGTTGAAATGAGGATTTCTGTTGTCGATGATAATCTGGATAAAAGATAAAGAAATAAAGGAATAATGATGTAAACAAGATATAATATAATTTCTCTTTGTACAATTTGTTAAGGTTAAATACAGTTCCGTGTTTTTCCCCTTCACAAATATTTACAATTGCTTTATTGTTCTAGATTGCTTTTTCTCCCCACCTTCGTCCTCTTTCTTTATCTGGTATTTTAAAATCTTATGTTTGTTGATCTTCCACAACGAAACGCTCCAAACATTCGTATAACAGTTTTTATCGAGCAAATTGTTGTAGAAGATAAGAGCATACATACAGCTAATACTTACGAATAAATGGGGGTAGTTTGATACGATGTCTAGCTTCTACTGTGTCACCAGGAGGTCAAGCAGATGATCATAATATTGCATCATGTAAGTCAACTGTTTATGGACGTTGTTGATGACAATCAAGTCTCGCAAGTACCTCCTACCACGTAGAGGCTGGTCACGGATTTTGGGAGGAATGTCCTCCTCTCTGGCGTAAGACGTAGCGGGATGTCCCATTTGTCTCAATGCTATATCTTGGGCACACAGAACTCCATTGATAAGGTCTGAATCCACTACCTCGAGTTCCGTTACAAGAAATCCGGCGTCATATTTCCTTTGTTCTGCTTTAGCTTGACGTATGTAAATGATAAGGATGGTGGTATCTTTGTGGTGCTTTGTTATTATTTCGAGTTGACGTTCTGTGCTTGTCCACTCAATTGCATCATCTGATATGGCTGGAGCAGTGTTTGAGTCAGTCTGAAGACCAGTAAGGTGATACTTCGATGTGTTTGAATATTTTCTCACGTTCCAAGAGGAATTCGAATCTTCGTAACGATGTTTGAGAGGTTCGACATTCGACAAGGCAAAGGCTGTGGCGGCTCTATTTTGTCTGATGGTCTCTGGAAATGCAGGGTAATCGCCTAGCTCCGGATTGTTCAAGTCAGTTCCACATGGGTTTGCCATTGTCGGTATGAAAACAGATCCAGCGCACTCAAACCCGATTATTTGGGTCATAATGAGTGAAAGTATGATCCACATTTTATACTGAGATGCTTTTAACGTAACGTTAACGTTGTTTGAAGGCACAATTCTCCGTGTGAAAAGTTCGTTGCGTGTTATTCTCATATTTGAAGCAATGTTTAAACTACTCTGCATACTCTTTGATAATAGTCTTGAAGTATTAGTGGCAGAAATATTATTTGTAGATTTCTTAGATTGATCTCCTAGCATAGTTTTCATCGATTTGGAATGATTCTCTATTATATCCAGTTTATATACGGATAAATTTGGGGGGTTTCTTATCAATTCATTCTCATTTTGCTTTCGGTTTCATCTTGTGGTTTATATTCTAAAAATAGGTACCGGAGATTTCTATTCATAATCTGTCGTGTATCGTCAGAGTAACCCTCTCTGTCCTAGCTCTCTGGTCTCGATATTGACGGCGGCGGTGGCACCGCGAGGTGTCCCCATTTCGTTTCTCTGACGAACACAGGGATTAAACTCTCTCGCTTGATTGGTGAACCTGTTTTGGTTTCGGAAATTCCCCAATGTCATAGGCAGACTACTACTACTACTACTACTACTACTACTACTACTACTACTACTACTACTACTACTACTACTACTACTACTACACTACCACACTACTACTACTACTACTACTACCACTACTACTACTACTACTACTACTACTACTACTACTACTACTACTACTACGACTACTACTACTACTACTACGACTACTACTACTACCTACCACTACTATTTATCTATCTGTCTATCTGTCTATCTATCTATCTATCTATCTATCTATCTATCTATCTATCTATCTATCTATCTATCTATCTATTTATCTATCTGTCTATATCTCTTTGAAAGTTCGGTTCTGCATCCTGTCATGGAATAATATAAGGAAGGTGTCTTCATTGATGGTTGGTCACAGTTTAGAATCATCTCATAGAAATATCGTACCTGTTTGTCTTTTATTAATTAAGTTATATATTTATATTGTATTTATTTATTTGTATGTTTGTTTTATATATGTATGTATTTATATATTTTAAAGTTTATTTATTTTTCCTTTCGTCATCTGTTATTGCATCTGTTGTTGATTTTGTGGCATAATGAATTATAAACCACTTACCACAAAAGCAATACAGCGATTTATTTGCAACAAGACTTATTTATTTTATCTCAGAATAAAGCAGACACCCCCCCCCCCCACCCCCTTGAGTTTCGAATGTGTACCAATATTGTACTGAAACATAAGAAAAATTGAATGCTTAAGTTAAATAACAATAAATAATAATAATAATTATAATAATAATGATAATAATAATAATAATAATAATAATAATAATAATAATAATAATAATAATAATAATAATAATAATAATAATAATAATAATAATAATAATAATAATAATAATAATAATAATAATAATAATAATAATAATTAATAATAATAAGAAGAAGAAGAAGAAGAAGAAGAAGAAGAAGAAGAAGAAGAAGAAGAAGAAGAAGAAGAAGAAGAAGAAGAAGAAGAAGAAGAGAAGAAGAAGAAGAAGAGGTATATAAAGTTACACGGGTAAAAAAGAGGGGGGGTGGGGGGGGGAAGATAACCAAAACATGCGAAATGTAAATTTTCTTCAATTAAAAAAAAAATCAAACAAACGAGCTTTTATGTAGAGCAATATCCATTAAACGTGCCCAGAGCGCTTTATAAGGGGTCCATACCCGAAAGCAACACTTAAAATGTCGGATGAGACATGACGCCTGTAAGGCGATGGGTTTGTTTGTTTTTTTTCGGCGAAGACAACACTGTTAACGGCCAAGTACTTATGTTACAACCGAGTATGGTAAGAAAATGTGAGTAAAGAGCCTTTTCCAAGGACTTAATTATGCGTCGCCCAGAGCGGGACTTGACCCCAATCCCTCCAATTCTGAAGGCGAATGCCAAATTTCTAGACCAAATAGCCGCGGTCAATTTAAAAACTAAACTATATTATATTCACCTTCCAACGGTTAATTATTAGCCCAAGTTGATATTTTATGCTATTGATGTTATGCGTTTCGTTAAAATACTCAGCCGAATATAACGTACCAACAGACAAAACAATCTGTAACATTAAATGTTTATAGTCTAAATCTCCCCGACGTAAAAGCGTTTTCTAAGCTTCTAGAAGCCCAAAACGTTCCGTGTCTGGTATTTTAGTCTTTTTTAAAGCTGTTATATTTATTATTGTTAAATAATTTTTAGGGTTTTGGAGGGACAGGTCACAATTGTGGTATAGGGAAATAGAAGGGTTAGTAAAGTGAAGGATGGATTCAGAGCCTCTCCTGGATATGTGATAAATTGTCCCCTGCTCTGTTAGATGTCTACCCATTTCTCTATAGATGGAACAAAATTGGCGTCTCTTAGTTCTTTGTTATTGTTTAAAGACAGCCATTTTAATTATTAGTTCTCACTCAATTCTATTCATCAGACTATAAACGGTCAAGGTTTCACGTGGTTTTGTATATCGATACATTGCATCTTCTTGACGGATATTATGAGTATTTTACTCAAACACATAGTATCAATAAAAAGTCACAGTCATGAACACACGTAGCATTTTTCTTGTCAGAGTTCTTTATTCATCAAGCAGAACTAGATATATTATAAATAAATAATATAAGGAAAATAGTTCTTATAGACATTAGATTGTAGTTACACGTTACACGGTTGTGGTATTTAGTAAGAATAAAACAACATAACATATATATTTTTTTAAAAAACATTGTTATATCATGGCTTTAAAAAATCAGATTATATAATTCTCTCTCTCTCTCTCTCTCTCTCTCTCTCTCTCTCTCTCTCTCTCTCTTTCTCTCTCTTTTTTCTCTCTCTTTCTCTCTTTCTCTTTTTTCTCTGTTTGTGTGTGTGTGTGTGTGTGTGTGTGTGTGTGTGCGTGGGTTTGTGCGTGTGTCCATGCGTCTATGAGTATATTTAATTAAGTATAAAGGAGTTACAATGTTTGGAAAAATCATTAAAACTAGCTGGAAGATCACTTTTTTTTCAATGGCAACAGATCTTTGGTGTATAATATAATAATGCATTTTTATTGGAGTTTAATACCCATAATATCGACGAAGACAGAGGAAACATAGATTAAATTCATAAATTGGTAAATTTTGAGGAAGTTTTGATTTCATACAATATTTTTTAACGAGTTAACTGTCATACCCTGGAAAAGACACGTATTAAAAGTTTGGCCAGAAAACTCGTCCTTCAAATATCGACCGATTTTAAATTACTTCGCGAGGTCCCAAGTTTGAGGGTTTTTGCCAAGATTCATCATCATCCATCGTGGCTTGTGCTCTTGAGCACGTTGCCGGTCAGCTGTCTCCACGAATCACGTTCCTCTGCGGTGCGCATGAAATCTGTGTTGCTTTTTAAGTCACATTTGGCCATTCTTATGTTATTTAGATAAGTCATTCTTTGTCTTCTTCTAGCTCCCTTTCCTTCGATCATCCCAGATCAGCCAAGATTAGTGTCGTCTAAATCGATCGATATTTAAAGGACGAGTTTTCTGACCAACATTTTTAATACGCGTTTTTCCGGATTACGGCAGTTCATGGGTTAAAATCGTGGAATATGTAAAAATGAAAGTAACATGCGATGGAGATGTGACAAAATACATACACTCACTGGAAGACATATTTTTATGTTACAATAAATATTTATCTCAATTCTTGTTTAAACGTTAGACATAATAATGAAGGATGTATCAACATTGGAAAAAACAAAACGTTTACAGGATTGATTCATATGATATCTTGTAGTACTCGTTTGTGTTTGTTTTCCACATTTATTTCGTTCTATCTTTCTTTCCTCCTTTCTTTCTTTCTTTCTTTCTTCCCTCTTTTCTTTCTTTCTTTCCTTCTTTCATTCTTTCTTTCTTTCTTTTTTTTTTCTTTCTTTCTTTTTTTTTTTTTCTTTCTTTCTTTCTTTCTTTCTTTCTTTCTTTCTTTCTTTCTTTCTTTCTTTTTTTCTTTTTTCTTTTCTTTCTTTTTCTTTCTTTCTTTCCTCCGTTAGTTTTTTTTTTTGTCGTTGTCAATATGACATACGTAAGATTTATCATGACATACAGTCAGAGTGTTTAAGTCAATTAATTTAAATAGTAATATAGCACGTTTATCTAAGTTTATAATACTGTCCTAGATTTTTCTAGTATAATTTACCACTTAACAAAATATGGTATAACTAAAGAATAAATATCTATGTACAAATTATCAATTTTTACAATAACAGCACAGGGGCTAAATGATAAAATGGTATAATATTATGAAGATTTACATAATCGCTTGATTACATTATCAGGCAAGATAGTGACATGTACCAGGAAAAAGACCAAAATCAGCTGTATATTCCAAAATGTACAGGAATACTACCATTCCAAATAATCCTGTCTAGATTTACCAATCGTTGCACAATTGCACACACTTTTGACTCGCAATCATATCAAATTAGTCACAGAATTATATTATGTACCAAAACAAATCAGAATTATCTTCATCCTTGGCGTCCGTACATCTGAAGTAAATAGTACAATCTCAGAATAAAGATACAGTTTTGTTCAATCCATTGTCCATCCATATACTAAAACGCCTCACTTTGGTCGCGACGAAAAGTTCATCTTTGCTTGTCATAATACACTGGAATTTTCTATAAGTATAACATACATAGACGTTTACTTGTTTTCAATGTTATACAGCGTGTTTTACGATTCGACGTTAATATGAATATCGTATTTCTCTCGAAGTTTAAATTTCATATCGGTCTATAAAAGTTCAGAATGATGTCTTGTAATATTATCCATTCCAGCTTGGAAGTAATGGTATCTTTAGTTTGGATTTCACAAACCATGTTATATTATAATATTATTAACGTGAGCGTGGTGCACATTCACGCGGTCTTTGGTCCTTCCCAATAGTTCGTGCGTTGTGTGTTGCTTCCTTGCCGCGTCTCACGTGAAATTCACGAAGAATGATAGTTAGTGTGCGATGTTGCACAAACCGTAATGATTGATAAAATCGAGATGGCATGTTGTTTTGTTTATGTGTTTCATACTGTTTTGGTGACTTAAAAACCGAAGAAGTGGTTTTTGTCCTTATAGAGGCTGCTCTTGAAACATGTTTAATCGTTGGTTGAAATTAGGATTTCTGTTGTCGTTGATAGTCTGGATAAAAGATAAAGAAATAAAGGAATAATAATATAAACAAGATGTAATATAATATCTCTTTGTACAATTTGTTAAGGTTAAATACAGTTCCGTGTTTTTTCCCTTCACAAATATTTACAATTGCTTTATTGTTCTAGATTGCTTTTTCTCCCCACCTTCCTCCTCTTTCTTTATCTGGTATTTTAAAATCTTATGTTTGTTGGTCTTACACAAAGAAACACTTCAAACATTAGTATAACAGTTTTTATCGAGCACATTGATGTAGAAGATAAGAGTATACATATTTATACATATTATACAGCTAATACTTACGAATAAATGGGGGTAGTTTGATACGATGTCCATCTTCTACTGTGTCGCCAGGAGGTCAAGCAGATGATCATAATATTGCATCATATAAGTCAACTGTTTATGGACATTGTTGATGACAATCAAGTCTCGCAAGTACCTCCTACCACGTAGAGGCTGGTCACGGATTTTGGGAGGAATGTCCTCCTCTATGGCGTAAGACGTAGCGGGATGTCCCATTTGTCTCAATGCTATATCTTGGGCACACAGAACTCCATTAATAAGGTCTGAATCCACTACCTCGAGTTCCGTTACAAGAAATCCGGCGTCATATTTCGTTTGTTCTGCTTTAGCTTGACGTATGTAAATGATAAGGATGGTGGTATCTTTGTGGTGCTTTGTTATTATTTCGAGTTGACGTTCTGTGCTTGTCCACTCACTTGCATCATCTGATATGGCTGGAGCAGTGTTTGAGTCAGTCTGAAGACCAGGAAGGTGATACTTCGATGTGTTTGAATATTTTCTCACGTTCCAAGAGGAATTCAAATCTTCGTAACGATGTTTGAGAGGTTCGACATTCGACAAGGCAGAAGCTGTGGCGGCTCTATTTTGTCTGATGGTCTCTGGAAATGCAGGGTAATCGCCTAGTTCCGGATTGTTCAAGTCAGTTCCACATGGGTTTGCCATTGTCGGTATGAAAACAGATCCAGCGCACTCAAACCCGATTATTTGGGTCATAATGAGTGAAAGTACGATCCACATTTTAGACTGAGATGCTTTTAACGTAACGTTAACGTTGTTTGAAGGCACAATTCTCCGTGTGAAAAGTTCGTTGCGTGT
>NC_088360.1:48847308-48854808 GCF_034508935.2 Berghia stephanieae | reverse complement strand
AAACCCTTTCAAACACGAGGACGACTCTTCTGGCCAATTTTTGTTTTCTTTTAAACGAGTTCGAGTTCGGTCAATGCTATCTAGCGTGACATACAGTCAGGATATTCAAGACGTATTTATATGATATGAGAAAGTCATGAATCACCGTTTGGCATATTGTAATTCAAAATAATATGGTCATGCATAAAATAGGAACTTGTAAATAAATAGTTCAATGAATGACACCATAATCTCTAATAAATATTTACAGTATTGATTCTATAGTAACGGTTGTTGTTTTTACAAAAGTTTACGAGTATGATGAATGTATGAATGTATGCGCTAATTATCAATTCTTACATTTGGTTCATATTTTAGAGGACCAATAACAAGATCTATTTCATAATAATGATGATGATGATGATGATGATAACAATAATAATAATAATAATAATAATATAATAATAATAATAATAATAATAATAATAATAATAATATAATAATAATAATAATAATAATAATAATAATAATAATAATAATAATATAATAATAATAATAATCATAATAATAATAATAATAATAATGATGACGATGATGATGATAATGATGATGATGATGATGATGACGAAAACAATTAATGCTGTAATCGTATATAGCGGCTGAAATCGTACATAGCGCTGTAACTCCAAAATGTCCAATTCTAAGCGCTTAAATTACAAATTACTTTGATTAAAAATAAACACACATATACTATATATATTCTTTGCATCTCTTTCACAAATTCACTAAATACAGCACTCTTTTTTCGGGTTAATTTATTAATTTTCTGTATAAGAACTAAGCAAATATACTTCTTTTCACATAACACAATATATGAATGGCACATTTTTATCCAGTATATTCGTGAATTCATGTTCTTCTTCTTAAAACACATGCAGCTCTATGTATATGCTTTCGCTTAAATTACTCACACTAGATATCTTTCTTTCTCTGATCCACTGATGTGTTACGCACCCTGTAATTCACATGAATGTAACTGTCAATTGTAATCCCAAAGATCGTGTCGTACACACTGCATTTATTCACTACCGAGAAAAAAAAGGTCGTTCCGGGTCAAGTCACATAAAATGATTTTATTAACAGCAGTTGATTTGATTCTGCATTCAATTTGGGTATTGTATAATATAGCCTGTAATGTTCTTTGATATCGATGATAATCTGGAGAGTGGGATTTTACATGAAAAACTAAAAGAAGTGAAATGAAAGGCGACTTGACCAGTTAACACCGTTCTCCGAAATAGCAATTATTTAAAAAATTGGCCAGAAAACTTTTCCTTCAAATATCGATCGATTTAAATGACCCTGATCTTGGCAAAAATTCTGAAAACCTGTGACATCGCGAAGTCTTCCTTAGTCCCAGTTTTGAGAGTGTTTGCTAAGATGAGGGTTGTTTAAATCGAGCGATCTTTGAAGGATTAATTTTCTGGCCAAATTTTTAAATGCTTGTTTTTCCAGATTACGGCAATTACCCGTTTAAATAGAATATGGTACCTACAACTTCTAAATGGCTGTGAATTTGGGTGAATTAGATGCTAAAAATGAATATAATATAGTATTGTAAAAGTTATGAGACCTGGATTATGTTTGTTTGTTTTATTTAAGAGAATTTCGATAATTTCTAAAAGTCACAAAATCCATTATTTCATTTTTGGTTATTTTAACTTTCAAATTCATTTTATCACCTACATTGTTCCGACATAAAATAAAGCCTTTCGTGCCGATGGGTCACATATTCGATTTGTGGCCAAGGAATCAGATCAATGGACGCACGCCTCTCATTCTGCTTTTAACATAATTTAGTTTTAGTTTTACCCACAGTTACTTACAATTGTTTTATTTTTTACAATGGATGTGTTGAGGGATCGTCTACAATGCTAGTTAATGCTTAATTCTTGAGAGAAAGCAATATTATCAATTAATTCATGAATCTCTGATTAACGTGTTAATTTAACGGTAGCTTTCATGCATTGCCCAATTATATCAGTACATCCACTAAGCCAAAGCTTTTTAAACTAAAGAATTTGGTATTTCATCACACTTCAAAACTGAATGAACAAACAATACAATGTAACGTTTGTTAACGTGATAATGAAACTGCTTGCCAGATGAATGTTCCGCACCTTCGTCTAATCTGTCGCTAGGAGGTCAAGCAGATGATCATAATATTGCATCATGTAAGTCAACTGTTTATGGACATTGTTGATGACAATCAAGTCTCGCAAGTACCTCCTACCACGTAGAGGCTGGTCACGGATTTTGGGAGGAATGTCCTCCTCTCTGGCGTAAGACGTTGCGGGATGTCCCATTTGTCTCAATGCTATATCTTGGGCACACTTCTTCTTCTTCTAGGTTCCATGCCTGGTCCAGGCTTCGGATACTGCATGAATTATCTCTCTCCATTCCTCCCTGTCTCTTGCTTTTTCAAACAGCTCTTGGATTGTTAGGTTGGTGAAGCCCTTCAGTTGGTCTATGAGTGTTTTTCTTTGTCTCCCCCGGGCGCGTTTACCAGGTATTTTTCCACAACTTGCCAGGTATTCATTCTTATCTTTCCTTACTATGTGTCCGAAAAAGGATAGTTGTCGATCCACTATTAAGGGCATTAGTTTCCTTTGTTGGTATGTTTGTTGGGCACACAGAACTCCATTAATAAGGTCTGAATCCACTACCTCGAGTTCCGTCACCAGAAATCCGGCGTCATATTTCGTTTGTTCTGCTATAGCTTGACGTATGTAAATGATAAGGATGGTGGTATCTTTGTGGTGCTTTGTTATTATTTCGAGTTGACGTTCTGTGCTTGTCCACTCACTTGCATCATCTGTTATGTCTAGAGCAGTGTTTGAATCAGTCTGAAGATCAGGAAGGTGATACTTCGATGTGTTTGAGTATTTTCTCACGTTCAAATCTTCGTGATACTCACTTGCATCATCTGATATGGCTGGAGCAGTGTTTGAATCAATCGATGTGTTTGAGTATTTTCTCACGTTCCAAGAGGAATTCAAATCTTCGTAACGATGTTTGAGAGGTTCGACATTCGACAAGGCAAAGGCTGTGGCGGCTCTATTTTGTCTGATGGTCTCTGGAAATGCAGGGTAATCGCCTAGCTCTGGATTGTTCACCTCTATTCCACATGGGTTTGCTATTGTCGGTATGAAAACAGATCCAGCGTACTCAAACCCGATTATTTGGGTCATAATGAGTGAAAGTATGAGCAACATTTTAGACTGGATTGTCTTTGTCTCAGTATGTAGCCTGATTGATATCGCAAGACTCTGTGCTAGACGTATGATAGATTTTTTTTCTTATTTGTTGCACATATATTAACTGTATGTTCTTTGAAAATATCTCCAAAATAGTTAGATCTATAGTAGTGATACTCTTTGAAGTTGAATATTGTCGCATTCTTATGACAATATTTCTCCTTGACCCAGCTTTTATACTCTGGAATCGCATGGTCAATTAGGATAGGGGGTTTCCGTATCAATAGATCTGCTTTCGAAAACGTATGTTCGGTTTCATATTGTGGTTACTGTTCTTTAAATAGCTCCCGGAACTTTTCATTCACAATTTGCTTTGTCAGTGGCATCGCTATCGGAATAGCCTCGTTTCAGCGATCTCTGGCACACTTATTAAATGTTGTGATTTGACTGGTCGACGCGACTGGCTTTGGATATTCCCGATGTGTGACAGACCGACGTGAATGATTACAGGACGACGAGAGCTCTCTCAGTTTTAGATATCGTTTTATAACGTGAACTATGTGGTGAGTCTTAACCCTGGTATTTTCCGGGTGCTTACCACTCTCTGTTGTTGTTGTCGTCGTCGTCGTTGTTGTCGTTGTGTGAATTACATATTTGAAGTACCGGTCTCCCCTTAGTTTTAAGCAGGGTTCAGCGGTACGGTCTTTGCTTCGTACCCGAAAGGTACCGAGTTCGATCACCCGCCTTGAGCAAGTCACCTCGCCTTAGCTCATTTTGCGGCGCTGCACTGCGTCTGACGCCTGGGTTACTCCAGTCTTTCCTTGGAATAGACCCTGGAGACGAATTTCTCCTATGGGATGAATAAAGGGATTTTTTTTTCGAGCGTCGTTTGCTTTCCCAACAGTGTCTGACATGAATTTTCAACTATGACACACTGGGTTGGGTCTTTTGACCGCCAATGGCGCTCTTTATTGTTTCGTAGATGACGCTCTTTTCCTTATAAATCATCTCTCTGTTGTACACTAATAATTTTATTTTAAGATTATATTATAAATGGACTTTTAGGTGATCCCAAACAAGTACATTGATTGTTCGCTCTTGGAACCTACTCATGCCCCTATTTGAGCCAGCCCCTTTGTCGTGCTATTTCCTGGGTATACTTTTAATAATAAATCTGTAATTTTTTTTTATAGTACCATTTTCTTCCTTTTTACTGCCGTTGAAATCACCCAAGTTTTGCAAGTGCCGTATTATCATTAAAAAAAGCCAAGCACCACCCCCCCCCCCCACACACACACACACACACCCAACAAAAAACAACAAAGCGACAATTACACATGACTAACATGGAGCAATATTATATGTATCTTTGATCCCGTATAAAACTTTCTCCATAGTGCATTTAAGAGACCCGTATTTGTGAGATCTTAAGTCTAATTGATATTCCAATTAATAAGTTTTGTCAAAGATATTAAACTTATCACCTGTTAAGAACAACAAACTTCCACAAAAATGATAAACAACTTCTGTTTTTCCATAAGGCAGAGACTCTACTATAGTGGGCTATAATTCAACCAAATGTCACTTTCTACGCTTGTCATTGGCATCTTAACAAGCAAAATTTATTTTTTGAGTAGTATAACTGTTTTTTGTAAATGAGGAATATTTCTTTCATTAAAAATCGAGCCAAGGGCAATAACTCATACAAAACTGTGTATGCGAATTTTTTTATATCTCAAAATACAGTTTTTATGTTCTTTAATGTGTTTTTAAAGTATCCATAATTCACAAGTAATGAAGTGTAAAATGCAGTTGACCTCATTTGAACTTTAGTTACTTCAGGATGACCTTCAAGTGGTTGAATTGAAATTCGAACCGACCAATTTTTTTTCAACGATCTCAATCTTACTAACTGTGAAGAAAAAGACCCTTTTATAAGAATATGAGGTTTACGTAAACTCTCGCGAGATCTCGGGTTTGAGAGTTTTTGCCTAGATGATGGTCATTTAAATCGATCGATATTTGAAGGACGATGTTTCAGGTCAAATTGTTAAATACAGAGTACGGCAGTTAAATGGTTAATTGTAAGCTGGAATGGTTTTGTCGTACCATACATTCTATCGATTTTATATGTTCCTTAAAATATTTTGACTTCCTAATCATTCTTACTCAGACTGAAATAACTTTTAAGCGCCAAAACAACAACAACAACAATAAACACAGCTTCTAAAATTGATTATTCATTCATTCATTCGTTCATTCTTTCGTCTGTCAATTTCGTTGACTTGTTTGTTCATGAAATTCATTCGTTCATTCATTCCTTTATTCATTCATTTTTTATTAATTCAATCTCATATTTCGATCCATCCATCCATCCTAATTCCTATACATTTTGGTTCTCCAATAATTAACATTCTCCCCCTCTTTCTCTCTCTCTCTCCCTGTATTTTCCTCCAATCAGAGATGGCCGTCTACAAGAGCATGACCAACTTCTGGCCATAGATGGGCAACCTCTGGATTCGCCTCACGCTCAGACCGTCGCCATTTTGCAGAGGGCCAAAGGTCCCGTTGAGATAGTTGTTGCAAGGGGCCCCAGACATTTGCCGCACCAACAACACGCTCCTGCGGTCGAGGCAGCCGTGCGCCTGCAACAGGCCGCCGCTGCCAGGACAAGAGAAGAAGAAGAACTCGAAAGAGAGGGTTACGAAGAGGAGGAAAATAAAGATAGAGCGGACGGCTTCAGAAGGAAAGACGAGGAAGACGAAGGGGAGGAAGAAGAAGAAGAGGAAGAAGGAGAATCAGAAGATTTGGAGACGGGGAACTTGCCCAGATCTCCTGAGTCTGAGAACCTTACTGTGGACAAGTCAGATATGGTGGTGAGTACACACACTCTCTCCCTCCCCCTCTGTCTCTCTCTCTCTCTCTCTCTCTCTCTCTCTCTCTCTCTCTCTCTCTCTCTCTCTCTCTCTCTCTCTCTCTCTCCTCCCTTCTCTCTCTCCCTTCCTCTTTCCCTCTGTCTATCCCTCTCTCTCTCTTTCTCTCTCTCTCTTCCTCTCTCTCTCTTCCCCTCTCTCTCTCTCCCACTATCTTTCTCCCTCTCTCTCTCTCTCTCCCTCTCTCTCTCTCTCTCTCTCTGTGTGTGTGTGTGTGAGTGTGTGTGCGTGTTGCTGTGAACCTTTTTTTTTTTTTTGGGGGGGGGGGGGGGGGGTTGGCGCTCTGTCATGAATGGGTGCGATCTATATTCATGTTTTCGTCAACCAGGGCATTAATCACATGATTTGTTGCAGTCCAACAATTGGTTATTTCTTAACAAATGTAAACACGCTGATTTGTTTACAAATGTTATAAACATACTCATGTGTCAAGCTGAACAAAATAACCAATCGTGATGTTAGATATTTAAAAAAAACTGTGAACACTTTTCACTATGTAGGTCACTTTGAACACATTTGGCAATGTGACCAATGGCCTCGAGCACATTGGGATTTAATATTGATCATGCCCATTCAATTCAGTCAATACTATTGGAAATCCCCGTTTCTATTTTCTGTTGTCACTATCCCATGGAACGTGGTCTGCCACTGAGAGTGCCAGATAATGTTTATTTTGAAATCTAGCCTGGCACATAATCGTCATCGTCGTGTTTTTTTATCACCGTCATCACCCTTTATTAATATTATTATCATCATCATCATCATCATCATCATCATCATCATCATCATCATCATCATCATCATCATCATCATCATCATCATCATCATCATAATCAGCTGGGTGCTTCGAGGGAAGGCAGCAAACAGTACTTAGCCAGTCTTCATACACCTTTGCATTTACCCCAGGATGATATTCTTTCTAGATGATGCAGAGAAGAAAAAATGGCATGGCATCCTTTGAAATCCAGTATCCACCTGCAAGAATAACAATGATCCTGTCCTGATTCTGTCCAGAATCCATATGGATTTTTCTGTCAGAATTATGAGACTCCATTCCTTTGTCTGTATGTTTACGTTCACCCAGCTCCATACATCTTTGGATGATATCCATATCAAAGTTGTCTAGGATCCTTTTCCTGCCACGTCGTTCCACATTGATGATCTCTCTGTCGTATTTCGATAACATCTTCTCATGGTTGATTATGAAACTCCAATACAATAGCCGTCCCCCTTTAATGGCTTATCGATGAATACAAGTAGAGTTCTTTTCGCAGCTTTACGAGATTGGAACCGATAGAGATTTCGTATTGTATCGTATCGTATCGTTTATG
>NC_088360.1:48839808-48842308 GCF_034508935.2 Berghia stephanieae | reverse complement strand
G
The DNA here is from genome assembly GCF_034508935.2 of Berghia stephanieae. Classification (NCBI taxonomy): domain Eukaryota; kingdom Metazoa; phylum Mollusca; class Gastropoda; order Nudibranchia; family Aeolidiidae; genus Berghia; species Berghia stephanieae. The sequence goes on along the minus strand of NC_088360.1, from coordinate 48,842,307 downwards.
TGTGTCTAAGTGCATTTCAACACTGATATGAATTTGCAAGTCGTCCTTTCGAATGCCTAATGCCTGCACGAACAGGCACCAGGTCCTGTTAGAATCATAACGGTAATATTATTTTTTTTCTTTTCTTTGTCTTTGGAATATTTCAGAGGGGAAAAATGGGAAGTGATGACAGATTTCTTGTAAAAATAATGATCTGGTGGTGACGATGATGATGATTATGACGAAGATACCAATAAAGACAGCGACAACAATGATAACACGGCAACTGTAGTAATAATAATAATGATGATGATGATGATGATGGTGATGATGGTGATAATATTAATAATGATATTCATAATAATAATAATAATAATAATAATAATAATAATAATAATAATAATAATAATAATAACAATAATAATAATAATAATAACAATAATAATAATAATAATAATAATAATAATAATAATATAATAATAATAATAATAATAATAATAATAATAATAATTATAATTATAATAATAGTAATAATAATAATAATTATAATAATAGTAATAACGATAATAATGATAACAATAATAATAACAATAATGATAATAATAATAATAACAACAATAATAATAATAATAGTAATAATAATAATAATAATAATAATGATAATAATAATAATAAGAATAATAATGATAATAATAATAATAATAATAATAATAATAATAATAATAATAATAATAATAATAACAATAACATTGAAAATGAGGAGGAGGAGGATGATGATAATAATAATAATCATCTTCATCATCTTCATCTAACATCAGCATCATCAGCATCATAACAACAATATTAATAATAAAAAAAAAAATAATAATTAGTATTATTATTTTTATTATTATGATTATTATTATTATTATTATTATTATTATTATTATTATTATTATTATTATTATTATTATTATTATTATTATTATTATTATTATTATTATTATTTAGTTTTTTTAAAGGATTTCCTGTGAAACAAAGACTTAAGAGGGTACCTCTGACATAAGAAGCATACTATTTGATCTTAGCGATCTACCAGGTCTATAATGAGACACAAGTTCATTAAAATAGGATGGTGTCAGGTCATGAAAGGAACTATAACAATCGCATAAAATCTCAATGCACTGCTTCCCCGGCAGCCAGTGAAGAATTTCCAGAACAGGGGAGATAGGATCGTCACCGTGACTCACGTTTTGAGAGCATGACCAATCTAATCGCCCTGTTCTGAAATTTCTGCAATCTTTGAATATTATAAGTGGGACAACCAATGAACAGCGCATCACAATAGTCAAGTCAACTAAGAATGAAAGAACTGACAAGCGTTTGAGTGATTTCAGTGTCAATCAAAGACCTAATACGACCAATGTTTCTAAGATGGTAGTGACAGCTTTGAATAGTTTTGGGGGTGTGATTATTCATGGACACATTATTATCAAAAATTACACCCAGATTGCGAACATAGGAATTAGAAATAGAAACTGTGTAACCTGATGCATCAATTTTATCTATTTTATCTGTGGAATAATAATAATAAGAAGAAGAAGAAGAAGAAGAAGAAGAAGAAGAAGAAGAAGAAGAAGAAGAATATTAACATTTATTTGGTACTAGACCCACTGCTGTTTCACTTAGAGATGAATTTATGTTGGCTTATTTATTTTATAGTGTACATGCAAAATGCAAAGCTATATGCGTTAAACATCTTGTAATATATAAATATTTAGATTGATTGAAACTTTGACATCTGCATTATAAGACAATCTGATCATCCTTTATTGCAACCGTGATTTTCTTCCATTTCATTAGATTACTCCTTGCGTCCGAGACTCGAAGAGTGCTCATTTTTTATTTCGAAGGGGCATCACTCAATCTATCATATGTAATGTTTAGAATTATACGGGTTATCTCGCTGGATAATATATCGACTATCATTTCTATGGCTGAAGCGGAGGTTGCTCTTACTTTAAGTTCATAACAGCACAAGTTACGTTTCCAGAAGTTTAATAACACCTGCTTATAACTTTAAGAAAATTAAGTGCAAGCTATGTTTTCATTTTCATGAGTTTTTCGTTACCAGCTCTCACATGTAGGTCATAATAGCGCAAGCGATGCTTTCGGAAGGGGTTTATGTGACCCTGTTTTTGGAAAATTCGGGTTAAAAAATATTTTTCAAATGGTTTCTCGCTGAGTTAATACTCCAGAGTTTGGAAATGGGGCCCTCGTCTATGACGATTAGATTGAGTCTGGTATTTTACCTCTGTACCACTGCGACACATGTCAGTAGCTCCAACAGCCTTCCGTGTGAGAGTAAAGTAAATGTTCGTCCTTTATAATAACAGTCAGCGACATTATGAGCCTAAGTATTGGAACATTGTTTTCAATAGCACGTTTAGCTATTGGTAAAGGCTTGTGCTTTCCCCGAGTTGAGTGACCGAGTGGAATGGCTACCTGGAAATGCTTTCACAAAGGTTTGTGCCGACTTGT
>NC_088360.1:48822308-48824808 GCF_034508935.2 Berghia stephanieae | reverse complement strand
AGCAACAATATGAAATGGAATGGAAGTTTCAATTTTATCAACGAAGACCAGATAGTGTGGACGTTTGGGGTTTCCCCTTTATCGGCAAAACACGATGAATGAAAAGAGGAATGAGAGATGTGAGACTGTTTATTTACCTCAACAACGCCATTCACACCACTCTCATTCGTCTTTAGTGATTAATTCATCGTATTTTGTTGATAAATTAAATGGGAAACCCGAAACGGCCACATTAGGTCTATCTTTCTCCGTTGATTTCACCGAAGACTCCCTATTGTCATTTATTTCGTCGTGCCTCAAGCAGCACACTTTCCTTTTGAAAAAAAAAAATAATAATAACAATCCAAAACTGTTTTTTTTTTTTTTTTTTTTTTTTTTTTGGGGGGGGGGGGAGGGGTTGTTTGGGGTTTTTTGTGCTTTTTTTCTGTGTGGGTTTTTTGTTTTGTTTTGTATTGTTTTTGTTGGGTTTTTTTTTTTCCCTTCCTTTTATCTTATCATTAAATTGGCTTTTCAAATCTGATGATTTCAGTACAATATTATTCCTTATTTCCAGGTGCAATGGTCTCCGGTTCAGACTGCTCTCTCTCTCTCTCTCTCTCTCTCTCTCTCTCTCTCTCTCTCTCTCTCTCTCTCTCTCTCCTCTCTCTTTTTTTTTTTTTTTTTTTTTTTTTTTGGTTTTTTTTTTTTTTGGTTTGATTGATCGTCTCCCACGTGTAATTCATTACCTTATATTATTATTGTTATTATATTTATTCCCCTAATGGGGAATCATAGTAAAGAGCACGTTTGAAAGAGATGATGGAATTGGGGATAGATGTCACCTAGGACGAGGAGAGAAGGGAGGAGTGAGGTGGGTGGGGGGGGGGGGGGGCGCTTGAGCAAGGAGGAGGAATCATTAAGCTTGGCGCCATACAAAATACATTCAGAGATCGCGGTGTTGATGGGAATCGATGTTAGACCGTGACGTGTTTCCGGTTTAGATTTTTCTTTTATTTCATCAATTTTATTCCGAAGTGGAGGAGGGGAGGGGGCTGGTGGATCTTGTTATTATTATTTTTTTTTTTAAAAAAAAGCTTTTAAATTCAGCTCTCTCGACTCCCAAAATTCTGAATTTCAGTCTTTGCTTGCGTAACTCTCTCTCTCTCTCTCTCTCTCTCTCTCTCTCTCTCTCTCTCTCTCTCTCTCTCTCTCTCTCTCTCTCTTTCTCTCCCCTTTTCTTTATCCCTCTGCGTCCCCTCACCCATGGCTTTATTTATTTTTTTTTTCACACATGTGAGTTCTCGCGCTGCATGTGTGCGTGTCATAGTCTTGAATAGCAAAATTTAGAGAAACGCAAGCAGGTACCAGTTTATATCAGAATTAAAAAATAGAAAGGCTTTCAAATGTAATTTTTTATACAAAAACATCATATGGGTGCATTGCTGACCTTTAAAACACTACCTGTTTATTGTTATTTTCATTATCCAGCAGAGCTTAGGCAACGATTTATCGCTCAACACAACACTTTGAGCATTTTCCTCTCCAGGCAGATCACCTTACTATTTCAGTGTTTTTATATGATTATTATAATATGAAAACGCCAGTCTTGTAAAAGCCGGATTTTTTAATTGTTTGGGGGTTTTTTTCTTTACAGAAGCAAAAAATAAAATTCTCACTATTTGATCCTCTGTGAAATTTATTTTTCTTTATAAACAAAAACAAAACCAAAAAAAAAGTCATCGATCATTTTATAACAAAACGAAAAGTCGATCATTTTTAGCAAAAAAAAAAAAGGGTCTTTAATTTTAACCATTCTCCTTTATTTTTCCAAGGTCTTCCGTTTTATGGTAACGGATTTTTTTTCTTCTCATAAGCATCGTATTATCATGTTTTCATTTGTTCTGATCATATTATACATAATAATATTAAATGAATAAGAAACTATTTATAAATAGAAAAAAAGACCCCGTTAGCCCAATAGGTTGTTACATTTTTATTCACAGTCTTCCAATATACAGTTCACTACGGATAATCGCAACACTTCGGGGTCAACGAAGATGTTGCGATTAACCGAAGTTGAGTTTCCTCTCCATTATTGCAACCTTTTCACTCTGAGTTTACGCTGTTTTGTTCTCTCAGTATTTTTTGAGAGTCAAAGAGATTAGCCGCGATGAAAGACAATCAACTCTCACCAAACCCATAGGTCACAATGCACATTTGTCAATCCCAAATCAAAGGATATCGCTCAGTCTCTCATTACAACCGTCATTGTCTACCTGTTGTCTAGACTATTTTTCCAGCCCCCTCGCCTCCTATCAGATGACCAGATCAGGTCACAGATGACCTCACAAATCCATACTGCAAAACCCCGCCCTCTTTTGTCTCTGCCCCCCCCCCCCCCCACCCCTCGCCTCCTTTCTATAATGGCCCACTCTCGAGTATTTAACCTGTCATGATTTCACTCATGATATATTTTAATCATGAGATTTAGTTTACTTGATTTCTTGAATCGGCCACTTTT
>NC_088360.1:48804808-48817308 GCF_034508935.2 Berghia stephanieae | reverse complement strand
AATAGTCTTCTTATTTTGACATGGCCAAAACAACGATCCTTTCACTGAAATAATTGAATTTAATTTCTATTTGTTTCACACACACACACACACACACACACACATATATATATATATATATATATATATATATATATATATATATATATATGTATATATATATATAAGAATTATTTTCTGTGAAGCAATCATGACGGATGAAGCAGCAGAAAAATGCCCTTAAATAATGGTAAGGTCGATGATGACTTAAGAAAACTGTTTGACCATATTGTGAGATATCGGAGATTATTGTTCGTCTCTTGTTCCTTTTGTTTATGGATTGGAATGTTCTCAATGGAGAATAGGCTGAAATGCTAGGAGTTCCGTGAGTAAATGTTATAATTCATGCTTCAGTGACAAAGGATGTGTCAAGATTATATAGCCTAGCTCTTTTTATTCATCCTGGATATTTCTAGATATCTTTGTTCAAAAGGTGTGATACGTCATCAGTATATAGTAAATGGATACAGAATGGAAACAAAAACAAAATTATTGATCGGGGAAATGTATTGCCCACCACCTTTATTTGGCTGTAATATCATGAATGTGTGGAAGAATTTTTTAAGTGCTTGCAATGTGTATTGTGATTCTAAAATCATCGAGCTTACAAAAGCTAACTTTGGAAAATAAATGAACATGCTGCTTTGATTCTAAGAAATGTTATCATTCCAAGGAATAAATTGTTGAGAATGTTTATTTGAGCCAAGCGATGTAACAATAGTTCTTTTACCTACCTGGTACAGCTTCGTCCTACTTGTGAAGACAACTTACTGCTTAAGTTACGTTTAAATATATTCCGCTTGTATTTTATCTCGCGGAACGAAACAGTTGATCTAACTCAAAATGATTATGTTCTTTTTTAAGGACGACATTAAGGGTCACAGCAGCACCTATACCAACTAAAATTGTAGCAATAGAAGCAGCAACAACAGCAGCAGCGAAAAATAAAACAGCAACGTACTTGAATGGAAGCAGGGAGTCGCTCTTATCAGGACGTGATATGTGGAGCTCTTGTTGCGGCGATGTGTTACATGAAAACTCGGCAAGACCGGCGACAGCTGCCACACCAGGATTCTCAGAATCCCGATCGCCACCAGGATGAACAGCAGCAGGAACAGCAACACCCTCTTCTCCAACACCAGCATCATCACACACATGAACATCATCACCATCATGATGGTCCTAATCAAAACGTCCCCCAACACTGCCAGAGTAGAAACGGTCAAGATAACGAAGAAGAGGAGGAGGATGAACTCAGTCTGCTTCTTCTACAGAGTACAACCCAATCGGAATCCTCGTCGTTATCGACTTCTACGACTGCATCCATTCACTGCCAACCCTTGCCACTGCTTCTTCGTCCTCTACATTCCATAGCATCCACCTTGACATCGACTTCATCCCCAACCCCTACCCCTACCTCCACCATAACCTCGTCCAATGACTTCAACGTTACGTCCTGCACACAATCCCCGGTGCCGTCCTCCGTGTCCACGGTTTCTACGACTTCTTCGCCTGCAAGGAAACCCAGGATCATTTTCAAAGCCACCCCGGTATGTTTGTACATGTCGAAATACCCTAATGCGTTTGTGCATTTTATCTACTGTAACTTGTTGGCGTTCTTGTTATCTCTTTAACTGTCCATATATGTTATAATGAAAAGTAGCTCTTCGCACATGTCCTAGAATATATCTAATGAAATTGGAATCATTTGCTGAAAGCGATACAATCAGTTGAATAGATGATAATTTTTTTTTTTAATTTGGGGGGTGGTGGTCATCTCTGTGTTTTGCGGATTTAACGTGATGTATTACGGTTTTAACTGGAGAAGGGTTTTCGCCCGAAACGTTCCGTGTTTAGGGGTCCGTTATTTTTAATTTTTTTTTGAAGCTGTTATATTCATGTTTGTACATTACTTGTACCAGTGCATAGATTCTGGTCATTTATTATTCAGAATTAGACTACTTAACTTTACTTTGGCCCTGGCTAAGATCATTTACCGATTTAATGCTTTTGCGCCCACTCGGTTTATTGGCAGCAATGAAGGATCTCCACTTTTCTCTGTCACAACCTAGACGACGTAGACTTCATCCATCTTTTAATATCTTCCTCCATTGCCCGTCGCCATGTCTACATGGGACTGTCTCACTTTCTGTTGTCTTTCTGCGTCCAGTGAAGAGCCAGCTTTAGTATTGAGTCGTCCTTCATTCGAAGAATAATATTATGCCCTTTCAGTTCTCCACCCCCCTCTAGTTATCAGGGTTTCCATGTTTTCAGTGTTGCACCGCCTTAGAAGGATCTCTTTGGAGATTTTACAAGTTCAGAAGATTCGCTGTATATTTTGTTTTTAGACTAGTTGTTTGAAAAGCATATAGTTTATCTGAAAAGAGCCTACACTCCGGCCTATACAGGAGAGTTGAGAGAACTGAAGCTTTTATAACACTGCGATGATTTCATTATATTCTATGTGGCTCCCTCGACATTTCTCTCTCAACAAAACCAGAAAGGATGAAACATTTTTTCGTTATAAATCGTCTTTTTTGTATACAATGAACGCACATATGTATGTATGTATGTATGTATGTGTGTGTGTGTGTGTGTGTGTGTGTGTGTTTGTGTGCTTGTGTGTTTCTTTCAGTCTTGTTATGTTTTGAGATGAATTGTAATAGTTTGGTATTGCTCCTCAAGGCTAGTTAGGTGATGTCATACTAGATTGCTCTGAACTCTACCTTTTCTATTCCATTGAACCAGTTCTGTTTGCCTTGGCCCTAGTAAGCGTAGTCAGACTAGAGCTTTTTTTTTTTTAAATTAGAGCTGAAATGATGTTAAGGAATTGAAAGCGCCTCTAATCTCTTTTAATAAAAACATCCGCATCTTGCTTTAATAGCTTGACTGTGTCATGACAGTTCTACTTCGGGCTCGGGTATTTTGAGCGCTTTCACCACCAGATTGATGTGTTTTCTATCGCATTTACCTGCACTGTGTGTTAGACACAACTTTTGATTTAAGATAACACAAGGCTTTATCAATCACACGTTATAATTTGTTGCCGGATCCTGTTATTCTTCTTCTTCCCGTCTTCTTCTTCTTCTTCTTCTTCTTCTTATTATTATTATTATTATTATTATTATTATTATATCATCATCATCATCATCATCATCATCATCATCATCATCATCATCATCATCATCATCATCATCATCATATCTGCGTTTATATATGTATTTAAGTCCAAATAAAAACATTCTGTTATGTGAACGATTTCTTCAGATTTAGATAAATTTTAATAATCCATTTCAAAGAGTTCCAGTCCTCTGTGTGTATTGACATTAAGTGTTCCTCAACTCTCAGTGTTTAAATAAAGAAAGCGGGTAGGAAGTTGACAAGTACTAGAGAGAGAGAGAGAGAGAGAGAGAGAGAGAGAGAGGAGGGGGAGAGAGAGAGAGAGAGAGAGAGAGAGAGAGAGAGAGAGAGAGAGAGAGAGAGTTGGTATGCTACCTCAACGATCTTTAAGGAGACTCTGAAGTCAGCTCGTTCTGATAGCTTTTTATGAATTATTTATGAAGGCTAAAATGCATTATGGTTGATGTGACTGCCTTTAGGCTAGTCGCATGCCTTCGGAGTGTGAGCTCGTACTGTCAGTTTAAACTCTTTATAATAATAATATAGGATTTGTCTTCGTTGGCTGCTTTGTTCTGCTGCTACTGCTGTTTTACTGTTGTTGTTGCTGCTTGGTTGCTCTTGCCATGATTACGTTTACCACCACCACCACAAATACTACCACCACCACCACAACAACAATAATTACCACGACTACTACTACTACTACTACTACTACTACTACTACTACTACTACTACTACTACTACTACTACTACTACTACTACTACTACTACTATTTTTTTTCTAGAAATAAGTTTTTAATCTCTTATGTATAAAGTCTTTTTTACATTAAAAAAGAAAACATTATTTGTTGATGAAAAACCGTTAACCTATCCTCTCAGGAGTCCTACCCCCCCCCCCCCCCTTCTTTTTTGCAATTGTTTTATTCTTGTTTTTTGTTTGTTTGTTGTTTTGTTGGGGGTTTTTTTGTGTTGGTTATCTTTTTGTTTTGTTTCGTTTTGTTTTTGTTTTTTACTGGGGGAGGGGGAGTTGGAAATGCCATGGACATAAGATGTGATCCTTTTCAGGCTCGCTCTTTTATATGCATGTGTGTGTGCGTTTGTGTGTGTGTGTGTGTGTGTGTGAGTGTGTGTGTGTGTGAGGTAAATTTCTCTTTTTTGTATTTTATTTTGTTCAAACAGATTTCTACATAATTGCAACATGTCCTCATTTTAATTTCTAACTGTTAGCTTTCCTAGAAGTTCCTCGTCACTTATCAATTTTTTAACTTTTTTATTTATCAATCTTGTATTTATGTACGTTGTTTATTCATGTCTTGTATTTTACATGTCATATTTTATTTATTCATATATTCATTTATTTATGTATCTATATTTGTTTTGTTGGGTTTTTTTTTCTTTTAACTTGATTTATTTTTATTTATTGCAAACTTGCCTTTATTCATTTCAAATTTATAAAAATAGATGCTATGACTGAACGTAATTAATAGATCGTCCTTTGATTCTTTTAACATTGAGAATCGTATGAAAGAATAACATTGACTTTGCTTTTCCTTTTTTTTTTTTTTTGTCTCTATTCCCTCAGCTGAGCACTGATTGGACTCAGTTACAAGTAATCGACCTGATCAACGATGGAACGGGACTGGGCTTTGGAATCATTGGAGGTCGCAGCACGGGGGTTGTGGTCAAGACGATCCTCCCTGGGGGGATAGCAGATCAGGTGAGTGCTCATGTATTAATTGGTCGGTTTTGAGGACAAGTATTTCGGGACAAGTCGGCTACAAAAGTGTTTTCCAAAAGTTAGGGCAAATTCTGCGCCATTTTTATTATATTCAATTTTTTTTTTTTTTTTTGTATTTTTGAAAGTAGTCCTTCGGTCATTAGGCCCAAGGAGCTGGAGTTTATCCGGGTTTCTATGGCGTGAAACGGACAATAGCAATCGCTCATTTGAATAGGACGCTTGTCTATTGCAAAGCACTTTCCGCCAGATCTAGCAGATCCATCTACCCGATCACTGTTGGGTGGACAGGGAGGTCAGAAAAAATCTCGACGTCACCCTGGATCAATCTCGGTCCCTTTGCGTATGAGGCGAATGCTCAACCAACTGAGCTATCGGACCTCCATTTACTTAGATTTCGTTTACTCTTTTACTCAAAGATCACTATTTTTAAAAAAAGATAAAATGGGTTAACTTAAAATACTGACGTTGTATGATGAACGAAAATGGCTTAGATATTTTTTAGAAGTGAAAGTGAACCCATGAACTTTTTAAATCGGTGATGAGATGACTTGTTTAATTTAAACCCGTCCAGTTACAAAGGGAGGGGGAGAGGGGGGGGTAGTATTACGTTATTTGAAAGCTGCTCTCTATTTTAACATTTCACAATAGCTGGTCTTTGCATTGTCCGTAAATTATCATTTCAAAATTTATGGATGAAGTGCGTAAGAATTATCTATATGGTTTTGGCCATCTCGCCATGTCAAGACAAAAATCTGCGATAAGAAATGCATGTATGATCACAATGGATTTCCAATGTAAAAAAAAATGAAGGGTAAATGTAAGAAATGTCAATGAGTCAGTCTTTATGTCTGGACGTGTGGAGAGAGATAGATAGATAGATAGAGAGAGAGAGAGAGAGAGAGAGAGAGAGAGAGAGAGAGATATCCAGTTTAAAAATGCAATCTACCCGAGTTCTTGAGAGCAATTAGATTTTTAGAATAGCCAGTTAGTAAGGTGATCAGATGAACAAAAGCGATGACGATAATTGTCATGATAATTACGATGATAAAAGGGGATGAAGAAAAGGAAAAGAATAAGAGAATAAAATATAAATACATCCTTAGATATATTAGTCAAGAGAGGTAATCATGTATAAATTCTTCATTTGTATAATATAATGTGGTTATGAGCCTTTGGTTGGTTCCCTAAGGGTTAAAGACTGGAACTCTGCATCTCTGGTTATCTTGTTAAAAGATGGAATTCCTTTTTTTCTTTTTTTTTTTTTTCTTTGTTTTTTTTTTAAATTAATTATGTACAACTTGATAGTAGATTGGGCTAGTTACGACTTGGCGCAAACTTAATTTTCAGGTCCAAAAATGGTTAACACCTACTTTCCAGACAAGAATCCGATAACTGAATTATCTATAATTTAATTTTTGATTTTGTTTATTCTGAACACAAACCTAATTGAATTGAGAGTTTGCCACCACGGTTTGCGTCTGCGTAAAATACTCATCATTTCTGCCCGTCAGAGTAATCGCAAAATACACGTCTAAACACAATGACAAAGAACTTAGTGACGCCAAATTCATTCATTTTATACAATTTCACCTCTACGCCGCCAGGTTACTGTGAAAACTAAAGTAAAGTAAAATTTGAATAAAACTTGAAAATTTTAACAAAGACGTATTGAATTGCAGGAAGGTTAGGAAGTTGGAGGCACTAAATTTGATTTTTAAGTCGAAAACAAGTGCAGAGCAATTCTTATACATAACCTTTAAACCAAAGGACATAATTGGTTATCAACCTATTTCCCCGCCCAAGCTTAAACCAAGAAATTCAATTATGTTGAAAAATATGGCTTGAAAGAATTGATTTAAGCTGTAGACAAGACATCGGATCAAATTGCTTAAAATATCAAGCAAAGTAACGTTTAATATAATTGAGGATTTCTTAGATCATAAAAAATAACTGGTGGGAAATCCCATTAGCGAAGAAGTTGATTTATAATTCTGGCGCCCTCTGCCGATGAACGGGAGAACTATTGAAGAGATGGGTCGGAAGCGGGGAGATAGAAAAGGAGTTGTGTGTGTGTGTGGGGGGGGGGGGGGGGGGGGGGGGGTAGGAATCAGATGATGATATTATGCATTTTGTGGCTGGACCATCTTTAGATTAATCAATGCGTTGGTGTATCGTGTGTGTGTGTGAGAGAGAGAGAGAGAGAGAGAGGGAGAGAGAGAGAGAGAGAGAGAGAGAGAGAGAGAGAGGTCATATCGGCAAGGAAATTAACTCGATGTAATGGCTTCCTATCCACTGTAATGAGCTTTCACATATTATTTTCTTGGTTAATTAGTATGGATTTATTTTTTTCTTATATCTGCAAGGACGAGCTGTATGATAACTTGTAAAGCACATTATAGAGCTTTGTGTATTGAGATAATCAGCGGAATTCAGTACCACGTTACAGCATTTGCGAAGAGAGTGAGATGTGAACTGTTTCCCCTTCACCTGACCAGAATGCTTGCGATCAGATTATTTGGAGAACCCCCAGCCATGTTTAATTGGAAAAAAAAAGAAAAAGAAAAAGAAAAAAAGATGATTATTAGTACCCCAAGAGGAACTTTAAAAATTGTATATCCCGATTATGAGAGTGTATTGTGTGGAATGTCCTGGAATGTTTTGTTGTTGTTTTTGTTTTTGTTTTTTGTTTTGTTTTTAATGTTTTTGTAATGTTTGTTTTTTTGTTTGTTTTTTTTTTGGTTGTTTTTTTTTTTTTTGTTGTTTTTGTTTTTTTTTATTTATTTTTTTTTTTGGGGGGGGGGGGTTGTTTTGTTGGGTTTTTTTGTTTGTTTTTTGGGGTTTTTTGGTGTTTTTTTGTGTGTGTGTGTGTTTTTTTTTTGTTTTTTTGTTTTTTTTTTTGGCTTTTTTTACAAACATAATTTACAAACTAATGCCTTCAGTAGTAAGTGGATAAATGTAGCTCCAAGGTTAGTGAAAAAGAAATCATGACCTTAAATTGCTTTCAAGATATTGAATATCGCATCTCATGGGTCAGTTTAACATGTCAATCTCCACACTATTATAGAATAGTGTTACTACTAAATAATATTCATCTTCCCTTTCATATGCGTGGAACTGACGTAAAAGTATCTTAAGCGGCATTGAACTTAAAGAAAGAAAGAAAAAACGGGGAAATGAATTAAAAAGAAGAAAAGAATACTAAACTTTACATAACCATTTCGATTTATTGGCATGTTAATGTTATCGGCTGTTTTACCCATTATAATATGTAAGTCTAAATGTACTGTATTGACCGCCAACAGCCGTGCCAGGTGTTGATTTTATCACAATTTTTTTTTTATTCTTCCGTCCCTAGGATGGCCATTTGCGTAGCGGGGACCACATTCTACAGATTGGGGATGTGAACGTCCGCGGCATGAGCTCAGAGCAAGTGGCACTTGTACTTCGTCAATCTGGCAATCATGTGCGTCTTGTGGTTGCCAGATCAGTCATGGAAGTACCGCAATTCCAGGTAAGATTTATTTTTAATTCCCCCATATATCTCATCCTTCCCTTATTTCATTCCTATAGGGGGGGGGGGGGGTAGAGATATGCATTGTTTCTTTATTTCTCGAAAGAAATATTTTGTTTATATCTTTTGTTGCTTTTTTTAAACCTGTGTGCGTGCGTGTGTGTGTGTCATTGTGTGTGTGTGTGTGTCTGTAAAAATATCTGTGTGTCCATTTGAGTGTGTGTGGGGAGGGTGGGGGGTGTAATTTTTGGCCGGAGTGTTTTTCAATTGAATTTTGTTTTGAGTGGGTCGCTTCAACAATGAATTCATGGAGTCAGTTTCCCTCTATCCATCAATCCATCAATCCATCCACCTATCTATCCAACCATCCATCCGTCCGTCCGTCCGTCTGTCCATCCAACAATCGACTGATCATTCCACACACATTCCCACCCATCCATACACACTTTCCCACCCATCCACCCACCCATCATCAATCATCCTTTCAAGCATCCATCCATCCATCTACCATCCACCCATCAATCCACCTCACTATCCTTCGAACTATCCATACAACCATCCATTTTTCCATCCATCCATCAACCCATTTATTCATCCATCAATCCACATAACCATCCAATCCATCCAATCATCCACCCATTCCATTTCCACCTATCCAGATCCCTCAGGCCCCCGTCATTCCCACTCACCAACTCGAGGAATACATGGACCAGTTCAATCGCGTCATGACCATGGACCAAGGGGAGCAGGAGATGCACCTCCACCAGCTACACATACAGCAGCTTCAGCAGCAACAACAGCAACAGCAGCAAACTCTACTGGGAAGCGTTCTTGTACACCCGGTAGGTCCACGGACATTTAGGAACTTAAGGAATAATTTGAACACTTTTACGGGCAGATGAGCTACAGATAGTGTGCGCTTGACCAAGAAACTCATTACATTGCCATCCGAAAGTCTAACGGACCAACACACAAAACTATGTCAAACCTTGAACGTTTAGTTTTGTTAATACAGTTTGGTGAGAATTACTCATGAACATGGATGGCAAAAAATAATATCAAAGACCTGAGTGACGTCAACTTTGTTCTGTCTATTCCGGAATAATTTTTCAAAACTGCTATCTTCACTTTCTCTCTCTCTCTCTTTAGAGAGATAAAAAAAAAGAGCCGGAAAGATTACAATAGAAACCGCATAAAGTCAATATTCAATAAAGTCAAATTTTGCTTAAAACCAACATCTTGGTCCCAATTTTTCTGTTCTAAGTGAGTTCCATTGATTATGGATCAAGTCAACCAATTTTTCTGTTTTTAGTGTGTTCCATTGATTATGGATCAAGTCAACCAATTTTTCTGTTTTTAGTGTGTTCCATTGATTATGGATCAAGTCAATCAATGTTTCTGTTTTTAGTGTGTTCCATTGATTATGGATCAAGTCAACCAATTTTTCTGTTTTTAGTGTGTTCCATTGATTATGGATCAAGTCAATCAATTTTTCTGTTTTTAGTGTGTTCCATTGATTATGGATCAAGTCAATCAATTTTTCTGGGCCGGCAGTGTTGTCTTATTCGTGATTCGTCTGTACTTATTTTTATTATTTAAATTAATCAACATTGCTAAGGCCAAATCTCTTTTTCTTTCTTTTTTTTTTTTAAGGTTTCACTTTTTATGTCTTTTAACAACTTGGATATCAGAATGTAACTCCACCAATGAAGCAATGACGTATCCACTATTTAAATTGAAAAAAAATCGCAATTAATGTGTTGGTTTTTGTTTTGTTTTGTTTTGTTTGTTTGTTTTTGTTTTTGTTTTTGTTTTTGTTTTTGTTTTGTTTTTTAATATTTTGTTTTTGTTTTTTTTCTCCCAGCAACCTTTGGAATTAGCTCCAGAAGTGGCAGAGGTAGACGTGTTTGAGGTGGACCTGATGAAAGATTCCAATGGATTAGGCATTACGATCGCAGGCTATGTGGGCGGTGACAGCACACCAGGTAAATCTGTGTTCTGTTTGGTTAACTATTAGGGGGTCACGATATCTCGGTACATCGCTTGCTCAAATATGATCCTAGGTGAAGTCGAGAAACTTTTGGCTGAGACCCCCCCCCCCCCCCCCCCACACACACACACACACACACACACTCAGCAGTGATTGGGTAGCCGGGTCTGTAAGATCTAGATCTGATTTAATTAATAAAAACTTTGCGGTAGTCTTGTGTCCTATCCGAAGGGTAGCAAGCAACTGCTATTGCGTGTTTCACGCTGTAGAAACCGGGATAGACTCAAACTCCATGGGCCTCATGGCTCTGAAGGACTACTTTCTACTTTACTTTTTTGGGTTAGATTTGCTGAACATTTTCAAAATAGTCTTTATAAATTTTGCCGAAAAATTATATTCCCTTTATCGATCAATTAAAATGATCCACCCACAACTCGTCAAAAAGTCTTAAACCCAAAACATCTATAAGTCTCTGGGTTCAAATATTTTTTGTAAGTTAGGAATCATTGTAATCGGTCGTTATGTGAAGTACACGATTTCTGGCCAAAATGTGAAAAGAGCGTGTTGTCATTGTTGGTTTTGGCCATTTGATAATGGATTGGTTGGTTAGTTGTTGTATAATTGGTTGTTCAATAAAATAAAGATACCACGGCTTTTATGCTCCTGTTCATCCGGCAAACCATGATATACAATTTTTAGTCCATAAATTAATGCATGACACCTGTTAACAGTTATGCTGTTCAGCACCGTTTTTAATTAATGTTTTGTTGGGTTTTTTTGGTACTAAACCTCTTACACGATCCATCTGACCATATATCAGACCTGCCTGCTATTACGAAAGGTTCGCAGAATTAAGACATTTTGACTCCGATTTAGAACTCCAAGAGCATCTCGTAAATCATTAAAACTTACTTAAAATGAAATTTGTTGCCAGACAACTTAATTTTAAGGATTCTGAAGTGTTGTTTAGTCCATGCGAGGGTAAATTGTTGGATTGTTAAGGTTAATTATAGCGAGAACAATTTTTTTAATCATAAAAATTACGCATTTTTTAAGGATTCAAGCAGCCAGGTCTGATTAATATAGCCAAGCCCTTGAGACGGGCGATGCGCATCGAGTGCCTTACCCGGTTGATTAAAGCAGAAGTCAGAATTTTGTCATTCTCTCAAATTGGAGAGAGAGAGAGAGAGAGAGAGAGAGAGAGAGAGAGAGAGAGAGTAAGTTAACTGTTTTTGTCGCTGACCTTTGGAGAAAAAAACCAAATCAGGAACAAATGGACGTCCAGGTCAGACGCAGAAAGTGGCGATGGGTTGGCCATACCTTGCGGAAAGAGCCCTGTAATATAACCAAGCAGGCTGTCGGATGGAACCCACAGGGCAAGAGGAAACGGGGTCGTCCAAAACAGACTTGGAGGAGAAGCCTTCACCAAGATTTGTACTTCTCCAATCTTACCTGGAGTTAGACAAAGGTTTGTGCCAAGGACAGAAGAAGATGGAAGAGTGCTGTTGAGGCCCTATGCTCCGCCAGGAGCCAAAGAGGCATAAGTAAGTCATTGGAGAGAGAGAGAGAGAGAGAGAGAGAGAGAGAGAGAGAGAGAGAGAGAGAGAGAGAGAGTTAACTGTATTTGTCGAATCGATGGAGTCATATTTACACATCATAGTATTATTGTGTGTTATTGAAAGATGATATTGATTACAATTGTTTCGTTGTTTTTTGTTTTTTTCCATCCAGATGAGATATCGGGTATATTCGTCAAGAGTATCACAGAGGGTAGCGCAGCAGCTGTTGATGGTCGTGTCCAAGTTAATGATCAAATCATAGAGGTTGGTGATAATAATATGTAAAATTGTGTGTATCGCTGTGTTTTTGTGTGGGTTGGTGGGTGTGTATGTTTGTGTGTGAATTCTAAAAGAACAACGCATTCATCACCACCAACACCACCAACCCAATCATGACCATCGTCAATATCATCACCATACACACAACACAAAGCATCGTCATCATCATCAACAACATCATCATCGTCATTATTATCAACACCGCCGAAAACAACTACCACTATCATTATCACGATCGTCGTCATCATCATTTTGCTGATCAT
>NC_088360.1:48784808-48799808 GCF_034508935.2 Berghia stephanieae | reverse complement strand
TACGTCAATTTTAAAGAATTGGGAAGATTATTTTAATATAGAATAAAATTCACGTTTGAATAATGACAAATTTTACACTTACTAAATTCTATAACCCTAAAGGGTTGTGTTTTTTTTAATAAGCATATTTGTGACCCTCCGTCTCAAAACGGTATTATGTCGGGGTGATTCAGACCTCAGAAAGTGATTTAGAGATAGAATGAAGAGAAATTGGACCATAGAAGTTTTTGCAAAGCAAAAAATAGTATTTATACTCCAGCATGACGTAGAGAAATTAAACCCAAGTTTGATATTTGTGGCTATGAATTCAATTTCCCTAACCGATTGCATCCCGACATAATACCGCTTCGACACGGCGGGTCACATTTGTGAAACATTAGTTTGTCTTTTCAAAAGCGTTTAGTTATTTCTTGATCTGATCTATGTTCCGTTGCCAAATAAATTACCTACCATTGTCTTTAAATATTACATTCGGCATTTTAACAGTCCACGCTGGCTTTCCAGCATTCATCGTTGGCTTGTTTATGCTCTGAGCACAACCCTCCCTCCGGCAAACCATCAGGGGGAAGAGTTGGAGGAGATGCAACGACCAAGCGACGGTTTGCCAGTAGCCCTACAAGCCATGAACCACGTTACACCTTTGGATGTCTTCAAATTTTCCGTCGTCTTCGAGGTGATCACCGTCCTCGTCGCCATGGCGGGATACGGCGAGACTCTCCGAACTACCCGTCTGAGATTTCGTCCACATCAGCCCACACCATGCGGGACTTTCACGTTTACCAGCTTCAGGGACGGAACAGGCGTTCAGCACAATCTGACGAAGTCCCTACTACGATCTCTTCAGTAACCGCCGTTAGTGCCAATACTGCAACAACGAGAACGGCTGCCGTGGGCACAACCGCTTCCGCTATTACAAATCTCAAACCAAATACTTTCTCCGTTGAAAGTCAAACTAGAGAAACGGGCAGAATACAAGGAGGGTGTATCAGTCGGGTCAAGCAATCTAGCACGAATGTTAGTTTTTGTAGCAAAAGCAATAAAGGTGTCAACAGCAATAGAGACAATGGTCAAGGGTTTGGAAAAGTCAGAATTTCAGAGGATTACCTTGAAGAGCATAATAGCCAACACCACGATGATAATAATGATCACGGACATATTGAAAGATGCTCGAGCCACAAGCGTCCGGTTCCCCCTAAATTAATAAATACAAGGCTCAGTAAACAGGGAGTATGTGAGTCAGGAATGGAGAAAGAATTTGATACTCCTGATCACCCAGTTCCAGTCCACGTCAATACGTCCGTTATCCATCGCAATGATTGCTGTAAGTATCTTCAGTATTCGTAAAAAAAATACGGAATACTAATTGAATAATGGATTCTGCCATTGAATGAAATCGAATTTTTAGTCAATAGCTAAGAAGAGAGCGTGAATTAACAATGTGAATAGGCAATATTGTACACCAGAGAGAGAGAGAGAGAGAGAGAGAGAGAGAGAGAGAGAGAGAGAGAGAGAGAGAGAGACGCTCTCCAAAAAGACGTTCCCTCAAAAAAAAAAAAAAAAGTTAAGTTGCCATTTTCTCAGCCTTCGTTTGCGTCAAACTATTATAAAAGGGGACATCCATTTAGAATTGAAGAAACGAACTTGACCACGGACATATTTTATGTTTGACGACGCACCACGACAGAACACGGGTGTGGTATTCTTTTACGGTCCGTTAAGACGTCATATTCACACTGTGTCTCTATCCTAACTTATTCGAATATAGCGAGTAAAGGTAGCTGTAGAAAGAGGGGGAAAGGGGGGGGGGTAAATTTGATATCTCCACCTCCTGTTACTATATTATTCGCAAGTAAATGGATTGGTTCGACCTTTTTTTGTTTATCTTTTTATTCTACGAATCAATATGGCCGTTTGATAACGATCTGCTATTTGACAGGCGTTCGTGGGAATATGCGGAAATACAATATTATCACGATCGTTGGATCAAATGATAGAAAAAATTAATAAACCTATTAATTCCATGAAGTCAAGTGTTAAAAGAATTACTTTGGCTTTCTTGTATGAATGCGTCAATGGTGTAAAGGTGTGTCATCAAAGTTTTATAGGCTTGACTAAAAAAAGATTTCCTTTTTCAACATTATCATTATCGTCATCATCATCATCTGAATCACCATTATCGTCGTTGTCGTCTGTATCATATCATCATCAACATGTGTTTAATCATCGTCTGAATCATCATCTTCGACATATCAACACTATCTATTACATCCTACGGCAACAAGACTGGTTTTACTGTTATCTTTTTTATCCACAGGTGGTGACTTAAAACCCGAGGTTGAGAACGCCATAAAAGCTGCTTGGGAACCTATCGTAGGAAATGACTTTCTGGTTGTGGTGAGTTTTCACATCTGTCCGTGTTTCACTGCAGTACATACTTGTTTTTATTCTCTAAACGTCTCTTGTGTTCATCTTTGTTTGAGGGAGGATGTTGTGTGTTTAAAGTTTCGGAATGCTGTTTTTTGCTATATCTATTTATCTTCAATTTCCTCATTGCTTTAATATATCAGAAAAGATGCCAAATTGTCCGAGAAAAAGGTAAATGTAAATACAAGTGAGAATAAATCTTACTTTTTTTTTAACCCGCTGCAATGAGTAGCGCCTTGATTTAATATCCACCTCCTTTTACCAGTGTACAGGTGTAAATTTGCATAGTTTGTGAATTCTTTCTAATTTATCCATTACATAGTTGAAATCAATCAATTGATTTGACAAAATTTAGGCCAAAATATGATAACATGTACGATATTAGTTCCAATTATTCATCCACGATCGAGTTTTTTTATTTATTTCGGGTCTACTTCGAAAAAAAGACAAGAGATAAACCGAGAGTTAGCCGCGGTACAGAGCGAAACGAGAGGCTCAAACCCGGATCCCATGTATTTTAGTACAATCTTTGCCTTACCCACTTGGCCCTCCTTGCCCCTCAATTTAAACCCGATTGTGGTTTGTGAATAAAGAACCTTATCCAAGGACTCAATTTTGCGCCGCACGGAGCGGGACTTGAACTGGGGACCTATCGGTCCGAAGCCGAGTGTCATACCCACCAGATCACAAAGCCGTTTCTAAATTCACATCATTGTCCTTTATTTCCAATCAAAATACTGATTTTGACTCATTTTTTCACTAACCGTGTTTTGATTCGTTTACAAAAACGAATGTAATGAAACGCGGCCACGATCGACCGACTAGCTATGCAATTTCTCTAGAGAGGTTTTCATCCTTGTAAATAGCTCACTAACCTTCGTTCAACATGGCAGAACGGAAGTTGAAAATTAGGAAGGAGAGAGAGAGAGAGAGAGAGAGAGAGAGAGAGAGAGAGAGAGAGAGAGAGAGAGAGAGAGAGAGAGAGAAATGTCTTTATAAATATTTCAGTGATCCTTCTTATGAAGACCGTAATGATCAATCACAGGTGAGTCGTTTTTTATCAAATAAATTATCCACGGCCAAGCGCAAGACGTTACTTGCTCCGGAAGTCGAATTGTAAATATTTAGATTGAGAATAAATCAAGCGATATTTTCGTCCTGCTTTTGATTTATTATCTAAGGTGTTTGTTCTTTAATTTGTGTTGTTGCTTTCATTTTTTTTTTTTTTTCATTTTTGTTGTTGTTGTTTAATTGCTGTTAGCAAAGGTAAGAAAAAGTTAACAAGAATGTAAACAGATTGTGGATGATAAAGTTAATGAGAGTCTCTAATCAAATTGTCATCTTGAGCCTTCAGTAGTTTTCTCCGGTTTCTGTAGCGTGAAATGGACAGAAAGGGTTCTGTGAGCTAGTTTGTATCAAGAGTATCTGATTACGTTCAACTGGATCTGGCTTTTTTTTTTTTAAACGTGAGCTTTTAAATAGCGCAAAATCCACTAAACGTGCTCAAAGCGCTTTACAAGGAGTCCCCGACCACAGCAACACGTAACATGCCTAACGAGACATGACGCCTGTTAAGCGATATTACATTCTTTTTCCGGACAGAGACAACGCTGTTAACGGCCAGATACTTATTTTGCACCTGAGTACGGTGAGAGAATGTGAGTAAAGAGCCTTTTCTTAGGGCTTAACTATGCGCCGAGCGAGGCTCGAACTCAGGACCTTCCGATCCGAAAGCGATTGTCTTACCACTAGACCACATAGCCGCATTATAATAGTATGTCCTTGCTTTCCAGCTCTGCCGGTACCGGACAACGCCATTTGTTGATGCTATGCGTTTAGGTAAAATACTCACAGCTTCCGTCGGCCGAATATATGTTATCAGCACACAAAACTACGTGTAACCTTTAACGTTTATAGTCTGAATGATATAGTTTAGTGACTGCTAGTCTATAAACAATGACAAAAAGAATCAATTTCGTTCCTTATATGCTTTCAATTTGGTCCTAAAGACTGTCACTTCAAAATATATACTGCAGATCGATTCAAATGACCTCCAGCTTTGCTAAAAAGTCTAAAGCATCAGATATCTTAGAAATGTCGGGCTCTTAGTGACCCGTCGGCTCAAATTTTGATAGGTATAATATCGGGCTGATTTAGAGGCTAAAAAGACTGATTTATTGTCCAAAAGTATGAGTTTTAGGCTAAGTTTGATAATTCAAGATTCGAGATTCAAAGGATTAATGTTAGGCAATTGCCAATTTTTAAAAAAAATACATTAATATAGAATTTCCAATAAACAAATCAACAAAACGGGTAAAATCGATAATAAACCAAAGCAAAACAAAAATAAAAATAGATAAGTAAATATATAAGTAAATGGGTAAATACATAGATAAATTAATAAATAACACTCACTGGACTATGTGGGCATCATATAACCAAAGCAATTTTTTTTTTAATGAAACAACAACAAAAATAGTAATAATCAATCACAATTAAGTACGTAAATAGGTGCCTGGCAATTATAAGAACCAACATTTTATATAGTATACCAATAAACCATCAATTATGACCAATCAAGGAGAATGAATATAATTCTTTTTATAATGACAAAAATAAAAATGTCGCATTTCTTGCCCATTTTAACTCAAAAATCCCTTCTTTTTTTTATTGTGGCATCTGGTTTATTCCAACACAATACTATTTGGAAACGATTGGTCACACTTGGAAAAATGAGAGTCATAGAAATATATATGATGTAAACCTTTTAGGCAAAAAGAATTTTTTTTCAATGAAAAAAAAAAGCAACAGAAAAGTCCTTTGTCATTGTACAGCAGTGGTGAATACGGGGCGGGTGCCAGGAGCAGTAAGGCATTACGTTTCTCAAATATTTAACCAGGCTTTGTAGTGGGTGGGATTCCGACGTTCTGGATTGAGTTTTAGGTACTGGATGGAGGAAACTGATGACATCAAAAAGAAAAGAGGCGTACTGATCGATCTAACCATTATGACTGGAGATGGTTTCTCTCTCTCTCTCTCTCTCTCTCTCTCTCTCTCTCTCTCTCTCTCTCTTCTCTCTCTCTCTCTCTCTCTCTCTCTCTCTCGTATTTTTTTTTTTGGGTAACCCTCTTTGACAAATTAATCTGTTCACTCCTATTTATCTATTGTTTAGATGTACATACGCCGCGTTTCACCTTTATATATAGTGTAAAATAAAATAAAAAATAACACACACACACACGTGTATGTGTGTGTGTGTTATTTTTTTTATTTTACACTATACTGCCAATATGCCTTGTTCTAAAGCAAGTGTGGTCCTGCTGTTAATTTCAAGATGTTCTATAAAAAAATTTTTTTTTTTAAATTCCCAACACAGGTGGCCCAACTGTCCAAATTCAAGGAGGGCGGTGGACTTGGCATCAGTCTGGAAGGAACAGTGGACGTAGAGGAGGGAGTGGAGATGCGCCCCCACCACTACATTAGATCTATACTGCCTGATGGCCCAGTAGGCATGAACGGATGCCTTAAGAGTAGTGATGAGTTGTTGGAGGTGAGCATGTTACAAATAAATGGTAGTACATCTGTCAGGGATGCTCTTTTTCCACTATTATTAGTTATTTGTGTTGCTTGTAGAAACGTTCAATTTAATGGATGAATTTGGAATTCTCATTCGTGGAATAATTATTTTTAATATTAATTTGGAATTATTAAGTTTTAGGTAATTATTTTTTACAATTATTATTATTTTTATTGTATTACTATTGTTAAGCAGGTTCTAATGAAGGTTTGTTACAACATTTACAATAAAATTGGTTTTGAAAATTTAAAAAATTAGATACTCAAAATACTTTTCTTTTTTTTTTTTCCGTTTTACTTTTTTAAACTTTGAATGGGAATTAAGAAATTTCATTTTTATAAATTTTTACCAACAGGTGAACAACCAAAGACTTTTAGGATTGAATCATGTGAATGTGGTGGACATTCTGAAAGACCTTCCCCAACATGTACGTCTTGTATGTGCACGTAGGAAGAACCCTCTGCCTGATTCCTTTGAACCTCCAGATGTAGCACTTGCTGAGGCACCGTTCACGTAAGTAGAAATAGTTGAAATATTAACAGAGGGGAAAAGAACGGAGAGAAAATTGAATTAGAAGGGGCATTAAAGAAAAAAAAGTAGTAAGTCACCAAGGAGTCATGATCTTGATGTGGTCCAGCCCCTTTAGATTGTAAGAAACACTTGTTTGAGGCGTTTTCTTCTCTGACGCCCTTAACCTTTTTTCTTTTTGTTTGGGGGGGGGGGGTTTCATAGTCAGAATTGACTGAATTTTGATTTCCATTTGAACTTATTAAAGGGAATTATTAGCATTACAATCAATGTCTAGGTTACTAAGCGATGCTAGCTATCCAAATAGACATGATTTTTTAGTTAGGTAGTCAACTAAATTGACGTCCTTGTTATTATTTTTTTGTTTCACTCAGAGCTACTAATGACCTGGCAGAGCCTCAGACAGAACGGTTGGTGAAAGCCAAGTCTGAAGTTGCTCTCCATACCGCCTCTGGAGACCCTGGGGTGTCAGGAGGCCTCAATAAAAGCAAGTCAAGATCCCTGGACCCTTTGTCATGCCTTGCAATGTGGAACCCCAATCCGGTAGTGATTGAGTTGGAGAAGGGAGAAAAGGGGCTAGGATTCTCCATCTTGGACTACCAGGTAAGTGCAGAGAATAGAAAGAAATAAAGGGTAGAGTAATGCGTCAGAAGAAAACAAAATAATACGTAGATGAATGAATCAATATTGCAATGAAGGGAAGTTAACCCGAGACTTTTGCCAAAATAGATATTGTGTTGAGTGAGAGAATTTGTGTATTTGAGTAAACATATCAATGATCATAGAAAATTTATGAGAAAAAAATAGTATTCCATTTACTCGAAAAATAGTGGTTTTGATGTTACGTTGTACTACAAACCTTCAAAAGACATCCAGAGAGAGGGAGGGACAAACTGAAAGAGAAAGAGAAAGAAAAGAGAGATTGATGATATTGATTCGATTTGGCCCAATTGTATTGTCAGTAATTTTTTGTCAATTTTCAATCATCTTTATCCTTACATATTCATCACATCCAATTGTATGTCAAATTCATCCATCATTATCCTCACTGATGATAAAAGTGTTCACAGGAAATCTAGATGACATAATTTGTCTTTATCAGTAAAATTCAGCATCTTTACTTGATTTTTAAATTTTGGTTTAAATTTTTTTTTAGGACCCTGTTAACCCAAGTGAGACTGTGATAGTTATTCGTAGCCTTGTGCCTGGTGGTGTCGCCCAAACTGACGGGCGACTCGTACCAGGTGACCGACTCATCTTTGTCAATGATGTCAGTGTCGAACACGCCACCCTTGAAGAGGCGGTCCAAGCCTTGAAAGGAGCAGGAAGGGGCGTGGTCAGGATTGGAGTGGCTAAGCCTCTGCCACTAAACAACGGCATTGGGCATGAAGACCTGGTTGGCAGCAACATGGCATCTGAATTATCCGAGGTGAGTGGATAGAGCATTAAAAGGAGAAGTAAAGATGATAATACATGTAATTATTGGTGCCAGAACCTTATCTAATCATTTCTTTATAATCTTTTCAAAATGTATATATCAATGTCTGAAAGACTGTATGTTTGTTTGTTTGTTTGTATTTGTTTAAATATATCAATGATTATACGAAATTTATACCAAAAAAATATTCTTTTTCCTCAAAAATAGTGGATTTGAAGTTATCTTGTGCTGCAGACCTTCAAAAGACATCCAGTTTACAAACCTTTTATAAAATATCTAATATTATGTTTTCTGGCCTTTTTTTTCCGGGAAGAAAATGAATAGGGGTGGGGATTGTCATTTTTTTTTTTTCAGTATTATCTTGTTTCTTTAAATTTGCTTGATTAGATTTGAGATAGAAGCTTTACAATAATGTTTGATTATAACAGCAGTAACATATCTATGACGAGGTCTCGCCGCGGGTGCTTTATTTACAGCAGTAAGCCAGATCATGACATTAAAAAGTTTTGTTTTGTTTTTGTTTTTATTGGGATTTTTTTTTTTTTGTTTTGTTTTGTATTTTTTTCTGTACAGTGAGATTTTATCCATTGGTGGAAATGGGGGGGGGGGGTTAGAGTAGGAAGAAGTCTTATAATAAAATCAGGAATCTTTTCATTTTTTTATTATTTTTTTTAGAGTAATTTTTGTATTATGCTTTTATTATACAATGTCATTTTTTTTCCCTCGAAATTCTTATATTTTGTTTATTGTAAAAACTCTAGGGTTGAAGGGTTGTATTTCTTCTCCAAACGGATTTTTTTTTTCATTTTCTATAGCATTTGGTTTTGAATGAGGCAAAATTTACCGATTAATTTTTTAATTCTTTTTTTTTTCTTTGTCATTTGCATGATATCATTTTTAATTTATAAAAATTTGATGAGGCGGATTTTTTTCCCAACTTTTTAAATTTATTTTGTTTTGTTTGAATTTTCTTTTCTAAAATTGTTTTTCTTTCAGTTTTTAAGATTGTTTTTCTTATCTTTTTTTTTTTGTTTTGTGTGTGTGTGTTTTGTTTTGTTTTGTGAGAATTTATGGCAATGTTTGTATTGTGGCTGTTGAAGTTTTCGTTGTCATCATTGGTGTTTGTTGTTGTTGTGGATGTCATCTCTGTTGTTGTCACTATTGTGATGCTAGCTGGTTGATACTGTACAAATATATTTATTTATTGTACCTAATGGAAAATTTGCCAATATTACCATTTTTTTTTTATTGCGCATGCTGCTAGCTATTATCGTTGTAAATTTGCATTAAGCAGTGATGTGGTTTGTTAAAAGATATATAATTATATATTTTGGATACATTAATACAACATATTAATATTATTATATCAATGTATCGTTTATTAAATTTTATTTTCAAATCGATACGGGCTTCTTTTATAAAAGTATTATTTTTGTTATAATTATGAATTATTATTATTATATTATTATTATTATTATTATTATTATTATTATTATTATTATTATTATTATTATTATTATTATTATTATTATTAATGTATTTATTTGTTTTCCTATGCTTCACCAAAGCGAACTTCCAATTTAAAAAACTCAATTCCCTCTCCACCAACAAAGCATCAACTCATCACACTGTAATTATGATCAATAATATTATAATGTATAATCACAATATAATAAACCCTTTCGGCATTCCTTGTTGCAATTACTATTATTGTTACTTTCGTATCTAAAACATCCAATGTCAGCCATTTCTATGGCCCACTACTTTTTCCCATTTCCACTACCCCCGCCCCAACCTTCCACCTCTCAATGAACAAAATTAAAAACCAAAAAAAAAATCAATCCGCCCACCTTTTTTTCCACATGCAGCAACCTCTATTCCACCAAACTACCGCTACGCCTTATTTGGAAACGCACTTACCATATCATCCCACAAATGCCCAGACCGAATCATCTTCTCCCCCGCCTCCACCACAACCCTCCTCCATGCCACCTGACTTGATTATTGCTACTGAGCAATCCCTTGAACAGCAGCAGCAGCCATTCCCGTCCGTACCCCCTCTACAGCTTGATACAAGCTCTGCCAATCTTGACGAGTCATTAGATCGAAAATCTCTAGGATCTGATCTTGCAGCTCCTCAATCTCTAGAACACTCTTTTGCCCAGTCAGATACATCATCAATTAGTGAAGGCGACCGCCATAACAAAAGCCTTGGAAGAAAGGACAGTTTCTACGAGAGTGATGAAGATCAGAGAACGCCTCGGAAAGCCCCAAGAAAAGGCGGCGCTGGTGTTACAACTGTTGGCAGTGGTGAGACAGTGACTCCTCCAGCCTATGAATCAGCTGTTGTGGCGAGTTCCACAAGCACAGTATCTGCTGCCATCCCCTCCTCTACTTCATTACTCTCATACACGACTGATTCTATGGCAAGTGCTGAACAGCAACAGATACACCAGGAAAATATGTCCACATTCACATCGATAACTGCATCCGCTTCATCTTTTGATCATCACCAACAGCAGCAGCAATCATCACCTTCTCACTCATCCACTACCCCTTTGGTTGTGACCACTAGCTCTTTGCCTCTCCCTTCTTACTATGAAGCAATTAACTCATCCTCATCACCTCCTTCGTCGTTATCACCTTCATCACCCATCAAAGTGACAAATGATATATCCCATGATGCTGCCAATTCAACGACGACCAAGACCGTCTCCCCAGTTGCAGCTGCCAGAAGTGGTGCCAAGCCCATAGAAAGCATTAGTCCAAAATTAAGCCCCTCCCAAAAAGCACCTATGGCCAAACTGGATTCCACCGATTCTGATTCTGACCAGGTAAAGCAACACAATCAACATCAACAAAAAGCAATAGTTTGCTCTTTGCCCAGTTATTCAAACTACATAATGGTGCTCCATTTGGTTTGGAATACTGGGATATTAAGAGCTGCATATAAGTAGCGCTATGATACAATTCCTTTCCTATTTTCTTTTTTTTTTATATTTTAAGTTTGCCTCTGTTTTGTTAAGAAGGGTAGATATAATGTGAAAAGGATAAAGGAGGGAGGGGGGGGGGGGGGACTTCCTTTGTATTAATTTCGGGATTTCTTTCCTTGCATAAAGGATTCTGTGCCATAGGAGTTTAAAACTTTCATTTTTTCAATTCAACACAACTCACTATGTTTTTTCGTATGGCATTTCTGTATCTTTTTTGCTTTGTATTAAAACTCTGAGAAAATGCATCTATCTGTAAAATAATATTTAACACTGTATGTGGATTTTAGTTTGTGTTTTAAGCCTTTTCTCTCAGATTCTCTATATTATGTCAAAGGAAATTTATTAGGATTTCTTTTTGAAGTGGATCTGTTCTTTTGTAAATGCACGCTCTCGTCTAAGCTATACCATTAGATATTTCCTCTGTCTGCTCTTCTGTGTGCTTTGCATTCTATCGTGGCTACCTCTGTATGAATAGAATGATTTTATTTTAGCATCGCAGATTTCTTTAAATCTCTTAATATCTTTAAAGTAATCAATTATATGCGTGCAATTAAATGTTGTTATAAACATTATATGGTCAGCACAAGTGTTTAAATTAAGTCTTGAAAAACGTGTGATTTTTCTCCAAGACTGAAAATTTTCACAATGATATCAGACTTATCCAAAAAAAAAAAAATAGTTAAATTTGGTTTTTGAGATTCAAATGATAAAGTAAGTAATTATAAGCACTGTATAACTGCATACTAGACATAGATTAAACACATTTACAATACGCGTGAGTTTGTTCAATAAGAGTTGATAAATCACTGTCAAAATAGTGGTTAGCTCTGATTAAAAATAGTGCATACGTTTTTCTTAACAATCTTACAAAAGTCCAAATTTTTATAAAGTATAATCACCATTCAGGCGATATAGTAAGCTTGATTTTGATTTGCCATTGGAAGAGGGCAAAGTGGTAAAAATGTATGCAAATACCGTTTCTTGACTTTGTTTCTCTTGGTTTCTCCTGCTAATACATTTCATGACACTATGGTTCACCCATGTAATTCTTGGCTGTGGTATTGACATTCCTCTCACCGACTTATTCACACCAAATTGGGTCCATGTTATTATATTACGCAAACATTTTGCACTATAAAATTTGTGTGTTGTATGATGTGATGCGATTTGTGAATTAGATATAGATATATTTGGAGCACTTTAAAAAAAAGATATTTTCATTTAAAAGTCTCTTTAAACTCTTATTTTAACCCCGTTCATCGTCTTTTTCGTCGCTGTCTCTATTGCTGTTGCTATCATTGTCCTTGTATTTGCTGTGGTTGTTGCTGCTGATTTATTTATTTCTTGTTGCTACCGTGTCTATCAAGAAATTACATTTTGCTGCTTATTGTGTCTATATCGCTCACCATCTATCACATGATGGCGGAGCGCCCGTGTGTATATTTGTTACTGCTATTGCTGTTGTCATCATCTTTGTTTACCTTTAGTCAAACCCCCAACCACCAACCTCGCATTCTTTTGTTGTTGTTTTCTTTCCCCTCGTCCTGCCATCTTCCTAACACATGTCCTTCTTACCTTTAACGGTTATTGTGACTGTATTTCTCATAAGTATTCTTTAGTCATGATATTGAAACACCATTAACTGGATCCCCTTTCAAACAATGACATCATCACCACACTTTTTTTGTCCTTTTGATGATTTTTAACATACCAGCACAAAAATATAATTGTGAATTAGCTAGTGAATTTTCTCCTAATCCAAAATATTTACTTCTATGCTTGTAGTCTGTTAGTTTTAGCACACAAAGTCTAACATGTGTGTTTTGTTTTTTTTTAATTACTTTTTTTTCTATGCTGTGTCCATAACAAATGTTCACCCACCAACTTCTAGAAGAAAACCACATCCCCCTCCCCTTCTTTGCCATCTGAGCGGAAGGGCCGCCCGCCCCCGGTTCCCCCAAAACCTATGAATCTTCGCACCAGCCTACTGAAGAATAACGCACAGGAAAAGGTAACCGCTGCCTGTACTTGACCCGCTTTTTCACAAATACTTGATTAAGTCCCTTGATTCACCACTTTTCCTTTTTAAAACACAATTAGGAATCCATATATGAAATTGGATAATTGAATTATTAATAAAAAGAAAGATATAAGATGACCTTTTATTCGTGTTGTAGTTTAACTTTAGCTGCTTAATGGTAAATGTGACAATGTTGTTAGATGGGGTAAAAACAAGGTTCTAATTTAACCCGAATTGCGGTGCAAACTGTGAGAGAAAAGCTTAAAAATATTATATATTATATATATATATATATATATATATATATATATATATATATATATATATATATATATATATATATATATATATATATATATATATATATATATATTTAGAATAAAATTCACTGACTTGTTAAGACCTAGTATTTCTCCATCGGAGATGCAACAACTGAATCTGATAAGTATTATTCTTTGACATAGTTTGAATTAAGGAAGAACTCCGCTATTTATTATTCCTCTACATCTGTGCACTGCAGCGATACATGTACTATGTAAGCCACTCTAAATTCAATTTCTTTTTGTTTGGAATATCTTTTGAGTTACTTTTGGTTTGAAGATTTATTTGAAATCCACATTGTTATTGATTTATAATTTATTAGGTAAATAAATACTAAGTTACCTGAAGCTGGGGACCGGGAAAGGAGTAGACAAATGAAAATATCACTTCCAAAACAAAACAATATAAACCAAAAAATAAATATATACATTTCAGGTAACGTTTCGGCCTCAGGAGAATTCTTGATTTTGAGTTCAAAACGTGTATGATACATATTAATACGCTGTTCTCTTTTATTTTTTAATTATTATTTAAAGCTGATATCTTCATGTTTGTTCAATTCTTTAACCAGTTAACTGCCGAAATCTGGAAAAACTCCTGTTTTCTAAAATTTGGCCTGATAACCTGTCCTTGAAATTTCGATCGATTTAAATGATCCTCATCTTGGCAACAACTCTCAAACCTGGGACTTCGCGAAGTTGAAATCGATCGACATTTGAAGGACGAGTTTTCGGGCCAAATTTTAAGGCAGTTAACTGGTTAATATATTATTTGAGTCCTTATTTTCACTTTCACCCTTTTGTTTCTTTTGGTTCCCTCTAAGAATTTATTATAAGTTACACTTTCAACTTTGAACACCGTTTCGTTATCACTCCATCTGCACGAAGCTTGCTTGTGTATTATTAGACATAATTTATTGTTAAACAATCCCTTCCCACTGCTTGCAGCCCCGCATTCACCACCACCACCACCCACTGACAACCTAATTCTTCCTTTGTGAATGTAGAGATATATCATTAATTGCGTTTACAGATCTGCTTATTTGAAATTTCTTTTTAAACCGAGGTTATCATTGTGAAAAAATAATACTGGTCACTCAATCTACCATTGCAGACCTGCCAACTATTACGGAAAATTTGTAGAATTACGAAATGTTTGCTCCAATTTCAGAACTTCATAAGCATCCTCTAAGTCATTAAAGCATGTTGAAGATGAAAGTTGATGACAGAATTCATAATTTTAAGGTGTTATTTAATTCGTGTGAGGGTAAATTCTTGATTTTAAAAGTCAACTATAGCGACTACAATTTTCATCTCCTAAAAATTACGAATTTTAAAAGTTTCAAGTAGGGAGTTCAACAAGAAGGAATTCTCGGCCCTTACACGATGCGAAATTTTCTCTTTTTCTTTTATTTTTTTATTTTTTTTTTCTTTTTTCTTGTTTTTTTTTTTTTTTTTTTTTTTTTTTTTTTTTTTTTTTTTTTTTTTTTTTTTTTTTGGCACGATTTATTGGACTTAAGTTGTACTTTGCTCTGCAGATGGAGCCTAAGATTCGTAGTTTTACGATTTAAAAAAAAAAAAAATATTTTTTTTATTTTTTTTTTTTTTGTAGAAGTAGGGATTTCCCCAGTACGTCGTGCGTGCCTCATCAAATATAAAGTTTTTATTTATTATTTATTTAACTCTAACTCAAAAGAAAA
>NC_088360.1:48774808-48779808 GCF_034508935.2 Berghia stephanieae | reverse complement strand
CATTTTTTTTTAAAAGTAAATAAATATGTATGGTTGGTTTGTTATTTCGTAATTATGTTATGATGTGTGTTATGTATTGGCAAACTGTCTAACATAAACTTTGAACCTTCCAATATCAATTAATGGTCAAGATACCGTGCACAAAGACAAATGCAATATCTCCCGAGTGTTTTACCAACTGAGCTGTTGAGACCCTCAGGATCGTTTAAAAACCAGCCGATTAATTTCAGAGTTGCGTATTAAAGAGACGCGACTGTAATCTTTCCACGTCTTTCACTCTCTATCTCTCGTCTATTCCCACCCTTTCACTCCATCACTAAGCATTTTTGAATTCTCATTATTTGATTTATTTTTTTTTAAAATATGAATTTTTCTTCTTTGACTTATGTAGAACGCAGTTATCAATCACACGAAGATAAATTTATTAGCTTTGTTTCGATATTATATTTCCATGATGAACTTTTTAAAAAAGTTACTTTCGTTACCGTTCCTCGCTGTTTTTCATTAAAAAGATGATTTTAGTTGTGGAAATAAAAATAACCGATCTGTTGATGTTTTGTTTCCTATTCACGCCTTAAATAATGACATCTGTTGCCCTAAAGTGGCACTTAACCTTTTTTATTTATTTTTTTGGCTCTGGCCTGACTTAAATGTCGAGTGTGTCGTTTTAAACTTCATGAAATACATTTTGATTAATTTTATTTCCTTTCAATTTTAAGCTTTACATTTAATGCTTCTTTTCGAATGATAGAATGATATATTGTAACTTTTTATCACATTTCCCACAACATTGCCTGAGCGCTTATGTGTCTTTTTGCTTGTCAGGCTTTTTAATGTCATCGTTTACTTGTCTCCATGTTATATATAGTCTTGTCTATTACTATTACGACGGTGCTTGGGTTACTAGAAATATTTACCTACGCCTTACCGCTGATCCCGTACTTCAAAATGGTTTAAACGATGTTAAAATATTAAATTACCCATATTGGTGTAACTTTATCATTGCAGATAAAATGCTATTTAATTATTTTTTTAAACTTAAACACGGATCATTATATATTTTTATCATAGGCCAAATATAGATTTGTTCTGTGCTATATATATATATATATATATATATATATATATATATATATATATATATAATATATATATACATATATATATAGGTATGTGTGTGTGTATGTGTGTGTGTGAGAGAGAGAGAGAGAGAGAGAGAGAGAGAGAGAGAGAGAGAGAGAGAGAGTCATTGTAAGGTCTCCATTTTCGTTACCGTTCCTCATTGTTCTATGTGAATACCGTTTAAAACTAGTGCCGCGCTGAGGACCGGACCGAGGACCGGTCCCACGGTCTTTTAGCTGTGAACCGTGGTCCAGTCCCAAAGAGGAAGACCGCCGGCGGTCCTCACTTCTTATCACCTTTCAACGGTCTCGCGCCATACTACTTCCCAGCGATTCGTTGCCTCGGTCCTTTGCCTATCTTCCACCAATCACCACCCATCCCACTTAATTAATCGCACCCACCCCCCTTTGCCATACACTAAACGACACAGACGACCATAGAGGCAGACGACCACCTCCCTCCACTCCGCAAACCGCCCTTTCGTGTGTGAGATGGGGGGAACAGGAGGCGCACGCCTTGGACGATTCCATTATACGGGGTAACATTTCAAAATTTACTACACCATAATGATCGCAATGACAATGATCTATGATGAAGGCATGACCCCTCTTCTCTAATGGGTTATTGTTTGAAATGTATGTGACTACTAAAGATGTGTGTGTGTGTGTGTGTGTGTTGTGTCGAACCTAGCAAGTTGCAAGTCTGATTTTTTGTTTTCTTTTGTCCATCTCTTGTCGCCACTCCTTTCTATCGCATTGTTGTCATTTAAAATAATACAATAATATTAAAATTTCGTTTGGTGTTTTAACTAATCAAGTAATATGAGTTTCATTAGTTTCTTCCGTCCAAAAAAACCAGTTATAACGTCTGTATTTTTAAAAGGTCCAATAGAATATTTGGGGACCCCGATAGCTCAGTTGATAGAGCACTCTCTTTATACGCAAAGGGCCAGAGATCGATCCCGGGTGCAGTCGATTTTTTTCTGAATCCCTGTCTACTCAGCAATGAATGGGTAGCTGAGTTTGTTAGATCTGGCGAAAAGTCACCATCGACCCCTCTTATCACCTCATCCACCCCCTCTTATTATAACTTCACGTCTCTCTCTTACTCTTCAATGCTCGCTGCCCTCTAATTGTGTGTGTGTGTGGGGGGGGGGGGGGTAGGAGTTGCGTGTGTGTATCAACGCCACGAACAACTCGATCAACGCCTTGGGCGATGCCATTATCTCCGTTAATGGGGATAAATTTCAAATTTTATTAAATTATCGAAGTAACAATGAAGTACGGTGAGCAAATAAAGAAGGCATCACCCCTCTTCTCTAATTAGGTTACAATTTGAAATGAGTGTGACTACTCCGTGTGTTTTACTCCTGTAGGCCACGGTTTTCATCGTGTAGCGGTCTTTAACGGTTCAAGAATGAACGGACCGGTCTAGAGACCGGAGACCGGTCCTTGCGGTCTTCATTTCCCAAGGACCGTAGGACCGTGGTCCTTAAGCTTGCCAAGGACCGCCCCGCACTATTTAAAACCATTTTGGAGTACTACTATATTTTCATTATTTAATTCTAAATTTCTTATTCGTAACGTATTATTATATATAAAAGGAATGATACAAATGCTACCATTGATATTACTAACGCATGTTACATTAATATGCTAATTATTGACCCCACTTTTTTTTCCTCCTGTACCTCTTCCCCTTTCACTCCCAACAACTTATCTATCCACCACGCTACTCATCTCGACACACACCATCTGACAAATTAGGATGCCCCTCCATTGCCCAAATCCCCACCCCCTGACCCGTCCCTCACTTCCACGTCCCACTCCCCTGCCCCCGTGGCCCCCCAGACCCCTCCTCTTCGTCCAGTTCCTTGCTCACCCAAATGGGACCTTAAGGTAAGAGTGCGCACCATTCCATTGAGACCCAAAGGCCCTAATTATGCTCTTTTTGAAATATTATTAGTGGAGAACCTGCTATTATAATATTGTATGGCGGGGAAATAAAGTCTATTACGAACAGGCTCTCGTCTATTTTAATTGTTAATACTAATATATTGTGGAAATTAACATAGATCGAGACTAATTTTTTTAGCCATAAACGATCAAAACCGGTCCGGTAATAAAGTCTGTAGGCAATAGAGCAGGCCAGATAGCGATTCATAACATCAAAGGACCGATTATTATAAAGTGTTGTCATATATATATATATATATATATATATATATATATATATATATATATATATATATATATATATATTGCTTTCCACTTCACTTGTATATCTATTGACGAAAATATTATTCTGTGCCCACATTGAAGAAAGTAGAAGTACATAAATGAAATAATATTTCGATGTAAATTCGTTCCTCGGACCATTTTGGAAATATTGAGATAAACATAAATAAATTATTCTCTCTCTCCCTCTCTCTCTCTCTCTCTCTCTCTCTCTCTCTCTCTCTCTCTCTCTCTCTCTCTCTCTCTTCTCTCTCTCTCTCTCTCCATGTTCTCTTCTCTTCCCTTCTCTCTCTCTCCCTCTCTCTCTCTCTCTCTCTCTCTCTCTCTCTCTCTCTCTCTCTCTCTCTCTCTCTCTCTGTATGTATGTATGTATGTATGTATGTATGTATGTATGTATGTATGTATATTTTATGTCTTTTCATTTTTCTCTCTATCAATATATTTTATCTTTGTCTTTCTACCCCCCCCCCCCCCTTTTTTTTTTCTCTAACATTTGCATGAAATGATTAACAAAACAAGCAAAAAATCAGCACCGTTCTCTATAAATGGATGCTGAACCAGTTAATATCATCGTCTCCAAATATATTAATTTTCTATGTTCATGCATGTTTCTTGAAAACAGCTTACATGTTTAGTCCCTATATGTCTTTCTCATGTAAATATAGAAGCGGAGAGGGAGTATTGAGTAAGGATCCCTGAGACTTTCTATGAAAAGAAAGAAAAAAAAAAAAAAACGGGACGGGAGGGGAATGTTTTAAAAATTCTAGTGAACACCTAATGATTTTGTCGAGATTGGAGATAAATGTTTATTTTGTAGGCCAGATGGTATTTGGTGGGAATGGAACGAAAATGGCGAATGCATTTACAATAGATATTTTAAAGAGGATGATGATGATAATCGTCATCATTATTGTAACCACCACCACCACTACCATCATTATCACCATCATCATCATCATCATCATCATCATCATCATCATCATCATCATCATTCCATAACACTAACAAAATTGACAACATAATAAAAGTATTAATAACAATAATAATAATAATAATAATAATAATAATAATAATATAATATATAATTATAATAAATAATAATAATAATAATAATAATAATAATAATAATAATAATAATAATAATATAATAATAATAATAATAATAATAATAATAATAATAATAATAATAATAATATATAATAATAATAATAATAATAATAATAATAATAATATAATAATATATAATAATAATAATAATAATATATAATAATAATAATAATAATAATATAATAATAATAATAATAATAATATAATAATAATAATAATAATAATAATAATAATAATAATAATAATAATAATAACAATAATAATAATAATAATAATAATAATAATAATAATAAAGAATAAAGATCGTACTGCTGATAATTGTGATATAGATAAAAACGATGATGATTATGGTTTTCCTGACTACCATATAAACTACATTCCTTTTTTTTTTCTTTATTGTCAGAGTCACCAATACACTTTCTATCTTTAAAAAAAAAAAAAAGTAGGAAGACTTGAATAAATCATTTAACAAAATAACAGATGTAGTAGGCCTTTATCTTGTAAAGGACTCTCCTTTTTTGTGGTAAAATGGGA
>NC_088360.1:48754808-48757308 GCF_034508935.2 Berghia stephanieae | reverse complement strand
ATTATTTATGATAACAATAATAATAAAATGCCCCTGCCCATCACAAGACGGCGCTCAATGTCCTTGAAATCTATGCTGGTCAGGGATGTTTATATTAACGTAGTCTATTGAATGAATGCCTTTACTAGCTGCTTCAGTCCCTTGGTCAGTGACTGAGTAATAATTTCATAAATTCTTCTATTGGTGCTATGCGTTTAAGTAAAATAAATGCTCACAGTGTCTGCCCACCTGTTGAAATGTACCAACACAAAAATCTGCGGGTAACCTCTTACAATATAAATCATTTTGTTTAGGTTGACCCATCGGTATATTTACAACTTTCATAAACAAAGTTGTATGTTTACATTTATGAAGAAACGTCCAATCTGTGGACAGTGACAAATCATGTGATCGATGACTCGGTCGGATGAAAACCTGTATCATATAGATATATCTCTCCTATTCACTTATCGCTCATATTAGACAACACAAACAAACAAGCACCATTTATCTATAAGAACAATACAACACTGGCAAACTCCCTCACGATATTAAATATAGTTTTTGTGTGGCCAAAAAAATATTCCTACAAATATATCGAACGATAAAAATGACTCGACTATTTAACAATTCTCAACCGTGATACTTATAATTTCTTTAAAGAAATGTAAGGTCAATAACTTTTCGACGAGCTAAGGGCCATTTGAATCAACCCATGTTAGAATTAAAAGTTTTCTGGCCAAAATGGGGAGAAAAGTTTGGGGGGGGGGATGAGACGAGGTCAGAGTATTTTTGAGCTTTTATATAGCCCAATATCCACTAAACGTGCTCAAAGCGCTTTACAAAAGGTCCCTGACCAATAGCAACACGTAACATAAAGAACGAGACATGACGCCTGTTAAGCTATAATACATTTTTTTTCCGACAAAGACAACGCTGTTGACGGCCAGGTACTCATTTTACACCTGAGTACGGTGAGAGAATGTGAGTAGAGAGTCTTTTCCAAGGACTCAACTATGCGCCGAGCGAGGCTCGAACCCAGGACTCTCCGATCCGAAAGCGAGTGTCGTACCACTAGACCACATTGCCGCAGAGTATGGTAGGATAGTAAAGTCGGCATCATTAGCGAGACCACAATAACACAGGCAATCATTACAACGGCAGCAGCAATATGAGATTGATAATAATCAGAGGAAAAACAGTTCTAACAACAACAATAATAATAGCAGTCATGGCAACAATGGCAACTCGATAAGAAGAAAGAGCGATGTTCATTTTTGATAACACCATCAATCAAGATTGATGATATCCAAAGCAAGGGAAATAACAGTTGCCAAAGTTACAGCGTCAACATCAGCAATGATAATAACAACATTTTGATAATAAATAAGAATAATACCAACAGTGAAGAAAAGTGTGATGTCGAAAAATCTGGTTCCTATTTCATTGGAAGCGTAAAACCATTCTTCCGGAGGACTGGACACATGGCTTGTGTATTTCATCTTCTGGTGTCAGGGTGATAGTATCTTGTTTTCTAGTCTAAATAAATACTGGTCGTCAATAAAGATCATCCATCCTCGCCCTCCCAAGAATCTGCCTATACATCATGTTAGTGAAATATTTATGTCACCTTTATGTAACCTATTCATTATTCGTACTCCAAAGGACTGCTTACATACACATTCCCAAGGATGTAGGAACCAAAAAAGTCGAGGGTTTGGTATCACGACTTTTATTCCCTATTACAAGGACAATATCAACAACAATGACAATGATAATAACAGCAGCAAGGATGATGAAAAGCAGTCATAATTTGTGGCCAAAAGTATACTGAGCTTAAGAAGTTCTTATTCTTAAATTATTACTTGGGAGAGAATAAAATATGGTCCGTCACGTAGTCCCGTAATTTTTGCTAGGATGAAATTGACCATAGTAACCATTTTGTGGTGGATGGTTATAAAGGGGAGAGGGGAAGTGAAAAAAAAAGGGGGTGGGGTCCTTGAAACAATAATGACATGGAATCGAATAATAATAATAATAATAATAATAATAATAATAATAATAATAATAATGGCAACGTGACGACGATAATGATAATAATAACAACAACCACAACAATAGTAGTAGCAGCAGCAGTT
Source organism: Berghia stephanieae (assembly GCF_034508935.2). Classification (NCBI taxonomy): domain Eukaryota; kingdom Metazoa; phylum Mollusca; class Gastropoda; order Nudibranchia; family Aeolidiidae; genus Berghia; species Berghia stephanieae. The sequence goes on along the minus strand of NC_088360.1, from coordinate 48,755,191 downwards.
TAAAGAATAACAGCAACAGTAAAATCATTTTTTTAAAAGTTAAACATTACAAAGATTGTAAAGAAAGGCATCGACTAAAACAAAAACTGCAACATCAGTTACAAAAACCACTGCAATAATATTTTCATCAGTGACAGCAGCAGCAGCAGCATCAACAACTTTAACAATCATAACCTACAAGAAAAGCAAATACATCATCAACAACAACACAACAACAACAATAACCTAGTGAGCAATGGCTGCATCAGCAGCAGAATCGTTATCCGATTATACAGATGATAGAGGTCTGCAATTTTCACTGGACGACCCCTTGTCAAAATCGCCATTGATTACTCCTTCCACGACGGGACAGAATAAGCTTCAAATCCTAATTTCTCCCCTCA
>NC_088360.1:48739808-48749808 GCF_034508935.2 Berghia stephanieae | reverse complement strand
TATCTTTGACATGTAGTGCATATTTGCTGTTAAAATTGAAAATAATAATAAATATGTGTTTTATCATTGTACGGCAGTAGTCTGATTTCGTAATGTAGTGAAAGGTGACAAATAGTGCTCTCTAAATGACAGGGGCGTCGCCAGAATTATCCAACACATGATTGATTACAAAGCACATAAGCACGTTTTGGAGAAGATACGAAGGGAAACTAGGTATATGTATATACGAAAGGGAGGGAGTGAGAGAGAGAGAGAGAGAGAGAGAGAGAGAGAGAGAGAGAGAGAGAGAGAGATGGACGCATACACACAAACGTTCCCTTACCTCACACGCACACCCATGTTCATGCGCACACTCATATGCATAGATGTATGCTTTCATACATACATGCATACATACATGCATACATACATAATACATACATACATACATACATACATACATACATACATACATACATACATACATGCATACATACATGCATACATACATACATACATACATACATACATACATACATACATACATACATACATACATAACGTACGTACATGTAGCATACGGAGAGAGAGGGAAAAAGAGAGAGAGAGAGAGAGAGAGAGAGAGAGAGAGAGAGAGTGGTCCCAATTTCCTTATGAATTGATAACATTTTAAACTAAGAACTGGGATAATGTATTTTTAAATATTTATTTCTTTTTAATTTACTCCACTGTAAAATGACAAATAAATCGTCAAGTGCTATATAACTATTAATATACTATCAAGATCATTGTGGACTTTTGTTTTATATGGAAGGAACCTAGTTGACGCCACTCACAGCCCTTTGTTATTGTTTTTATGCAGCCTGATAACTGATTAGTTCTCATTCAATCAGACTATAAACGTTAAAGATTACACATAATTTTTGTGTGTTGATATGTTTTATGCGACAGGCGGATGTTGTGGGTATTTTATCTAATGCATATCGTTAAAACCTGGAGGAAAGTATGTGAACACTTTACATCATGTATGATTTATGTCACTTTGTGTGAATGCTGCTCTTAAACTTCCCGACCCGCGCGACACAGATGTAACATAATTTAGGGGACTTGCCTTAAACCTTAAACAGTCCCTTTTATGAAGACTGATAGGCATTTCTGATGGAATAAATGACAACTCTGTGATTCTGGAGGTGACAGTTTTGTAATGGTTGGGTTGCCCGTGATTGGGCACAGATAGAGAGGCGTGTCCTTCAAGGAAGGCTGGCTCCATTATGGGGCCGAGTCATCTCATACCCACGTCGCCCATCAAAATGGAAGACCGAACTGGCGATGTCAGGTATATTAAGTTTTAATCCATCTCGTCCTCTCCTCCTCTTACTCCTCATCCATCCTCCTCTTCATTCATCCATCTGCCGATTTCAAATACTATTACTACGACTACTACTACTACTACTACTACTACTACTACTACTACTACTACTACTACTACTACTACTACTACTACTACTACTACGAGCTCTTTTATGAATAACTAACTAATCTCACTACGACTCACCATTCACTACATAAGCAGTTACTAAAGTGACAGTAATAGTAATATTAATATATTAGTTGTAGTAGAGTGGTAGTAGTAGTAGTAGTAGTAGTAGTAGTAGTAGTAGTAGTAGTAGTAGTAGTAGTAGTAGTAGTAGTAGTAGTAGTAGATTAGTAATATTAGTAGTAGTAGTAATAGTAGTAGTAGTAATTGTTGTTGTTGTTGTTGTAGCAGTAGTGGTTTAGTAGTAGTAGTAGTAGTAGTAGTAGTATAGTAGTAGTAGTTAGTAGTAGTAGTATAGTAGTAGTAGTAGTAGTAGTAGTAGTAGTAGTAGTAGTAAGAGAGAAGAGTAGTAGTAGTAGTAGTAGTAGTAGTAGTAGTAGTAGTAGTAGTAGTAGTAGTTAGTAGTAGTAGTAGTAGTAGTAGTAGTAGAAGTAGTTAGTAGTAGTAGTATTAGTAATAGTAATAGTAGAGTAGTAGTAGTAGTAGTAGTAGTATTAGTAATAGTATAGTAGAAGTAGTAGTAGTAGTAGTATTAGTAATAGTAATAGTAGAGTAGTAGTTAGTATAGTAATAGTAGTAGTAGTAGTAGTAGTAGTAGTAGTAGTAGTAATAGTAGTTGTAGTAGTAGTAGTGGTAGTAGTAGTGGTGGTGGTCGCGGTCGTCGATGCTTTGTTATTGCTGCTGAGGTTGTGTTGATGGCCAGCCAAATAATTTGTTGTTTTTTGTTGTTTTTGTTTGTTTTTGTTTTTTTGTCTATAGGCAATGTAAAACTAAATTGTGGCTTGATTGAGTGTCAACTCATTTCTTTTTTGCCCCGGCACTATGTCTTCGGGCAAGGTACCTTACCGTTTTCCATTTATTTTATTTTATTTTTTGTTGGGGGGGGGGGGGGGGGTAACTGAGTATCTCTTTGGGTAGTGACATATTTTTATCGTAATACGACGACATACAAGAAAGGCAAATTCGATTCCATATCACCTGCTTGTGGGAATATGTAGTATTTTGAAGACCACTGAACGTGGTTCACAACCAAACTAATTTACACAAAATTGCATATGTATTTATTTCAATACTTTCTAGATTTTACTACTATTTCCTACTTTAAGAATAAAGCAGTTTTCTAAACCATATGTTTTGGGGTTTTTTTCACGTTACCTCTTCCAGTATCACCTACATCCCCGTCAGTGAGAGAGGAGACCCTACCAGCAGCCCTCCTGTTGTTGAGGCAAGACAGAGTCCGTTGTTGCAAAAACTGTCTCAGTCCCTCAGGTAAGCCAAAATATTTTTTTCATGACGTTTTGTATCATGTATAAACGACATACTTGTAGTTGTTGTCTTTTTGTTTTTGTTTTGATTTTGTTTTACTAGTATCCTGCCCCCCCCCCCCCCCTCTTTCCTTCCAAATAAAAAAGTTTTGCAGTCATAAGAAAACGATGTTATTGTTTGCTGTAATTGGTTTGGATCAGGATATCATGTTTTAAAATATTCTCTCAAAACATGACTTCCACTACCAACCTCCTGGTGTACAGTATGTTATCACTCCTCTCACCAATTTGCTTTTTGAGTCCCTTGAAATATTGTTGAAACCTTTTTTCCTCTTTTGGTTTTATTTCCAGTGAGGAGTCCATTCAACCACCTAATTCTTTGCCCTCTGGTCTGCCTGATACAGCAGTCGACAGCAACAGCAATGCTGCTGACAATAATAACATCGCATCATCATCGTCGTCATCATCATCATCTTCATCGTCGTCGTCCAGTGATGCCGGAAAGGGTACTTCACCTGGCCAGAAAACACTCCTGACAGACGGATCCTCGGCTGTAGGCAATCAGGCGTGGGGCCCACCTCGCCGTGTGGAACTGGTCAGGGAAGAGGGAAAGAGTTTAGGCATCAGCATTGTTGGTGGGTCTTTATTTACTAGAGTGGCATTTGGATTATTTGTCACCCTTAGTCTCAAAGCAGTATTTTATCGAGATAAACCATGGATGTATTGTAAAAAGTACTTTCTTAATGATTTTTGTTCCAATTAAGTTGACTGTAAAATGAGTAATAAACAAAAATTGGCATAACATGGAACGTTTCGGGCTCAAAACCCTTTTTCAACCAACAACAAAAAACAATAAAGACATAAATACATTACTAAATTCCAGATAGACCACAGATATATCTCTGTCGTTATTGTTTTTTGTTGTTGGTTGAAAAAGGGTTTTGAGCCCGAAACGTTCCATGTTTAGTATTCTGTTCTTTTTTAAGCTGTTATATTCATTTTTGTTTATTACTCTTTATAGTCCACAGTCTCTAGCAGTAAATGAATAACTTTGAACTCACCTATCACTTAACAGATGCAATGACAGCCTCTTGGGACAGCGTCTTATATCAAGTTGTTAGTTTTGTACTTTTAACTTTTCACTTTTCACTCACATATCAATAAATGAAAATGAGCTTTCTGCTTGAGGTTTTTTTTATAATAGCGCAATATCCACTAACCGTGCTCAATGCGCTTTACAAATGGTCCCTGACCAACAGCAACACATAACATGTAGTACGAGGCATGACGCCTGATAGGTGATATTACAATATTATTTTTTTTACAAAAATAATGCTGTAAGCTGTCAGGTACTCATTTTAAACCTGAGTATTGTGAGAAAATGTGAGTAAAGAGCCTTTTTCAATGAATATGCATTAAGCAAGTCTCAAACCCAGGACCTTCCGATCTGAAAGCGAGTTTCACACCACAAGACCACATCGTCGCATGTGATCCTCGTGTTTGCATAATGAGGATCATTTTAATCAATCAATATTTGAAGGACATGTTTTATTGGCCAAAAGTTTAAATACCTTTTTTTTTTCACAGCACAGCAGTATGTCACTATTATGTTTCAATAATTATTTTGTCCTCTGCCGTCTATCTGGGTTTTTAAGTAATGCATTGATGTTGTTATTGGGGGGTTTTTGTTGTTGACCGAAGAAGCCCAAAATGTTCAGTGTTTGGTATTTTGGGTTTTATTTAAAGTTATTGTATTCATTTTTATTTATTACCTTTTACAGTCTACAGCTTCCAGTAACTTAATATCACTTTTTTTCTGAAATATATTCATACATACTTCACCATTCACTCTGATCTGACAGGAGGCCGCGTTGACATGTTCAATGTGTCACAGGAACACAGCAATGCTGGCATTTTCATCAAACACGTTTTGGCTGACAGTCCTGCTGGCCGTAATGGAACTCTCAAGAAGGGAGACAGGATTCTAGAGGTGAGGAAATCCACACTGCAGGGAAAGTACAAAATATGGATGGGTGGAAATCCCTTTGAGCTAGGGGGAGGGATTCTACTCGTGGGCGAAATAGATGGAGAAATCCTGTCCCTGGACCATATGTTCTATTGGTCTATCATTGTTTTCCCTTTATTCCCCTCCCTATATTGGTTGTACCTTCCTATGTAGCATTTGTCCTTATAATGGAATTTGGGTTTGCCAGAGATCATTATTATAGAGTGAGATATAATATATTTGTTTGAGAAAAAAAGTTGATTTTTTTTCATAGATATCTTATCTCTGTAGTGTATTCAGTGTTTAACTTGCATGTTTTATTACCATTTATTGTATCCCCTCTTAGCAGGAATCTTGTGTTTGGTGTCTTGTCGGGACTTATAAGCAGTCTCAGTCTCAGACTAGCTAAATATTTGCTCTTGTAAGCAACTGTCTGTTCACTGAACGTGTCCCTTTTATCTTACAGTTTCCTTCGCTGTTTTTAGTCTAGTACATGTTTTATCCTCTTCCTTTTCACTTGTGCTGAAATGACATCAAAGTGTTCCAAGTCCTGTAACATGATCAAGATTATCAAAAATAGAATGGAAGTTTGAATGTAACACAACACGGACAAAAGCAGTCATATGAAGTTATGTATGACTAAGTGTGGATTACTTAAACCCGCAAATTATGAGCTTAAGATAAATTGAGAAATAAGATAACCCAACTCATAATAAGAAATAGAGTGGAATGGAGTCCATTAAGTCAACTCTGTCAACTAAAATTTCGCTATGGATTTTGGAACAACACTATGCCATTGATGTGTCAAAATCTTTCATTGTCTCAAACATCAGGATTGCAACGACAGGCTGTAGCAGAGCATCCATAATGTTTCTAATCGCACATGTGTCCATACTTTGTGCAATAGCCACTCATAATAATGTAGGCATAGATCGTAAACATTTTTTACCAATGCTATCAAATGGGCTCCAATATATTCTTTGGTTGATAATATTCCTAGCTGCTGGAATTCTGTGTCTCTGAACTTCTTTCCTCAATATTTTGCACCAGCTTCCTTACTCCAAACGATGATAGAAATGAGTTGAGAGCATACCTGCCAACCCTTCCACATTTGGCGGAATCATTCCTATTTTCACTCTTCCTTTTCCACTAGTCCACCATTGTCTCTAAAATTCCGATTTTCAAAAATGACGATAATGGTAAGAAGAAAAAATGGCGGGGGGGGGGGGGGGGGGGGGGGGGGGGGGTTAAAAGGTAAATTTTAAAAAAATAATTGCCAAAAGGGAGTTAAGTAGGAAAATTCATCACACTCCTTTCCCCATTCCCCATTCCTTTACCTTATACATGTGATATGTAGTTTTGCCAGCTGTGCCTAAATACTGTCTTTATGTGTCTGGTGACAAAGTTGGTAATAATTTTAATACAGAATTATCCATTATTAAAAGATTCCTATTTTTTAAAATCAAATTTCTATTTTCAGACATTTTGATTCCACTTTTGGAATATGAAGGGTTGGCAGGTCTGTGAGAGTTATAAAGCTGTCACGAGCGACAATAAATTTTTTTAATCGAATAAAACTTTATAATTATCTATCACTACCATCATCGATGGAAGCTGTGTTGTATTGACTTTCATTATTTTTATTTTTTTTTTATTCATAATTTTTTTTTTTTTTTGGTACCTTCCCAGGTGAATGGCATGGATGTTCGCAATGCCACTCACGACGAGGCTGTTGACGTCATAAGGAATTCCGCAAGCCCTATCACCTTCGTTGTACAAAGTCTTTCATTTTCTAACCCGGTATGTGAATAAATATGATTTGTTGATCACAAGGCCAAAGATATTGTTATTCATTAGCAAAAACGTTCCAGCTGTAATTAGTTAGAAGTTTATAATTCAAATGAAATGTCATTGATTTTAGCATAATTGAAAACATGTGAGTTACTGCCTTAATCAAAGTATTATCTCCAGCACAATTAAATTCTGAAAGGTATGATTTAAGTCCAAATAATGAAATCTAGGTTATGTTTGTTTTGTTGTTAAGGGTTTTAGGGCGCTTGCAACACATTTAGGTCATATCAGTGCCAGAAATCTGAGTTAAATGTTTAATTCACTCTTATATTTCAGATCCTTTTGATTTTAAATTCAATATTTTGCGTTGGTTCATACAGATATGAAATAGGATATAAGCAAAGTATTAAATAGCCAATTTACAAAATTCGAAGCCTTTACATGTGCTGACTTTTCCTGCGGCATGTAAAAATTTTATGAACCTGTGTTGCTAACTTTGAAATCTTGGCAGTCCTGAATTATCAGGTCCTAGGCTGATAGAATTTATCCCAGTTTCCGTAATTGAAAACAAACTTGCTATCTTTGAATAAGATGCCAGTCTTTCACAGATTTTCTTCCAAATTAAAATTTATACTTATCTATCCCAAACACGGCTGGGTGGTCAAGAAATTCATGAAAAATAATGTTGCTATAACGCCATCAATCAAGTTCATTTGGATGTTTCTGGCCCCTAAATGGATGCCATTGAAACCAAAAAATATACCCATCACTGTAAATTAGACACGGAAATAGTAGTTTGGTTATATTTACAAATGTTTAAAAAGATGCATTGAAATTTTCCCCAAACTTTTCATTCAACCAACACATTTTCACTCAAACACAAAAAGCAATAATTTCTTGCTATACACATTTTTTATACAAAATGGGACTATACCAGAGTGTTAAATATATATATATATAGCAAACATCGTTCTTAAAATTTTGTGATGTACAAAAGAAATCAGACTAAGAAAAACTATTTCCTGTATGTGGCAATTTTCCTATGGTTGATAAGGAGAGGATTAATAACATAATATTTTCAGCAATACTGATTTTTCTTTTAATCAATGCTACGAAAGGTGACATCAAGGAGTCGGTAAACTGAAACAAAAAAGTAATGAATTACACTGCTACATAACTTCTTTAACCAACAGCCTGGAGACCTTGATTCCTCCCAGCTTCGACCTGTCCAGTCCTTTGAAGAGGCCCACAAAGTCGGCAGTGTGGCTGCACAGACATCAGTGACCTCATCATCACCTGGCAGCACACCTCAACAGGTATAACTTTTTAATGTATATAATTATAATTCTAAACAATTGGATTCAATAGTCTGATGTCACGTCGCCCAGCAACGGCGGCCATCTTGGTTCTAAACAAAGAAAATCTGTACTTTTTATTCTTCAGGCTGGCTAGAACTTGTCATATGTCTTGTGATCAGAATACGTAAAAATCAAAACACGATCAGATTTATATAATTTTTTTCTCCTCTGGATACGCTTTTATGCTCGTCTGAGAAATATTTCATAAGGGGGTCCGCCATTGTTCCGATAGTTTAGAGCCAGTTACTAAGTTACCATGCCTCATTACGAGGGAAGTGACGTTACGACTGTTGAAGCGTATTCTAACTTATAGAAAAATACAAGAAATATATCCATCCCAAAATACCAAGACTTCCTCGACTTGGGAATGAATCTCATATTCCTTTGATTGCTGGACAGATGTTGTACCATTGAACCACAAATGTTATCGTGAAATCTGCATAACTTTTCAGATTCTTAGAATGTTATGTCTACTATTTCAGAACTCCGGCTATCAATCTTATTAATTGTGTTAGCAATTTTGTTACAACAAGCTTAAACTATTCTTATCCAAAGTCGTGAAAGGGAAATAATCTGAATTTTGGAATAAAAATCAAAAACATGGGTTAAGTTGTTCAAGTACCTTTTTTAAAACGTTGTTTGTTTGTATTTTGTTTCTTTTTAAAAATTTTTAAAATTTTGTTATGTTTTGTTGGGGTTTTTTTGGGTTTTTTTTTTTTTTTTTTTTTTTGTTTTGTTTTGTTTTTTTTTTTTTTTTTTTTTTTTTTTTTTTTTTTTTTGGGGGGGGGCTTCAATTCTGTGAACATTATGGCTTGGAATAACTACTATTCAGTTACATTTTTGAGCAATTTGAAGTAATGTTTTGGGAGTAACAAATAACTAAAAGAGTCTTCTTTACTTAAATTTCTTATATTGCCATATCTTTTTTTCATCTTTCTAATAATCTCCATTCAGAGTTTCGACCAAAAGGGAGAGTCATTTGAAGACAGTGAAGAGGAGGATGACTTTGGCTATACACACAGTAAGTCTTGATCTTGGTTTTATTATTGTTTTGATTTTTTATTTATTTTGTTGTGTTTTTTTTTTTGTTTTTTGTTTTTGTTTTTAATTTCTTGGTAGGTTCTTTAAATTTTGTTTTTGTTTGTTTGTTTTTATGGAGTTTTTTGAAGTTGTTTATTCTTATTTCCTTCTCTGTCAATTTTTATAGTTCTTTTGTGCTTTGATTTATGTCATAATTTTTGTTTTTTAATACTCTAGCCTAACATTATAAAGCAGTTTCACCAAACAAGAGGTTATAGCATATTACCACTTAGTAAACCTTTAGAGTCATAAGGCCCATGGAGCTGTAGTGACTGGAGTGTTTTCCGGTTAAACTGAAAATAGAAATTGCTTGCTACCATTTGGATAAGATGATAGTCTTTTGCAAAGTACTTTCCATTATATCTAACATCATCCAATCACCTAATCTTTTGCCTGGTAGACAGAGGGGGTCAGGATAAAATCATGAATCCAACAGGATTGATACGGATCCCTTTTCGTGTGAAGCGAGTGATCTACCAACTAGGCTATGAGACACACACATTGCTCCAAGCCTGAGGTTTGAAGTGCATCACTGATATTGCTCTCTTGGTGAAGCCATGTAGATCATTAGTCGTAATCAGATAAATGATTGAAGAAATAAGTGTTTAGTAATGTTTCACCAATTTTTTAAAAATCAAACATAAAACGGGGAATTCTGTGAATTATGATTTTATAATGTCATTGTGGTCATCATAATTGACTGTCATCAGAGAATCACCCCGACGTAATTTTATGTTATGGGAACATTTATTTTTGCATCAATATACATTGACAATGCTTAATCTAGCTTTTCAGCGGCGTTCAAATAACACAAAATAAAGAAAAACAGTTAGTAATGATCAGAAATTATACATGTACATAATTATGCAAGAAAAATACAAGACTTATCGAGTGTTGTTACAAGCAGAAAGAAAGGGATCAGAAAAAAGTTTGTATTATACAGAGGCAGACAACGCAAGAAAGAAAAATACAAGAGAAAAAAATC
>NC_088360.1:48724808-48732308 GCF_034508935.2 Berghia stephanieae | reverse complement strand
AATAAATTCAAATACCAAAACTTATGCCTTTGATTGAATCGTCATATTACTTCTGGCGATCATTCATCTTAGGGAGAAAAGGATGCGTTTTTGTGTTGAAACTTTTTTAAAGTAAAGAAACGATGGAATTATTTATTTATATTATTTATTTATTTATTTATTTATTTATTTATTTATTTATTTATTTATTTATTTATTTATTTATTTATTTAGCAGCAGAAAAGATTAAGTGTATCTGCTGATGACGGTGGTCGATTAGAGAGAGAGAGAGAGAGAGAGAGAGAGAGAGAGAGAGAGAGAGAGTATGTGTGTGTGTATTTATGTGTGTTTATGCGCGCGTGCACGATGGAGACAGATAGTGATGTGTCAAAGATAAATGCAACTTGAACGTATCTGATGGAATCTGACAGATTTTTCATTTAGAGTTGCCTCGCTTTACTGGTGTGATGGATGACGGGAAAGAGGGGGTAAAGGATATAAGGATTGACATAGGGACCATAACTGATGTTTCTGAAGGAGGGAGACGAAGAAAACGTGGAAGGTGGGGTGTTGAACAAAGGGAACATTTTTTTATTTTTTTATTTTAGTTTTTTGTTGTTTTTGTTTTTTAATTTTGGTTTGTTTGTTTTGTTTTGTTTTGTTTGTTGTTTGTTTTTTGTTTGTTTTTGTTTGTTTTTTTGTTTTGTTTTTTTTTTGGGGGGGGGGGGGGCTGGGCATGGAAGAATCTACTAAACTTGAGCTTTTATATAGCGCAATATCCACTAAACGTGCTTAACGCGCTTTACAATGGGTCCTTAGCATGGCGTAACTATAGTACTGTAGTTACGTCATGGTCCCTAGCCAACAGCAACGCTTAACATGGAGGACGAGACATGAAGCCTTTTAGCCGATATCTAATTTTTTTTTTTTTCGAACAAAGACAATCTGTTAGTGGCCAGGTACTCAATTTACACCTGAGTACAAGTGAGAAAATGTGAGTAAAGATCCTATTTCATGGACTCAACTATGCGCCGCTTGGGACTCAAACCCAGGACCTTCCGATCAGAAGGCGAGCGTCATACCACTAGACCCCATAGCCGCACTAAATGTGCTGAAAGCGCTTTACAATCTTTAGTACACACTCTTCACACATGGGTCGAGAGGCAGCTGTGATTTTCATTTTATGAGGAGGGGGGGGGGGGGGTCGGGGGAGAAGAAAAGGAACCAAAGCAAAATTCTACTGTCCAGCGCGACATATCTAAAGGGTGCGAAGTAAGTATAACTGTCCATTTAATGGGAGAGAAATCGGGATAAAATTAATCTATTGGGGCGACACTTTCTCTCACAGCGTCATGATATACATAAACATTTGAACCCATGACCCTCAGACCAGAAGGAAAGAGACAAAAATTAATCAATATGTATTGATTCATTACATCAGTTTTGTTTTGTTTTTGGGTTTTTTGTTGGGTTTTATTTCTTGGGGGGGAGGGGGGGGGGGGGGGGAGATTAGTTTTTGTTTGTTGGTTTGGTTTTTTTTTGTAATTTTATTTCCTTTTGATTTGTTTGTTTTTGTTTCGTTTATTTCGGGGGTGTTTTTTTTGTGGAGGGGGTTTGTTTGGGTTTTTTGGGGGTTTTTTTTCGTGAGGGAGGGGGGTTGTTGTTTTGTTTGTTTTTGGTGGGGGGGGGGGGTTGGTTTTTATTTCGGGGCGGGTTGGGGGGTAGTCGTCGGGTCCCAACCTTTGTGATGCAAGTTCCAATCTTGATCTACTCATACATTTCGTTTATAAAAGAAATGATAACAGCGACGAAAAGAGGCATTGAACATACAAATAGTGGAACGGATCATTTCAAATAGAAACAAAACAATACAAACGTCTCGACCTCGGGTGTTTGTCATGGGAGGGCAGATAATCCTGATTATACAATTAATTAAAACATGACTAGAATTATAATTAGAATAGAAAAAAAAGAGAAAAGGAAAAAAAGAAAAAAAGGTTGCATTAGTGTGAATTGATGAAGAAAAAAAATAGACTGTGTACGTTAGATTATTACAGAAAAACTAGAAAAAAATTAAACAAATGATTAGATTTAAGTGAAAAGAAAATATCTTTCTGTCATTAATTTATGTAATGGTTTATTTGTTTTGGTGGGAAGTTTTTTTCGTAACTGTCGATCTTCCCTTTCTGAAGGAGGGGCAACGTTTACATCTTTAGATTTTTTTTTTTTTTCAAACAATGTTGCTGTTTCCCACGGACTACGGTAGGCGAAAGCTATTTACCGATTACACGTACAAATAATTGTTGCGTTGTGCAATTTGTGTTGCTGCTGGGTCTACACTTTGTTTTCCGTCTTCCGCGGCATGTGTTTTATTTACAAAAAGGGTGAAAATGGGCAAGGCTTCGGATTGAAACAATAGAGACAATAGACATTTCGGGTGCATACCCTTCGTCAGCAAAACAATAAAAAGACGAGTGCTGTATCCTATGGAAGCGGAGTGTTGATTTGAAAAATTAAGTCCCTTTTTTTCGACCCTCTGATGCAAACCATAAAATCGTAAGAACAATTCATGAGTGCTTAGTCATGGTGGGGATAAAATGATTCTCCTGTGCGATGGATGGTTACCACAGTTTGGTGGCGGTGGCGTGTCAATAAATACTGTAATTACTGTAACTACGCGCCGTGAATTCTGGCCCTGACATAACTCAAAAAAGGAGGACAAAAAAGGATAAAAATAGGAAAAATTGGAAAAGACCACTTTGGTCATTTTTACGGTCCAGTTGAGGTCAAAGAAAACTTCAGATGACATCAGAGCTGCCAAACCCTGAAAAAAATAGTAAATAAACAGTCGTGTGATATGCCAGAAAATTTTGACCGTATTGATAGTATGAAGTTGACGTCACTCAGGTCTTTGTTATTGCTTTTTGCCATTCGCGTTTATGAGTCAGTCTCACATTAACCATACTATAAACGTTCAAGGTAACACAGAGTTTTGTGTGTTGGTCCGTTATACTTCCTGATGGCAATGTTGTGATCTTCTTAGCCAAGCGCATACTATCTATAGCTAACTACTCTCACAAAATATTGTTTTGAATAAATTGGCAGCCTGTACTTCGCAATTATTTACAATTTTGTAATCATGTTTTTGGCTCTGGAATAAGTACAAAATGCCGTATTGCCGTCAGTTATGTGTGAGTGGTGCTGGTGGGTGTGACATAATAGTCGTAGGAGTGGTTGCCAGTGTCATGGTGTGCCAATTAATACTCTTGTTACTGTGTATAATTACCTAGTCGTTGTGCTTTGGAACACAAGTTCTTGTTCGCAAGTCCGGTAAACAAATAAATCATAATAACCATTTTATTCAGGATTATTTTGGTGGAGAGTTTTATTTGTTTATTTATATATTTTGTTTTATTTCTTTTAGTTTTTGTTTTAGACTGATATATATATATATATATATATATATATATATATATATATATATATATATATATATATATTATATATATATTATACAGAGAGAGAGAGAGAGAGAGAGAGAGAGAGAGAGATTTTATTTGGTTTCTCTTTTGATAGGTTGTTTGTTTTTGGAGAAGTTTTTGTCTGACTGTTTTGATTATTTATTTGACATTTTTGTCTGCTTTTTGTTCTGTTCTATGATTTTGCTTTTGTTGTTTTGTTTTGTTTTTGTTTTTTTTTTGTTTGTTTGTTGTTTTTTGTGTTGGTTTGTTTGTTTGTTTGTTTTTTGGTCTTTGTCATTTTCTATCTTTGTTGTTGTGGTTGCAATTAGTGTTTCGTCTAATGCCAAATTTCAGTTCACATCAAATGAATGTCTCACCTGCTGAGCTACGTGGTCCACGTATGTTCTTACCCAAGAACACAAGGCTGGAGCTAGAGCATTATCGTCACTGGCCACGATCAAATTGGCTTGAATTTGTTTTAAAAGACGATAATTTTTAATGTTAGGCATAAATGTGTGGATATATTATGTGTTTCGTGGTTTTGCGTTTGTGTGTGGATCATCATGTTGCTGGTGTGGATGGATTAAATGTATGTCGTATGCATGTCCGCGTGGAATTTGAGGCCGGAGGGGAGAATCATTCAACGACAAATCATACATATTAGAGGAAAGAGACAGGAGATATGTAGACTAATTCATACTAAAAGAAAGAATTCGTGAGAGATAATATAGACAGATGATACAGAGAGAGAGAGAGAGAGAGAGAGAGAGAGAGAGAGAGAGTTGGTTTCATATAATATGTAATTATTGAGAGAGAATTGACTGGTAGGCCTTTTAGTCCCTGGTAGTAATAGTAATATCTGCTCGGTGTTTTTGACAAATGTTCTAGTTTTCACCTAATTTAAGTCAGGTAGAAGTGACTAAAGACACCAACCATAAATGTCAGGAATGTGACAAACGAGTAGCCGGTGTGAGTTCAATTAATCAAGTGAAAGCCTGTCGATGAAACTAGACCTTTTTGAAAAGGTCTTATTTGCTAGATAGAGATCTGAAAAAGTGTGCATGATACAGTGCCAGACAAAGCAAGAATGAAAAATTTAAGAAGAAGAAAAAAAACATCTCAAAAAGACAGGCTGATTTAGGATGGGGGTTTTTTTTCCTTGCAATTTTTCTTTTTTTTTTTTTCTTCTTTTTTTTTTTTGCTTTGTCTGGCACAGTTTCATTCACACTTTTTCAGATCTTTGTCATACACCAGTGCCTGCTCCCCAATGGGTCACTTTGATATTGTCTAATTTGTTCGGTATTTGAAACTGTCAAAGATCAATTTGTTATGTAATATCGCCTTACAGGCGTCATGCCCCGTCCTACATGTTTAGTGTTGCTGTTGGCCAGGGACCCCTTGTAAAGCGCTTTGAGCACGTTTAATGGATATTGTACTCTATTAAAGTTCAATTTTCATTAATTTGCTTTAGGAAGACTGGAACTATAATGTTTGCCGTGGCTTTTTAAAGTATTAAAAGTTTTTCTGGCCAAAATCTGAAAAAGATGTTTTGTCATTGCACATTTATATAGTATACACCATCGACTCGCTTTAGAATAAATAGTATATGAAAATTCGTGTTTCCACATTTAAGTTCGGCCTGGTGTCAATCCAATCAACTGGCTTTCATGCCAATGTTGGCATCACATAAGCTGTACAAGGGTTAGTCATATGTCACATATATACTAAAACGCCCATGAATTATTCTTATTGATTAATTCCTCGCAACCCACCCATCCCCCCGCCTCCTTCCTAGTATACCCCACACAAGAAACTGTTTTTTGACTACAAGCTCGAGATGTCAATTCGTTTGGCATCGACTTGTTATCACTTTTCATCTCTTTTATTCTTATCAGCCTCCTCCTCTTTTTCCTACTCCTTCTCCTCCTCATCCTACTCTCTCTCTCTCTCTCTCTCTCTCTCTCTCTCTCTCTCTCTCTCTCTCATTCTCTCAGCCTCTTCTTCCTCCTCTTCTTCTCCTCATCCTACTCTCCCTCTCTCCACTCTCTCTTACTCCACCCTCTCTCTCTCTTTATCTCCCCCTCCCTCCCTCTCTCCTCTCTTCTCTCTCTCTCTCTCTCTCTCTCTCTCTCTCTCTCTCTCTCTCTCTCTCTCCCCCAACAGTCTACTTGTATTATCTATCTTTCCTGCCACCCCTACCCACCCTTTGTTACCATTGCTATAATATCTCTGGCACTGTTCATGGTGACCCATCCATCCGAAGAGAAGCTCTCGTACTGTGTACATCACACACACACACACACACACACACACACACACACACAAACACACACGCCAACGACCTTTATTATTCCAGTTCTATAGTCCAGAGGTATGCACTTAGGATTGATGGCTCCAGTCGTAGTGAGTTGGTCGCAGAGAACATTAATAAATTTGCATCAGGTAGTTCGTAGCATCGATGTCGTGTTTTCGTTACCATAAAAATAAATAAATAAAGGAAACATAAGGTGACCACTTTGGAAAGCTTTTCCACGGATTAACTAATAACTTCAAGTGACATTCTTTTTTTTTTTTAAACCACTAGTGAATTCACGGCCGTCGAGTTAGTTAATCTCGTTTGAAACAAGTTTGTATAATTTACTCAAACTGTGATATCACCAAGTTTACTTTGTGTTTCAAATTGTTTATTGAAGTTTCACGAGATGTTCAGTTCAGTTAAGATTTTATTTATTAAAAGGAGGTACCCGCCACTTCTTTAAAGACAATTTTGTGATAGTACCATGTCGAGATTGAGCGTTTAAATTACCGAAATCATGACAGAGAGAATAAAAAATCATAGCATTCGAATTTATTACCTCTCGATCAAAAAAGAAATAAATAAATAAAATCTGTGAAAAAGTCACTTTTTTTTTCCCACCGATATGCTATCCATACTCCCTTAACTGACAAAACACTTTTTTCTCTCATTTAGACCGAAGTTTCATTTCACGATAATATGAATAGAGTATGATAATCCTTCAGTCTGTCGTATTCTAGAAAAAACATTTTTTTTTAAATGTTGACCAGAAAACTCGTCCTTTAATTATCGATCGATTAAATGGCCTTTTTCAAATCCGGAACTTAACTGGAACCTCAGGTTTAAGAATTTTTGACAAGACGATGGTCATTTGAATCGATCGATAAATGAAGAACTAGTTTTAGTGGAGTCCCATGTTTGCCGGATTTATTTGTTTTGCTTTTTTTTAATTTGTTGTTCTTGTTGTTTTTTTTGTTTTTTTTTTTTTTTTGGGGGGGGGGGGGGGGTTGGGTTTTTTTTCTTTCCTAGTCTGCAGAACGGGCAAATTTTTATATGATAGAAAGGACGATTAACCACTGTACTCTGGAAAAAAACATTTGTTTAAAAATTTGGCCAGAAAACTCCTCTTCCAGTTATCAATCGATTTAGATTACCCTCATCTTGGCAAAAACTCTCAAACCTGGGACATCGCATAGATATTTGAAGGACGAGTTTACTGCCCTTTTTGGGTTTTTTTTTTTGTTTAATACGTCTTTTCAAAGGGCGGCAGCAGCAGCTTCTAATGATGCCACACTAGGTACTATGTTATGATGATCTATCCAGGACGCAAACCCATCGCCGCAATCGTGTACGGTCGCGGACCCGCGTCACAACGCAACGTTCAACTAGTTGATGTTGGACAGGTGGCAAGTCCCCTTTGAAGAAGGGAGTGTGGCAAGTTCGGCCGAAGTCGGTTCGCTGCCACCCAATTGTCTCCTCTTGCTGGTGGAGAAGCCTGGCAGCGTCTCCCCCAGTTTCGAGGAGTCGATTCCCCCGCCCCCTTGAGGGATTGAATGAGTTAACCGATTGAAGGTTTAATATGAAATCGAAACTGCCGATTTTGCCCTTGCTTGACATGGTACCTATGCTATCCTTCGACAGGGATCCCAGAGTCTGGGTTTTGGCATCAAAGAGGAGACCAGGAACGGCCATTTTGGAATATACGTCAAGTACTTGGCTCAAGGAGGAGTCGCTGACAAGGTGAGTCGTCTGTCTATCAGTCTG
>NC_088360.1:48712308-48722308 GCF_034508935.2 Berghia stephanieae | reverse complement strand
ATTGTACTGCTATTATGTTTGAGTGATAAAAAATATATTTTTGTGTTAGTTGGGTGTGAAGTATTGGGGAAAATCCTGAAAATGGCTGGTAAGGAGAGAGTTAACAGCAGACTGAGTTTCTACCACATCAGTTTTTCCCCATTATTCATCTGGTTATAATTGCATCGTAATGGGTCTTCACCACTAAAGCAGTGATTTTGATGCTATGAAGCCCAAATCATATCACTCTTACCTAACTCTTGATGTAAACAAAAGGATGTGATGTCATTTTTAAGTGAATTGGGATTCCTCACAATTCAGTTGGTTAAATATTCACCTAAGAATTTATCGGGGGTGCAGGGAAGATTTTTTTTTTCAATTATCCCCTCTTTCCAGCCAGCAATCATTGAGGAGCTGATTCTGTTAGATCAAATTGAAAGTACTTTGTAATAGATAAACGTCTTATCAAAAGGGTAGTAAGCAATTGATACTGTTTGCTTTACATTACAGAAACAGGAATAAAGTCGGGCTCTGTGGGCCTTATGGCCCTAAGGGACTTCTTAATCATATGTAATTCAACTGGGCACCACTTGTTAAGAGTTAATATTTATTTGAATAGGAAGAGGCCAAGAAATGACGTGGTTGTTAATAGAATGAAAATAACAAAAATGATGAAATAATCAAGTCAGAATCTTGAATCAACTCTGCTTTTAAGAACAATAAGGCTGTTTGTTATAGAATCTTTAGGGTCACTTATTGTTATTATAGATTCATTCGGGTCACTTCTTGTTATTATAGAATCATTAGGGTCACTTATTGTTATTATAGAATCATTAGGGTCACTTATTGTTATTATAGAATCGTTAGGGTCACTTATTGTTATTATAGAATCGTTAGGGTCACTTATTGTTGTTATAGAATCATTATGGTCACTTATTGTTATTATAGAATTGTAAGGGCCACTTATTGTTATTATAGAATCGTTAGGGCCACTTATTGTTATTATAGAATCATTAGGGTCATTTATTTTTATTATAGAATCATTAGGGTCACTTATTGTTATTATAGAATCATTAGGGTCACTTATTGTTATTATAGAATCGTTAGGGTCACTTATTGTTATAATATATAGAATCGTTTAGGCCAATAATGAGTGATCTTTTTTTTTTTTTGGTTGTGGTTACCCCTCTTTACAATATTAAGTAAAATAATAACGAAACTAGAAACTGCATATCAGCAGTGGCTTTGTATAAGGTGCTCGGTTTTGTACATATCATGTCAAGTAAGAATTTAAATGAGTCCTAAAACCTTACACATCACAATATGATCCCACTATGTTTGCCTTACAGGGTGCTATTATAATCCATGAGGTTTATGAAGATGGTGCTGCTGCGAGAGACAGCAGGCTGTGGGCTGGAGATCAAATCCTGGAGGTAAGTAGTTAATGTAAATAATGTTAAGTTGATGGAAAGGTTCTGTGTGAATCCTCCCCCCCCCCCCTCTCCCATTTCCCTTCAATCTTGTAATATGTTTGAGTGAATCAGGTACGGGAAATTTAATCTGATTTTTGTTTTTGTTTGAGATTGTTTTGGTTTTTTAGGGTTTTTTGCTGGGTTTTTTTTTTTTGGTTTTGTTTCTTTTTTTTTTTTGTTAGGTTTATTTTTTTGTTTCATGAAATTAATTTATTCTTCTTTCTCACAGTCTCTTGGGTTTGTTTTTTAAATTAACATTCTAACTCTTCATATTAGGGGTTCACTTAAACATAATAAGGTCACACATCTTGTGTGCAATGAAAAAAATAAATTATTTGAATATGGTAGTGTATGAAGATGATTATATCGATTTCAGTAAGATGACAGCTTGGTTTGAAGTCTGGCATGTTATTTTGATGTAAACTTCATCTTCATTTGTTTTGAAATTCTAATTGTTTAGGGGTCACGATAGATCAGTTGTTAGAGCATCACTTCTCATGCTAAGGGATCAAGATCAATTGGATAGCTGGTTCGGTCAGATCTGGTGGAAATTAGTTTGCATTATACTAATGTCTTATTAAAAGGGTAGCAAGAAATTATTAAAGGCTATTTGATGCTGTAAGTACCAGGATAAACTCCGGCTGAATGGTCGTAATTGCTCTGAAGGACTACTTCCTGATATGAATGTATGATTGGTGTTCATACATCTTTGCAATAGGAATTGGTTGTATAATTCAGTGTGGATGTGGATGTTTACACAGACAGTAACGCCCAGTCTTATTGAGTTAGTCTATGTGAAAAAGAAAGGAGGAGGTACATTGATAAGAGATGTAGACTTCTTGAAGTGGGCTGATGACGGAGACAATTAGAGAAACAATATAGCCGATGTCTGCAATAGACCTGGCACTTGACTGCTTCAGTTCAATATTAATCGTGTATTTTTCAACAATCCAGGTGAATGGAGAAGACTTGACTGATGCAAGTCACAATCGGGCATTGCAGGTGTTGAGACAAACGCCTCCTGTGGTCAAGATGGCTGTTTACAGGTATGTATGGAATAGATGGATGGATATCTATATTTTATGTATGTAATGGATGTATGTATTGATCGATGTTTATATATATATGGATGGATATGTATATGTATGTTATGTATGGGTGGATGGATGTATGTATGTATGCGTGTATGTATGTATGGGTAGATGTATGTATACGTGTGTGGGTATATATATAATTGACATTATGTCAACTGAAGACGTGGACGAAAGCCACAGAAACATATGTTTTGGCCACATATAAGTGAGTGATACAATTTATATTTTATATTAGTTCTAACCATCATTATCGAGCACTTTCGTACCTATGAGTACCCACCAACACTAATAAATATATATATATATATATATATATATATAAATAATATTATATTATGACTGCAGTTTGTAATTATTTATCTTTTTTTTTCTCAGAGATGAGAGCCAAGTGAGGGAGGAGGACATCTTGGATGTATTTTCTGTCGACCTTATCAAACGTCCTGGAAAAGGCCTTGGTCTAAGTATTGTTGGGAAGAAGACCGATGTTGGCATTTACATATCAGATATTGTAAGTGGTCTTCACATATGTTTTTTTTTTTATGGATGAAACAATTATGTGATCTGGGAATCTTCAGTGACAAGGGTAAACATAAGGCAATTTAATACACTATTGAATTCTGAGTTTTGGATTTGGATCTTTCAAAAAGTTTTCAATGCATATATAAAATAAATGAGGAACAGAATGTTTGATTATGATTGTTGTTGTTGTCATTGTTTTGATGACTTTAAAAAAAAAAAAATTATCATTCTTTTTGTTTCATTTGGAAAATCTGCCTCGAAGATGATCCTTGGAAAATAAAATGAAGAGTAAGGTTTCCCATATAGGAATAGTAAAAAGAGAAATTGCTCTCATTAATATTTCTAGGTTTTTGCCAAGATGTTAAGTCCAATCCTTCATTTCCTTATGTCATTTTTTTCCCCATCCCTTTTTGTGAATGAAGTCATAGGCAAAGGCCTACTATAAAAGTTGTGATTTGTGACCACTTCTTCAAAACAGTTTTATTGTACGTTCAAGTCAAACTCTAAGTGGTGCAAACTTGAGTCCTTGGAAAAAGGAAGACTCGGCTAGAAGTTTTGATGGATATTTTAAAATTACATGTACATAAAAACGGTGCTTAATCTGTAAAGTATTTTAATGTAAATTAGAAATTTGGTTCTTTGCCTAATGCTTGCTTAATAATTGAAGAACTGTGCAACATATTGATTATGGCATTTAATGGAATTGTGCCATCGTATGAATGTGATCTTTTTCCTTTTTTTATAAAACTCAATATTTAAAATTCCTGACTTCACCAGGTAAAAGGAGGTGTGGCTGAGGCTGATGGCCGATTGATGCAGGGAGATCAAATCCTGGCAGTCAATGGGGAAGATATGAGAAACTCGACCCAAGAGTATGCAGCTGCCGTTTTGAAGGTAAGTTAATTATATTTTGAAGAATAACGAGAAAAAAGTGTATGTGAGAGTCATTATTAAATAGTCTTTTGCTTAAACCACCTTTTTTATCGTCTTTTTTTTTTAATCATCAAACTAAAAGGAATCTGCAAGTGAAAGAAGCAGAGGTAGAAAATTATAAGCAAAGTTTTCAATGCCATGACTTGGACATCAGAAGAACTTATCAGGAATGGAGACTTGCACAGAGAGGACCATCTACTGCTTATGTTGCCCGTTCTGTTTGGAATCCTCTCCCTGATTTCTTTGCGAAACTGTGCCAAATCTGTTTTTTTGTTTTTTTAACATATATTTAAGAAAATATTTAATGGATTTCAAGTACTTTTTGTTAAATCAATGATTTAAGTCTGTCTGATGTAATTTGTAATTTGTATTATTTTTATATACCTGCATTTATGAAATTATCAAGAAAAAGTGCCCAGAGATGTTGCCATAAAAAAAAAAAAGATTTAAAAAAATTGAACTTTATATATTGCAATATCCACTAAATGTGCTCAAAGCGCTTTACATGGGGTCCCTGGTCAACAGCAACATTTAACATGTAGGACGGGACATGCCACCTGTTAGGCGATATTACAATTTTTCGGACAAAGACAATGCTGTTAACGGCCAGGTACTCATTTTACACCTGAGTACGGTGAGAGAAAGTGAGTAAAGAGCCTTTTCCAAGGACTCAACTATGCCCCAAGCGCAGGGCTCGAACCCAGGACCTTCCGATCCGAAAGCGAGTGTCATACCACAAGACCACATAGCTGCACTGAAAATACGCAGTATAAAAATGTATTACGTTATCAGGATTATTATTATACTAGGAGGAGCGTGGCTCAGCACTGCAGTCTTTGCTTTGTACCCGAAAAGTACCCAGTTCTATCACCCGCCGCTGCACTGTGTGGCCTTGAGCAAGTCACCTCCCCCTAGCTAAATTTGCAGCTCTGCACTGCGGCTGACACCTGTGTGTTATTCCCGACTTCCCTTGGATAAGACCCAAGAGACAAATTTCCCCTATGAGATGAATAAAGCGAATTTTATTTATTGTTATTATTCATTAAATGCAGAAAATATGTCATATGATATTATTATATTTAATATATTATATTATATTATATTACGTTATTTTATATTATATTATATTATTCTTACATGCGATTAGACTAGCGTCCAATCCAAAGGATAGCAAGCAATAGCTATTGTCCATTTCACATTATAGAAACTGGGATATACTCCAGCTCCATGAGCCTTAATGGCTCTGAAGTACTACTTTTTTTTTTTATACTTACTTTTATAAATACAAAGATAAAAGTACCTAGAGCTGTTGTCATATGACAAAATAAGTACTGTGCTTGGATTTAAATGGATAGATATGAAAGATCATGCTGGCTGAATGGGTTAAACGAAAAGTATTGTCCTTGACCTTATTTGATTCTTTGTTTGCATCCATCAATCATCAGACTTTGATGGGCAAGGTAAGCCTGACTGTGGGCAGACTCAAGGCGGGTTCTAAAGCCTCCTCCAGAAAGAATTCCTCTCATGGGACGTCTTTAAAGAAATCGGATTCCTCAGCCAGTAACAAATCTAAAGGCAGACATTCCAAAAGTAAGTCATGACATCCTCTTTAAAAGTCATATATTTTTTTAGTAGAAAAGTGTGTGGAGCAGGCACGTATGTTGATAAGAACAAGAAATGAACTGTATAGAAAAGTAGACAAAAGAGAATAAAAACTTTGCAGCGATGAGGATTTGAACCCATGACTCTACTTTTACAGCAACTCTGCCTGGTCACGAGAGAGATGATGTACACTCTACCCTATCCACCACTCCATGTTCAAATCCTCATCGTCGTAAAGTTTTTATTTTCTATTGTCTTCTGGACCTTTCTTCTTGTTATTAATTATTATATTATATGATTACCTTAATACTTTACCATTGAAAAAGCGTGTCCACCACTTTTTTTTGTCTTTGTGTTATTTAGATTTGGATTTCAGAAAGGAAAAGAGCATTATTATTCATAATTTTTTTAAGTGCTTTTGCTTTGAATCTGCTACAAAACCAATGAGTGAATGTGGGAAATATTATAATATCCTAGTGGCGATTATCTCATGCCTGTCACAATGTGTGTAGATTGTTTCTCGAAACGTACCTCAATAATGATGACTGATCAATTGTTTGTATATCTAAATGGTGAGGGAGATTTTATATAGAACTAGGGCTTATTGATTAAAGACATTTATTTATGTAGTGAGATTTGGTTGTATCTTGAGAGGTGATTGTACTACATTGGACAGCTCTCTTTGGTCTTTAGTCCTGTTTTGTGAACTATGATAAGAAGTAGCTGCTTTCGCACTTCAGTGATGAGATCATCATTAATCCCTTCCTAACAATGTTGCTGTCGTATTTAGGTTCTTCCAACTATTACTCTGACTGTCCCTATGTTGTCTTCCTTGCATGACAATCGTTGCCTCTGTTCTGATATTAAATGATTAGGGTCTGATGAAAAGTTTTGATTAATATTGGTTGTCTTTGATTTTGTTTACGGTTTGTTTGTTTTCTATTGAGTTTGGGGTTTTTTTGGTTTCTTTTTTTTTTTTTTTTTTGTTGGGGGGTTTTTGTGTTGTTTTTTAAGCTATTTTTTTAGTTTCATTCTTTGCTTTTTGATAATTATTTCTGAGTTTTTAAAAATTGACATTGATTTCTTCAATTTGGTTATGATAAGTTTCGGTTCTGTTTTCAGTTTCAATGTTGAAAATATATATTTATATGGTTCATGTCATAATCCAATAATCTTTAGTGATTTTGCATCAACCTCTTTTTTTTTTCTTTCTTCTGTAATGGAGAATTGTTTGATTAGTTGTTGTCTGCTCATGTATTGTCTAATAGCGGTATTGTGTGCTGTTATAATCTTTATTTATATTATAGGAAAAGCCAGGCGTCTGTTATGTTTTGTGGGTAAGAGACAACAAACACACTGTGCGATTTTCCTGTAAACATGTCACTTTCTATGTGTGTATTGCAATATGACACATTCCAGTTGTGTTTAGTATTGTACAATGTAAACACACTGTGCTGTTTTTTTTTTCGGGTTAAGTATGTCTGTTCTATGTAATGAAACATTCACATTCATAACAAGAAATGTGTGCTTCACACCACCACGTGACTTAATGTGAGACACCAACTTTGAAATGTGTAATGGTTGAGAACTGAAGTGGAACTTTGTGTCAGTCTTTCCTGATATGGGCCTTTTCATTTTGTTCACTGTGTTCTTCTGCAATGCAATATCCAAAGCTGTCACATGACAGCGACCCAACACTTTGTTTTCTGCATTGCTTGGGAAAATCTACAACCTTCTATGTGTGATAAGAAATGTTAAATGTGAAACTTATCCTGTGTTCAAAATTTAGCATCCATGAAACTCTTCTTTTGTTCCTGTGTTGTATCCATTCAATATTACAGTTGCACACTTCTCAACAATTATGTACTTACCCGTCGATGTCCCTTATAACTATTTATTTTCATTTTTATAGCATTGTTGATTTGGTTCGGGGGGCCAGTCATCATAAACACATCCCCACGTTATCATGTACTCGTTAGAGGGCAATCCTAAATTTCTTTCAAATTTTGATTTTGTACATGATTAATCTAGTTTTTTTATTGCTGATATAACTCTTCACCAAAAAGAGTAATTACAGCATTTCAACTTTGGTCTGCTTAGAGGTCCAGATTACCTCACAGTTACCGTTGGTCTTCATGAAAACAGAAGCAGAGGCCTGTGAAAGTTTATTGAATGATGGTATTTATATCTGTTTTTGCTTTGTAAATCAGGAAATGATTCACTCTCTGAATTTTTTTTCTGTTTATCTATAATGGCGCTATCTAGTTATCAGGTCTTTTGTGAAGCAAGAACAACAATCTTCCATATCTTTTTTTTTTTAATTTAATTTATCTATGTCGTACACCTGTCATGACGATTTTCTAGGTGTATATGCGAGATATTGTTGCACACACATACACACCTCCTCTCTGTTTGTCTTTCTTTCTCTCTCTCTCTCTCTTTCTATTAACTGTATAGGTGGATTTACAGATAATCCATTGGTGATATATCTTTCCATCTCTGACTCGGGTGCAATTTCTTTAAATTTTGAAATATTTTTTTCTTCTTATCCGAGTGGTTTTGAGGATATGTTTTTAGATTTAGATTTGTATTCATATTTTTATGTTAAGAACAAATTATTTTCATTCAGATGTTATTGAGCGCCAAATATATTTTTGAAAAGTGAAATTTGAACAAAGCACTCTAGTATTAGAAAATTGTAAAAGATTTCTGTATCATATTGTCATAAATGACGGCTGTTTGCTGTTTCTGATGGAGTATTATAATGGGTCTTTCAAGATAATTATCTGTGGCATTGTTTTGAAATGATATATTTTGTAACCCTAATGTCGTGGCATTACGTCATGAAGAATTCTACTTATATACGTATATTAAATTTTTCATTTTTTCCCCTACTTTCATTTGTACCATGTATGATGTTCCTTCAGTGATACGTTTTCTGTTCATTTTCCACTCTCCTTTACCTTATGTTTTTTGTTGTGTTTTTTAAAAATTATTATTATTGTTATTATTATTATTATTATTATTATTATTATTATTATTATTATTATTATTATTATTATTATTATTATTATTATTATTATTATTGCCAATACTATTCTATGCAAAGTCCCGATTACAAAGGTAATGGCCTCAGCACTTTAGGTGGATGTTACAATAGTATTTGTAACGCATCACTCGGGGTCGGATTGTGTTTTTGCATCAGATATAATTCCGTTTTATAATCTAGATGACACAGTTTCTCCCTCAAAAACGTAAAGGAAACTTATAAGTTCTAAAATGTCTTTTCAGCAGTGCAAAGTCTGTGTCTCTGATGTCGATCATGAATCAGATCTATGATTATTTTATAAGTGATGGGCAGAATTTTTTTTTAATATATTGTGAAATGTCTTGTATTCAGACATTGCTTGTTGTTTGGTGTTACACCCTAATCCCATTATATCGTTTCCATATTTTCTCATTATTAGAAATTAAAATGGCTCATTATATCCACATCCATAATGCGTGAACGATTAACCCACTCCTTATCAACTTTTCAAAATTCATCCCATTTGTAACGAGACAATGAACATTGTTCATATTCTTACTTGTTTTGCAAAGATTACAATTTGAAGAAAAATATTTGTGATCTTTTTAAGACATTAATATTCTATTGTCAAGCTTGTTTTGCTGCACAAAATTATATATCGTGTGAACTTATTGTTTCTGACTTTGTGTGTAAAAAAAAAAAAAAAGAATTCCATTTTTGTGTTGGATAGGTTTGACATTTCGGAAAACAAAACGCGTGAAAATGGTTGGTAAGGAGAAACGTGAATAAGGAGAGACATGAAAATGGTTGGTAAGGAGAGACGTGAAAATGGTTGGTAAGGAGAGACGTGTGAATGATTGGTAAGGAGAGACGTGAGAATGGTTGGTAAGGAGAGACGTGAAAATGATTGGTAAGGAGAGACGTGAGAATGGTTGGTAAGGAGAGACGTGAAAATGATTGGTAAGGAAAGACGTGAGAATGAATGGTAAGGAGAGACGTGAAAATGATTGGTAAGTTGAGACGTGAGAATGGTTGGTAAAGAGAGACGTGAGAATGATTGGTAAGGAGAGACGTGAAAATGATTGGAAGGAAAGACGTGAGAATGGTTGGTAAGGAGAGACGTGAAAATGATTGGAAGGAAAGACTGAGAATGTTGGTAAGGAGAGACGTGAGAATGATTGGTAAGGAGAGACGTGAAAATGATTGGTAAGGAAAGACGTGAGAATGGTTGGTAAGGAGAGACGTGAGAATGATTGGTAAGGAGAGACGTGAAAATGATTGGAAGGAAAGACATGAGAATGGTTGGTAAGGAAGACGTGAGAATGTTTGGTAAGGAGAGACGTGAAAATGATTGGAAGGAAAGACGTGAGAAT
>NC_088360.1:48687308-48707308 GCF_034508935.2 Berghia stephanieae | reverse complement strand
TTTTTTTTTATTTAGAGTTTTTCAGTCTTGACCTTGTCTGGAGAGAAGATTTAAAAGTCGAAAACTCTCATAATGTATTCTTTTGATTTTTAAACATTTTTTCTTTCGTAACGGAATAATCAAGTGGTTTTGTTTTGTTGTTTTGTTTTGGTTTTTTTTTGTTGTTTTTTGGGGGGGTTTAAAAAAAAATTCTTTCTCATCATTGTCCAGAAATAAATGTGACTTTTTAAAATGACAATGGTGTCAACTTTTTAATCTTTTCTCTCGACAAGCCCTTTACAAAAGAGTTATAACTGTTTGATTTCTTGTGTGAATTTTGTTTTTTGTTTGTTGATTTTGTATGCGTGTGTGTGTGTGTGTGAGTTTTGTTTTTAGTTTGTTTTTTTTTAATTTTTTTGCCAGTTTTTTTTTTTTTTTTTTTTGTTTTGTTTTGTTTTTTTTTTTTTTGGTTTATTAAAAATGTGCATCCCTTTTTTTTAAAAATTATTTTTGTGTTTAGCGTGTATAAAGTGTGTATTAGTTATGTAGTGAATAGTACCAGTTTGCGTTGAAATGGATGCTGTGTTCAATTGTGATATAGCTATTCAAAGCTTTAAGAATATAATAAGACAATACGTTCAGATCAGAAGTGCACTTTTAAATGTTGATAACGGTGATCGGTGTAATTTTTAAAATATATATATTGTTTTATTTAATGTTAAAAACTTGTTGCTTTGTGTTATGCATTTATAGGTGTTAACCATTTAACTGCAGAACTTCAGAAAGATACGTATTTAAAAATTTGGCCATAAAACTCGTCCTCTAAATATTGATTAATTTAATTGATCCCCATCTTGGCAAAAACTCTCGAACCTGGGAATTACGGGAGACCTCCCAGGTTTGAGAGTTTTTGCCAAGATGAAAGTCATTTAAATCGATCGATATTTAAAGGGCGAGTTTTCTGGCCAAATGTTTTAATACGCGTCTTCCTAGAGTACGGCAGTTATGTGATTAATAGGAATGATTATGAAAGTAAATCTTTCTTTACATGACTTGGTATTTTCTTTTGAGGGTGGGGCAGGTTTATTTACTTTAGCCCGAAGGCGATGTGTTAGGGTTTTCAGTCATGGCTTGTTTTTTTTTTTGTTTTGTTTATTGTTATTTGTTTTGTTGGTTTTTTTTTGGGGGGGGGGAGTTCGTTTTTTGTTTGCTTGTTTGTTTGTTTGTTTGTTTTTTTTTTGGGGGGGGGGGCTTTGGGGTTGTTTTTTTTTTGTTTTTGTTTGTTTGTTTTTCTTTTGTTTGGGTTTTTTTCCATGCTATGCTGATAACTTTTATATTGTACTTTATTGATATTAGCCAAAGTTGCTATGGCAAAAAGATTTTATAATTTTCTAGATACCTAAGGGAGCATAAAGATTAAGTCATTATTTGATTTTTTTATTTTTAAAAAAAGTTTTTGGTTTGCTTGCTATCTTTCTTTATAGGCATGCATGATAATGCAATTTTTAGATGCATGAAATATTTCAGTTGTCCGAGTTCTCTTTCATTTTTAAATAGATTTTATTTTTATTTATTTTTTTTAAATACAATTTGTGCGGTTTTCGTATGCATGAAAGTTGAAAGTAGTTTACGTCACATCCCATTAACAGTCAGGGTTTGACTTTACTCTTAACTGACGCAATGGAGCCCTGAGACACTTAAATCTCTCCTTACCAGCCATTTTCAGGATTTTCCCCAAAACTTCACACCCAACTAACACAAAAATATATTTTTTATCACTCAAACACAAAAGCAGTAAAGTTCTTCCGATGCATAACTTCTTTAGCAAAACATGCTCTACAACACACTGATCATTTTCTTTAAATTTTAAGATGTACTAGAGAAATTTGAATTTAAAAAATGTTGTTGTATCGTAACGAATGTGACGATTTTCCTATGGTTGGTAAGGAGAGTTTCATCCCTGTTTGCTCTTTTGGTGGCTCGTTCTTACAGCGTCCAAGACTAGATCTTATCACTGAAACAGTTCCCTTACTTACATCCCCCCCCCCCCCAAGAAAATATGAATAAATAAATAATAACGCGTAAGATATTGTGTCAGATTAGAGAGTCAAAAATTGAACCCCGCCTGTAGAGGACAAATGCTTGTTTGATCTAGAGCTTTCGTGTAATGTAGACAGTTTTTGTACCAGCATCGAAGTCATCATTCCTGCCAATGTGTCCTTGCCTCTATCTGACTCTCATATGACCTATAATTGTACATGTACCAGACGGATCGAACTCCTAGAACCAGTCAAGTTATATTTTAGAGAGGGAAAAAAATCAATATTGAGCATGTTGCTCTATGATATAGAATGCTGATACTATGAAACTTTCAGTGAAAATTCAAATTAGTGAAGTCCTATGACATCTAATTAGATTTATTTTGGTGGGGGAGGGGGGGGGGGGGCGGAACTCCCCTAAGGTATGAAAAATGTTCTGTTTGTAGTTCCAAATCTTTTTTTTCTAATAATTGTGATTTTAACCCCAAAAAAAAAACCCAGATGCAATGGAACCTCTCTGCTCAAGATTCATTTAGTTTTTTAAAAAGACTTGAATCCTCTAAAAGCAAGACTTAATTTCTTTCTTCGTTATTAATTGATGATTTTTTTCGTCTTATTTATTGTGGGTGGTCGTACCATTCAGTATAACACATTCCATCCAATGCAACGTCTGGTTATTCAGACCTAGTGTATTCCTTCAAGAGAGCAGAGTGTACGAACAGATTGATATATTTAGTTGCCTGTCTTGTTTTCTTTGGGACATCTGAACTCATGATATTTTGACTGCCCAATCATTGTCTTTATGTTTACTTGCGGTGCTGAAATGAGCCAGAAGTATAAAACCCCTAAAACGGAAACAAAAACAAAAAACCCAAAGAATAAAAACCCAGTAAAAGTTGTTGTTAGATGATAATCAATCATGCATTTATTTATCTTTCACTTGGTTTATTGCTGTTTCAACATATTGGGGTTGTGCTTCCTTACAACTTACAGTTTATGGGGTTGTGCTTCCTTACAGTTTATGGGGATGTGCTTCTTTAACGTTTATGGGGGTGTGCTTCCTTACAGTTTATGGGGATGTGCTTCCTTACAGTTTATGGGGATGTGCTTCCTTAAAGTTTATGTGGGTGTGCTTCCTTACAGTTTATGCATTTTTATTCCTCTGCCCTGCAATGCCAAGAAAACAATATTATTTTTGATTGGCGATTAAAAGTTAAAAGGACGTACGCGTTTTGAATGGAAGTATGGGCTATGCGTCTTTTGCAGTAACTTATTTGATTCATGGATTGTTGGTTATGATGCAAAACAAACGATCAGTTCCTATACAGACAAGGTTCAAGTGCTAAGTTTCACTCAGCAATGAATATCATATTTGCCCTGAGTGTCTTATTAAACAAAAACAAGAAGGAAATATTATTTTGTTTGTCGTTTATGGGGGTTTGTGTTTCTTTCGAAAAATTTTGACTATTTGCCCTGAGTGTCTTATTAAACAAAAATAAGAAGGAAATATTCTTTTGTTTGTCGTTTATGGGGGTTTGTGTTTCTTTCGAAAAGTTTTGACATCTCTTTAGTGCAATTGCTGCATTGATTTCCATAAATTTATTTTTTGCTTTTGTTTTTTTTTTTTTCCAGTTTTGATTTTTGGGGGTAATGGTTTGGTTTACTGGGGGGTTTTTTATTTATTTTTTTTTTGTTTGTTTTTCTTGTCGCCGTCATTTAAATTCTTTGTCCTTGTCTGTTCTGATTTAAATTCTGATTCTTTTGTTTTGTTTGAGGTTGTTTTTTTTTTTTTTTTGATTACTAAATGGATGTGGGTTTCGTTGTCCGTGTTTACCTCAAGAAAAAGGGCTTGGTTTGCTGTTGTCTTGAAAGTTTTGTTTTGTTTTTATTTTTATTTATTCATTTATTTTTATTTTTTTGTTATTTCAGAAAGTAAATCCAGCCAAATTTTTGTAATGTATTATTATGCAATTACCATCTGTTACTCATAGGCTAGTCCATTATTTTAAGTGGGTTATAGAAGATAATTTCTATATTCAGGTACTTCATCCATCCCATATTTTTGCTATCTTTTTTTATTTTTATCCCTCAATGTCATTTGTCCATTTGATGTGACTCTGTGTCCTTGTACTGGAATAAGGGCACCTGACTGTACCTGGCCTTGCCAGGAGGATTTTGCTGGGAGGCAAAGTCTGATAGATTTATTTTTTTCTGTGAAAGAAAAGATTATTGTTTTATTTATTTATTTATTTATTTATTTATTTATCTATTTTTTTGTCATTGTAAATCATCTGTCTTAAGCCTTTTATTCAACTCATGAATATAAATTATTTTATAAGCATGGAGTCTATCTTTGTGCTTATGTCTGGGCGGGACATAGATGGTCTATGTCTCAGATAAGAAGCTCGATTAGATTACCCTTGAGTTTACTTTTATCGTCTGTTTGATCCAGTTCTAGTGTCTTCCTTTTTTTTATTTACCCCTAAAAGTAAAAGAATATTAGATGGATGAACAGCCAACTTTGGTATACATCTTTATTTAGGCATGTCAGTCACGTCGACTTCAAACATGTAACAGTAGTGGACAGCGAGATGGTATTCTTAATATCTTTTTATAGGAAAGTAAAACTTTTTGGGAAACCTGAAACTTTTCCGCACGATTTGTCAAGACAGCTGTGTTGATTTGGCAGATTGCATTCGTCATTGATCCGCCCACCTTACATCTCTTTATTATTGTTATTATTATTATTATTATTATTATTATTATTATTATTATTATTATTATTATTATTATTATTATTATTATTATTATTATTATTATGACTGTTATTAATTTATTTTTATTATTATTATTATTATTATTATTCTTATTATTATTATTATTATTATTATTATTATTATCATTGTTATTGTTATTTTGACCAGCCATTAAAGCTGGATAGAGCATCATGAAATTAGTTTAGAAATTGAATTGAGACAAGTCAGATGTACATAGTTTTACATTGAGAGGTATGCTTTGAAAAATCAAACTTTTATTTAAAAACAAATTCATTTGAAAATCTCTCTCTTTTTTTTCTTCTGGTAAATCCAGGTGCAAGTGAAGATCCCAACCATCTGCGTATTGTAGAGCTAGAGCAGGATGCCAGTGGTTCGCTGGGTATCAGTGTTGCAGGAGGCATGGGAAGCCCCATCGGGGATGCTCCTGTCATCATCGCATCTCTAAACCCCACAGGCCCTGCAGCAAGGTCTGGAAAACTGAAGGTAAAGGTTTGAATAATGCTTTGTAATCCTTCTCCTTTGACTGATACAGCTGGAGTTTATCCTGGTTTCCGTAGCGTATAATAGACAATAGCTATTGCTTGCTACCCTTTGGATATGCTGCTAGTCTGTCGTAAAGTACTTTCCACCAGATCTAACAGACCAGCTGCCTACCCAATCACTGCTGGTTGGACAGGGAAGTCAGAAAAAACTTGATTTCATCCTGGATAAATCTCAGTTCCTTTGCGTGTGAAGTGAGTGCTCTACCAACTGAGCTATCGGGACCTCCTTTGACTGATACAGCTATGACTAAATTAAAGGGTGAAGCTGTCACAATAAAGGTAGTTTTTTCATTTTCTTTAAAAACCTAATAATATTGTTTGAGATAAATGAAAAAAAAAATGGAGGTCATATTAGATCTTAACTGATGTCTTTATTCATATAAGGTCGTGATTAAAGTTTTAGAGATTATAAAAACATGACACAAAGACAGTATTATTAATTCCTTGGACTTTGAAAAACTTTCAAACTACATTAAAACTATCATCCATATGCATAGTGCAATTCTGGCTGTGGAATTGCTATTTAGTTTTATACATATGATAAGCAAAAAACATAATGCATCACTTTTTGGTCGTCGTGAGCATTTTACATTGAGGCGATTTCATTCAAATAATAAAGCATTAAAACTACATTCAATTCTCTTTCCACTCATAGATGATATGCCAAGGTTATCAAAGCTGTGATGTATCCTATGCGAAAGAAAAAAAACTTTTATCCTATCCAAAAGACAAAAAAGTTTATCCTGTGCAAAAGAAAAAAACATGTCCAGATCACACACTACACGTGAAGAATTAAGATGCATGATTTGCCTTGGGTCGCCAAGTGAGAACTGATGTCATGTCTGCATTGCGGATTTTATTACTTTCTGGCAAGTTAGGGGGGAGGGGGGTTAGTTATCAAATCAGTCATTAAGTGAAGCAAACATTTACCAGTCAAAATATAAACAATATGTTTTATCAATAAAAGGCAGAATGAAATTGACTGACATCTTATGGTAATACATGCATTCAAGATGAAGTGATACCAAGCTGCTGGAAGCTGTGGACTGTAAAAAGTAATAAACAAAAATGAATGTAACAGTTTTTTTTAAAATTTAAATACCAGACTTTTTATGGGTTCAAGATTGAGATTTGTAGACTATGTCGAGTTAAACATTAGTCTTACTTTTGTATGTATTTTTGTTTTTTTTGTTTTCTCAGGTGGGAGATAAGGTTCTGGTCATCAATGGAATTCCAACAGATGGAATGACACACCAGCAAGTAGTCAGTTCTCTCAGGGGCTCTCGGAAAGTCACCCTTCATGTTGTGCAAGGTACTAATGATGAAGATGCTGCAATGTGGTCTGGTGGTATGACACTCACTTTCGGATCGAAAGGTCCTGGGTTCGAGTCTCACTCGGCGCATAGTTGAGAC
This sequence comes from Berghia stephanieae, assembly GCF_034508935.2. Lineage (NCBI taxonomy): Eukaryota > Metazoa > Mollusca > Gastropoda > Nudibranchia > Aeolidiidae > Berghia > Berghia stephanieae. The sequence goes on along the minus strand of NC_088360.1, from coordinate 48,700,558 downwards.
CTTGGAAAAGGCTCTTTATTCACATTCTCTCATTATACTCAGGTGTAAAATGAGTACCTGGCCGTTAACAGCATTGTCTCCGTCCGAAAAAATTGTAATATCGCCTAACAGCGTTTTACATGTTACGTGTTGCTGTTGGTCAGGGACCCCTTGCAAAGCGCTTTGAGCACGTTTAGTAGATATTGCACTTTACAAAAGCTCAAGCTTTTTTGTTTTTGTTTTTTTCAAGATGAAGCTAAAGATGATGACTCAACCCGTTGAAGCAGTGTTATATTTGGGTGAATGAGATGCTGTAGATTGATTATTTTTGTTGTTGGCATCCATCTGTTTTGGAAGGCAATGAAGTCTTTGGACCTGACAAAGTCAGTCTGTGGTTGATTGGCAGTGACTGCTGTGGCTGAACAGGTCGATTTGGGATCAGCAGATCCTGTTAAATTGCAATTTAATGTAAAGTCAAACATGTGAGATCGGATTTGGAGTTGTGTTTTTTATTTATGATAAGGAGAACGAGTGTGTCGATTAAGCACAGAAGCTAAAAATAGAATCTAAGCACCAGCTATCATGTGCCATTCATGTAGGACCTTCCCGAGTTTTCTGCAGGCTTGGGACCGTCATGTTGTGGAATTGCATTGACAGGAAAGCATTTTTCACACATGATACAAGATTAATGTGCGAAAATGGTTCAATAAGAAGTGCATTTTCATTACTTTTTTTGTGTGTGTGTTTAGATATTTTCTCCAATCAAGATGTAATCAAGATGTGGCGATTAAGCGGAGAAGGTGTGCGATTAAGCAGAGCGATTATATAGAAAAAAATCAGTTTTTCAGGAATGTGCGATTAAGCAGAGTGAACTGTATTATTATTATTATTATTATTATTATTATTATTATTATTATTATTATTATTATTATTATTATTATTATTATTATTATTATTATTATTATTATTATTATTATTATCATTATTATTATTATTATTATTGATAATAATAATAATGATGATGATAATTGTTATTTAAGAAATCATGTATTTATTCTTTTAGAATTATTCATTCACCACAAAAAATTTTGGACATTTTATCAAGAGTTATACATTTCTTCTTCTTTAAAAATACGATTGATTCAAATTTTACTCGAATTCATTTGTGTAATAAATTTCCTAATGTGACAGGTGAAGCCAAAGCAGTGTCTGTCAGCGGTCAAAGGTCGCGACAGGTCAGTGGCGATATGTCAGATGTGGCTAAAAAGGAAATTGCAGCTGTGGAAATAGAGGATGATGGGTAAGTTGTCTTTCAGTGATTACAAGATATGAAGTGAATAGAAAAGTGCCAGAAGACAATAGAGAATAAAAAATTTTTCGCGGCGGTGGTGGGGTTTGAACCTGCGACCTTATTGGTACGACAACTCCGCCTGGCAGGTGAGAGCGTGGCTCTACCGTGTGAGCTATCCACGAACACAAAAATATTCGTTTCAAACTCAAAGTCATTACTAGATCCCTCTCTCACCCACTTCTTGAGACCGCCGATTCGTTCGTACACCACCATCGCGAATAATTTTGACCAGCAGTTAAGCTTAATAGCCAATATTCTCAACACAAACATATAACATAGAAACGATTGAGACATTGAGTATGCTCCGGTGTATGGGGTGAATTTTTAATTCAGAAAAGTGAGTGGAGCAGGCACTTATGTTGGTAACAACAAGATATGAAGTGAATAGAAAAGTGCCAGAAGACAATAGAGAATAAAAAATTTTTTTTTTCGCGGCGGTGGTGGGGTTTGAACCTGCGACCTTATTGGTACGACAACTCCGCCTGGCAGGTGAGAGCGTGGCTCTACCGTGTGAGCTATCCACGAACACAAAAATATTCGTTTCAAACTCAAAGTCATTACTAGATCCCTCTCTCACCCACTTCTTGAGACCGCCGATTCGTTCGTACACCACCATCGCGAATAATTTTGACCAGCAGTTAAGCTTAATAGCCAATATTCTCAACACAAACATATAACATAGAAACGATTGAGACATTGAGTATGCTCCGGTGTATGGGGTGAATTTTTAATTCAGAAAAGTGAGTGGAGCAGGCACTTATGTTGGTAACAACAAGATATGAAGTGAATAGAAAAGTGCCAGAAGACAATAGAGAATAAAAAATTTTTTATTCTCTATTGTCTTCTGGCACTTTTCTATTCACTTCATATCTTGTTGTTACCAACATAAGTGCCTGCTCCACTCACTTTTCTGAATTAAAAATTCACCCCATACACCGGAGCATACTCAATGTCTCAATCGTTTCTATGTTATATGTTTGTGTTGAGAATATTGGCTATTAAGCTTAACTGCTGGTCAAAATTATTCGCGATGGTGGTGTACGAACGAATCGGCGGTCTCAAGAAGTGGGTGAGAGAGGGATCTAGTAATGACTTTGAGTTTGAAACGAATATTTTTGTGTTCGTGGATAGCTCACACGGTAGAGCCACGCTCTCACCTGCCAGGCGGAGTTGTCGTACCAATAAGGTCGCAGGTTCAAACCCCACCACCGCCGCGAAAAAAAAAAATTTTTTATTCTCTATTGTCTTCTGGCACTTTTCTATTCACTTCATATCTTGTTGTTACCAACATAAGTGCCTGCTCCACTCACTTTTCTGAATTAAAAATTCACCCATACACCGGAGCATACTCAATGTCTCAATCGTTTCTATGTTATATGTTTGTGTTGAGAATATTGGCTATTAAGCTTAACTGCTGGTCAAAATTATTCGCGATGGTGGTGTACGAACGAATCGGCGGTCTCAAGAAGTGGGTGAGAGAGGGATCTAGTAATGACTTTGAGTTTGAAACGAATATTTTTGTGTTCGTGGATAGCTCACACGGTAGAGCCACGCTCTCACCTGCCAGGCGGAGTTGTCGTACCAATAAGGTCGCAGGTTCAAACCCCACCACCGCCGCGAAAAATTTTTTATTCTCTATTGTCTTCTGGCACTTTTCTATTCACTTCATATCTTGTTGTTACCAACATAAGTTCTTTCAGTGATTGTGAATGAGAAATGGGTCTATAAATAGTCATAGTGCATTTTTATGATAATGATGATTGCTCAAGAACTAACTGGGGATTTTGTAAACATTAAGATTTTTATTTTATTTATAAAATGGGAGTTCTTTAGTAGACAAAAATAGGATCGTAATTTTACAGTCGATGATGTTATTTGAATTTTACTTATTCAGCCTGCTTAATGGGACGATTGGTCTGTGACATAATCTGTACTGATCATTTCAGAATATATTTTTGGCAAATGGGGCAATATCAGTGCTTCGCTGCTTGACAGTCATCCATGGATTTGGTCAATTTTGAATGCTGCTTTCATGGAATGATTTCTCCATAATTAAAACACCTTTTGACTGTAACAATAAAAATACTAACTCTGCCTCTTACCCCAATTCCGAATTTAGTTACAAATGAAGAATCACGTCATGACAGTCAGTTTAAGTTCGACTGTCGAGAAGGCTAGACACTTGGGTGGGGTTCCCAACCTCTTATAGTGGGCAGGGAGGTACTTGTTATGTCTTCTATCCCCCTGTATCTGTTTTCCAATAGCTTTCTGTCTTTGACTTGGAATGAGATTACTTAGTTTTGTGTGACCCTGACCAGAGTCCTTGGCTTGGAGGGAAACAGTCGAATTTATAGTTATAGATTAGGGGGATATTCTTTTCATTGTAAATCATCTGTTATGTACTGATATATTTTTGTTTTAACATAGGATTTGTAAACATTTTAGTGTATCCCTCTTAATTGGACCTTTTGCTGTTGTCTGGATGAGACTTTTAGGTGATCTCAAACTAAGTACACTGATAGTGTGCTCTTGGAATCTACATATGTTCCCTATTTGAACCATTCCCCTCTGTCTTACTTTTTCCTCAAGTCCTTTTATGTACATCTAGAATGTTTTTACTATCCAACTTTCTTCCTTTTTCCTGGTGCTGATACGACCGAAATGTGTCGCAAGAGCCGTAAAACCCTTAAAAACAAACAAGTCTAGACACGTCTTGTTTTATCTAATTAATTAATGCTAATAATTGTGTTTTTTCCCTATTCGAAATTGGAATTTTAAATATATTATTGGATCTATTACATACTATTTCCCATCGAAGTATATTATTATTGACATTTAGAAAGTGGTTCTCTATGATTTAAACATTTGATATTATTCTTCAACTCCTTCCAATCAACAATGGAGTCAGATACTGTTGAAGTTTCTTCCGAAGATGATAATGATGGTGATGATTCTTTTTTTAAATTTTTTAATCTCTAGTCAACCACCCCAGTATAAAACGATAGTCTTAAATCGTGGCTCGGAGGGTCTTGGCTTTTCCATAGTAGGCGGCCACGGGAGTCCACACGGTGATTTGCCCATCTATGTGAAAACAGTCTTCACCAAAGGAGCAGCAGCAGATGAAGGTTCTCTGTCTAGGGGAGACCAAATTCTGTCTGTCAACAACCAGTCATTGGAAGGATTCACGCACGAGGATGCCGTCAACATTTTAAAGAATACGCATGGAACTGTGACTTTAGGGATCTTGTCTTGATACAATACATGACAGGGATTGGAATTTACAGTTTAAGTCTGTGTCATTTTTTTTTTTTAAAATGAATATTGATTGTTTGGGTGGCGGTTTTGGGAGTTGTTCTTTTTGTGTATTATTACGGGGTCAAGAATAAGGGTAGGTTCAGAGAAATAGAGATGGGCTTATGTGTTAAATGAGATGCTGTAGGGTTACGCAAAACCTATTTGAAAATATTGTATTCTGAGATCGGTTTAAAGATAATGTATGTGTTAAGAGGTTATTTTACAGGATATGTGTTTTGTTTGTTTGGGGGTTTTTTTGTTTTGTGTTTTTTTAACTTAATTTGGTACTTAGAGATTTTGTATGATTTTTTTTTTTTAGTTCATGGCATTTTATTTTTGATAAGAGCTGTCCCAAAAAATTAATTTTGTAGATATTTGGATTTTTCACAAAAACCATCAACGACATGATTTGTTTATATTTCAATCAGGAAATATACATTAAAAATAAATTTCCATAGAAATTTCTTCATATAAATTATTATTTTATATGCTTTATGGAAATGTATATATCTGTTTGTCTATTTGAAAGTGTGTGCCCATCTCCCATCCGTATTATCCATCGCTTTGTCTTGTTTCTGATTTTATTTATGAGAATAATTATTTTTATACCTAACATTCCAAGAAAATGAATCAACTGAGATCGAAACAAACAATGGTTTGTAGGCTGTGATTTGGATTTAAAGAAAACCATACTCTTAAGTCAGAACAAAGTGCTGAAGGTTTTCCAGTCGCCAATGTCAAATAATGGAACAGTAGTTTTTGTTCTTTTTTATCATCATCATCATTGCTACCCTTTGATTACTTGAATTTGTGTCAACATTCAGGTAATTCAATTGATGTTTTTTAGAAGCTCTTATATTTTGAATATACTGTTAATTTTTTCCCTCTTATTTTTCAGATGAATTCTAATTTTGATGGATTATAAAATGACATGGATAAAGATTGTTTTTTTGAATAAAATCTTTTTTTTTTATTTTGACAGTTGATAAGGACTGGTGGTTTTCTTTTATCTATTTTTTTTAAATGGTCATTGATCATTATGCATTATTAACATATAGCTCTGTTCAATTGTGTAAATAGATTGATAATGTAAATAAGATATTAAAGGTAACGGGTGTATTGTGTAAATTTAGCCATCTATTGACTTCACCGCTATCTTTGTTTCAAATATGCAAAATATCAGTATGTGCTATTTTTTGTTCTTTTTTTTTTTTAAGGGTTGTTATCCCTCTCATTTTTTAAGCAATTGCATAAACCAAAAACCTGCATGTGTTAGAATACACAAGGTCGTCTTTATTAGAAATGCAGTAATTTCAATGTTTTCAAACCCATTTGTTTTCAGTCTTGAAGATAACGATTCCAATGTCAGCCATTTAAAAATTTAAAAATCGCCCTTTCATAATATGTTTTGTTTATATATCTTGTTGCCAGATTTTTTTACTTCCATTAATCAAACATCTATCATTTTTTTAAAAATTAAAATGACCTTGTTCAATTTTTCTAATGAAAATGGCAAGGAAAATCGTTAGTATGTAGACATTTTATTTTAAGATTATTTTCTATTATTATGTATTTTTGTTTGTTTTTTTTTTTGTTGTTGTTTGTTTTATACATATATATATACCCTTAAGCATCCTCTAGCAAAGCACCTGGTCTGTGTAATATGGGTTGGTCATCAGTATTCACTCATGTGCTATTTAACTCTTGTCAAGAGAGAACTACTTATTTCCAGCTGCTTAACCCTGCATAACTCCAGACCTAAACTGAATGAAAGCCCGGCTAGCTTCTCAGGTGTATTTGTTGCGGGGTTGGGTATGTTTTTGGGTTTTGTTTTTTTTTGGGGGGGGGGGGGTTTGTTTGATTTTTGCTTATTTCTTTTGTTTTGTTTTGTTTTTTTTACGTTGATCTAAATGGTTAGTTTTGTTTTTGACCATTTTTGTTAATCAAACTTCAAAATTTTGATAAAGAAAAAAATTAATAAATAGCTGCAGAGTATTTATGTTATGTTGTTTTTATTTCGAGCAATTGTATTTGTTTTTTGTTTTTTTTTAACATCCAATCTTTTTGATTATTTCTATCACAACTCCAAATTATAATGTAATGTTATATTTTTCTTAAATTGTGACTCTGGTTTATTCCATTGTCCTATTTTCTTTTTAAAAAACTAGTAAAGGGATTAGATGAACACTCTCGTATTCAGTTGCATTTTTTGGTTGTTTTTTTTTTTCGAAATTCGATATTAAAAAATGTATATAATATAATACTAAACAATGATGTATTTTGATATCGGAAGCGGCTCTTTTCTCAAAAAGAATGTGTGTCCATGATGTGCACAAGAAGTGGTATTTAATTTATGATGATAGTGATTACATTATTATTATTATTATTATTATTATTATTATTATTATTATTATTATTATTATTTTTATTATTATTATTATTATTATTATTATTATTATTATTTTTATTTCCCATTCGCAGTTGCTATATTCCATGAAGGTTTTGGTCCTTTCTACTGTAGCCATTTCATTTAGGTTGTTCAACCTCCTTTGCTTTTTAATTCATTTTTTTGTTGTGCTTGGGTTCTTTTTGGATAAAGAGGGTGTTTATGTTGGTTTCCTTGTGTTGGGGTTTTTTTTTTTTTGGAACGCTTTTACAAGTTCATTGACTTCAGTTGTGGAAATGATAACACTCGTCAAAGTCACTTTTAGTTTTGATTTAAAAAATATAAAAACCTGTGACACATTGAAAGAATTCAAGTAAATTTCTGTTTTAGGTTGTTTTGTTATTTATTTAAAATGTGCACGTTTATTTGATATACGATATGTAAATAGATATATTTTGATACATCTAAAGATTGGCTTTTTATATTATATAATTTTGATCTGAAAATGTAGTTCATGAATACAGATATATTTATTGACTGGGTCAATAATTTTTATGGAAAAAAAAATTGTTAAAATGTTTTTTAAAAGTGTTAGAAATATTAAGAGACTATCAATGAAGGTCAACTATTTTTGAAGTTCCCCCATCTTCCTTTTTTATTACAATGATGTAAAAATGATATATGCGCCATAACGAAACACCCCCACCCCTCCCTCCCCCACCCACCTCGTCTCCCTCAAAAAAAGGAAAAAAGAACAAGTAAACAAACAAGGAGGGGAGAAAAATGAAATGAGTATTTCGATTCTTTGCGAAGAGCATGCTTCTCATTTCTAAAATCAGTAAATATTGTTTTGTTCATTCGTTTGGGATTTGTCAGAGAAAAATGAATAATTCCTAGAAAGCTTGAATGACATGCTTTCCAAATGATCATTTATAGGGCTTTTATTACAAGAGAATGGTGCATACAATATTGCTCTCTAATTATTCCATAAATGTATATCATGAAAATTTATATCTCATGTTTGTTTATGGAGTTTTTGTATGATTTATATAGATTATTTATATTGAATAGGAACAGTAATATGAATTTAACTATGATAATATTTTAGTATAGATTCATGATAACCCATTTAATCGTTTTATTTTTTTATTCCAATTTCGTAAGAATAATCATAATAAACCATTGTAAATTGTTAGTTATTGTGTGTTGTCACTTTCATGGTTTCAAATTATTCACCCCTTTGAAATTGTTACTCGGAGTCATCTCCCTTATGATGCTGTTTTTGTACACTTGTTACGATTTATTTTTTATTATAATGACACGCAGTGTGTATGTGACAGGATCTCTGCCAGGTCATTCTATAAATAAATTAGCTTGATGGTTTGACTTGATCTAGTTTTAGAAAGCCAGGGGAAAACGATTATTTAATTGATGGAAGATTTAGTTACATTGACCATTTCACTGCCATACTCTGGAAAAACTCATATTTAAAAATTAGAATAATCATTTGATATTTGAATGGCGAGTTTTCTGGCCGTAGTTTAAGAAATGTGTCTTTCCAGAGTATGGCAATTAAATTTTAACAAAGACAAATGGTGGCCACCTCATTTATTTCTCTTTCTCTGTCGTGTAGACCAGGGATGAATTTGACATAATATCACATGGTGAATGTCAGTCATATGATGGAAATTGGAGGGTTTGTTTTTTTTTTTTTCTGGTAAAACAAAAAGATGACTTACTTATTCTACCCATTATACAACTCAGGGGGGGGGGGGGGGGGGGGGGAAGAGGGTAGGTTGGTTTTTGTTTTTTTTCAGAGAAGACCTAAAAATGTTGCAAGTGCCATCAAGACACCCTGGCTGGGAAGGAAACAGTCAAATGTATAGTTAGTTTTGGGAGATGTTATTTTTTGTCTTGTAAATCATCTCTCTGTTATGCATTGTATTATTCTTTATTTTACATATTTAATATAAGAATGATGAGCAAAATAAAAAATCATTTAGATTGTTAATTTTATTTTAATGGATTTAATGGACCTGGTAGAGATCCTGCCACTCATTCGTTAACCAAGTGTTAATTTATGATATGAACATACAACTACATACCTTAAGTACCATGATATCCTATCATCATGTGTCTGGGATTTCTACCACTGAAAATAAAGACGCGAATTATTGAAGCATTTTAACCTTGTTTTTCTCACTCATTTAAATTTGTTCTTTTTTTTTTATTATTAATGTACCTATATCATGAAGAATTTCATACAACAGAGAATTTCACATATATACAGTGGAAACTCAATATAACGGTGATGATGGGACCAGCCTAAAATCCGTGTTAAAACCCGAGTCCTGTTATAGCAGAATTTCAAGGGGAACAACCCAAATTAAATGGCCTAATCATGCGTTATTTGGTTGTTGTGTGTGCTTGTGTGATGCAGACAGACCCTCTCTCTCTCTCTCTCTCTCTCTCTCTCTCTCTCTCTCTCTCTCTCTCTCTCTCTCTCTCTCTCTCTTTCTTCTCTCTCTGGGTGGGGTTCCGGACCTCCCATAGTGGGCAGGGAGGTACTAACTGTGTCTTCCATCCCCTTATATCTGTTTTCCAATTTTTGCTTTCTGTATTTGTCTTGGAATGAGATTACTCCGTTTTGTCCAGGCCCATGTCGGATACCCTAGCTGGGAGGGAAACAGTCAAATGTATAGTTAGAGTTTTAGGAGAGGATATTTTTTGTCTTGTAAATCATCTCTCTGTTATGCACTTTATTGTTTTGTTTTCATATTATATATGATTTGTAAACAGCTGAGGGTATCCCTCTTAGTTGGGACATGTGCTTGTGTCTGGATGAGACTTTTAGGTGACCTTAAACTAAGTACTTTGAAAGTGTGCTCTTGGAATCTACACCTGTTTCCTATTTGAATAAATTCCCCTTTGTCTTACCTTTGCTTGGGTAATTTAATTGTAATTCTAGAACTTTTTACTATCCCATTTTATTTCTTTTTACTGGCGCTGATATTACCATGGTGGACAGGCGGTCACGTGCTGTGTCTTCTCTAACCCAAATCTATTTTCTCTTTCCATGTTGCTCTATGTCTTTGTTCTGGAGAGAGATTGTTCGTGTTTTCCTTGGTCCTGGCGGGGATCTTTAGGTAGGAGGGAAACAGTTTCCACTGGTTGCCCTATATGTTATCTCTCAGATTAAAAGTATAAATTTGGTGAGTTAAAAACTCCTCTTTCGAATCCATTTTTATTCTAACGCTGATAATAGGACATTTTCAGAAAAGCGAATACCAGTGGAAATCTACTTGTTCTCAAAATAAAATTTTAAAAACATGGATAGCCCTGTCCTAGGTGCACATATTAGCAGGTGTGATAACCGAGTGCAATTATGGACTTGTTTTAAAATTGTTGTAATTGACAATATCTTGGGTTGGTTTGAGAATAGCCCCATTACATCAATGAGCCCATAATAATTTGGGTTATCAGACCTACAAATAAGTACACATCGACTGTGTCCAGGGATTTAAGTTCATCAACAAAACAGGCTTAACCAGTGAACTGCCGCACTCTGGAAAGATACCTATTTAAAAATTTGGTCATAACACTCGTCCTTTAAATTATCGATCGATGTAAATGAGCCACATTTAAATCGATCATGAGCTCCCAGGTTTGAGAGCTTTTGCCAAGATGATGGTCATCTAAATTGATTAATATTTGAAGGACGAGTTGTTTTTTTACCAAATGTTTAAATGCGTGTACGGCAGTTAACTGGTTAAAGACCTGGATGTGGCCTATTATTATAATGAACTAATACAGTGTTGAAAAAAAGGTGTTGAACAAAATATTTTTGAAGCCTTTCAAATAAATGGCAATATGTGAAATTCGACCAAATTTTGGTGCAATGTAGCCGAATGGAATAATACATTATGACTTTATAAACATGGTATAGAGTAGGACAGAACCAGTGGAAATTGCTGTAAAAATATATGCTTATGCATATTAATTTATTTATTCTGTATTTACAAATCTGTATCATTTCTTTGTCATCTACTGTTGCCGAGTTTATCCAACGAGTCTGACTGAATCCTTGTCGGACTGTCCCACAGTTGAGATATACTAGGTGTGCTATGGAGAGCGTTTTGAATACTTCCATTAGCCATTTGCCATGCGTAATGCCGCCTCTTCCGGTTTGCTGATTGCGGTGGCGCCTGATGAGAAATAGTACTCGCTTCTTGGAAGGATCGGCGTGGGGATCCCAGGTCAAAAGACGGTCGTTTTTGGGTTGGACTATTTTGGGACGATGAAACAGAAACTGAAATGTCGAAATCTTCTGATTTGGACATCTGCGAATTTTGTGAAAGATCGGGTAAATGTAGGTCTTTGGTGTGGTGCGGAGGGAAAATAAATCCGCCGTCAACTGTATAAAGTTTTCCCATTGTCAGAGATTGCATTGCACGACTGACACGATCTAAAGAGGGTGAGTCAATAGAGGTAGAAGAGGATGGGGCTCCTACTGAGGAAGAAGGTAGTATTGTGAAGGAAGTTGATACAGAAGATTTGGAATTTCTTTTTGATGGTGATGTCGTTTTAGCATCGTTAGCACTATTTACACGCCTTTGCGATAGTCTTACAGAATTTTGGGGCTTGAATGAGTTGTTATTTTGCCTTTGTTGTTTTGAAAATGAAGGTGGTGGTGAAATTTGCCCCTCCTTGACTTTAAGAGTCGTGCGTTTCTTGTTAACTTTTGCTGATGTGTTGTCGTTTTTAAGTACAGCGGTTACTTTTTTGGTATTGTTTGCTTTTTCAATATTACTTTTGGAATTCCGCCTGGGTCGTTTTTCAAATTTGGGCGAAGGCGACCGCCGAGCTTTTTTCGAAAACGACGATTTTCTGCCTGGAGACGGTGATGATGATGGAACTGTAGATGGGTCGATTCCGGTGATTTTGGCAACAGCTGCGTTTCCAGATTTTGCACTGTTTTGTTTGCTGATTACATATGAACCCTTTGCTGTGTACATCAATGGAGGCATGGTTGCAAATTTATTATGAGTCTCGATCGGTGCGGCTGGTGAAGGAGTATCTCTTTCGGAAGAAACGTCTTCAGAATCTGTAACTGATTCAGTGTCGGAGTCTTCAGAATCAGACGTATCGCTTGCCGATCCATCTGATTCTGACGACGATTTGTTACTCCGAGGTGGAATTTCCCTCACGCGTACAAGAAATCCGTCCGGTAAAAATTGGACACGTTTCTTTGCTAAACCTGTTTTTGCTGAAATGTTGGTCTTGCTGCTAATAAGACTGACATTGTCGTCTTTGTTGATGTCAGAGCTCTCTGTGCTCTCATCGTCGCTGAACACACCGGGAGGTGTTAGAACATTGTCATCCCCGTCAAACCCAGCGTCGTCACCCATCCCCATGTTTGGACGTTATTGATGTTGAGACTTAAAACCTCGAAGTCTTTCTAGAATGATATACACTGCAGTCGACGAATATGTTAATACAACCATCCAGGAAAAAGCACATGATTTCTAGTTCGTTTAGTAAAAATCCAGAGGAAATCAGCAAAATTATAATTAAAATACTGAGAACATGACCAGCATTGTTCACACTGAAACCCGTGTCTTGCTGTGTGCTGCAAAGTGTCAGTCACATTTTAAATCTTCATACTTCATGAAAATAATCATGGTGGATTTATTTTTTCGAAAAAATTTCAAATGCGACGTCATTGTTTGATGGTTGATTCACCAAGACAAATTATTTTTTCGTAACCGACTGACTAGAGAGGATCCATTGTCAAACTTAGAGATCAGAGAAGTTTGGCCTTGTGCCTGTGGTTTGAAGAATTGCCGAGCATGATTTTTATTTTTTATTTTAATGGAATCCAATTTTACAATTTACTCCCACCGATATCTCTTTTTACGAGCTGTAAAGACATTTTTAAGTTACTTTCCAAGCGTAGATAATGAGGGCAGAGAAATTTCTCAATTGTCAAAAATCAAAACTAACTCGACTGATGGCGGGTAAAGTGGACCCACTCCAAACTAGGTCTTTGTCATTGATACTGTTTCCCAAAGTAAACCAATCCTTTAACAGTCTTGTATAGAGTCTTCAACCTATAGAGAAGAGATAGAAAAAAGGGGAAAATATGGAGTCAAGGTAAATCTTGTCAAAGTTTTCAAATTTCATCGCGTTTTGGGGGGATTTTTTGAAGACGAAAAATTGTTGCGATTATTCGCTTCAAAA
>NC_088360.1:48587308-48672308 GCF_034508935.2 Berghia stephanieae | reverse complement strand
TAATAATAATAATAATAATAATAATAATAATAATAATAATAATAATAATAATAATAATAAAATAATAATTTAAATAGATACTGAATATTAGACTACAATTGACATCTATTTACTGAATACACGTGGTATTTTTATGGATGTTTCTTTTTTTACGAAACCTGCCGAAACCCGACAAAGTTATGGGAAGTAGGCAGCAGTGGGAGTGAACCTGGACTCAGGGAAGTGTACACCATTGGGGAGTGAACCTGGGACTGGGTTTCATTTTTAAAAAAAGCAATTACTTTTTTACGAAACCCGCCAATATCTGACAAAGTTATGGAAGAAAGTAACAGTGGGGGAGTGAACCCGAGACTATGGTTTTTCGGCGGGTTTTGGCGGGTTTCGTAAAAAAGTAATTGCTTCATTCTCGTCTGGTACCCAACTCCCATAGTTCGGCTTCATTTCCCACTGGTATCCATCTTCCATAGTCCCAGGTTCATTTCCACTGATTTCCTCTTTTCACAGTCCCAGGTTCACTCCCAACCGTGTGCACTTCCCTGAGTCCCGGTTCATTGCCCAATGGTGCCCACTTCCCATAACTTTTGACAATTTCGGTAGGTTTCGAAATAAAAGTACATTCTGAGCTCACTGTCCACTGGTATCAGCCTCTCGCAGTCCCGGTTCAATCCTCATCGGTGTCCAAATCCCAGATTCACTCCCCACTGCTGCCTGCTTCCCATAACTTTGTCGGCTTTTGGCGGGTTTTGTAAAAAAGTAATTCCCCTCCCCCTTGGTATTGCTTTTTACAAAATCCAGAGTCCCAGTTCAATTCCCACAAGTGTACACTTCCCTGATTCTCAGGATCACTCCCACTGTTGCCTACTTCAATAACTTTGTCGGATATTGCCAGGTTTAGTCGGGTTTTGTAAAAAAGTAATTGCTTTTATGTGAAACTCGCTGAAACCCGCCGAAAACCATAGTTTCAGGTTCACTCCCCACTTGTGTGCACTTCACTGAGTCTCAGGTTCACTCCCCACTGTTGCCTACTTCCCATAACTTTGTCGGATATTGCCAGGTTTTCGTCGGTTTTCGTAAAAAAGCAATTGCTTTTATATGAAACACGCTGAAACCCGCCGAAAACCAGAGTCTCAGGTTCAGTCCCCACTGGTGTACACTTCCCTGAGTCTCAGGTTCACTCCCCATGTTGCCTACTTCCCATAACTTTCTCGATATTGCCAGGTTTTTGTCGGTTTCGTAAAAAAGTAATTGCTTTTATTGAAACTCGCTGAAATCCACCGAAAACCAAGTCTCAGGTTCACATCCCCACTGGTGTACACTTCCATGAATCTCAGGTTCACTCCCCACTGTTGTCTACTTCCAACAACTTTGTCGATATTGCCGGTTTCGTAAAAAAGCAATTGCTTTATATGAAACTCGCTGAATCCCGCCGAAAACCATAGTCTCAGGTTCACTCCCCACTGGTGTACACTTCACTGAGTCTCAGGTTCACTCCCCACGCTTTGCCTACTTTCCACAATTTTGCCGCATATTGTCGGGTTTCGTAAAAAAAGTAATCTCCCCCCCCCCCCCCCCCCCTATTTTGTTATTGCTTTTTTACAAAACCCAGAGTCCCAGGTTCACTCCCCACTGGTGTACACTTCCCTGAATCTCAGGTTCATCCCCTCCTCCCCCCCCCCCCCCCCTACACACACACGCACACACACACACACACGCTGCTGCCTACCTCCCATAACTTTGTCGGATATTGCCAGGTGTCGTCGGGTTTCGTAAAAAAGTAATTGCTTTTTATTACGAAACCCGCCGAAACCCAGTCCCAGTTCACACCCCACTGGTGTACACTTCTCTCAGTCCCATATTCACTCCCACAGCTGCACTCTTCCCATAACTTTGTCAGGTTTCGGAAAAAAAAACACCGTATTATAGTGCAAAACCACTATTCAGTCAGATACTGAATAGTGCAAAACCGCTATTCAGTATCTGATACTGAATAGTGCAAAACCACTATTCAGTATCAGATACTGAATAGTGCAAAACCACTATTCAGTATCAATACTGAATAGTGCTAGCCTAACATATATACACACACATGCACACATACACTTAACTTAATGTATACACGAGTACACACACACACATACACACACGCACACACACACACAACACACGCACGTACGCACGCACGTATGCACTTTGCAATAATTCCTGGCATAATATAATTTAAATGCTTCCCAAAGAAATATGTTTTCAGTTTATTGTTTAATTTATCAACGCTGCTTTCAAGTCTGACTGACAGTGGGAGTGAATTCCAAGTGATGGGACCTACTTTACTGAATGATCTGTCGCCAAAACGTTTAAGATTAGTTTTTGGAATTTGAAGGTGATACAATTTTGAGGACCTGAGATTTCGAGTGGGTTTGTAGGGGACAATCAAGTCTTGAGTGTAGGCAGGGCTTCGTGAATTGATGGCATCAAAACAAAGTAGAGCAATTTTGTATTCAATACGAGCTTTAATTGAACTTTAATTTTAACTTTTTCATGATAATCATGTAATATCATCTTTGGTTATCCAGACAATCCCCTGTTGAATAGTTTTTCGAGATCAAAATTCGGTCCAAGACCGAGTACTCAGCGTGTGTGTGTGTGTGTGTGTGTGTGTGTGTTTGGGTGTGTGTGCGTGTATATATATGCGCGTGTGTGTGCGTGTGTATGTGTACCTGTGTATGTATGTATGTATAGAAAATGGATCATTTATATAGAGGAATATCCAGAGCGCTTTACAAGGGGTCCCTAACCAATAGTAACATTTAACATCTGAGACGAAAGATGACGCCTTTAAGGCGATATTACAATTTTTCCAGACAGAAACAATGATTACGGTGGGGAACTATAAGTAAAAAGTCTTTTCCAAGGACTCAATTATGCGTCGCTCATACATACATGTACAGTGTATTAAAATTGGGATTAAAGTCCCTTTGACCTACCTGGCCCTACGTCGTGATAATACGAGTATGATTAAAAGGGCACCTGACGTTAACAACCAGAAAAGGGTTTTTTATTCATGATTATTTGGCAAATGGCACAAAAAGAGACGAATAAGAGAATTGCCTTTTCATCCGGCCTGCTTAATATTTTCAATTAAGTCAACAACAAGCCACAGACCAAAATCAACAGTTTGATTATAATATAAATATATGATATGAAAGAAAGAGAAGTAACTATGTAAATAATAATACCCACACACACTCACACACACACACACACAAAGACACACACAAACACACATACATACATACATACATACATACATACATACATACATACATACATACATACATACATAGATATATAGGTATATATATATATAATATATATATATATATATATATATATATATATATATATATATATATATATATCGCAAAAGAAAAAGAAAGGTAAGATTACATACGTAAATGATAGACGATAATGATTAGATAAATGTTGATAAGTATGGTGGTGGTGGTGGTGGTGGTAGTGGCGAAAGTCGTAGTTGTGGAATGTTTGTGGTTGTGATGATAATAGTGATGTTGATGATGGTGATGATCATGATGCGTCATCATCATCATCATCATCGTCATCTTCATCATCATCATCATCATCATCATCATCATCATCATCATCATCATCAGATTGATGATGATGATAGTGGTGGTGATGAGGTTATGGTGGTGGAGGTGTTGGTGTTGATTGTGGTATTGATAACTATATTTTTATTAACTCCACAGCATTAGACATAATAGAAGCAAAGGTACACTTTGGAGGAAATCTTAAAAGCTAATGGAGTGAGCGGATGTGGAGTCATTGATATTTAATTCTAAATTGACACACTTGACATTTATTGGAGCGGCTAAAATGTTGTTTTATCGATGTATACATTATATATAGGACTGACATCTGAAGGCAATTATGGGCCTAGTTAAACATTGTTGTAATGGACAATATTTTGCGTCAATTTTTGAAATTTCCATTACAACAATGAACCCATAAAAAATTCGGATATCAGACCGGCAAATAAATGTTCGTCGTATTTTATTCATTTTGAACGATTCCAAGATGATTTCTTAAAGTTGGGTTATTTTTTCTTCACTTTGTTTCTTTTTTTATTTTTATTTTTATATATATATTTTTTTTTACTTTGTTGCTGTTTTACTTTTTATTTTATTATTATTATTATTATTATTATTATTATTATTATTATTATTATTATTATTATTATTATCATTATTATTATTATTATTATTATGTTATTATCATTGCTATCATCATCATCATCATCATCCTCATCATCATCATCATCATCATCCTCATCCTCCTCATCATCATTATTATTATTACTATTAATTAATAATAAATAATTGATAAATAATAATAAATAATAATAGAACTTTGTTTCCTTTCCATAGGCATTACTTACTTGCCATGCGCATTTTTGGTCCTAGCATTGCTACAACTTGAACCCGTCAATAGCCGTCACTGTCTATAGCCATGTATTCGTCAGCGACTAAAATGATTGGGGTAGTGTATGTAGAAGCCTTTAACAAGTTAACAGTCGCACTTTGGAAACACACGCATTTAAAATTTAGGCCAGAAAATTCGTCCTTCAAATTATACCGTTTGAGTTTAATGGCCCTCATCTTAGTAAAAACTCTCAAACCTGGGACTTCGCGGACGAGTTTTATGGCCAAATTTTAAAATGCGTGTTTTCGCAGAGTACGGCAGTTAACTGGTAAAGTCCTTTTGGACGTGACACAGGGGCCAGAGTTAAACGAACTAATCATTTTGACTTTTAAATAGTATGCATAGATAGCATCAATCTGAAATCTAGTGTCTACTGCATATTTTTCCTGCGAGAAATTACGTTCATTTTAATCAACATTCAACTCCATAATATCCTTCTCTCATTATATGGGTACCTCTACGTTTCTATCTCACCCCGCGTTTGGGATCTAATTCTGTTTCTGTAATCCAAGCGAAATATTTCAATTGGCTTTGTTTAAAATTAACCGACTACAATTAATAGTATAGAAGACATACAAAGTCGTTTTTTCCCTTTTAAAAAGTTTTGACATTGTCATGCGCAAAGCAAAATCAGTCTAATGTGGATTATTGGGCCAAAGTCATTGGTGTTTATCTTTGTTACCTCTTAAATCTTTATATTCTCTATTTAAAACATTAATCGGAGATTTTCGATTTTCAAATATATTTGAGTTGGGGGATGGGGGGATGATTTTTTATAAATGTAATTTATATATATATATATATATATATATATATATATATATATATATATATATATATGTGTGTGTGTGTGTGTGTGTGTGTGTGTATGTGTGTGTGTGTATATATATATGTATATATTGTAGAGGCTGCTATAGTACAAGTAGCTAATCATCTCAGTGGTGACAGCTAACTTAAAACATTAAATTCACTTGGTTA
The DNA here is from genome assembly GCF_034508935.2 of Berghia stephanieae. NCBI lineage: Eukaryota > Metazoa > Mollusca > Gastropoda > Nudibranchia > Aeolidiidae > Berghia > Berghia stephanieae. The sequence continues at coordinate 48,666,833 of NC_088360.1, read as the reverse complement.
AAATTAAACCTAGAATTAGTTTAAATCGACGTGTACTTATAAGCAGGTCTGACATCGGAACGCCGTAATGGGCCTAATTTAGCATTGCTGTAATGGACAATATTTTGCTTTATTTCTTTCTTAACAAGGTGTTTCCTGGTCAACAGCAACACTAAACATGTAGGACGAGACATGGCGCCTGTTAACGGCAAGGCAAGGTACGGTTAGAGAGTGTGAGTAAAAAGCCTCTTCCAAGGACACACCTATGCCCCGCCCGCGACTCGAACCCAGGACCTTCCGATCCGAAGGCGAGTGTCATACCACTAAATCACATAGCCTCACAGTTCTATGAATTGCATTATTATACAAAAATAATATATATATATATATATATATATATATATATATATATATATATATATATATATATATATATACCTGGGATCAATCACCTGATTATTACTCTGTCGGTGTATTGAGTACATAAGCCTTATCACTGTGTAGTCCGCAGAAAATGCCTTTGATGTTTGTCATTATTATCGAAAGTTTTTGTGGACCCTGGTTTCCAATGACGTTAAAAGTATTCATGGCTGACAAACTCTGCATTTCTTGACAGTTACTGTCTTTCAGCGGAATGATACATTCCTTTGTTTCGTTTATATATCAAATCTATTTACTCATGATAAAAGAGATTGATTTTGGCTATCAATGCCAATTCCAGACTTCGACGAATGACAGTTTGGACAATATTGGTTTTTGTTGACTTGTTTGTTTTTTTTACTTTGTTTTTTTTATATTTAGTTTTGTTTGTTAATTCTATTTTTCTGTTGTGTTTTTTAAAAATTTGTTTTGTTTCTTTTATTTTGCGGGAGGGGGTTGTTTGCTTGTTTTTTTTTTTGTTTTTTTCGGGGGGGGGGGTTTGGGAGTTTCTTTTTGTTTGTTTTTTTCTGCGGAACTTTGGGTGGGGGGGGGGGGAGGGGGGGGGCTTTTTGTCTTTACTTTTTCTAACTTTATTTATATTTTAATAGCATGTTCTTTTTTTGTTTCTTTTTTAATTTTTTTTATTATTTTCTTTCATATTATTCAATGTAATAGAAACGATACCTGTGATGAAAGTGTGATTTCAAAGAAATTAGCTGCTTTAATAAAATAATATTTTCATGAAAGGAAAATATATTTTAACCATAGAATTAAACGAATGAGAATACGTACGAAGCCTAAAAAGTGTCCACCAATGAAAGCATTCAGCGCCATTTTGAGAATGTAGTAATTACCATTCATTCGGTATCTATGTCAACATAACGACACAAGAAAAACAACAAACAATATCAAAATCCACAATAAAATGTTTCAGAACTGTTGCGTATATTTATGGCACAACGAAGCTGTCAAAAAATGAAGTTAGAGAATGCGTGTAATCATGTATTATAATAACCTGTAATGTGTTTTCCAACCACCACATCATCTACTACTACAACCATCACCACAATATCATCACTAACACTACTACTACAACCACCAGCCCCACATCATTATCACTACCACTACTACTACACCACCACCAGCACATCATCATCACTACCACTACTACAATCACCACAACCACATCGTCATCACTACCACTACTACTGCAACCACCACCACCATATCATCATCATTACCACTACTACCACAACCACCACCACCACTACTACTACAACCACCACCACATCACTACCTCAACTACTACAACCACCACCACAATAGCATCACTACCACTACTACTACAACCACCACAACCACATCGTCATCACGACCACTACTACTACAACCACCACCATATCATTACCATTACCACTACTACTACAACCACCACTATCACCATATCATTACCATTACCACTACTACTGCAACCACCACTACCACCATATCATCACCATTACAACTACTACTACAACCACCACAACCACATCATCATCACTACCACTACTACTACAACCACCACCACATCATCATCACTATCACTACTACTACAACTACAACCACCACCACATTATCATCACTACCACTACTACTACTGCAACCACCACCACCATATCATCATCATTGAAATATATATATTTTTTTAATTGAGCTTTATATAGTGCAATATCTACTAAATGTGCTCAAAGCGCTTTACAAGGGGTCCCTGGTCAACATTTAACATGTAGGACGGGACATGACGCCTGTTAGGCGATATTACAATTTTTCGGACAAAGACAACTCTGTTAACGGCCAGGTACTCATTTTACACCTGAGTACGTGAGAGAATGTGAGTAAAGAGCCTTTTCCAAGGACTCAACTATGCGCCGAGCGCGAGGCTCGAACCCAGGACCTTCCGATCCGGAAGCGAGTGTCATACTACTAGACCACATAGCCGCATCATTACCACTACTACTACAAACACCACCACCACATCATCATCACGACCACTACTACTACAACCACCACCACCACCATATCATTACCATTACCACTACTACTACAACCACCACCACATCATCATCACTACCACTACTACTACAACTACAATCATCACCACCACCACATCATCATCACTATTACTACTACAACTACAACCACCACCAACACCACATCACCTCACTAACACTCAGTACTACAATCACTACCATTAGGTTTTGGAGCTTTACTTCATTTGAAATAAGGAAACTTCGGAATTGTATTTGGCATTGTGTTTATATATCATAATATAATTCTAATCAGTTATCTATTTAGAACTAGATATTATACAATATGTATGCCAAATACCACCCCAATTCCCCTTTCTTGTGTGCGGAATTCCTCTTTCGGCATTGAAATTGAGTGTGAGAGAGTCATCACTACACACATAAACAACAGAAACAATTTAAAAACAAGACTATGACACGCAACCACTCACACACGAGGCTATACTATTTATCCTTTTCTCTATATAGAATAGGACAAGACAAACAATAGCTTGACTCTCGCTACACTTCGCATTGATGTTTGTCGTCTCACGAGTTCAACTCTCGGTCGACCTGTCAATATTCCTTTTTGCCTCGGACGTAATCATTAATAGAATGTTGTGTGGTTTTGACCGTGAAGAAAACCTTAAGAAGTCACATTTATATCATTTTAGAGAGATCGTTTTGAATAATTTTGAGTTAAACGAGCGAGCAGCAACTTGTTTCCATGAACGGCCGATCAGCGCTTGTTTACTATAGTAACGCGATTCCCAGCCAACATCAAAATGGCGGATATTTTTCTCATCGAGGCCGCTGGTTGGTTAGCCAATAAGAGCACAGTACGGTTTCCATTGGGTAAATTCCTTGATTTTAACCCAAAAGAAATGTCTAAATGAGTTTCAGATCTCGCATTGCCTGAAATCCAAAATCGATTCTTACTCACATCTCACCGAGTAGCATAATATTATTTATTTTCAAAATCCTGATAACAATTTATTTTTTTTACCCTCTCCCCTTTTCCAGCCACGTACTCGCATGTATACACACATTCCTCCTAAAATTTTACTCCTACCAATATCCCCGTTTATTTGTTTTTGTTCTATTCCCGATCACTGGGATTTAAGACGGAGGCTACTGTTTTAGCCTATACTTACACTTACGATTTATACGCGGCCCACAAAAGAACCGTAATCGTGTATAGAATAGTAAAGAACAGAATATCCAACAAATGCATAAAACGGGACCTAGATTTACTTATTCCCAATTTTAGAGAAAACAAACCACAAATAAATATGAAAACCGTTACCGACCAAGCAGAAGACTAATTTAGGGATTTGGCACTGGTGTAAGATCAAGGTCTGGAAAAGTGTGTATGAAATAGTGTCAGACAATGTAGGGAGAAAAATATTAGAAAAGAAAAAAAAAAAAAAAAAAAAGAAAACATCCCAAAATATCACCCTGTCTCGACTTGGAATCGAACCTCAGACCTACTGATTACGAGTCAGACGTGCTACCATTACGCAAAGACAAAGCAGAAAGAAAAATACCAAAAAATGTGACAAATGTTGCCCATATTCTCGATGGATATTATAATGTTGTCCTTCTTTTTCACCACAGCGCAGTTGAGCATCTTCCAAAAGGAGATAAGTCTTCCGCACTTCCAATTGGATTCAATGGTCTGATGTCACGTCGCCCAGCAACGGCGAGCAACGTGGTTCTAAACAAAGAAAATCGGTACTTTTTATTCTTCATTCTGGCTAGAACTTTTCATATGTCATGTGATCAGAATGAATAAAAGTCAAAACATTTATAATGTTTTTCTCTTCGGAGAAATATTTCATAAGGGCGTCCGCCATCGTACCGTTTGTTTAGAGCCAGTTACTATGCGTCATTACGAGGGAAGTGACGTTATGACTGTTGAAGCGTATTACGGCAAAGATCTTAATAGATTAAAATGACAATGACATGACTTGGTCCAGTTTAAGTCCAGACTTGAAATGCATCAAACACGTCTGATACATTTTAAGGCGTTGCATTTGTATGCATGGTAATGTTAAGAATCTCAGCGGTAGATAATTCAACAGTATTTTTCGAAGATTGTAGAATGAAGGGGTTCGACATCTAATAAAGTCCGTGAGAAGACTAGTGTTTTCATGTATCGAGATTAATGGAGATCGTACGAAAAGAACGCATGCTGTCGTGTATCTATCTATACATCATTTTGTGTAATCTTCATAGTCGAGTAGCGTACTTTTTTTTTATTAAAAGGGTTTACTTAGCAAAAAAAAAATCTAAAAACATTAAATATTGTTTGTTTCTAATCTTAGTTTCTTTTTGTGTATTTATTTATTTGTTGTTTTTTTTTGTTTGTTTTTTTTAATTTTTTTTGTTTTTTGGTTTTTTTTTTTTTGTTTTTGTTTTTTTTTGTGGGGGGGGGGGGGGTTCGAAGTGATTCAAAATGAACACATAAGCCAAATTTTGACAAATTGCCCCCCCCCCCCCCCCCCACACACACACACACACACACATACACAAACCCGCCAAAAAAAAACCCGAATCCCCGTGACGGTCATCTTGGATTTTGTTTCATGCTTTTTCAAATCAGTATTTCTGATTAGTTATTTGTTTGGGTTTTTTTTTTCAGTCATCGATCAATTCAAGATCCTACCATTTATGAAGTACCGAAAAATAAGGGGATCACAAAACAAATTAAGTCGTAACTTCTAAACAAATCAAAATATTGGGGGGAAAAAACAACCCTGCATAAATAAGAAAGATAAAAAGGAGGGGGAAAGAAAGTAAAAGAAAAATGAAACGGTAAATCAGGAATAAATAAGTAGGGAAGAAAAGGTAAAAATGAAAAGAAAAGGAAAAAAAATCACCAGATCAGAGGTCTTTGGGACACTTGACGACAATTTAAATGGCCTTGTGTTAAATTGGAGAAGACAAAAAGTTGAAAGATCAGGCTATTACCAATACATGTTATTTATTCCCTTCGTCGCGATTTCTTCTCACTTCTCAATTGATAGATTATTTATAAGAATAAACCCGTTTGGCATTGAACTCGGCAAAGGCCGTGCCAGATATGTCATTCGATATCGTTCAGCCGTGATTAAAGAAAAGAACGTTCAGAGCGTTTGTTCTCATTTCAATGGAAAATAAAATCTTTGGTTTCTTTATTGCAATCGTCTCCTAGTGTCTTTTGTTTGGTTTCCTTTCAACCTCGATCCATAAGGAACAATAGAATGTTTATTTTATGGCAAGGACTTGGCAGTTTCAGTGATTTCCGTCTCTGACCGATCTTTGGATGGTTGAGTCGATGGTTTATTTGGCTGAATACAGAAAATAGTGGACATGTATAACACATATCTACAGTAAACATTAAGCTCAGGACCCTTTACATACTATGTGGTCTTGTCTTATGACACTCGCTTTCGGATCGAAAGGTCCTGGGTTCGAGCCTCGCTCGGCGCATAGTTGATTCCTTGGAAAAGTCTATTTACTCACATTATCTCACCGTACTCATGTGTAAAATGATTACCTGGCCGTTAACAGCGTTGTCCCTGTCGGAATTTTTTTTTTTAATATCGCCTATCAGGCGTCGTGTCTCGTTCTACATATTATGTTGCTGTTGGTCACGGACCCCTTGTAAAGCGCTTTGGACACGTTCAGTGGATATTGCGCCATATAAAAACTCAAGTTTTTGTTGTTTTTTAGGGGGTTTTGGGGCGGGGGGGGGGGGGGTGGGTTTTTTTTATTTTTTTATTATTTTTTTTGGTTGGGGGGGGGGGTCTTCTCTTGTTGACGTAAAGCGTGAATTTGAGACAAAGAACGAAACAAACATCCCGTTTTTTGCCAGTGAAGCTTTTCCGTCGAAAATAACGTCATACGAAGCAAACGTCTAAAAGTGGTGCCAAATACAAGGTCAGAAAGACAAAAAATAAAGAGAAAAATATGATATAAAAAAATATGATGAGAACAAATCTTTCCCTTTAACGAACTCAATGGAACTGGCGAGATTTCTATCTAATAACCTACCCGAAAAGGTTTTGAAAAATTGAGCTTTTATATAGCGCAATATCCACGAGATATCCACGCCTGTAAGGCGATATTACAATTTATTTTTTTTTATCGACAAAGACAACTCTGTTGATTGTCAGGTACTCATTTTACATTTTTTTTCTCAAAGAGAACCTTCCACTATCATGTCCCTTTCCTATACGACGAGGAAATTATGTGCAAAATGATGCCTTTTCAAAGGGGATAATACCTTCCAGGTATTTGATTGACGACTCGAACCCTCAACGGAGAACTGAAACTCGGCGATTACCGCATAACAGATAATCCGATAAAAACGCGCCCAGTATCATTGGAAAGATCTTGCATTTCGACACCAAAACGCACAAATGTCAAATATTTTTCCAGCAAATCGACCACTAACCATGCTCCAAGTCTCATGTCCGATTAGTGGACATGGAAATTATTGCATCTTTGTTGTTGTTGTTGTTTTTGTTGTTGTTGTTGTTGTTGGTGGTGGTGGTGGTGGTGGTGGTGGTGGTGGTGGTGGTGAGATCAAAGGGATCTACACAAACTCGATGAGTTCAATGTATACACCCTCAGAAGTAAAGGTAAGTAGATGGCACTAAAACTCGAGGCAAAGCAACTAACACTCGCGTGGGCTTGAACCTCGTTAGAGGCCACTAACATAAAAATCAAAGTGTGAATTTACGGAGCAGGCACTGGTCTAAGACGAAAATCTGAAAAGTATGTGTAAAACTGTCCATTTGATACAATTTGGGGTGTATTGGTACCACGTCTGTTTGGCTTGTGATCAGGACTTATGAGGTTTGACCATGGCCGACTATAGTTACGTCATGGGTTTGACCCATAATCAAATCAGGCTGATTATTACTATTTTTAATTTAGTAAACATATTTTTTCCTTGTATATTTCCTTCTGTTTTGTCTAGCACTGTTCCATACAAACCGGCGATGTTGTCTTGTGGTATGACACTCGCTTTCGGATCGGAAGGTCCTGGGTTCAAGCCTCGCTCGGCGCATGGTTGAGTCCTTGGAAAAGGCTCTTTACTCACATTCTCTCACCGTACTGTAAAATAAGTACCTGACAATCAACAGCTTTGTCTCTGTCGAAAAAAAAATTGTAATATCGCCTAACAGGCGTCACGTCTCGTGGATATTGCTCTATATAAAAGCTCAATTTTTCAAAACCTTTTCGGGTAGGTTATTAGATAGAAATCTCGCCAGTTCCATTGAGTTCGTTAAAGGGAAAGATTTGTTCTCATCATATTTTTTTATATTATATTTTTCTCTTTATTTTTTTTTTTTTTTTTTTTTTGTCTTCCTGACCTTGTATTTTGGCATCACTTTTAGACGTTTGCTTCGTATGACAACTGGCAACTTGTCGTGTTACATTGGCCCTTGGATCGGACGGTCATGGGATCGAATACTAGGGGAGACATTTGAATGTTTCTCATAGATGCCGAGGTTTTAAGGCTATGTCCCATCCAGTACCACCACATAAATACTTTAAGACATGAGTACCACTTTTAAAAATAATTTCACGTATAATAACATGGAATTGAACTCAAATTTATCTTCTGCGGTTTGCAGTAAATCTCTTTCAAAATTCAAAATTACGAAGGATACAAAGTGGTTGGTGTTGTTCTCTCTCTCTCTCTCTCTCTCTCTCTCTCTCTCTCTCTCTCTCTCTCTCTCTCTTTCTCTCTCTCTCTCTCACACACACACACATACACACAAAGAGAGGGATAGAAGGAGAAAAAATAAAAGAAAAACAAAGAGAGAGATAGATAGAGAGAGAGAGACACACACACACACAGAGAGAGAGAGAGAGAGAGAGAGAGAGAGAGAGAGAGAGAGAGAGAGAGAGTTTGAAAAAAAAAATGAAAAAAATAGATATATTATCTTTAAACAAAAAATTAAATATATAGCAAGAAACTTCAATCATTAGGCAACAACAATATACAAGGATTTTCGTCATTCCACTATACCTATATATATATATATATCGTTCTACAGTTTATATCGTTTTATTGGCTGAAGAAGATGCAGTCCGAAGTGTCCCAGATACGTATTAATGAATCTGTTATATACATGTCTCTTCAATGCTTTCACGGTCCAGAGCGTAGGACAATTTTATTTATTTTTATGTCAGGCATTGAAACTTTTCCAACAAAAAAAAAACGAACAAATAATCAATAAAAAAAAAATAATACATTGTACTTACGGGCTGATCTTCCGAGAAATAGTTTTTATACTCCAAACATTTAAACTATTATTCTTTCTTTTGCGTGTGTCATCCACTCTCCGATAACGTTATTGTACGTGAACGGTTGCTGATAAAAAGACAACGAATGAAAGTAATCTTTGTAACTTAAACGCTTGCTATTTAATCCGGTGATAATATTTTGTCATCAAGCTAAATATATAACAGCAAGTTATGGACCTAATGTGTTTGCTTGCCGTTTCACTTCCCTGATCTTGGAGCGTTTGACAATCACAACATGACAGCCCGTCCTAACGCAGAGGCGTGTTCTGTCGTCCTATGACAAACAGCTTTATCCAAATTTCGCACGGGGTAAAATGTCTCCCAGCTCAACCAAACAATCTAGTCTAAGACATTTTAGAAAAAAATATTCCTTTTCAAATTTGAAAACTTTTGGTAAGTTAAGGTTCATCATATTTCAGTCGATACGTGAAGTGAGAATTATCTTGCCAAAATGACAGAGGCGATTTCTCGGGAAACTGCATTATTGGTTTTTAAGACTAAGATGCTTTTTTATACAATCAAAGAAAACTATTAGCCCTAACAATATAGTCATTGAGTAAGTAATCCTTATCATTATCACTGTGTTTGTGTGGATATTAAATTGAAGGAACTTGCCCAGCGACAAACGCATTCACTTCATGTGCTTTTGCTGACAACTTGCACAGCGACAAACGCATTCACTTCATGTGCTTTTGCTGACAACTTGCACAGCGACAAACGCATTCACTTCATGTGCTTTTGCTGACAACTTGCCCAGCGACAAACGCATTCACTTCATGTGCTTTTGCTGACAACTTGCCTAGCGAAAACGCATTCACTCCATGTGCTTTTGCTGACAACTTGCCCAGCGACACATGCAATCACTTCGTGTGCTTTTGTTGACAAAGTGCACTAAAATGTGGGCAATAATAAGATTTGTCTACCTAAAAAATTAAAAATTCTAAGATCTCATGGGGAAAATAACTAGTGACTGGTTATTGTAACAAATTGTATTGATCAAAGATTTTCTCTCAGAAGGATTAAATGATGCATTAATTGAAACAAGCTTTATTGAATTAAATATGTTTATTTGGTTATAAAGTTTAGCCAAATGTCAATAATTCTACGAATTGTTCGTTGTTGTTGACATATTTGCATTTTAAGCATCAGAGTTCATCGGTGGTTAGGGATGATAATAAAACGGATTTTATAGCAGAAAAACTATAGAAAATATATATTATTTTTGTTTTATAATCCATTGCACTAACTTTGACTTACACTTAGTGCCTTTTGCTGAAAAGTAGAGAAATCTAGCAGTATCAACAATTCTTCAAAGAAAGTTGTTCATGTGAACAATTCATTTAATCAATATTGATATAAATCTGATTACATGCAAGTCAGTATTATCACTGGTAACCTATTTTTTTTTAAAGAAAGAAAAGTCATCGAGGAAAGAACTCCTATTAAGATATATAGAAAAATAATCTATGTGCACTTTCAAAAGCGATCACATGGTGAAAGTGATAAAAGGAATATTAATAATAATGTGAAGTCAAACGGCTTTCAGTAAAGCAATCACTTAAAAAAAAAAAAAGATCCGATACCGTATGTTATAATAGATTATAATAACAGCGATAAGAAGTAGTCAAATTATTGCAAATCTATAATCGTTCAATGGGTTCTATCGTAGTCCAAGTGTCCCAGCTTAGGCACGGCTCTACAACTGATAAGCAGATTTGTTTAATGAAACGGTTTAAGTATACACAGACGAGGCACCGGCTGAATGGCATCGAGACGTTGTATCTCTATCTGACGATGGATCTCATATATATATATATATAATATAATATATATATATATATATATATGTTTGTGTGTGTGTTTGTGTGTGTGTGTGTGTGTGTGTGTGTGTGTGTGCCCGAGTACATTGCAAAGAGATGATTTACAAGGGGGAAAAAACACCATCTCCCTAAAACTATTATACTTTTGACCGCCTCCCTACCAACCAAAGAAATCCAAGACAAAGAAAAATAGCAACTCGGAAAACAGGGGGATAGATGACACAGGTGACCTCCTGCTCACCATGGGAGGTCAGAAGACCCGCCCGCCCAGAAGGATGCTATTAAAAGAGAGAACAGCGCTAGATGATAAAAGATCTGTAACTAATCTGAAACTAAAAGCCACGCTTCGCCTGGATCTTCCCGGAACATTAATAAGTTTATTTTTTTAGGTTTGACGGCGCATATGACAAATTTGGTTATATGGGCGTGCGTGAAACGGAAGACAATGGGATGGAAAATAGTTCAATATCTACAATTGAAAACAGCCAAGAAAAGATGATACGAGGGGTACTGGCTCAAATGGGAACAGAAGTTGATTTCAAGAGCATACAGTGTACTTTGTTTAAGATCACCTAAAAGCTTCATCCAGACACTAGTAAACAGGTGCTGTATTCGTGGACCTGTCAGCTGTCAATGACAAAGTAAATCACAGGAAACTCCTAAAGGTTGCAAGGGTAATCCGTAACACAAAAGTAGTTGCAATAATAAAATCCCTTATGTCAAACCGTCGCTTTTTTGTGTGGAAATGGATGGAAAGAAAAGCAGACGGCGATCACAAAAGAACGGACTCTCTCAAGTATCGGTACTTGCACCTCTCCTTTTCAACATTTACACCATCGACCAACCTGAGTTTGAGAACATTCGGAGGTTTCAACATGCTGATGATCTGTATCTTGCGTCTCATGCCTCCTTTTAAGACCATTGAGGAGAGACTACCAGATGCCCTGAGGAGATTCCCTTAGTACTATTTGAAGAATTTACTAAATGTCAACCCAGGAAAAACTCAAGTGTGTGCCTTCCATTTAAAAACGCCAAGCTCTCATGAAACTGATTATCTCCTGGAATGGGAACATATTGGAGAACAAGACATCCTCTGTGTATCTTGGTGTCACCTTAGACCACACACTATCCTTCTCTCAGCACACAAAGGAAATAAAAGCTAAATTGACCACAAGAAACAACTTTCTAAGAAAACTGGCAAACACTACACGAGGAGCAGATCCAAAAACAGTCTAACCCTCTATGTGACATCAGCCAAATACGCCTCAACAGTCCGGGCTAAAAGATTGACCCTGAGCTACATAACACCTGTCGGATCATTACTGGTAACAAACCAACTGCAGTTCCAGTCCTCCATCGGCTGGCTGGAATTGCACCTCCTCACATTCAAAGAGCAACTGCTTCCAAAGCTCAGAAATATAAACAGAAAATGGACCCAAGGCACCCCCTCCATGACCACAACTCGACGACAAGTAGACTGAAGTCAAGAAAGAGCTTCGTGAAGGAAGAAAGCGTCAACTCTGACCATGCAGCTGTCTACAGACTATCCACACGGAGGAGGTGGGATAATCAGGCAAATGGAGACCCGAGAGAAGAACTGCCCTACGGAACTAAGCTCGTCAGGAATGAATGGGTAACATTCACCAGAGCACGGACAAAATTTGGGAGAACATCTGGAAGCATGAAAAAAGTGGGGGCTAGCCGAGACCAGCTAGTGTACATTTTTAATGCCCAGAGCAGACGATGAAGCACATCCTTAGAGAATGCCAGGACGGACCCAGCTGCACTGATCATAATCTAAGATTCTGCTTCCCAGTAGATGTTGTGGAGTGAGTTCATTGTTGGAGCGTCAAGGTATGAGGATAATTTGCTTCTGATCTCCTCAGAGAGTTTCACTGGTTACCTGTTGAGAAACGCATCATCTGTAAAATGTGTTCTTTTTTTCATTGTTTATAAAACACTAAATAGTTATGGCCTTGCATACTAATTTGACCTTGTACACCCCTATTTTCAGAGTAGAAAGCTAAGATCTAACAGCGACAATAAAATCTCATCTAACCCTAATAAATAATCCCGGTAAATTATTTGAATTTTCGGCACCCCATTTTTGGACCGCTATCCCCCAGAATGTTAGAAGTGCTGACTCATTATCAGCTTTCAAATCGAAATTGAAAACTCACCTTTTTCTTTAATGATTTCTATTTTGTATGAATTTTTTCCTATCATGTTTGTAAAATGTAAAGTATATGCTTTGGAAGTAATTGAAATTGCTGTTTTTATTTTTCATAGGGTCTTTTAAAAATTTATTTTAAGACTGTAAAGCGCTTAGATCCTGATGAAACCTGGGTAATGCGCTATACAAATGCCATTTATTATTATTATTATCATCATCATCATCATTATAATAATAATTATTATTATTTTTAATATTATTATTATTATCATTATTATTATATTATTATTATTATTATTATTATTATTATTATTATTATTATTATTATTATTATTATTATTATTATTATTATTATTATTATTATTTTATTTATTTATTTATTTATTATTTTGATTAATTAATTTTTTTAAATTTATTTATTATTATTATTATTATTATTATTATTATTATTATTATTATTATTATTATTATTATTATTATTATTATTATCATCATCATCATTATTATTATTATTATTATTATTATTTATTATTATTATTATTATTATTATTATATTATTATTATTATTATTTTTTATATTATTATTATTATTATTATTATTATTATTATTATTATTATTATTATTATATGGGAAGAGAGAGAGAGAGAGAGAGAGAGAGAGAGAGAGAGAGAGAGAGAGAGAGAGAGAGAGAGAGAGAGAAGGGGGGGGGGGGGGGGGAAAGAAGAGAGGAAAGAGAGATTTCGGGTCTTTTCGTTACTTGAGGTGACATACGTAAATTTGAGTTCTCGTCAGGGTAGTGAACAATAATAATCAAGATGGCTGTGCGTGCTGAAAGTAAATAATGTGAGTTCCATTCATAAAGGAACTGGGACGTATTTGAACTTGTTATGATAATTTCTTCGCAAACATGATTCCATCTTTTATAACCGAAGTTTAAGAGGTGAGCAATGGTTTCTGAAGGCATTGGATGCTTGCCAAGGCTCTCATTAGACTGAATATACTATTGGCATTGGTCCTTCTCTTCCACTTCCACTTCCAGTCCAGTCCAGCGGCAGTGGAGGAAGGGAGTTTCGAGCAAAGAAGAGAGGATGGGCCCTAACCTAGACTAGAGATAATCACTTATATCTAATATAAATATAACTAATTTGCACTTACAATCTCGACTCTTACTTAACCCATCTATAGATCTAGGATTTTTGCGGATGATAAGACCAAAATATGACGGGTCTTCATCCTCTAACTCTAGACTAGAGTAGAGCTAGAGAAGAACTCTGGAACAAGACCACTCTGATTCTGTCACTCACTCTAATTTACTGAAATTACTGTACTGTGAATGGTAATGGGGAAAAGAAAAGAGGAGGGCATGAAATTCTGTGCCATTGCCAGGTTCTGAAATTCACAAGCAACAGGTAAATTGTACATTCACCAACATGGGCTACACACCACCACATTAGAATTGGACCTAACAAACAAATGCAAAAAGACAAACTTTACTCAGGTTTCCTTAGAAGAAACTTATACGACAATCAATGCGGTTATTGACAGACGAATTTGTCAATAACATTCAGTGATTATAGGCAGACGTGTCTGCAAATAAGGGCATGAAATTATTCACAGAGATGCCTTTTTGAAACTTCACTCTTTTTTAACATTCATATTTTTTCTAGAATAAGAAAACTTTCGTACCGTAGTGCAAATAGAAACATGAATAGAAATATTACTTAGTATTAATAAAATATGAATAAAAGTTTTTTTAAACGCTATGGTTATTGCCAGACATGTCTACCAATAAAGAAATTATTCACAGAGATGCCTTTTAGAAACTTCACTCTTTTTAACATTCATATTTTTTCTAGAATAAGAAAACTTTCGTACCATAATGCAAATAGAAACATGAATAGAAATATTACTTAGTATTAATAAAATATCAATAAAAGTTTTTTAAAACGCTATGATTATTGCCAGACATGTCTACCAATAAAGAAAAAACAATTATTGGCAGTCACCTGTCTGGCAATAACGATGAAACACACACTTTTTTGAAACTCCGCTCTTTTAAAAATATATCATATCCACATTCCAGAACATGGAAATTTTGTAATGCACATAGAAATAAGTAAAGTTAATAAATTATCAATAAAAGCATAACATTAACCAACAATAAATCAGTCGATGGTTACTATATATTTATATATACACACAATATGCGTTGACATTCATGTGGATGTCATGGCCGATTGGTAAGTTGCCTGTCTTAGAAGGCTTGTCGGAATCTACGCTGTGTGTTAGAATCCTCGTTCAATCACTTTTTTTTTTGTCTTCATTTTACAGAGCATTGCAAATGATAAATGTCCCATCCACCCCCCCCCCCCCCCCCCCCCCACTGATTTTTGATTCCTTTCTATAGAATATTGTAGATTGTCATATTCGTCCCCACTCCGATCTCACAAACAAACAAAAAAAGAGAGGATTTTTGTTGTTGTTGGGTTTTTTTGGGTCAAATTTTAAAATCTCTTTCTCTTAAACAGGTATGTAAATACATAGTAATAGTAGCTAGTGAATAGCTGAATAATAATAATAATAATAATAATAATAATAATATTAATAGTAATAATAATAATGATAATAATAAAAATAGTAATAATTATCTGAGAGAGAGAAAAAAACAGACCAGAGTGAATAATTAGAGCAAAATATAATGAATTAAAATTGAACGATTATCGGAAAAATAAAAAATTCAATTAATTAAACACTCCTGCTCAGACAAAAACACAAAACTAAACATCATTTGGGAAGTAAAAAAAAATTTTTTTTAAATAAGAAAGTGGAAGTGAGCAGATTCAAACGAATACAGCAAAAAAAGATACAGAATGAAAGGTGATCTAACCCACTGAGCTGTCTATACACACCGCTATATGTGTATATTTTGGGCGAACAACACCTAGGCCTAGGGATTTGCACACAAAATAAACAAAACCCTGGCCACCATCAATATCCTCAAAATTCTGGTCTGAATGATCAAATTATAAAAACAAAAGGAGATCAATAAAGTTAACAGGTAGGTAGGTATTGAAATTTTTAATGGTTGGTGGACTATGAACTAGTGCCACACTAAGGACCGGTCCCACAGTCCTTTAGCTGAGAACCGGGAACCGGTCCCAAAGTGGAGAACCGTTGGCGGTCCTCTCTTCTTATAACATTTCAATGGTCCCAGCGATTCTCGCACCATACTACTGCCGTTTCTTTGTCCCAGCGATTCTTTGCCTCTCTTCCACCAATCACTGCCCATCCCACTTAATTAATCGCACAGACGACCATCTCCCTCCATTCCGCAAACTGCCCTTTTGTGTGTGGGATGGGGGGAACAGGAGTCGCATGACAATCATCAAGCCTTGGACGATTCCATTATACGGGGTAAATTTCAAAATTTACTACACCATAATGATCGCAATGACAATCATCTATGATGAAGGCATCACCCCTCTTCTCTAATGGGTTATTGTTTGAAATGAATGTGACTAGGTACTAAAGATGTGTGTGTGTGTGTGTTTCGAACCTAGCAAATCCTATTTTTTGTTTTCTTTTGTCTATCTCTTGTCACCACTCCTTTCTATCGCATTGTTGTCATTTAAAATAATACAATAATATTAAAATTTCGTTTGGCGTTTTAACTAATCAAATAATATGAGTTTCACATATTATATCTTCCTTTCAAAATAATGGTTATAACGTCTGTATTTTTAAAAAACCCAATGGAATATTTGGGAGTCCTGATAGCTCAGTTGATAGAACACTCACTTCACACGCAAAGGGACAGAGATCAATCCTGGGTGCAGTCGAGATTTTTCTGATCTCCCTGTCTACTCAGCAGTGAATGGGTAGCTAGATCTGTTAGATCTGGCGAAAAGTACTTTGCGATTGACTGGCGTCCTATCCAAAGGTAGAAATTTAAAAAAAAATTTTTAACTACAAAAAACCTTGAGCTTTTATACAGAGCAATATCCACTAAACGTGCTCAAAGCGATTTACAAAGGGTCCATGATCAACAGCAACACATAGCATGTAGAACGAGACATGACACCTTACAGTTTTTCCAACAGACAACACTGTTGACGGCCAAGTACTCATACTCATATTACACCTGAGTACGATGAGAGAATGTGAGTAAAGAGGACTCAACTATGCACCGAGAGAGACTCGAACCCAGGACCTTCCGATCCGAAAGGAAGTGTCATGCCGCACAAAAAGAGGAGAAAAAAAAGGACTGGAGAGGAAAAAAGAAACATATCAAAACAAACTCTTCCCATACTTTTGATTCAGCATGCCACAGACACAAAATATATTAACAATCCCTTTTTCTTTCACTCCCTAACATTGACCTGACCCGCTCCATCAATCTTCGCACACACACACACACACACACACACACACATGCTTAACGGTTAGTGTTATAGCACTATTTTTATGTTTTGAGGCAACAAGCCTTCTCCGCTCTCACTTACACTCAGCAGTTCTACTGCCATCTACTGCAGGCGCGGTTCCCATCGTTTGACGGTCCCAACGATGCCTTGTGATTGTCCAACGTCGAAATGGAACCGGTTCTTGGAACCGGAACCGGTCATTGCGGTTCTCATTTCCCAGGAACCGTAGAACCACAGTCCTTAAAACATGATTGGGACTGCTCCGCACTACTATGAACCGATTCGCTGAATAACAAGTTTCTTGCTGATTGAAATAATAGGTGGAATTACCAGTTTGACGTGTTCATTTCAAATTGTCAAAAACTTACATTTCATTGATCCATTTACTTTTTTTTTAAAAGTTGGATTTGGCATTTGAGCACTATTTACTTTTATCTTGTGTTAAATATCACTTGATACTAACTCATTTGGGACACAAATTACCACTGGCAATTTTTTGGATTATTTCGTATTTTTCACGCTTAGTTTGACATTTTGCATAAAATCTTCTGCCAATTTCATAAACAATGATAAGGCAGATGTCTGCCAATGATCAAAAGTCCAGGTTTTTGATTATTGCCAGACAGTTGTCCTTATTCATGTGGATAGCACGGCTGAATGGGTTAGATGTCTGTCACAGAAGGATTGTCGAAATTGACACTATGGGTTCAATAACCACTACATCTTTTTTTTTTTTCGGCTTTCTACAGAATGCTACAAACCCACCCCTTTTATTTATTTTTGATTTTTTTTTTTTTTTGGTTTGTTTTCTTTTATTAGCTTTCATAATGTTGCAAATGGTAATATCCTTCGCCCTTTTTTAGTTAAAAATATTTTTTATAAATATATTTTCAAAATCTCATTCAGTAACAAAACATATAATCAAGGCAAAAAAAAAAAAATCAGCGATGAAATACTTAAGGCAAAAAAAAGGAGAGAGAGAGTAGATAGATAGAAAAACTTGCTCAGAAATAGAATGAAATAATCAGAGGCAAAAATGTATAAATTGATTAATGAATAAATAAATAATCAAGCTCAGAAACACGTATCAGAGAGAAAAAAAAAGTGGAATCTTCAAAATGTTGAAGTTAAGAGTTACAGACTAACAATGAAGAAGAAGAAGATCGGAAAAGGTTACTTGGCCGTTAAAGCAGCGTTGCCTTTTTGGAAAAAAATTGTAATTGTGTCTTGAAGTGAAGGCTTCCTGTCATGTCCTAAATGTTAAATGTTGTGGTTGGCTTGGGATCCCTTTTAAAGCACTTTGATCACATTAAATGGGATTGCACCATACAAAAACCCATATTTGTTTGTTGTGTGTGTGTGTGTATGTGACTGTTGGTCTTTGTTTTTTATTTTTTATTTTTTTTGTTTTGTTTTTTTCATTTGTCTTATCAGACATCTACATTTGCAAACAACAAATGAGAGTAATGAGTGTTTAACTTTCTCGGCCCAGAAAAATAAAAGCCTTTGATAATTGTTGGTATAAAAAGGGTTTGAAGATTATTGAAAAACTTTGTCAGTGATTACATGTGATTGTTATGAAGAGTTATGAAAATGTTACTTATTGTATCTGCAAGATAAGCTACTTTACTTTTAAAATTATTCATTCTTCTTGCACACCAAACAGATTTATTAGTTTTTATTTTTTTCAGGTATCTTCAATGCAGGTGGTGTACTAGTTCTAGGTGAGACATTAGATCAACATTTTTCCTAGAATGGCGACAGTGGAATACACCTCAGATCATGTAGAGCAGGTTTGTCTCTCAATTTGATATTTTAATAAAGGTTACAAAATGTCCTGAAATAAAAGTTATGTTTTCAATTGTGACAAATATATTAAGTAGTAAGTTAACTATTTTGCTCTTGAATGTTTTTTTCAAAATTTCATATCTGATTAGACTAGAAAAGTATATGAATTAAATCAGTTCTTAAAATTTACATTCAAATTTTTAAAGTGCATGATGAAACCATGGAAATGTTATTCACAATGCTTCCATTTATTCCCATAGCAGGCTATATAGAGCCAATTTCCATTTATTATATTGTATGTCACCTGTTAGATATCATTTTCGTGCCATAACACTCTTCCAGTATTTGCCGCTGCCTAACTGCCTCCAATCAGGAACTCATAATCACTTGAGGTTATCAAGTGAGGTAATGTGTGTAAAGTGTCTAATCCAAGAACACTACCTGGGTAGGGTCTTCTGACCTCCCACAGTGGGCAACGAGGTCATTAGCTGTGTCTTCTATCCCCTCTATCTGTTTTCACTTTCCTTATTCCTCTGTTTTTATTCTGGGTTGAAATTGCTCGTTTTCTTCCCCTGGTCCATAGCTGGGGAGGGAGACTGTCAATTGTATAGTACATTTTTTTTGAGAGATGACATTTTT
Organism: Berghia stephanieae; assembly: GCF_034508935.2. NCBI lineage: Eukaryota > Metazoa > Mollusca > Gastropoda > Nudibranchia > Aeolidiidae > Berghia > Berghia stephanieae. The sequence goes on along the minus strand of NC_088360.1, from coordinate 48,647,241 downwards.
CCACATTTAAATCACCTCTCTGTTATGTACTTTTTAATTATTAGGTTTTAATTATATTGTAGTTTGCAAACATTTCAGTCTATAATCTTCCTTTTTACTAACGCTGAAATTTATGATAGTCTCGAAGTGCTGTAAAACTCCTTTAAAAAAAATAAAAAACAGAAACAAAACAAGGACACTATACAGGATCAGGGTTGACCAAACTGAACAGTGCTTAACTTTGTAACTAAAAAGGACATCAAACGCAATTTTTTCACATTATTTAATTTGTTGTTGTTATTGTTCATTTTAACATTCATTTTTCTGCTTTACCTTCATGATTAAGGCTGTGAAGCAGTTCTACTTGAATCCAAGTCTACAGAGTGAGGTCCATTTCTGGTTGACAGGTGCTCAGATATCACCAGCTGCCTGGACCTTTTGTTGGGAGTTGATGGGTGAAGACAAGGTTGGTATGGTAGATTTTGACTTATTGAATTTAAAGATGACATTTCTTTTTATTTTAATGGGGGGTTAGGGGTTTTTTTGTCTTATGATTTAATTTATTCACAAAATAGTATCAAATTTGGATTTTCTTTTTCTTTTCTGCATTCAGATTTGGTACAACTTGAAAAAAAATAATAAAAAATTGTGAAATTTTTGTTGTATTTAGCACTTGATAAGCCTTAAAGTTAACCACATTATATTAACACCCAGCCATAGAATGTGATAATGGATATTTCTTAGGGGGGGGTGGGGGGGGGGGGGGAGGAGGAGGAGGAGAGGTAGGAGGAGGATGAGAGCAATTTTTAAGTTTGAGGAATAATTTATTAATGAATTAAAGTGTTAATTTTTCATTTTGAACAGGGAATTGAAGTACAGTACTATGGTGCCAGTTGTTTGCATGTGAAAATAGTTCGATTCTGGTGAGTTTTTTTGGTCTCTTTTGGCTTTAACTTAGTAAACGAAGAAAGCACTTATTAAAGGTATAATTGTTTACTATACATTATAAGAATTGAGATCTTTATCTGTATTAACAAGATAAGGTTCGGTTCTTATGAAATTTAACCACTTGAGTGCTGCGTTAAAAATTTTAAGTACATCAGAATAGGGACATGAAATTGTGCAAAGTCTAGCTGACACATACAATTTTTTATTTTGCTCTATTTTCAAAATTATCATGCAGAGTGCCTTAGACCTAGACATATTTGGAAAAAGAGGAAGTTAAATTTTAAGAATTTTTGAATAGATTGTGCAAATTCATAATATTATGGGATATTATATGTGCACGAATTGTTGGGAGACCATAATGTTAAAAAAAACAAAAAAACATTTGTTTGACTTCAAACAAACCAAAGTGGCACACCTAATCTTATTTATTAATGAGGAAATCACATCTTGATGATTAGAGATAAAATCGCCTATAAATCAAATATAAAAATTGAAAGAAAATGTTTTAAATGGTTGATTTTTTTCAATATTAGGCTGTGATTTCTTAAAGGAAAAATCCTCCTGATTCATAACATTTTATCGGCTAATTTCATCTACAAAACCATTCGTTTTGCTGAATTTTGCTTCAAATGTCTTGAATAGTCAAGGCAGCCATTTTGTAAATGACAGAGTTGCCAGTTGTTAAGTGGTAAACAACTGAAAAGAAAAATGACCTAAGACAGAGGATGAATTTACATCGCACTCAGCTTACTGTGGACTATCTCGTTCACACCGCCCGCATTCAAGTGGTTAAAGTATTGACCTTACATTTCTTGTAATATGTTGTGTTGTTAGAATAGAATATAAATTACATTTATGAAAAATAATAATATAAATAGAATACAGTGTATTTTATGAATTTTAATTTTCATGTAGCCTGACACAATCTGTCTAGACTAATCAGCAATTAAAACAAAAAGCCAACTTTTCAATTGTTGGTCTCATTTACATTTTATAATAAACTTTAAATAATCATTGACAGTAACAAAGGCAAATGAAAATGGGATAGATGTATTTGAGATGATGTGTTATAGAAGGGTCCTAAGAATCCTGTGGACAACCAAGACATCGAACATCTGCATCTCGGGAGAGAATAGGCCCCAAAGACTACCAGCTTATGTAACCATCAAGAAATTGAAGCTGTCATGCTGGTTCCTGACCTCCCATAGTGGGTAGGGAGGTACTTGCTGTGTCTTCTATTCCCCTGTATCTGTTTTTCAATTGTTTTCTGTCTTTGTCCTGGAATGAGATTACTTGGTTTCATCCTGACTCTGACCAGAGTCCTTGGCTGGGAGGGAAACAGTCGAATGTATAGTTATAGTTTTGGGAGATGGTGTCTTTTTCCTTGTAAATCATCTCTCTGTTATGTACCTTTATTTTTTATTTTTTTATTTTCACATATGATTTGTAAACATTTGAGTGTATTCCTCTTAGTGGGATCTTGTGTTGGTGTCTGGGTGAGACTTTTAGGTGATTCAAACTAAGTACTTTGATCGTGTGCTCTTGGAATCTACATCTGTTTCCTATTTGAACCAATTCCCCTTTGTCTTACCTTTTCTTGTATGCTTTAATCGTAATTCTAAAACTTTTTACTATCCCATTTCCTTCCTTTTTACTGGTGCTGATATGACCTTAATGTCTTGCAAGCGCAGTAAAACCCTTTAAAAAAACAAAAAACATAAGCCACATCAAAAAACACATTTCAACTGAAAAGCCTTGCAATGAGGGCGTCTGTGAGGGCAAGACAAGAGAAGGTGGTCTCAAGACTTGGTGGACTGTTTGATGAAAGCAACCACAGATGCACAATGCACGTTACAGTTGAAAACCAGAAAAGAATTCTATCAGACTGTTTGGGAGACTACACCCAACAAGGATCTGCCTTAAGAAGAAGAAAATTTCTTCTTGAAATTGTCAAGAGAAACATAATCCTCTTTCTCTCTCTCTCTCTTTCTCTCTCTCTCTCTCTCTCTCTCTCTCTCTCTCTCTCTCTCCTCTCTCTCTCTCTCTTCTCTCTCTCTCTCTCTCTCTCTCTTTCTCTCTCTCTCTTTCTCTCTCTCTCTTTCTCTCTCTCTCTCTCTCTCTCTCTCTCTCTCTCTTAGTCTCTCTCTCTCTCTTAGTCTCTCTCTCTATATATATGTATCGCTCTCTCTTAGTCTCTCTTTCTATACATGTATGTATCTCTCTCTCTTTATTTTTTTTTTTTAATATTTATTTATATTTTTTAAAAATTTTAAATTTGTTTTTTTTTTTGTGAGTAGGGTCTTATCGATTACTAAAGGAAAACACTTTATTTTGTTTTCAATTTATTTTAGGCATGAAATTCCCACTGAGCAGCACGAGTCGCTGAAATCCAAACTTTTGGAAACAATAATAAGATTTGCCTCTGGTCCCAGGATAATCTTAACCAGGTTATGCGTTGGGGTAAGTACTCAATGAAATCCTTTTAAATCTCAATCATTTACAACTAGATTAAGTCAAATCAATTGGTTTTGAAACTACAGCCTCATTTCCCAATAGAGATACTGAAACTAAAATGTTTTTGCTGTTCCTACATTCCATTGGATTCTCCACAGAAATTCATTAATTTGTCAAAATGTTGATAGCACATAGAATTAGAATTTAATTTGTTTTGTTTCTTGTTTGTTTTGTCTTGTATTTTTTTTTTTTAATTTGCTTTTTTTATTTTGGTATTTTATTTCATTTGTTTTTATTTTTTTACATTTTGTTTTTTTTTTTCATCATCATCATTATTGATATTTGTCCCATTTGCTAAGACCAGATGGTACATCTTTGTTCCTTTCATATTCTCTAGCTTTCAGCTTTAATACTACAGCTGCTTCCAGAGAAGTGGCCAAGTGCAGTCCAGAATCTCATATCAACATTCCAACAAGAGGGATTCGCATCCCTACCTGTGAGTAAATAATTGTGTAATTCTTTCCATGCCTGAGTAGTAGCATTTTTGTTGTTTTTTTTATTTTGTTCTTTGGTTAACTTAACATTTACAAGGGTCACTATATAAGTTTCCGGAATCGGGTATAAGGAATAATGGCATTACCATCAAATTTTAACAGCTTCTCAAGGTACTCTCAAAATTTCACTCTCTTAAGCCAAGAATCGATGCAGTTTTGCCACATTTCCAGTGGTGTGGCTGAAATTTCATCTTCAAATGCCCTTACGGCATCTTCAGGAGTCTTAAATTTAACCCCACTGAGTTTTTCCTTGACAAATGGGAACAAAAAGAAGTCACAGGGGGCCAGGTTGGGAGAATATGAAGATTGGGTTAGGATTTGAACGTTTTCAGTCAAGAACTGCACTGATGCAATGACTGTGTGAGCACTGGCATTGCCATGATGCCGTAGCATCCCCCCTTGAGCCTGTCTTTGGACACCGTTTTCTCCACTTTTCTAAAACTGTCGGTATGCAGTTGTTAACATACCAATCTGAGATGACTATTTGTCTGTCTTGGAGTGGTTCTGTGATGATATAATCTTTTAAACTGAAAAAGCTAGCCACCATTTGCTTTCCAACATTGTGAGATTTCTTCACCTTCAGAGGTGGAGTCTCACCAGGAAAGAGCCACACTCTAGATTGACGCTGTGTTTCAGTGTCATACATTTGAATCCAGGTTTCGTCACCCAGTCATGATGATGTTTTTCCTTGTCAAACTACTAAAAATTGACATAAAAATGACTAAATTTGAAGTTTTCAGTTTGGCAGGTCTGCATTGTTGTTCTCTCTCTCTCTCTCTCTCTCTCTCTCTCTCTCTCTCTCTCTCTCTCTCTCTCTCTCTCTTTTCTCTCTCTCTTCTCTCTCTCTCTCTCTCTCTCTCTCTCTCTCTCTCTCTCTCTCTCTCTCTCTCTCTCTCTCTCTCTCTCTCTCTCTCTCTCTCTCTCTCTCTTCTCTCTCTCCTCTCTCTCTCTCTCTCTCTCTCTCTCTCTCTCTCTCTCTCTCTCTCTCTCTCTCTCTCTCTCTCTCTCTCTCTCTCTCTCTCTCTCTCTCTCTCTCTCTCTCTCTCTCTCTCTCTCTCTCTCTCTCTCTCTCTCTCTCTCTCTCTCTCTCTCTCTCTCTCTCTCTCTCTCTCTCTCTCTCTCTCTCTCTCTCTCTCTCTCTCTCTCTCTCTCTCTCTCTCTCTCTCTCTCTCTCTCTCTCTCTCTCTCTCTCTCTTTTTTTTTTTGTGAATAGGGCAATTCATTAAATGTTTACAAAAAATATATTTATGTCTAGTGATTAGAATGGATTTACACTAGTAGTAGTAATATATTACATAATTTAAAACAGTGTTTCTATTATTTTTACATTACAGTGTCTCTATTATTTTTACATTTTACTTGTTTGATGGATAGATAGAGAAATTTACCTCCTTTTTGACAAATTACTTTTATCATCACTGTAATTAAGAATTTTCCTGAATTTTATTCTCTTTGCAGACGGTAAAAAGATGCCAAGTCTTACTAGAAGTCCTCACAGTCCTTCCCGAAGAGGTAAGCGTTAAAAAATAAAAATTAAATTGTCAATTTACTGCTGCCATCCTTATGTTTATTTACTGAATTTAGAAGTCGATTTGTACATTTGTCTATCTATTTGTGATTTCATCTGTCTAGATACCTCTAAAGTCTGCTTTGTACATGCTACTCTGTGCCATAGTTGTGATATATGTCCAAATTTATCTCGCTTTAATATTAATTCTGCTAATGGGGTCAAGATTTGGAATTTAATTTGAATGGGGTTTTTTTTTTTTTTTTTTGGGGGGGGGGGGGGGGGGGAGGAGGAGGGGTATCTTCAAAACCTTCAGTTCATGTTAATTAGTTTTTAAAAATTGGTTTTAGAACTTTTTTAAAAAAATTACTTAGTGACAACTCCAACCCATTTTTTTCTTCTTCTGCAACAGCTCATTTCAAATATTTTGGTCAGTTACCATTTGTTGATTTGTGGTGCCATAATAAAAATTTGACAGCAAGGCTCACAGAGAGGATTTTCATATCAAGTTTTGTTTTCCATGAAAGTCATAATTTTCTACTTTGAAAGTTCTTTCTCCCTCCCTTCCATATTTCAAATTGGAAAATATTTCGAAGAATGAATAAGTTGTCTCTGTAAAGAATGCATTATCGTTGGTCGTTTCTCTCTGATTAGTTTGTGAAGTCTTTATCATCTTTGCATGTGTATCCAACCATTACCATTCCAAAGGATAAAATAATGTATTTAATATCACATTAGTTCCTAGAGTTCTTTGTATATGAGTTTTGTTGCTTTTCTAATTTTAGTCAAGACATTTAATAAGTGTGAGCTGCAGATATTTACTATATAATATTTATTTTACTCTTATTCATTTTATTGGGTTTTTTTCATGTGTGTGTGTGTGTGTGTGCGTGCATGTATGTTTGTGTGCGTGAGAATGGGTGTGGGTGTTTTTTATTACAAGCTAGATTTCTTAAATTCCATTATTTTTTGTTTCAAATTTTATTATTTCAGTTTGTGATGTTATATACAAACACCTGTAGATTTTCCACCAGTCATTTTGCTATTATTTTAAAGAGTGTTTACAGTTATTGTCGGTTTATTATTATTATTATTATTATTATTATTATTATTATTATTACTACGACTATTATTATTATTATCCTTACTATTATTATCATCATCATATTTGTTTTGATACCAATAGGCATATAAGTATATCATTGGTGTCATTCTTATTGAATAGATGCTTGAGATGGCCACTTCTTATTGAATAGTCATATCCAAAATTACTAATATCCAAAGATCAGTTGAAAGTGACATTTTTAAGAGGGGGTAGTCATCACCCAATCTCTGTTGAACATTGCATTTTCAATGCCCACAATTTCGCCCATTTTTATTTCTTTTACTTATTTTCTTTCCTTTGTTTAATTTCTGTAATCATCATCCTATGCTCTCCATAGCAATAGCTAGTTTTGTCTCATTACAATAATGTAACTTCAGTTTGATTTTTATTTGACCCTCTTAGTTACACACCACAGCGATGACATCAATGTTATACAGTGTGTATCTGTATTTGTATTTATCATATTCCATTAATTGAGATCTATTATTAGAAGTATGTAGATGTTAGTCGCTCTCTTTTGTTGTCATGTCCTTTTTCTTTTTCCTCCCCTTCCACATCCACCACCCCCTTCACCCAATCGTCACCCACCCCGGTGCTGCCTGTCTAGTTTTTCAGTACCAGTCTTGCAAGGCAGAGGAGAATTGTTTTACGGCACGAGCTGTCCAAAGAACTCAATCACGGTAATGTGGACATCTTCTCCCAGACCCACAATTGTCCTGTCTTTAGTTCCCGTTGTAAGATGGGGAAAATACCATTTTTCTATCTTCTTACGACTCCCTTGAATTTGTATATGATTTTCTCCTGCCTCCTCTTTGTATTTTTTTAAAGACAGGAAATACATTGATAATGGATGTCCCTGATGACTTGAATAATAACAGCTCTGTTCTGTATTGTTTCTCATACCATGAAAGACTATAAACGCATTTAATCAACCTTCTTTTGTTTTCATCTTTCATATATTTTTTTTCTCAGCAATATTTTCTTATTTTTAAAATCTCTCCAGAAAAAGACGGCTACTTATTTGCATAACTTCAGCCTTTTTAGTTTTATTTGAGCTTTCACGTCGATAAAAGACATTTTAAGATAGAAAACACTGCTTAAATTTTTCAGCCAATCACTGATAGTTTTGTAGCTTTACACATTTGGTAGTTGAGAAATGACTTATTACGGTACAATACTATACTTATATCAAACCAATAAATTAAGTCAAATTGCAAGCTTTTCTTTATTTCGGAATATTTTTGTACAAAAAAATGTCCTTTTTTCGAAACATTGCAGGTAGGATAACAAAGCAGTCGTGAAATGAGAAATTGGATGGTTACAAGTATGGTACTATATGGCTCTGAGTCATCTCTGAATTTTATTTTTTGGCAACACATTCAATGAATTACATTTGACACAGAGTAGGTGGTCTAAGATTGGAAGGTGGACCAAGGGAATTATTTTAATAAGGTTTTTTTTCTTCAATTGCTCATTAGAAGGGACATAAAGATACGTTCAATATAAAACTTGAAAACAAATATGACAATTGTTTTGTAATTGTCTTATCTCAACTCGGTCTGTATCTGGTTAATCAAACTCCAAAGTCTAAGCTAATAAAGTGAAATTAATTTCACAATGTGGAAATGGTTTGTAAGAGAATAGGGCTTTTTCTAAATCTTGTGTGAAAATATGGAGCTGAAAGATAGTCATTCACTCAAATAAATATTCATATCATAGTGACATAATGCCCTTATTTTTTATTGACCTAAAGCTGACATCCTGAAGACTGAAGAGTGTAATAATAAAACAATATTATTCCCGATACATACATGCCGAATCTTACGAATTTTTCTTAATTTTAGGAATATTAGACACTGTCTTATTTGTAAGGTCCGTAACCACTGGGTTACAGTAAAAAAGATAAAATAAGTAAAAACAAATACTTCCAGGCCTTTTGGCGAAAAGTTAATTTTAAATCTCTTGAATAGAAGGTATTTTTAAAAAATCATTTTAAGGAAAGGACAATTCATTAAAAATTTACATAAAGTAAGTTGTATCTCTGCTGTAGAGTATAGATGTACACTAGAAGTAGTAATATAATATACGAAACTATGATAATTAATGTTATGAATTGGTTTGAGTGGGACTGATGGACTGATATATTTTCCTCTTCTTTGACAAATTGCCATTATCATCACTGAATCCGAAAATAGTAATGTCACTTTGTTGTCGAAAGGTCATATAGTCATGACAATATTATTGCTTCCAAGGGGTAGCTTAGTCTGCCAGATTGTTTTACATGCAAAGCCAAATAAATTAAGAACAAGTTTACTTTGGCTACACTTGAGGCCAGAAACATTCAACCAAGGGGCTTAATAATCTTTCAACATTCTCATAATTTTTCCTTTTTCCGAAAAATAATTTTGGGAGCTGATATGACCTGAAACTGTTAGAAATGCTTTGAAATCATATCTGTTTTAAACTTAATTATTTTTTTAAGTCAAATTTTATGGAGTAAAGTTTGGTTGTTTATATTTCTCAAACATGATTTTGAAATGTAAGCTGTCACAAAATTGTTTATTAAAATTTGCATTTGAAAAAGCAATATACAATTCAATGTATGAGAATGAGGATTGATCGCAAATTTCTTTGGAGATGGCAAAAGTAATATTTATGTGAAAAAGCAAATTTGTGTTTGGATTTCTCAAGCATTGAATAAATACTGGACACATACTATTAGAAAAAATATTAATTAAAAAAAATTATTAATATCAAGAATACCCTTATAGTCAAATAGCCTAGACGGGGATTGAAGTCGGTGACTTGCCTTATGTTAGCTACTCCATATATTGCTTAATATTTATCACACAAAGTATGTGTGGCTTTTGAAAATTTAACCAGAAAGCTATAACTTAAAATCTTTTTTCAGTTGTGCCCTTGCTCCAGTCACTCCTGACGGAGGATTCTCCTCTAGAGGTTTATCAGCTGTCTCTCAAGGCTTTCTCCAGATGGGTTGAATTTGGTTTAGCTATGGACGCAGCAGAACCTATCATGCAACAGGTAGGAAGGATCCTTACAGATTTTAAGCTGTCAACATTTCACATTCATGTATATAAGTAAAAACCGGATTAATCGAAAAGATCGCTAAACTGAAATGAAATTTAAAGATTGTCCACTTCGTTTTTATTAATCAACTATCGGTAAACCGAAAGCCACTACCATCAAACTATCTTTAAATCTAAAAGAGATTGCCGAAATAACCAAAGAAAAAATTTGCTGATAACCAAACAAAATTCCCATGTCGTCTGTAACTCTTACAAAGAGCTGTTACCTAGTGAGTTCAATTTATTTATTCATCCATCCTCATGATAGCACACTAGAGACTAGGCACTTGCCCGTCACACACCTGCGGTTGAAACCACAGCCTCTCCACTTCTCCACCAACCCACCTCCGCCCCTGTACATACAACTCCTTATTCGTCTTCATCTGCCTCTCTACTCCCCTACTCACCCCTCTCCCAACCATTTCCCAATATACTCTCCACTTTGCCTCCCTACCCTTTGCCACTCCATACTGGCAGTAACAGTTGTGATTGTTTCTTAATATATCATTTGTAGTTTTGTTTTTTTAATCTTAAAAAAGTAATTTTTTAAAAAATGATTTCTTCAAATACTTTCCTCATATGTCTTTCAACTAGGACTAGTTTATGTTGTTGGTGGGTTAATCATAACATAAGCTGATGAATTTCTCATTTTATTTGAATGGAAAAGAAGAAGAAAACTTGCAGCAGTCTGAAGCAGCATAAAAATTATATTTTACATGGGATTGAATTTGTTCAATGAAATTGATTTTTTTAGGGGAGAGAAGGAATATAAACTTTAGCCAGGGGTCTGATTTAATACAGCTGGGTGTCCGGATTGGAACAACTGAGTGGTTTGGTGGCAAACGTTTTCAAGATTTATTTTAATCAATGATTTATAGAATAAATACCTAGAAATACTGCCTTATTGATTCCAGATGATGTTCCACATCAAAAATTTCAAAACAAAATGTAAAAATTCCTTTTCAATTGTATGAATGTATATTGCAAATATTGTTGCTTTATTTTGCTACTTTGACTGTAAGATACCTCAAATTCGTGAAAAAACTACGGCAGAAGCTCGTACCCGATCTTCCAAGTGAGACTAGGATTTTAACAGCAATTTAATTGAATAACACTGACAAGCTTTGAAATTGGCTTAAATATATCATGTATTAATTTCTGGATGTGTTTAATCGGAACACAGCTCAATATCATAATTCTTATTAAAATTAGACGTTTAAATAAAAGGTGAATTGGGAAGGGGTTCCGAATTGGAACACCCCACCCTGTGTCTAAACCGAAATAGAATACCAAGTCCTTTGAATTTCGGTTTAACCTGTTTTTACTGTAAATGTAATTTTTAATGTGGGATTGGATGTTATAAGGCATTTACTCATAGAAGACCATTGTTAGAGCCTCGTATACAACATCCTTGCCCCCATTGCTCATTTTGTTGCACTTCAATGCAGCTTTCTTTGGAACCTAAAGAAGATTTTCTCCGTGAATAAAAGGAATTTTTTGTTCCATCATATGGTTTTCATTTTTCTAATTACTTTTTTTTTTTTAAATAATATTTTTATTTTATTATTATTTTTATTATGATGACTATTATTTTTTAAAATTTTATTATTATGATTATTATTATTATTATTATTATTATTATTATTATTATTGATTATGATTATTATGATTATTATATTATTATTATTATTATTATTATTATTATTATTATTCACCATCCTCAACACGCTTTGTTTATTTACTTTTGTGGGTAGAATTTGTACATTTTTTATAGAAATAAAAAAAAATGATAGTGGAGGATGCGTTTTAATTTTATGCATCTTTGGTAGAATATAGGAAAATACACTTATAGCCAAACTGCCTAGACAGGGGTTGAAGTCGGTGACTCGCCTTAGGTCGTGGCAAGTCTGACACATTAATGTACAAATATGCCACAGAATTGTCAATAGCATAAGAGCAGCATAAGAGATGGTTTGTTTTGGGGTTTTTTCTTATGGATGGAAATTGGTTATGTGTAGTTTTTATTTACCTTTTCTTTTTATTGTATTATAATATAGATTGTAATAATTTCCTTCAGGTGTTCCTATCTTTACGCAATCCCCAATTGTTCGACATTGCCTGTGATGCTTTAGTCAGTGTGTTTGCCCACCCTGAGGCTTACAAGTAAGTAGTTTTTATAATGTCCAGTCATTATTTGCTGTATACATCATCTTTTTATGTCTTTTATTTTAAATAACTCATTAAAATTTTGTACTGTCACTGTCGTAGTGCCTTATGCATGATTATCATTATAATTACTTTCCTCCCCTCCTCTTCCCATGCAGCTTGACTGATTTATTTTTAAACGAAAAAGAGAAAGTACCCTCCCCCTTTTGAAATAGCTGCAATGGTTAACAGTAGTTAATAGAATTAAATTCAAAGCTGCAGCCCTTGTTTATCGCTGCCTCGAAGGATCAAACCTAGCCTACATATGAGTTACTCTATGGTTACAGATAGCCAAGAATGTCGAGATCCTCGTCTGATTCCTCTCTTCTACTTGTATCGAATACAAATACAAAACTTGGTGAGAGAGCATTCTCTTGTTTTGGGCCATAAACTTGGAATGCTGTCACACAAGAGCTGAGGGAATCATACAGTTTAGATGTTTTAGAATCTAAATTAAAACTATTTATTTTAGGGATCGATTTATATAATATAGTTAAAGTTTTTGTTTGTAAACGGTACTTCCTTAGTGTGTGTGTGGGTGTGTGTTTATCTGCATTTGCGCATGCTTGAGTTTAGTTGTAAAGCCCTTAGAGCCTATGTATGGGCTAGATACTGGGTGGGGTTCCTGATCTCCCATAGTGGACGGGAAGGTACTTACTGTGTCTTCTATCCCCGTATAGATGTTTTCCAACTTGCTTTCTGTCTTTGTCTTGGAATGAGATTACTTGGTTTGGTCCTGGCCCTGGCCAGATACCCATGGATCACAATTATGGAATCTGGAACTAATTTGTTTTAGCAATTCTGTAATTCTTATTAGTTTATATTCTTTTGTGGCTGATCCACATGTTTGATAACAATGATTAGATTTTTTCATATTGGGATATTTATTGCTTGTGCTTTTACCCATATTACCAACAAAGGCGACATTAATCGATACTTGCTTGTCACAGATTCCCTGTAACAATACAACGAAACCTGTCTCAAGTGCTCGCCCTACAGGAAATGTTATCCCAAGCGCTGATGGATGAAGAGAAGGTATCTGTAACACCCTTTTGTGTCATTATTACTCGTTTCTCTTTAAAAATAGCTAGAGCTGTAAAATTGATGTGTGCTCCACTGCCTTGACCTGGTGTCCTGTCACTATGACCCAAACTCTTAAGTGGAATCTGGAGTCTTGATTTTGAGTTAAATTTGTAAGCTTTTGTTAAATAAACAAAATGAGTGTAGATTCTTCATTTGCAAAGACTCAAAGGAAATTTTAAAAATGAGTGGCTGAATATCTCTTCTTTTCTGTGCAAAGAAGTCCTGCCCCCCCTTCCCCAAACCCTCTTTGTCATATTCTACATAAAAGGTATATCAAATTTCAATACAATAGTTCAAATATAACATGATCATTGCTATGTTAATGTATTATATTAAAGAGAAAAGAATGATCTATTCAGAGATCAAATGTCAAAATGTCATCAACAAAAACAAAAAAAAGATAGCCAAATAGCCTTCAAGTTGTACAGAATAATGCAGCTAGGTATGTTTTAAAACAATCAAAATTTTTCCCCAATAACTTGCCTCCCTCGAGAGCTTTATCAGCTGTTAGTGGGGAAGAGAATCATTTATAAAAATTGCTAGCGTGATTTATAAATCTTTGCACAACGGGTCCCCGCTGTATATTCACTGTCTTTTAAACATATGTTATCCAACAAGAACTTTGAGATCAAGTGATGACACATTTGAATTAGTAAAACTTGAGATACTTCTAAAAGTTGGCACCCAATCATTTCAATATTGCTCCACGTTATTATTATAAAATTCACTTTCTGCAGAAGCAGTGAAATGTTCCTACTCTATGAAAATCCTGATTTGAGGCCCATGATTTATATATATATATATATATATATATATATATATATATATATATATATATATATATATATATATATATATATATATATATATATATATATATATATAATAGTTATATTATATTATATTATATTATATTATATTATATTATATTATATTATATATATCTTCATTTTTCCATACAGGAAGTATGTGAAGGAATTTGTCGTGTTGTGGTGGCTCTGTGTGAAAATCACACAAAGTTGATTGTTGAATCAGTACTTGGACCAGAAGAAGTCAAGCAAAACACAATGTCTCTTTTACAGATGATTCTGGTAAGCTGTTTATTTCTTCACCTTTTTGTATTTACCGTTGTTGATTTGTGCTTTCTCATGAACTATTATATAATATATATTGCTATACATTGGTGGGTATCTAGTCCTTTGGTTTCAAGAGTGACCAATAGATTTTATTAGAACACTAATATTGTTAGAATCATGAAAACACATTTTTTGCCAAAATAGCTGTATCAATGCTTTGCACATCTCTTTAATCAGCAAGTGTAAAGATATGTATTGTTTTTTTTTTCACCAGACATGTTCTGCCATGCCAGGGCATTTTCCTGTGGACGAAAGCTGCAGTGACCAAACATTCACCTTTTGGTATTTACTTCAGGTAGCCTACATGTTTTACATAAGTGTGTGTGTGTGTGTGTGTGTGTGTGTGTGTGTGTGTGTGTGTGTGTGTGTGTGTGTGTGTCTTGATTATGATGAGTGATTTATTGCCTTTAATTTAGAATTCTGGAATTGTAAAATTCAGATATCACACAAAGTTTGAAAACTGTTTTTTTTTTCCATTAATATACAAGAACCTGAATAAATCAATGATATAAATATTAAGGACAGAAACTGTATTCTCTATCAGGATGAGCTTGGCATTGTATCAGAGGAGGATGTCAATCCTTTGATGGAGGTCTTCAAACCTGTCTTTTTCTCCCTTATCAATGTGTTGCTTGTCAAAGCACAAATGCCATCTGACGCAGACTACAACTCCTGGTCCCTTGGTGAGTATTTTTTATTGATAACGGTAAGAGTAAGAATACTTGTGAAGTCAATTTCTTTTGTTAAGACGAAGTAGCAACAAGGGTTAGTACAGTGGTTAAGCCATTTGACTCGGATCATCATGATCATCATCCTCCCAATGACATTTTAGATACTTTGACAATGTTCTGTAAATATAAGAATATCTAAAGACCTGGGAATTGTTTTCGGCGGAAAAAAGAAAAAGATTGAGTATTAAGATAGATTAAAGATATGCATTTATGTTGTGCATTTTCATGGTTTTGTCTTGCACAAAATAGTTCGATTTGCTTCTTTTATTCAGGTCTTTGCAGAGTCAAATGTTCATTTCTCACAAGTTGCCTTTCAGCATCCTGTTTGTATCAGTTACAAAATCAGTCACTGCCTATTACTAGGTACTCATTCACAGCTGATTAAAGTGTGGTAATATAATTAAGTTCTTTACTCAGAAACTCAACACTGAGGAACTGAGGCCAGTTTTTGCAGTGTTGCCATCCATCTATTTAGTCACTGCCCGTGCTCAACATTGCATGACTTTGTCGCATAATGAGACATTAAATCGTTCAGTCACTTAGACGACATGCAGATTTGTGGACCAATCGTGTGAACCTGATATAAACTTACCTTAAATCTCTCAGTGCCAGGATGAACCTGATGAACCTGACAATCCAGATTTTTGATACAATTGAGAAAATCAAACATAGATGTCAAGGAAATCAAGGTTTGGAATATAAGTTGTGGTCAGAAGAATTATTACAAGTTTTTTTTTCTTATACGGTATTATGCAAATTTTTGTGAAGAAAATTTGACTTATGAACAGTATGTTCATTATAGTAACTCATTATTCAAGAAAATGTGGTTTATCAGGTTTGTGCAAAGGGTCACAGACATGATGTTGCTGAAGATGATTTAAAGTTTTGAACTAGCTTGTTTTTAAACAAAATTCAAATTTTTTCAATATTTTTCTTCTAATACTCCAGAGGAGAAAGAACAGTTCCGGTGCTACAGACAAGATATTGGGGATACATTGGTAGGTGGTCTCATTTTTCTACTTAAGGTTAATGTTCTTCTTTCATGCCTAACCAATTGAATTAAATGAATTAAGAAGCATAAGACATGTCTGCCCACTGAGTGGGGTTCCTGACCTCCCATAGTGGGTCAGGGAGACAATTACTGTGCGTTCTGTTTCCCTTTATCTTCTTTCCAAAAGGCTCTCTGTCTTTGTCTTGGGATGAAATTACTTGGTTTTGTCCTGGCCCTGGGTTGTGTTTGTGTGTTAGTATCACACAATATGCTCTTTATTCAAGAACTGAAATTCCTTTCATCGTTCATTTAGGTTTAATGTTTCTTTGTCACTGTGATGTGTTAATATTGATCTCACTGACAAGCAATGATAGAGAGCCTATTCAAACCAAACTGATCTTGATCTTGTCCATGTAATGTCAAAGAAGAAATAAATCATTTGTATTCTCTCTCAAAAGCTGGAAGGGAATGTATTTTCACCATTTCCTCTCACTTAACCTTAAATTGTCATATGGTCCCAATTCACAGAGGAAATAGTGTCAATACATTCCCTGCAAGCTTTCAAGCTAAAAATATAAAAAAATTGAGTGTTGTCTTAAAGTGATTTGATTTAAATGAAATAAGCTGATGTACTGACAGCCTGTAGAAAAGAAAAGTGGAAATATGCAATCCTGAGAGATAAATTTTATCTTTTGCCTTTCATGAATAGTCATGATATGCATTATATATATATATATATATATATATATATATATAATATATATATATATATATATATATATATATATATATATATATATATATATGCACACACATTAATTTATTATTTATCCATCCATCTATTCGTCATTTCATTTTCCAGATGTATATTTACACCATACTAGGTGTGGATCTGCTTTCCAATATGGTAGAATGTTTACGTGTCCAAATAGAGAAATGTAAACTGGATACCAATTATTGGCAGGTATGTTGGAGACTTTTTTTTTTAGATATCGAGTTTTATAATCAATCTCATATATAACTATTGACCATTTTTTAAATTGCTCTTTAGAGGGTTGAAATCATCTTCACTGTTATATTTAAATTCTGGGGTCACTATAATACTTATTAAATAATGATAGTAGTATAAATATTTGTCAGTGCTGATAAATTACTGTGTTTAAAAAAAATTGACACATGATGCTGATTTTCAGGCCACTGGATGGCATCGATCATGTGTTTATTCAAAGATGGAAACGGAAAACTCAAAATCCCAACTAGCGATCTGAAACGGGACAACAACAAAACAAGAAACTCGGCATTTGATTTTGAAATCCCCCACTCAAGAATGAACCATCGTCTTTACTATTTCTTCCCCTCCACCATCTGACTTTGGAACTCCCTACCATTCACTGTAAACAAGCCCTTTCGACTGATGACTTCAAAAAATCTTTCCCTGCTTCCCTCTGAAATCCCTGTTACTGAAAAGACGGCCATACAATCTTCAGCCTGAAGCTTTGGCCTTAATTGAAGAAGAACAAGAAGAAGATGTAACATTTTAATTCACACTCTTTTTAAAAATGATATTCAAGAAGCACTGAAATGAAATCATCTCATTCTGACTGCTGCTTTTTTTTTTTTTTTTCCTTTTTAAAAATTTCATTTCTCGTTCCCTTCATAATGGACATTTGATTTCAACTTTTGACCAATTCATCCACAGGGTCTAGAAGCAGTTCTCTTTGTTTTCTCCTCTATCTCGGAGAGTGTTCCCTCTAGTGAAAAACTCCACGTTCCAAAGTTATTTAGTTACCTCAGAGAAATTCCATTTACAAACACCCTACAGATCTCCACCACCCTCAATATGATTGGTGAGTATATTTGTTGTTTCTTTCTTATTCTTGGGATGCGCCCATTCAGCTTCCTGGGTGGGGTTCCTAACCTCCAATAGTGGGCAGGGAGGCACTTACTGTCTTCAATCCCTCTATGTCTGTATTCCAACATGCTTTCTGTCTTTGTCTTGGAATGAGATTACTTGGTTTTGTCCTGGCCCTGGCTAAGAGGGAAACAGTCAAATGTATAGAGTTTTGGGAGATGATATTTTTTTTGTCTTGTAAATCATCTCTCTGATGCTCTGTATTATTTATTTACATAAATATGATTTGTAAACATTTGAGTGTGGTCCTCTCAGTGGGGACCTGTGCTTTTGTTAGGATATGACATTTAGGTGATCTCAAACTAAGTACACTGATAGTATGCTCTTGGAATATATATCTGTTTGCAATTTGAACTTATTCCCCTTTGTCTTCCTTTTTCTTGGGTACTTTAATTGTAATTCTAGAACTTTTTACTATTCCATTTTCTTCCTTTGTACTGATATGACCTAAATGTGTTGCAAGCTCTGTACAACCCTTAAAAACATCTTTCTAATTCCTTTCTCCTGTAAACATCATTAACACAGAATTGTGTCATAAATTGGAGATCTTGAAAATGGAAACAAAATTAAATGAGTGTTGATTGTAAATTGTTGCTGACTGAGATATCAATTGTTGTTTCATATGTGTCAGTCTTCTTCCAAACACTTCCAATAACATGTTGCTTTATTGATGAGAGAGATGCTTGACTCAGTTGTTTGTGTTTGTCAATTTTTATCAATCATATGATTGTAATAGACACATAGATAACCATACCTCTCGGACAGTCGTCATGATGTAAACAATGGCAGTGATTGGTATACATAGCGAACTACACAGGTTTTACTATCAATGGCATTTGTCTAGCTAAAATGCCCACTGTTCTCTGCTTGGTCAATAGAACCAACACAGGAAACTATTTGTAAATTTAAACGTTTATAAAATGACAGAGAAAATCGTGTGATAACAAGTCATCCATTTGGCGGTATAAAAACAATGACAATGATCAGATAGAGGTTGATATCATTCACGTTATTATTTGTAAACAATCAACTATGTTTGTCCGAGTACGTGTTAAGGTGTGTCACAAATTCCATGTTTTGATTGGTCAAAAATCTACTGGTTAATTCATATTTGATGAGCTTTGATTTTCATCTCAATGTATAAAAGACAACAATGCATATCTCGTTTTTGATGCCTTTTGTCTTTAATTTCTCATTTATTTCACTCTGAATTTAAGCTCTTAGAATACTTTATTTTTTTAGTATTCACCAAATACAGGTGTCTTTCATTCCATTTCATATGCATCTCTGCCCTCAGCATCATTTTCAGAGTGGATACAATGGCACCCAGAAGTTCTAAGCTACGTTTTGCCATTGGTGCTAGAAGGAATAAGTAAACAAGAGGTGGGCGCTGCAGCAACAATGGCCCTCAAGGACATCACCAGGGAAAATTTGATGAATATACAGCCTTATGCCCACCAAATCCTTGTGGCTTGTCAGGTTGGTTTGTTTTTATATTTTCATTCTTCTTCAAATAAACAGACTCAGACCGAGTATTTTGTCGATGTACACATGTATTATTTAATATATAAATGTATGTGTGGCTGGCTGAGAAAACCGGGAAGGTTGACCAAATTTAATAAATTGAGTTATGTATACAGTGGTGTAGATCACATCAACCTGATCATTTGCCACTTTAAATTTTCTTTCTAAGTCGATAAGAACCGAAGTTACGATTTTTTTTCTGAATAAAATTTGTTGTTATGAATATGAGAAACACTGAAATAGAGAAAATTTTAAACTTCTTCCTTTTATGTCTTATTGAAAACCATGATTGTCATCAACAGATACTGTATTTTTTTACATGATCAGATAGAATAGACACTCTAGATGAAATATGCAAAATAAAGTATTTTTTTGTTTAAAACAAAGTAATTTTTTGCTTAAATTTCAGATACAAGCATTCCGATTTTTCCTTGTCTTGTCGGGGCGGAGATATGACAAAAAAAGAAAAATATTTTTAATTTCTTTAGTTTTTCAAGATATTTCATGCACAACATGATGAGCTAATAACTCTGGTATACAATGTTTACCCAGATACCATAATAATAATTAAAAGTAACCTAAAACAATTGAACACAGACCAGCACTGAGTAAGGTCAGAGTATCGAAAATTCGTTGTGACAGATTGTTTGAAATTGTATTTGAAGCATTATTTAATATTAAGATTTACATTTCAGAGACAAACACAGATTATTTCCATTATATTGTGATAGACTGAGATGAAAATCTGGAGCAAGATTCGCCAGACCGCTGGGTAGACTTTCCGACCTCCCATAGTGGGCAGGGAGGTACTTGGTGTGTCTTCTATCCCACTGTTTCTGTTTTCCAATTGCTTTCTGTCTGTCTTGGAATGAGATTACTTAGTTTTGTCCTGAGCCTGGCCGGAGTCCTTGGCTGGGAGTCTGGGAGGGAAACAGTCAAATGTATAGTTATAGTTTTTGGAGATTATATTTTTTCCCTTGTAAATCATCTCTCTGTTATGTACTGTTATTTTTATATATTAACATATGATTTGTAAACATTTGAGTGTATTCCTCTTTATGAAATCTTATGCTGGTGTCTGGGTGAGACTTTTAGGTGACCACTAAGTACACTGATAGTGTGCTCTTGGAATCAATATCTGTTCCCTATTTGAACCACTTCCATTTGTCTTACTTTTTCCTCGTCCTTTTAATTGTACATGTAGAATCTTTTTGCTATCCAATTTTCTTCCTTTTTACTGGCGCTGATAGGACCTAAATGTGTTGCAAGCACTGTAAAACCATTTAAAACAAAACAAAACATTCTCCAGACCGCATGAACAGAGTCCATTGAGGTGGGCCGTAACTTTATCAGTCGCAATCTTCAATAAACTCTTGTCCTTAGGGACGTAAATCTTCCTGTGTAATAAATAATGAATAATAACTGAATATATGAATTGAATACAGTAAACTGTGTAAAAAGTTAATATTCAATAAGATTTAAACACTTTCAGGTAGGTAGTGTTGAGACGAAAGTAGAAATTAGAGGTTGCAACTAAAATAAGGTACAATTAAATTCCTGGAATCTCGACCTCCGCAGATGCTCTAGCTTGTTTGTGGTGTGTTGTGCACGTGCGCATTGGTAATGAATGGAAAGCTGTGTGAAAATCCTTTCATTTGGTGTGTAACATGATTGGGTTGCGTGTGTAAACATGGAGATAGTAAGATCCGAAACAGATTGAAGTTTAGCTGCAAAAATCTAGCTATATTTAATCAGAATGACACGTCTTACAATCAAAGAATAAACACGTTTACTTTTATTTTCAAGCTTGATTACAATCATGAATCGATTCTTAATTTCGCAAAAATCTCAAATTTGATAAAATTACACCTTATTTTTTATTTTGGCTCATATCTCGAATCAAGCTTGCCGCAACCGTAGGGTTTTTTCCTGTCAGCCTCACACATTGGTAATGAACTCTGTATGATTTTTTTTTTTTAAGGTTCAATCTTTTATATTGTTTTTATAGCATTTTTTAAAAAAATGAGTTTTATGTTCACATCAGATATTGATTGATGTCAAATTAGTAGGTCCTAGCCATTCCTTTCCTTGCCTTTCCTTTTGCCAAATCTACAGCTACTATTTACAGGGTGATAAAAATGTTTTTAAAATGTTAAAGATAGGGATTTGACTTGGTTTGGGTACTAATGTGGATATACTTACCTCCACTTTTTTTTTTATAGATCCGATTTAAGTTGTGTTGATGTACAAGGTTTCATCTTTGATTTAATGTTCCTTTTTGAATTATTGTATCATTTGGTAGAGATGGGACATTTTTAAAAGGAATTTCACAGTGATTGTGATCGTTTGATCCTTGCCAGGTATAAAACAAAACGCAAAATTTTCAAAACATATCTTTTTTATTTTATTTCAGAATTCTTTTGAAACCAATGCATTGAAGGTAGGCCTTTTTCCTATACTGCTATAGCTTTTTATTTGTTTATTTATTTATTTATTTGTTTGTTCAATGCATGAAGGTTCTCCAGCATAATTCTAGCATTTTGAGATTAAATTAATTCCCCTTCCAGCAAAATGCTTCAATTTCAAGCAAATTGAATTTCATTTCGGCATAAGAGTTTTCAAATAATTTTAATTTTAAATAATACAATTTCATTTTTAAAATGCTTTTTGGCAATCACCACATTATCCAACCACCACCACAGCATCGTTCCAACCTCCACTACTACTCCAACCACCACCACAGCATCATCCCTACCTCCACTAATACTACAACCACTACCATAGCATCATCCCTACCACTGCTACTACAACTACCACCACATAACATTCCATACCACCACTACTACAACAACCACCACTACGGCATCATCCCTACCACCACTACTACTAATGTCACCACAGCACCATCCATACTACAACCACTACAACAACCACATCATCATCACCCCTACCACCAATACTACCAAAACCATCATCATCATCCCTTGATACAGCCACAGTTTTTTATGCAGCTAAGGGTTGAAAGTTTCAGGCTAAATGATGCTGGTCAACTTTCATGCATGATTGGTGCTCTTATTCTCCAATTCTAGTCTTTGATTAAATTTTAAATTTGGTAGTCAAGAAAATTATCGAATATTTGGCATGGTAAGTTTCAGTTCAAGCTCCTACCTTGAGAAACTTATCACTTAGTGTATTGAAATTTTGTCAAATATTCTGTCCCTATGCATTTTTATTCCATTAGTATTGAAGGGTTTTATAAATTCTGGTCTTTGCTGCTAGTGACGCTTTTTGCCTGTGAATTCAACTTGTTGTTAATGTTCTTACTTAAAAATTTATCTGTTTGTTTATTTTTCGCTTCATCAAATCACCGTCTATGGGATGATACTATAAATATTTTAAAAACTTCAATATAATGCAATGATACTGGGAGAAACTCCCAGCAGTTATAGCATTATTGATTCCTGTCTATATTGGTTACTGTCTATTGCTTTTGTGTAGTCTTTCAGAGACATTATGCCCATTTATCTAGAGGGTATCCCTTTTTCTGTAGGGTAAAAGAGTGAGATCTAGTTTATTGCAGAGTGCCTTCCACCAGATCAAATATTAGACAATCTACCATGCTCTATTGGGTAGATATTATCCAGAATCGAAACTGTCTCCATTTTGGGTGCCTGGGTGGGGTCTTTTGACCCTCATGGTGAGCAGGAGGTCACTTGCTATGTCTTCTATTCCCCCTGTATCTGTTTTCTGAGTCACCCTGAGAGGGAAGCAGTCAAATGTGTATTGTTAGTTTTGGGAGATGATATTTATTTTCCTTATAAATCATCTCTCTGTTATCTAGTGATAGTTACATTTTTTGTTTTGAACATATTTTGTAAATATTTGAGTGTGTTCCTCTTAGTGGGGTCCTGTGCTGGTTTCGAAATGAGACTTTTAGGTGATCTCAAACTAAGTACATTGATGGTGTGCTCTTGAAATCTGCATTTGTTCCCTTTTTGAACCATTTCCCCTTTGTCTTACTTATTATTGGGTTATTAATTGTAATTCTATAATTATTATCTTTGTTTTTACTGGCACTGATATGACCTAAATGTGTTGTAAGCACCGTGAAAGCATTAAAAACAAAAATGTGTATGCAAATGAGATAATGTCCCTGTCTATAAGTATATATATATCTTTTTTTTTTTTGTTCATTTTTTATCAATAGTTTCTTTCTAAAATAATTTCATTGACAGACAAGAGATTTGCTGCGTCTAATGTCAAGTGTTGGCCATGTATTATCTGTGATGACATCTGGTGAAGTCCTGTTGTATTTAAACACTGTCCTCTCACTACATATCACACGGCTACAAGTTTTAGCAGAAGCACAGGTTAGTTGGGTTGGTGATTAGTGTCAATATAGAATTAAAGGGTGAAGTGCTGGTGCTTTTTTATACACATCATCATCTTTCAACCAGTCATTAATTATTGTATGTGATAAAATCCTAATTTTTAGAAAATAAAAAAGTTATTTTATTTATTATTAGTTTCAAGTTTTCTTTCAATTCTTGTCCTTAATTTTTTAAATTGAATTCCTATTTAATGACTGGAATCTACAAATTTTAATCTCTGGCAAAAATGCGAGTTTATGATGCAGCTTATCCAGCTCATACTTTTTTACTGGAAGTTTTCTCTTTGAATAAAACACTTTACTGAATGTCAGAATTTCTCCTCATAATCCTGATACAAAACAGTTGCTGGCATCACGTACCTTTACCCTTTGCCAGTATTTTACCCACCTGGTGCCAAGCATCACAGGGCCTCTCTATTTGCAATATCCATTCTTCCCTTTTAAACACAGTGGTTTCCCCCTGTTCTGTTCCATTGTTTTCCATCCGACAGCATTTCTCTACTTAAATGGTCTACTTTGTGTTCATCCTTACACTTCATGAAATTAGAAATAATGAAATAAAAACTATGAGATCTACTTGTTTGATTGATTTTGTACAGAATTTTATGATTTATTTGATTATGAGAATGAACATGAATATTTATTCATTTATCAATGAAATCCAAAAACAGCCTAGTCCGTCAAACCGCAATGAGGTCTACTTAGCTGTCAATATCTTTGCCTGGTTGTTTGGGTCTCTGGAGACAGATTGGGATAATGGATTTGATGAGTCAATTCGACAAACACCACCACAACAGCAGACAGGAAATGAACCAAAACCAGTAAGAACTGCCTTCCCCTTCCTGACTTTTTTTTTGTTGCCTTTAAATTTTAAAATTCTATTTTTGTTTGTTTTTTTTTTGTTTTTTTGGGGTTTTTGTTTTTTTGTCTTGAATTTTTTTTTTTTTTTTTTTTTTCAATTTTAGATCTTAACACTCTAGCAAGGGTGAGGTGGTTGAGTGAAGAAAGCATTGTTCGTAATTTGTAGTCATCTTTTTCATTGAGTAAGAAAGTAAGCCTGTATTATTCATTCGCAGCACTGCATTGCAACTGACATGTCTCAGTCTTTCTCAAGATTAATCCTAAAAATAATTTATATTGAAATTAATTAAAGGAAGTTTGAATAGTTGAGTTCGATTTTACTCCAGCTTGTCTCCAGTTATCACCAGATGAATAATGGGTAAAAGTTAAAAGCAATTTGATTACCTTTTGTTCACTTTTCTTTCTTTATGTGATTGGTCTTGGATGTTGTTTAATGGTTTCTAATTCCCAAATATTGGGTCTAAGGATTTATAAAAGTCATGAAATTAAGATTTATGAAATTTATGTTTATAGCAACTTGAAAAAGCTTTGAATGTCAACAAGCTTTGAGGTCATTTTGGCTATCAAAATAACCAGTTTTCTGCTCCTATGGTTTTGAAAGCAAATGGCATTAGTTAAAGTTGTAAAATTTATGAATTATGACTTCTGGTCTTTAAAATAGTCTTTTTTGGGGTTTATTTTTGTTTTTTGTTTTTTCCTCTAGACTTTTTAAAACAAATTTCTTCTTTAAAATAATTCATGGTCTTGATTTTTATTCCTTAACTTGCCTTTTTGTTTCAGGTTTATATCATCTTAGAAAAGATTTCCCCTTTCATCCAGAAGATTTTATTTCTATGGATCTTCGATACAAATATTGTGGAGGTGATGCTTATTTTTTGTTTTGTACTTATTATGTAGTGAATTCTGCGTCCATTTGTTTACACCACTTACAGAAGTTAAAACCATTTAAGAAATGACCTTTGAATGATATATAAACTCATAGCATTCTATACTACTCATACCATAATACTCAGTTCAACAAAAGATCGGAAAACTTTGCATCTTGTATTAAAGAGCAAGGACTCAGCCCAGTATGCCCAAATATTGAAGGTATGCCGGCATCTTTGTCAGGGCTACCCTTTTCTCTTGTAGAGAATGAACTTTTATTTGTGTGCTGGTACAGCACTTAACTGATGTTCTGTAATATTCGGGTCATGGGTTCGACTCCCCATCACCGCCGAAGTTTTTATTCTCCATTGTCCTATGGCACTTCTTTACTCACTTCATCGCTTGTTATTATCTTATTTGAATACCACATGAGCAAGCCATAAGTCTGGGTGGTTAATCTTTTCATTGAGCTAAACACTAAATTTTGTCAAAAATGACAAATGTTTTCATCCCATTAAAAAAAATTTTTTTTTTGGTTTAATTTGTCTATCAACAGTCTGTATGTTGTGTGTACAAGAAAGCCATCCAGAATTTAAAGGACGATTTCATTCCTATGGCAGGGGAGCTAACCCAGCTAGTCATCAGTCTTTATGAGAAATGCCCTTGCACTCCTGTTATTGATCTATGCAAACATGTAAGTCTGGATTTTATTTTTCTCGTGAGCCATAAGATATATGAGGTCAAAGTTCATCATTGTTGTACATGTTTAACACCCCTTTTCACATGAGATTCTTAGCCTGTTCAGGATGGGGTCTTCTGACCTCCCAAGGTGGGCAGAGAGGTCACTTGCTGTGTCTGTGTTTTTGCCCCCATTTTTGTTTCCCCTTCCCATATTGCTCACTGTCTTTGTTCTGGACTGAGATTGCTCAGTTTTCTTCCAGGTCCTGGTGCAGAAGCAGTCAAATGTGTAGTTCCTTTTTTGAGAGATCATAATTTTCCCCTGTTAATCATCTTTCTGTTATATACTTTTATAATGTTTAGTTTTTAATGTATTATATTGTGTAAACATGTCAAATTATCCTTCATAACGGGATCCTTTGGTGTTCTTGGATGGGACTTTTAGTAATGTCAATGGGCACATTGAAGGACTCATCAGGGTTTCTTCTGTTCCTTATTTGAACCATTCCCCTTTGTCTCACTTTTTCTTTGGTACTTGAGATATACATCATTTCCTCCATTATGTTCCTTTTTACTGGTGTTGAGATGACCTACTAGTGTCGTAAAATCCCTAAAAACAAAACAAAAAAAAGTTGACCTGCATCTGGATGGATCTTTTGAGTAAGTTTGAGACAAGACACAGACAGAATCTGCTTAATATCAAATGCATGGAAGTTAATCTATTAAGTATTATCCTTGTCTCAGGTACTGATACAACTGTAACATATCAAATTCATTTTTAAGAGAAAACAAAAAAAAAAAATTTTTTAAAGAAAAAAGGTTTGATTTTGAAATAACAATTTTTTTATTTTTTTTCTGTCGTTTCAGATGATGTTGATGATTGGCCAAGAAGAGAGTGTTATACCTTATTCCAAAGCTATTTTGGAGAATGTGTGCACCAGGTCTTTACAAATGTTCAATGCTTGTAAGTCATACCCATAGTTCTACCCATATATTTTTCAATGAGATTGAATTGCTTAAATCACTACTCGTTCATGATTTACTGTCTAATATAATTTTCCAATTTATTTTCTATCTTTCTTGGCAAGATAACAGTGATATGACAAATCGTATTGATTAAGTTCCTGTTTTTATTTTCCAGTTTTTTATTTTTTTATTAATTAACTTGTTTTTCCGGTTATTTTCAAATTTGTTAAGTAATTATTCAGACAATATTGCCCAAATAATTCTAAGAAGTTGTTCTGGCTATTTGGATAATGTGAAAATTTCAACGGGAAGAGTGACTTTGGTCAGCTTAGTTTTCCTTTTCAGTCATAACTAAGACCCACAAAATAGGGTCACACCTATCTATCATGGCTTTGTTAGTAAAATATTAATATGATGCACTTGTAACTAAAATTTAAATCCATGAAATAAAAAAATAAAAAACATTGATTAAAAAATTGAAGAAGAAAAAATATTAACTATGGAATGGTGTTGATAAATATTGCTATAATGCAAGTAGCCCTGCGGTGCAGTGGTTAACCTGTTCGACTTGGTGGTCCTTTTTTTTTTTTTTTTTCTTTTAGTAATACATTGTCCTTACCATGGTTATCGTTTTATCATCAGTATTTATATGCCATATGTTTTTTTTTTGTTTTTTTTTCAATCTCTATTATACTATTTCCAAATAATGGCACCCTTAAAAGGAGTACTAGATATTGTCTGCTTTGTTGATTAAAAGCTGTTTTGATGTCAGATATTCCGTTAAATTGTTTATTTTATTTACAATATTAACTATTTCATCGCCTTCAAAAATGTTTATATAAAAATATTCTTTTCAGCAATTGGCCAGTTTACTGATGTAATAGAGGGTTTCATGTGCTTTCTTGCTCAGGTCAGTCATATTTAAATATTAATTGGTATAACATTGGTTACAAGTGATGCTATTCTGTCATTGATTTCAATTTAATACTCAATCAGGGTGTCCAGCAAGGTCGTAAAGTCGTAAAAAAGCTGTAAATTTAGCATCATGGTCATAAAGGTCGTAAATGGTCGTAAATTTGCACCAAAGGTGGTAAAAATTTGGCCAAAGGTAGTAAAATCAGATGAATAACACGGACAGGATCATTAGAGTTGAAGAAGGTCAGTGCATCAAGCTTGATAAATATTTTAATAAAATCATCATTCTCAATAAAATGCCTGCCCTCAGGAAAGTGATCAACATCATACTAACACTCAGTCATGGCAATGCAGAAGTGGAAAGGGGCTTCTCTGTCAACAAGGAAGTATCGGTTGAGAACATGACAGAGAGATCCATTATAGCAAGGCGCCTAATTTGTCAGTTTGTTAGCAAGAATGGTTGCCCCTCTGTCGCCCCTCTCAGCAAAGCACTGCTTTCGTCTTGCAGTGGTGCTTATCAAAAGTATAAAATTGCTCTTGAGGATCAGAGGAGAGAAAAAGCAAATTGTCTGGAAGTTAGTGCTAAGAAAAGGAAACATGAGGAAGTGAAAGAGGTGACCTCAACGAAAAGAAAACTAGAAATAGACATAGACATGCTTACAAGGAAGGTAGATGACCTAGCTGATGAGGCTGAGCAGAAGGGAGGGACCAAGCAAAGCCATGAGCTCTTAGTGCAAAGCAATGCTTTAAGAAAAGATGCCAAGGCCAAAAAACAAGATCTAGCTACAATGGAGGCCTCATTGAAGACCCTGCAGCATGAGCTAGACTCTCTGTAGGAGCAAGATTGGATTAAAAAACATTGTACATATTTTATCATTTTAGATTTTAAAACAATGATTACACTATTACTACTCCTAAACACTTCCCCTATTGTGGTTGTGAAGCAGAAACATTTATTACTCTATTGCTCCTAAATACTTCCCTATTGTGAGTGTGAAGCAGGAAACATGATGTTTAAAACAGGATATATATTTACATTGAGGTAAGACAATCATAAGTTTGAATTGTTGGATGATTTAATATTGATTACTTATTAGCCTACTTTTATTGATTTTTGGATGTGACTTTATATATATATTGGAATTGGTAGTTGGCGCGCCGGCATTTTTCTTTCAAATTCCTAGGTAGTAAATTTTTTTTTCCAGGTAGTAAATTTGAGGGGAAATATTTGCTGGACACCCTGTCAATTAATACCCAAGCGTCCCTTGGTGGGGTTCCTGACCTCCCATAGTGGTACTTACTGTGTCTTTTATCCCCCTATATCTGTTTTCCAACCTGCTTTCTGTCTTTGTCTTGGAATGAGATTACTTGGTTTTGTCCTGGCCCTAGCCGGATACCCTGGTTGAGAGGGAAACAGTCAAATGTATAATTAGTTTTGGGAGATGATATTTTGTTCCTTGTATATCATCTCTCTGTTATGTAGTTATTTTGGTTTATTCTTAATATATGATTCGTAAACATTTATTGAGTGTATTCCTCTTAGTCTTAGTGGGTACTTGTGCTGGTGTCTTGGTGAGACTTTTAGGTGATCTCAAACAATGTACATTGGTAGTGTGCTCTCGTAATCTACATCTTCACCCTATTTGAACCTTTTCCCCATGTCTTACTTATTCCTCAAGTCCCTTTAATTTTACATCTAGAATGTTTTTACTATCCAATTTTCTTCCTTTTTACTGGCCTGATATGACCTAATTGTGTTGCAAGCGCTGTAAAACCCTTAAAACAACAAACAAACAAACAATTTAAGCATCCATTTTATACTAGCACTCTTAACATCTGTAATTGCTTATAGTATTCATTCACTCCAGAGTTGAATGTGTAGAAGGCAGAGGCCAGAGTTTTGCAAAAATTGTCGTCTACTTGGTTATTGACTGTGCTCACTATCACTTGACTTTACTACAAGATGAGATTCTATTGCTGAAAATTGAATGCCTTTTTTTACATGAAACAAGGAATTTGTTTAATACTAGTTTTTACTTTGCTCCAATGCTGTGATGATTCAGGTCATTACACTATGTTGCTCGGTATGCAAGGCAGAATGGTTGCTTATAGAATTTCTTTTTTTTTTGTCTTTTTTTTTTTTCAATTATGAATATTCACATAAGCTTATCAGTTTTAATTTGTTCTGACAAAAAAAAAAAATATTCTAAATTATTTGTTGGGTATAAGATACTTGATTTAAAATGTGGGAAAATCTTTACTTTTATTAGGTGAGTGAAAGTGTGTGTGTGTCTGTGTAATTGTATAAATGTGTTTTATGTAGATGCGTTTTTTTTTTCTTGGGCAAGATTATCTGTACCAATATATCCCTTTATTTACAAAGTGTGCAATATTTAGCTAATCAATAGGATGTTTTTTTGTTTCGTTTTAATTTTCACAGGCAATGAGGAAATTCAAGAAAATAATTTTAAATTGCCAGTGTGACTTGACAGCACTTTTCCATGCTGGTGAGTGAAAGAGTCCAATGGGAATCGCTATTTGACTTTTTCTTGTCCTTTCATTTCTTTATTCTCTTTAAACAAAAAATATGATTAATTTCCTCATCCTCATTTTATTATTTTTTACAAATTATTTTTCTTTGTATTATTATCTTTACATGGTATTAGATTAAGATTTGAAGGACCCCCTTTTTTTTAGGTTTAGTTTTTGTTGTTGTTTTTGGTGTGGTTTTTTATTTTATTTTTTTGCCGATAGTAACACGAGAGTGACTAGTGGAGGTGTAAGAATGGTATGAACCCTATTACTTACTTCAGTAAATTTTTTTTATAAATATTTTTTTTTTCATTATTTTCAATGCAATAAATGTTTATTGATTGACTCCATTGTCGTGATTTCAGCTGTTTTGAGTATGGCTCTTCCAGAATCGGCAACAGTTAAAGCTTCCTGTAATTTTATTGTGAGTACAATTTCTTCAACGTTTTTTTCTTATTAAATCTTTTTCTCCTCCTTTTTCTATTTTAGTTGGGTTACAAGACATTAGTAAAAATGATCAATGATCATTCAAAAACATCATTTGATATCTTACACTGTTGATTGCTTTATCTCTTTTTTGTGTTACCGTCTCTTGGAATCCCCCCCCCCTCTCTCTCTCTCTCTCTCTCTCTCTCTCTCTCTCTCTCTCTCTCTTGCTCTCTCTCTCTTGCTCTCTCTCTCTCTCTCTCTCTCTCTCTCTCTCTCTCTCTCTCTCTCTCTTCTTCGTCTTCCTGTCTCTCTCTCTCTCTCTCTCTCTCTATCACTCTTTCTCACTCTGTCTTTCCCCCCACACACACCCCACTAATTCAAAATTTCCATCTCTTATCTTGATTACAAAAAAATATTTATGTATCATTTGATACACAGATCGAGTTTCTGAATGCTGGTGTCCAGTACGAGGTGATCAAGACCATTGTGGTGACCCATGGCCACATCCTTGTGGACAGATTACTAAGGGTATGATTGATACTATGAAAACAAAATGTATTAAAAATTATGGCCAGAAAACTCATTCAAATAATTTTGCTAAAAACTGTTAAAGCTGGGATGAAGGAGTTTTTGGTTAGATGAGGGTGATTTTAATCGATCAATAATTTAAGGACCAGTTTTCTGGCCAAAATTTTTAATACGTGTTTATTTTATTTTTCTCACTGTTAATCCGATTAATCTTTTTAAATAAAAAAAAATAATTATTGAATTTTTAACTACTAGCATTAGGTAAAATTCCCCTTTAGGTTTTACATTGTCTTCTTCTTCTTCCTTTGATTGCCCACAATCAATTGGTTGATTATTGTGGCAAATATGAAACTGCTTTCTAATCTCTCTGTATTCCTTTTTTATAATCGTTAGTCTAAAATCAATTTCCAGGGACATTCAAAGGTCGTCAACGTTGGTCAGTGATGGTTTGTGTAAGGTCTAAGTATCTGCATAGCAACTTGCCACAAAAGCATCAATTGTAGTGGCTTCGGTCACTTTAGCGTCAAGCTGGTTCCAGTCTCTGACCGTACGCAGCAAGAAGGAAAAACCACGGTATTGTGTTCTGTGTGTTATGAGGCTGTATTGGTTGTTGTTACCTCTTCTCTGTCTCAAAGGTGCTGGTATCACTTTTTTCTTGATGACTGGGCATTCAGCGAGGTGGTGCTTGGTCTTTAATAGCATTGTTAATCTTGCTGATTTTCTGCGGTGTTCTAATTTCGGCCACTGTAGTTTTTCTAACATGTCTGATACACTTGAGGTGTTGTGGTGTCTGTTCAGGACGTAGCGTGCAGCTCTTCTTTGCACTGATTCAATTTTTGAGACGTATTTTTGGGTGTCGGGGTCCCAAACAATGGAAGCATATTCCAGGACAGGTCTTACAAATGTTTTGTATGCCTTTTCCTTGATTTTCGAGGAGCTAATTTTTAGGTTACGCCTTAAAAATCCCAGTGTTTTGTTTGCCTTACTTGTAATATTGTTAATATGCTCATCCCATGTTAGGTCTTTTTTCATGTTAACACCAAGATATTTTGCAACATTCACTGTCTCCAATGTGTGTCCATGTAAGTGGTATTCAGTTATCGTGGGTGTTTTTGATCTTGTTATGGACATTGATTCGCACTTCGCTGGGTGGAACTTCTTATCCCAGCTTTCTTCCCATATTTCTAGTTGACGCAGATCCGCTTGCAGTTTGTCATTGTCAGTGCTGTAGACTGCAGTATCGTCTGCAAGGAGTCTGGCTGTTGTGGTTAGATTAATTGGCAGGTCATTAATGTATGCCAAGAATAGACAGGGTCCTAAGACAGATCCCTGAGGAACACCCGATCTAACAGGTACTTCAGTCGAGCGACATCCATTAACAATAACAGCTTGCTGGCGGTCATGAAGGAAGTTATTAATCCATGTTTGGGTTGTGCCCTGTATGCCATTGCTCTCCATCTTCACTATCTCTTCCATCTTCCTGTATGTGTCCTTTCTATGAGGCTTTGTTTCCTTGTTATAAAATGGGATTATTTGGTTTTACCGCAGCCCTGCCTGTAATCTTTTGAAGATCCTTTTATTTGAGAGATATATCTGAGTTTATCCCTCTAGGTGGATCTCTGTGCTAATATCTAGTAGGACTTTTACAGATGGTCTCAAGCCACATGTATGCTAAACATACTAATATAAGTTAATGGCAGATAACAAACAATAAATCTGCAAACAAACAATATATAACAAACAATAAATCTGTATATTTTCTTCAAAACATCTGTATCTGTATCAACTCAAAATGTAAGGCTTCCATAGGTAATTCCTTGAACTTTGTAATGACTCAGAAAAGAAATAGTGTAGATCATTCTTGATGAAATATCAACTTTTTAACTTTATATATTTGTTTGTTTGTTTTTAGAACAATAATTTCTGCTTAATTTTATATTTATCTCAATGTTTATTATCTATCAATGCTTATTCTGCCACTGTACTGTACATTTTCTACCTTTTAATGAATTTTTTTTTTGTTTATGCAGGCAATCGGAGGTGAATCCCAGCGAGGTGTGGTAGAGTTTGTTGCAGATGTCCTCCTATGCCTCAATAAGAGCTATGTAGCCCAGCTGTCAATGTGGCTGAGTTCTTTACTTGAGAATGAGGGATATCCATCTCCAAAGGCATCCAAAAAAGACAAGGAACACTTTGTAAAAAACCTGCTCAGGTATTTAATTCACTTTCCCTTTGAAGCAAATATCACTTGCCTGGATAAATAGGGCAACCATTAAATGGGGAATTGAAGGCTACAGAACAATGGAGAAAGAAACCGGAAATTGAAATTCAGCCAGATAAATGTTGTTTTTCTTTTTACAAATAAAATCAAGCTAATAAAATCTATGTAGGCTACATGCAAATTCGTAAAAAATTCGAAAGAAATAAAATGCTCTGCAACAGTTATTACTGACATCATTTCCATTTGATAGAGACCCCCTGTCCACCCAGTAGTGATTATGCAGATTGGTCTGTTAGATCTGATGGAAAGTACTTTGCGATAAGCTAGCGTCCTATCCAAAGGGTAGCAAGCAATTGCTTTCGTCTGTTTCATGCTGGATCTACATGACTAATGGCTCTGAAGGACTAAAAAGAAAAGATAAAAGAGCAATATAAATATTTGTCTTAGATTGCCTGTTTAATCTTAGATTTTAATTGAAATACAAAGAGTTTGGCAAAATTTATTAAAGATGTTATTTAAAAAACTCCACATCATAAAAATCAACCGTAAAGAATGTTTAAAAGTAACGACAAATGCAACATGAGGATTTTTTCATTAGGGTTGAATTAGATCTTGACATGAAAATATTTGGTTTGGTACCTCACCTTGAAATGGAAACTAGAGCCAAGATATTAATACTACTAACAATTAAATTATCTTATATGTAAAAAAAATTGTTTAGCCTCAGAAAGACAGAAAAATAACAAGTTTTTTTTTCATCTTAACTTATAAACTGATTTAAAGATTCATACTGGGTGGGGTTCCTGACCTCCCATAGTGGACAGGGAGGCATTTACTGTGTCTTGTATCCCCTTATTTATGTTTTCCAACATGCTTTCTATCTTTGTCTTGGGATGAGATTACTTGGTTTTGTCCTGGCCCTGGCCAGATACCCTGGCTGGGAGAGAAAGAGTCAAATGTATAGTTAGAGTTTTGGGAGATGATATTTTTTGTCTTGTAAATCATCTCTGCGTTATGCACTGTGTTATGTTATGTTTACATATTATATATGATTTGTAAACATTTGTTGTATTCCTCTTAGTGGGGATCTGTGCTTGCGTCTAGATGAGACCTTTTGGTCATCTCAAACCAAGTACTTTGATAATGTGCTCCTAGAATCTATTTCTGTTTCCTATTTGAACCAAATACCCTTTGTCTTACCTTTTCTTGGGTGCTTTAATTGTAATTCTAGAAGTTTTTACTACCCCATTTTCTTCCTTTTTACTGGTGCTGATTTGACCTTAATGTGTTGCAAGCACCGTTAAACCCTTAAAATCAAACAAAACAACGAATATTCATATGCTTAATAAGATATCCTTTTATCCTTGTCTTACACAGGGATCGCATCAACAAAGCAGTGACGCGGGAAATTGTGAAAGAATTCACCCTATTGTGTCGAGGTTTGTTGGGAACGGAATACGCAGAGGCTGCAGCTGCCTTCTTGTGACACCATCGACAAAATGGAAACAATCGGTTTTTATCTCCTTCCAACCATCCAGTTTTCTTCAGTCAAGTCAGCCATCTATCCAGCCAACTGTCCATCCATTCTCTCATTCAAAAGTCACTTCGTTTAACACATATTCAGTAATTTGGGTTTTAAAAAAAACATTTTTTTGATTAATCAGCTCATAAGTCCATTCAGTATCCATATTTTTTCATAAGTCCATTTATCCATTCTTCATTCTGTCATTGTTTTTGTTCAAGAAAACAGTAAAACAGTCACCCACTCACATTCAGACTTACATTATAAGCATGTTCAGAAACACATACACACACGCTTATGTATACCCATCTACCCACACGTTCACACTGACAGATGCAAGCATTTGTGTGTGCAAATATTAACATGAAGTAATTTTCATTCCTGTATTATAATATATAATAATTAATCTTTTCCCATGCCAAAATCCAATTATTTATCGTAATTGTCATTTAATGAATGTAAAAGATGGAGAATTTGATTTCAAGATGTTACCCATGTCAGTAAATAAAAAAAAGATATAAAATAAAATTCCCATTTATTCACCCTTGGGGGTTGGGGAGGGGGAATTTTTCTTTAGGTCATGCAATGTGAACAATAGGGGCTCAGTTCCTTGTTAAAGGGGAAAAAAAAGGAGATGATGATAATAGGTTCGAATCCAGGTCTCCTACATTCAAGTGCAATGATTTATGCACGCCGTCACCTGCCTCCTGGGTCCATTCTTGCGGATTGTTTTGTCCTAGATCTATTGTTCTTTGCAAGTTGGCTTTGATCTAGAGTGTAGTGTTGAGTCTGAAAATGAGATCCTTTGCTGAAAGGGAGACAAACAAAAGTGTTTTGAGTTGGGATGTTTTTATGTGAGTGATAATTTTTTGTTCGTGTAAATCATCTTTCCATGCTGTATTAAAATGTTTAATTATCATCAAACATTTGATTGTACTTTATTTGAGCAGGGTTTTGTTATGTACTCTAATGTATCAAATAGAAGGGGGGGGGGGGGGTAGGACACTTTGGGCATAATTCAATAAAATGGGGTTATGCAATTTGACCAAATAATGAGGGGGGGGGGGGGGGTTGCAATTTGACCAATCCATAGAGGAGGAGGGGGGGGGGGGGGGAATGTGTATTTTGGGCATTTTATACTTTAGGCGAGGTCAGATGTAATTAAAATGATTTTCTTTCAATCCAATGTACTGCACGCGGGTGGTTGGATGGGAGCATCACCCTTGAATCATATACCTATGATGTTCGCATGGGTGTACGATCCGATAGTGATGTCGTTTCTTCTTCTCTTTACTAGCCTATCCTGCTTCTTTGGTTTGTGATTGTATTTTTGACAGGGGATATCT
Source organism: Berghia stephanieae (assembly GCF_034508935.2). Taxonomy (NCBI): domain Eukaryota; kingdom Metazoa; phylum Mollusca; class Gastropoda; order Nudibranchia; family Aeolidiidae; genus Berghia; species Berghia stephanieae. Next base: position 48,610,771 of record NC_088360.1, on the reverse strand, counting down.
TTTTTCCTGTAAATCCTCTGCCTGTTTGTTCTTGGTTATTTATAATTTAGCTTATGATATCTTTAGGTTATGATTTTGATTTACATGTGTACTATTTTTGTTAGATTGCTTGTTTTTTTGTTTCAGCGGTCTCTCATATAACCTCAATTGTGTTGGAAGAGACCTAAAGCAACAAACAAACAAACAAAAATCTCATATAACCTCAATTGTGTTGGAAGAGACCTAAAGCAACAAACAAACAAAACGAAAAAAATGTACTGCACGTAAAATAACAGCAAGAACATAGAAATTGCAACATACACATTCGTACATTGCTATTTTATTTTGATAGCGCTTCTACGTCTTTTGGGGGGCTTTTTTATTTCCCCTTATTATTGTTTTGTTTTCCCTTTTGGTGAATTTTCAATAGAAATGGGGGGGGGGGGGGGGGGGAATGCACAAAAATTCTGAACATGAATAGAGGGGGGGGGGGGGGGGCTGTCTCTTTGGTACAGTAGAGTACTGGTGTCTGAATAATTTGATCGTGCTACTAATATATACAACTAGTCTTTCTTTTGACCAGTCCCCTTTTCTTTTCACTGCTCTTCCTTCAGCACTTAGGACTCAAGATTGTCTTAAGTATTGATAATTTGAATCTAAAATCTTTAACGGTCTTATTATCTTCCCTTATTATCTTCCCCTGCCTAGGTGCTCATATGACCTAAAATTGTTTAACATCTCATAAAATATATGTAAGCTTTTTGCTATTGAACGAAGAAAAAAATTGAATTGTAATTCTATAATTTTTTGACTTCCATTTTCTTCCTTTTTACTGGCGCTGATGTAACATAAATGTGTCGCAAGCACTGAAAAACCCTTAAAAACAAGCATCTAAGTTTGCCCTTTTTGTTTGGTCAGGAGGAGAGGTCACCCTTGTTGTGCCTTCAAACCCACTATATCTATATTGCTTTCTGTCTTTGTTGGTGTTGTTCTGGCCATGGCTAGAATCATTGGCGGAGAGGGAAACAGTCAAATCTATAGTATTAGTGTTGGGAGATGATATTATTTTCCTTGCAAAATCATCTCTTTGTTATGTACTGTTATAGTTGCTTGTTTGTTACATTTGACTGTGTTCCTCTTAGTCAGATCCTGTGCTTGTGTCTGGATGGGACTTTTAAATGATCTCAAACTGTTCACATTGATAATTTACTCTTGGAATTTTTCTGTTTCTTATTTGATCATTCCCCTTAGTCTTACTTTTTCTTCGGTACTTTTAGCCGTAAATCTGGGTGGGGTTCATGACCTCCCATAGTCGACAGGAAGGTACTTACTGTCTTCTATCCCCCTGTATGTTTTCCAACATGTTTTATGTCTTTGTCATGGGATGAGATTACTTGGTTTTTTCCTGGCCCTGGCCTGAAACCCTAGCTGAGAGGAAAACAGTCAATTGTATAGTTGGGTTTTGGGAAATGATATTTTTTGTCTTATAAATCTCTCTATTATGCACTGTATTATGTTTTGATTACATATTATATTTGAATTGTAAACATTTGAGTGTATTCCTCTTAGTGGGGACCTGTGCTTGTGACAGGATGAGACTTTTAGGTGATCTCAAACTAGTACTTTGAGAGTGTGCTCTTGGAATCTACATGTTTTTTATTTGAACCAATTCCCCTTTGTCTTACCTTTTTTGGGTGCTTTAATTGTAATTCTAGAACTTTTTACTATCTTATTTTCTACCTTTTTACTGGTGCTGATATGACCTTAATGTGTTGCAAGCGCTGTAAAACCCTCAAAAACAAAACAAAAGCATAAATGTGTTGCAAGCACCATAAAACCCTTAAAAGTAAACAAAACAGCCGTAAATCTTAGATTTCTTTTTACTTTTACATGTTCTTCCTTTGTACCAGCACATAATGTGTGCAAATACTGTAAAACCCTTAAAAACAACAAAAATAACAAAGGTCAGGTGGTGGTGTCTTTATGAACCTAGTATCGTGTTGTACAGAGGGATAGATTGCAGATTGCTGCTGAATTCTATGCTTGTTCTTTAAATGAAGTCTCCTTTGTCTTTGGTCCTTTGTAGCTAAGAGTGGCTGGAACTGATGAACTCGATATGTCTGTCCTGCCATCTGTGTGGCAACTTCACAATTCAGATTCAGATACTTTCTAAAACTTAATTAAACTAATCAATATTCTTTGTGACTTTTGTCTTGTTTAATCATAGACCTACAGGCACATGCATGTCTTAATGACCTGAGATCTAAGTGTTACAAACACTGATTTCCAGAAACGAACAACAAAAATGCAGAAAACGGTAGGGGCTGCTGAAGTCTGTGTGCTTAACATAATAATGGTAGATTCTTAGCAAATAATCCGTCCAAAGAATATTGTCATGAGGTAGTGTTAGTCATAAAAGAGGATGGATAAAATTATTTGTACGCTAAAAAAGAGTACAATTTGTACATACTGCCTAGGCTTTCTTTTTAATGACTACAGAAATAAGTGAAGATGATTGCTGCAGTTGAAGTTGTTATTGGTGCTTGAATTTTACATTATTACAATTTTTAAAAAGAAGTTTATACCATTATTGTTGTACATAATTATGATAAACTTTTTTATTGCCCTGTATATTTTATTCTTCTCTTATAACAGGTACCGTTTGCCTGTATCTTGGTTAAACTGGGTGATCTTAGACTGTGAGTGACACAGAATGATTATTCATGCACAGACTTAGTTGAATTGCCCTCTTTGTCTTACTTTTTCTCAGGCCCCTGCAAACACAAATCCACCCTTTATTTTTACTTTTTCTCAGTACTGGTTAAGCCCTGATTGCGCATCTTGTTTAACAATATTGGCAAGTGAGGCAATCAAGGGGGATGATGGGGGGGGGGGGGGCATTATCTATTTCTCAAGATTAAACAGATGGCACTGTTTCATAACAAGCCATCTCAGTGGCATATGCTCCTGTGAGAGTCTGAGTACATTCTGCTGACTTCTATTTCGACATCCTGAAGTTCTCATATAAGAGGGGTATGATATATGCTGTGAAAGTGATTGAAGTCGGTAGTCCACACTTTGAACTTTAGAGCTGTTTTTTTTTTTAGCATCGATTTTTAAGAGATTGTATAAGAAATCAAAAGTTCTGGTTATTATATGCAGTCAGCGGAAATTCATCTATGGTGGTGAAAATATGCCAGATAATTTTGAGAAACTGCAGGCAAAAATGGTTTTAAAAATGTTCGAGTCCAAGGCTTTTCCCCAGAGCCAAGAACACATCTGTTGATTCATATCTCTTGTGATTATTCCACTTATCATAATCAAGCCACTTAGCATAATCGAGAGGATTACAGAAGTCACTTGATTGCAATTATTTAATCATTGCCCACCAGTTAGATCTCTCTATTGGACTGTTGTTAGGAAAGTATTGACTTGGTGATAAGATGAATTTAAAGACAGATCATTTTTTAAAATTTTATCTACTCAACTATGATCTAATATAGAAATCAAACAGAAAAATCTACTTTCCTCCTTCAAATCCTATCTTTTATTCTTTAATCGTCAAGGACTCCTTCTCGACATATTTTGGTGGAGCATTGGAAAGTATAATGGAGGGGGGGGGGGGGGGGGCATTGAAGGAAGTGTCCCATCGAGTGTGATATGTCATGTAAGAGCATGGAAAAATCAATGACTTCTGTAATCCCAAACATATATAGGAGTGGAATAGAATTCTATTTATACCCGAGATCAATCAGCTGCTGTTTTTCCTTAGGATGAGTAGATTACTTAGATGTCTATACGTGGTTGATTTTATTTTAGAGGCTTCAAATCTGCCATCCACCTATCGACCTTCTTGAAGAAATGTAATGTTCTGTTAAACTGAAAAAACTAAAACATATCTCAACTACCTATGTCATTCTTCCTAAGTCATTCTTCGTAACTTAAAAACATGTGTTGACAATCCTACTCAATGTTGTGCAGTTGTAAAATTCTTTAAAACAAATGAATTATGATAATGATGTGGTCCTTGCTGAATGCCAGCAAGTCTGAATGTTTTCATGTTTAATATCGGAATGATTTTGAAATGATTGGCCTGCTATATGTCATGATCTAAGAATTTTGGGTTGACAGGAAAAAAATGATTTTAACTTTTTTGGGAGTGTTTGTATTCTTTCATTGAAAGAAATTTTGTTCCTCTTTGAGTGTGTATTGCAAACCCTTCAAGTGTCTCCCTTTTGGTGGGGATTCCATGCCAGTATCTGTGTGAATTTTCGGGTGGCCTCACTCTGTAATCTATTATTTCCTTTTGTCTTACCATTTTATAGGCGCCTGTGACACAAGAATGTTTCAGGCACTATGCGTAGTTTAAATCTCGCATTATAAAAAAGATTTGACAAAGGTTCTTGGACGCCTTATATATAATTTTTTTTTTTTTTTAAAGATCATTCTTTTTTTAAAGAAGGATTAATATGAAACAATAGCATTGTGTGTAGAACGAAATTTGGCTTGTAAAAAGTAATGAACAAAAATAAATATAACACCAGAAAAGAACAAAAGACCAAACATGGAACATTTTAGGCTCAAACACCTTCAATAATAACAAAAATAATAAAATCATTTATACATCACTTAAAATCCAGACAGATGACAGAAAAATATTGGCATGTCTTGTCGACTAGTGACACGATTTCAAAATTAATGTTTTTATTGTTTTTGTTATTGGCTGAAGATGGATTTTGAGTCCCAATCATTCCAGTTTTGGTATTTTGTTCTTTTTCAAAGGTGTCATCTTCATTTTACTTCAATCCTTCTTCAAGTAAGTTTCTGTCAGCTTAGTATCACTGACACTTGGCTTGGACTTTTTTATTAATTTGTAAGTTGAGAGAAGGTGAACATGAGAGAACCTGGCCCTGGTCAGATACCCTTGCTGGGAGGGAAACAGTCAAATTTATAGTCATAGTTTTGGGAGATGGTATTTATTTGGCTTGTAAATCATCTCTTTTTTATGCACTTTATTTTTGATTTACATATTCATATATATGATTTGTAGTGGGCAGGAAGGTACTTACTGTGTCATCTATCCCTTATATCTTTTTTCCAACTTGCTTTTTGTATTTGTCTTGGAATGAATCTTGGTTTTGTCCTGGCTCTGACCGGATACCCTGGCTGAGAGGAAAACAGTCAAATATATAGTTAGTTTTGTGAGATGATAATTTTTTGTCTTGTAATTCATCTCTCTGTTGTGCACTGTATTATGTTTTATTTACATATTATATATGATTTGTAAACATTTGAGTGTATTCCTCTTAGTGGGGATCTGTGTGTCTGAATGAGACGTTTAGGTGATCTCAAACTTAGTTTGATAGTGTGCTCTTGGAATCTCTGGGTGGGGATCCTGACCTCCCATAGCGGGCAGGGAGGTACATAATGTGTCTTCTATCCCCTTATATCTGTTTTCCAACATGCTTTCTGTCTTTGTCTTGGAATGAGATTGCTTGGTCTTTTTCCTGGCCCTGGTCGGAGTCCTGGCTGGGAGGGAAACAGTCAAATGCATAGTTATTGTTTTGGGAGATGATATGCTTTTCCATGTAAATCATCTCTCTGTTATATATTATTATATTTGTTATTTTTAATGTATAATGTAATCATTTGAGTGTGTTCCTCTTTGTTGGATTTTGTACTTGTGTCCGGATGAGACTTATGGGTGATCCCAAACTAAGTACATTGGTTGTATTCTCTTGGAATCTACATCTGATCCCAATTTGTTCCCAGTTCTCCTATGTCTTACTTTCTCTTGGGTGCTGTAATTGTAATTCTAGAACTTTTTACTATCCCATTTTCTTCCTTTTTACTGGCGCTGATATGACCTTAATGTGTTGCAAGCGCCGTAAAACCCTTAAAAACAAAACAAAACAACAAAAGATATTACTTACTATCACCAAACCTCTACATTTTTTTCTTATCATGTACATCAGTGTAGCTGGTTATATTTTTATACTGTATATCTACATTTTAGATTAAGAAGAATTTTTTTAAAATCCTATCATATAAAAAAAAAAATATTGATCTGAATTTTTGTGTAGACAACTATGCAAAAACAATTTCTATTTTCTTCAAATATAAATTGAATTGCCAGAAGAACAACATTATTGTATATAATATATTTCTCTCGCAAAAAGCAATGTTTTTACCGTAATCTGAGAGAACTTAAGATTTATTCAGGTGTGTCCGTTGGTTGGTGTGTTGTTATTGTAAATAATTGAAATAAAATATGAAATAAAAATGACACATGTATCTGATTTCATTGTTGTTTTTATGTTCCTCCCTCTCAAGTGGTTGACAGATGGAATCTTCTAATCTATCACAATATTTTTATTTGATTGTCTCTTTCTACAAGGGCGATTTAGAGACGCGTGTGAAAATCTTATATGGAAACATCTTTGTTGGAACTCATTCAAACTGACACCAAAGTTCCATCGTGTTTAGCCTTTCAGTCATTTACTTCTCTCATGAGGAATTCGTCGGATCGATCTTCAAGCCTCCAGGGTGGTGTTTTACGGGATTGAAGAGATGGTCTATCTACGAGGGCAATTCTGAAACTAATGTGAAAGTCATTATACAGAATTTTGAAACATTTGTATTGTAACTCATTCAATTGACACCAAAGTAATACACACTCTTTGTCTACTTGTCAACCTCGGCGGTCAATTCATTTTGACAACGGTGTAATCAGGGTGGGGACTTTGACCTCCCATGTTGGGCAGGAGGTCACTTGCTGTGTCTTCACTTCCCTATATGTTTTCCAACTTGCTTTCTGTCTTTGTATTGGAATGGGATTGCTTGGTTTTGTCCTGGTCCTGGCCTGGTAGGGAAACAGTCGCTTGTGTAGTTTTTGGAGATGGTATTAGTGCTTAGGCCACTGGGACCCCCCCTCCCCCCCCCCTTTGGGAGTTTATGACACTATGTTTTTCAAATAATAGAACTTATTGGCCATACAAATTCCACTGTTACCGTAAAAATAAGTGTCATTTAAGAGAGTTATGGCCCTTTGAAAAAAGTGAGTTGTGTCCCCTTGCAAAAAAGAGACAACATTTCTTTCAAAGGCTCTGGAGACTACAATATTAATTCGAATATATGCAAATTGGGTATCAAACTGAAGGAAATTGAATATACTATCAAACTATGTGCACAAGCTTTCAATTTGTAAATATTATATAGATTCACAGAAAGTTGAAACAATTTGTCATTAATCTCATGAAGTGTCATATCTAAACTTATGGGCTATTTCAGTGTTTTACACAAAAATTATTTTAAATATGGCCAAAAACAGCATGTTCATTAAAAATGTAGCCTGAAGAAAGCTATGGCCCAAGCCTCAACAACAACCTTCATATTTCTACGTCACAGGAAAAACTAAAAGTGTACGCAACCCTTAAATTTTTCTCCACTTTGTGGGATGCCAAATTCATCATAATTTTCATTCTTTTTAAACATGGTATTGATGTCCAGTTGTCACATTTAAAAGTAAGTTGAAGGTGTGGTAAAAACAATAGATATATCATGAAAAAAGACTAATTCGTTCACAACCCAAGTGAAGCATCATTACCGAAGACTTTTGAACGAAATCGCATTGTTATATTATGAAGAATAATTGATACTCAAAAGGGATTCTTGATTCAAGATGCAGTAAGTACATAAAAACAATATCCTTATGTGTTTTGCAAACATGCTTTACTCCTTAACAGTTTGCACTGCTCACCAATTTATTACATATCCTCATCATCAGTAGCAAAATCCTCTTCGTCCTCTGAAGTGTCGTCAAGGAAATCACTGTCAAAGCTATCACTACCATCCTCGGCATATGTATCTTCGTCAGTACTGGTGCAGCTTTCTTCATACACAATTTCCTGCAACTCATCTGGAATGAAATCATCTTTGAACCACTTTACTTCCAATTCATTTGCAGAATTTCTCTGCCAACCGTTATCCTCTGGTTTTGGAATGCTAGGATTCTGGCACACTGCATTCCTCCAAATGAGAGTTTGAAAGTTGGCTCTTGATATGTGCAGTGACAATACTTGACTACAAGGAGGCATCTGACACAGATCAATTCCACCACTGCATGAGATGGTACCTTTCTTTCCTTTGAAACGCTGGCGAACTATGTCATACCTCACTTTGTTGACACTTGTGCATGAGGTTTTGCCATACAGCTTGCACACAAATGACTCTAACATGAGACAGTCATTACTCGAAACAGCTGCCGATGTTCCAAATCTGGAGAACAGAATTCTAAGATCTTCCTCCTTTTGAAGAAATTTTAGAGCTTTCAGCTTTCCTTGCCCAGCAAAGCAACTTGTTGTGTCACAGCCTGTGAATGCATGGACACCAAGTAATGCATCACACATCTGTTTAGACAAAGTCTTTGCTATCTGAGAGACATTGATTTGTCGCCTGTTGTTGCCACAGCCAGTATCAAAAATCAGGGTCTTTCCAATTGTCTCTGAGAATGAAAGGAGAAGTAAGAAGACATCCGTGTCTGGTGATCTGACAACAATTGTTTCACAGTTTGGTTGGCGGGAAGCATATTGACAGTGCAGTATAATTCGTGTGTCTGCCTCTTCCTGTGATGAGTAGAGATCTAGACAAGGTACAGCTGTGGTAAATTCATCCGTGTCACTGTAAAGTAATGTGCATCTCTCTTCACAGACAAAGAAGATTTCCCTGTTTCTCAGTTTCTTTGCATATTCGTTACTTTCCCATTCCTTGAGGAGAAACCTGATAAGGGATCTTTTGTTATCAACGCAGCTGAGAAATGATTTCCAACGTCTGGGCACTGTTGTTGCAGATCCTCTTAACAAGTATGCATTATCTTCAGAAGATCCTCTCCTCAATCTCTCACAACCTTTGATTGAATCTTCTATGTAAGTATCAGTCACAAAGTGTACACAAGCTGCTTGTGGTAAGGAGGAAAATGTAAGTTTGGCTACTTCACCAAATGTATTTGGGATTGCTGACAGAGTTTGTAACAGTGCATTGCCATCAACAATGTAAACGGTGTTTGTTTTGTTTTTTTGCATAATCCTCGAACATTAATGAATTGTCAGGCGTGAGCTTGTGCAACAGAGTTGCTTTGTTGGTCTTCAGAGGTAAACCATCTGATGAAGCCAGCGACCTTGGAGTAGGTGTTAGAGGATATTGAAGAACTTTTTGAAGATCAACACTGTGCTCTTGGGACAAAACAAGAAGCTGGCCAAATAAATTTATTTGTGCCTTGATTTTGACCACGTTCGTGTCTTTTTTCACTGTTACCACTTTCCTCAATGATGCAAATGTCTTGGTCTTGTTCCTTTCTAATGGCTTGTGAAATTCTACAGTCTTTTCCTTCAGTCTGTTTTCAACAAAACTTTCAAACAATCTTTTTCCTGTTTTTTCCACGGCTAGCATTTCATCAGCAACATCCTCTTGCACTTTCATTCCTGAAGCTAGACTGACCAGACCATCTTCAACTTCAAAGGGATTGATAAATGCTGCAAATGCCTGGAGGATCTTTTGCACTCGCTTTTCACTTTGTCTTTTTTCTGCAAGGCTCAATTCTTTGTGGGTGTCTATATCCATACAGTTGTTGTTGCTGATCATTCTTTGGGTTGCTGATACATATTCTGCTCGATTGTGTCTTGTTACACTCCAACGGTAATAGCTTGGAAGACTCTTGCTGAACCCAACAATACCTCCTTTTGTCTTTGCATGTTTGTTTATTGTTTGTTCAATGGTCATATCAACTGCTATTCTTCCAGCAGGCGTCCTTGATCTGGAGACACTAAATCCATTATCTTGTAACATTTCTTCTGCCCCTGGGTGGGAATGAATCAGGTTGGCTTGTGACACAAAATATACACTGAGATACTTGGCATAATTGTGGTGATTCATGGTAAAAAGCAGTGGGCACAGTTCTTTTAAACAAGATATATGAAGAAGAAAGTTGTTTGTCTTTGTAGCTCGCAGAAACTGGAGGAGAAGCCAAACTCTGTCCATGTATTGGATCCAGTATTGTGAAGTTTTTCCGTACTTTCCTGAGCGGACACTCTCTTTGAAGGCTTCATACTGGGAAAATAACTCAGCATACACAGTTGACTGGAGAATTTTATTAGCTGTATGGCTTGAAGTTCCTTCGGTGAAGTCCTTTATGTAAGACATGAGGTCTTTACTGAGTTTTGAATCCGTGTCCAGCTCAAATTTTGCAAGCAGAAGCCTCTCTAGAGCCTCCAAAACAGACATATGCACTCGTATAGCCCTGTTGTAGTTCTTTCCACTCATAACCCTATCCATAGAACCATGTGCACATAGCCCTGCTTCAGACACAATTTCTTCAAAACCAGATCCACTTTGGAGCTTTCCCAGGGCACCAAGATATGACATTATGGTGTGAAAGACACCCAGGTGAATAATGACTGTTTTGTAAAGCTGTGGGTTTTGCCAGACAATATCGTAAGCTTTCTTTGCTACAGCAAGGTCAAATGTTACAAATGTATATGGCTGACCAAGCTCTTGTGTTGCCTCCAAAGATAGTTGTAGCACCTTCTGTACTGTAGCTGCTTCAGTTATGGGAGCATTGATGACAGGCATATATTCAACAATTGAAGGCATGTTGGTTTCATTTTCATTTTGGGGGTTTGGAGTTGTTGATGAAAGCCAACCTTTCCAGCCAGGGAAACGTTCTCCGTCTGAATTCAACTTCATCCTACAGAACACCCACAGAAAATTATCTTGGTGCAGCTGTCTTTCTTGATTGTTTTCTACTGTTGTTGTAACACCCGGATTAATTTGTATTATATGTCCCTGAAGCATGCCTGAATTGTGCTAGTGCAAAATCCCTCTTGTTTATTCATCCTGAAGGGAAACAAGTACACTGTAATAGATTTTTTTTTCAAATTATAGAGAAAATGGCTATCAAAGATTTAAAAACGCTATATGGCTTTGTAAAATATTTTATGATATGAGGCAAAAAATGAGAAATGACAATAAAATTCCACTATTTATTGCATTTGAAGCAATTATAGGGTGATAAACAATCATTTTATGCACAAAAATGAGTTCACGAAAAATTGCACCCGATGACCTTTCAAGGGCCATAACTCCTGTAAATGATACTTGAAAAAACTGTAACACCCGGATTAATTTGTGTTATATGTCCCTGAAGCATGCCTGAATTGTGCTAGTGCAAAATCCCTCTTGTTTATTCATCCTGAAGGGAAACAAGTACACTGTAATAGATTTTTTTTTCAAATTATAGAGAAAATGGCTATCAAAGATTTAAAAACGCTATATGGCTTTGTAAAATATTTTATGATATGAGGCAAAAAATGAGAAATGACAATAAAATTCCACTATTTATTGCATTTGAAGCAATTTTAGGGTGATAAACAATCATTTTATGCACAAAAATGAGTTCACGAAAAATTGCACCCGATGACCTTTCAAGGGCCAGAACTCCTGTAAATGATACTTGAAAAAACTGTAACACCCGGATTAATTTGTGTTATATGTTCCTGAAGCATGCCTGAATTGTGCTAGTGCAAAATCCCTCTTGTTTATTCATCCTGAAGGGAAACAAGTACACTGTAATAGATTTTTTTTTCAAATTATAGAGAAAATGGCTATCAAAGATTTAAAAACGCTATATAGCTTTGTAAAATATTTTATGATATGAGGCAAAAAATGAGAAATTACAATAAAATTCCATTATTGATTGTATGTGAAACAATTTTAAGGTAATAAACAACCATTTTATGCACAAAAACGATTTCACAAAAAATTGCACCTAATGACCTTTCAAGGGCCGTAACTCTCGTAAATGACACTTAAAAAAACGGTAACACCCGGATTAATACTCAAGATATATTGTTGTTTCAGAAAAACCATGTGGCGAAAACCCCCCCGGGGGGGGGGGGGGGGGAGGGTTTCGCCCACTGGCCCATGCACTATATTTTTTTGTCTTGTAAATCATCTCTCTGTTTTGCACTGTATTATTTTTTGTTCTTCATATATTATGTGATTTGAAAACATTTGAGTGTATTCCTCTTAGTGGGGACCTGTGCTTGTGCCAGGATGAGACATTCAGATCTCAAACTAAGTACAATAATAGGAATCTACTGTTCCTTATTTGAACCAATTCCCCTTTGTCTAACTTTTTCTTGGGTGCTTTAATTGTAATTCTATAACTTTTGACTGTCCCATTTCTTTCTTTTTACTGGCTCTGATATGACCTAAATGTGTCTTTTGTGATGGTGGGCAGGAGGTCACTTGCTGTGTGGTAAATGGTAGGGTGATGATGTGACGGTTGGTGTAGTAGTGGTGGTCTAAAAAGACAGAAACATTTTGCCAAGTTGAAGGCATGGCACCTATCAAATGGAAACACCTTACTGGTCATAAGTATCCTTTTCAGTCATGTAAGGCCATTGTGCGACTGAAATATTTCCGAAATTCTTCATGGTACAGTACAACGGCCTTGATTGCAACGGGGAATTTAAAAAATCCCCATTCCGTGGCCTCTATAATTCATATAGAAATCATGCATGACTGCAACTGGGTAATATTTATTGTACATGGCTACAACACACCTCGGGGACCAACAGGCAGGGTTTGACAGAAACAGGCCATGCACAGATCAAATAGATTCTCTTAGAATTATAATCGAGCAATCGCTGGTAATAATCATTGTTTCATTACTCCATGTACATTTTCTTTCTTTTTTTTTTTTTGTTTTTTCTTTTTTTTTTTTGGTATTCAGATGTCAATTGCGACAATTTTAAGTTGCTTTCAATGTTTCGAGTTGAGCAGAGACGTCAACTTAAAATTTGGCTCACAGGAATATCAGACACCAATCGTAGGAATTTCCGCATACAAGAAATGGGAATTGGGATAGTATTTGGCATGTGTTTACATATCATATAGTTATAAAAAGGATAACACAAATACAATGCCACAGTCCCTTCATTTCAAATAAAGTAAAGCCCCAAAACCCAATTTTGGTGGTTGTAGCAGGGGTGGTAGTGATGATGATGTGGTAGTTGTGATTATAGTAGTAGTGGTAGTGATAATGAAGAGGTGTTGGTGGCTGAAGTAGTAGTAGTGGTAGTAGTAGTAGTAGAGATGGTATGGTGGTGGTGGCGATTGTAGTAATTGTGGTTATTGTAGTGGGAGTGATGGAGATGTGTGGGAGGGGGTTGTGATAATGATGATGTTGTGGTGGTAGTGGTAGTCGTGGTAGTGAAGAGATATTGTGCTAGTGATGGTTGTAGAAGTCGTGGTAATAAAGAGATGTGGTGCTAGTAGTGGTTGTAATGGTGTTGGTAGTGATGATGATGTGGTGGTGGTGGTGGCTGTTGTTATCAATTAAGAAATTAAATACTGGTAAAATTCGACATTTTCTTGATGAGAGTGAGGGCACTACACAAATTATTTTTCATGCTTTGGTAACCAGCAGTTATGACTACTGTAATTCATTGTTTTTAGTTTTAGGTGCGCCGGCCAAAATGATACGTTTTCAAAATACTCAAAACAGAGCCGCAAAAATGTTAACAATCCAATGACCCTACAAAAGAAATTCTATATAATATAATCTTCATGGGTTGCCAGTTAGTGAAAGGATTGTTTTTTAAACTTGTAGTAGTAGTAGTAGTAGTAGTAGTAGTAGTAGTAGTAGTAGTAGTAGTAATAATAATAATAATAATAATAATAATAATAATAATAATAATAATAATAATAATAATAATAAAATGAATAAATAATCAAGCTCCTCGTGGATTTATGTCAAGATTATAATCCAACACGGCCATTAAGGTCGGCTGAAGACTCTCTCTTTATCGTCCCAAAAACCAGATTAACCTTTAGTAATAAGTCTCTTTCTGTAAATGGCCCTATCTTGTGGACTGCGCTCTCCCCAGATGTAAAACTAATTAGGGATAGTCAGTCTGTCACTGTATAATTGAACTTTAATTTTTATTTTATTTTTATTTGGTAATTAACCAATTCAAATGTCTTTCGTTAGAATAAGTCACTAATGTTAGTGAGTAATATTGGTGTATGTGTGTATAATATGTTCGTGTATGAACGTAAATGTATCTGTGTTTGAGTTTGTGTGCATGTGTTTGTTTCTTCATATGTATTCTCAAAAATGAATGTTTGAATGACAATTATTAATATGGTAAAGCGCCGCTGAGCACTTATGTGGAAGCTGCGCGCTATATAAATAACATTATTATTATTGTAGTAGTAGTAATAGTGGTACCGATGATGTGATGATGGTGGTTCGAGCAGTTGTGGTAGTGACGATGAGCTGGTAGTGGTTGGGTTATAGTAGTTGTGGTAGTGATGATGTGACGATAGTGATTGTAGGAGTGGTGATAGTGAGGATGAGGTGGTGGTAGAAGTGGTTGTAGTAGTTGTGGTAGTGATGATGATGAGGAGTTGGTGGTTATAGTAATGCTAGTGGTATCAAAGATGATGTGGTGATAGTGGTTGTAGTTGTAGTGGTAGTGATGATAATGAGGTAGTTGTTGCAGTAGTGGTCGTAATGATGATGTAGTGATAGTGGTTGAAGTAGCAGGGGTATTGATGATGATGTAGTAGTGGTGGTTGTAGTAGCAGTGGTAGTGATGATGATGAGGTGGTGGTGATTGTAGTAGTGGCAGTACTGCTGATGATGTCGTGGTGATGGTTGTAGTAGTGGAGGTGATGATATGTGGTAATGGTGGTGGTTGTAGTAGTAATAGTGGTACCGATGATGTGGTTATGGTGGTTGTAGTAATTGTGGTAGTGATGATGTGGTGGTTGTGGCTGTAGTAGTAGTAGTAGTGGTAGTGATGATGATGATGATGTGGTGGTTGTGGTTGTAATAGTAGCAGTAGTGGTGGTGGTGATGATGATGTGGTGTTGGTGGTTGTAGTAGTAGTAGTAGTAGTAGTAGTAGTAGTAGTAGTAGTAGTAGTAGTAGTAGTAGTAGTAGTAGTAGTAGTAGTAGTAGTAGTAGTAGTAGTAGTAGTAGTAGTAGTAGTAGTAGTAGTAGTAGTAGTAGTAGTAGTAGTAGTAGTAGTAGTAGAAGCAGTGATGATTATGTGTGGTTGATGAATGTAGGTCGGTAGAGATGGTTGGGAGGGGTATCCTTGGGACAGTATGACCTCACCGGAATTTAACGGAAGTGGCCCGCAACCTGGAATTTTTTTTGCTCCAGACCGGAATTTTTTTTTTATATCTCTGTTATAGATAGAATGAAGATGACGTCACTCTGGTCTTTGTTATTGTTTTTTGCCATCCACGTTTATGAGTAATTCGTAATTCTCACTTAACTGTATTATCCAGACTATAAAAGTTCATGGTTTCACAGAGTTTTGTGTGTTGGTCCGTTATACTTCCGGATGGCAATGTTATGAGCTTCTTAGCCAAGCGCATACTATCTTTAGTCTCTTTTTTTTTTCCTTCTTCTTTTTCTTGCTTTTAAATATGTATATTGTTTGCTTGTCCGTGTACAAATTGCATCAGCATCACAACAAATATTCGCATTCTTTGACGCATAATGTGTCGTTTCTGGCATAATTTCACTTTTGGGGGGGAGGGGGGAGGGGGGGGGGCATTTTTGCGGCATAATTTGGGGGGGGGGGGGCATTTCCTAAAGGGACAGATGGAGAGCCCATGGTCTTAAGTAAGTTATTGCTTCCCTTCACATTCCGTATAAGGACATATAACGGGATTCAGCTACAGCGGGTATTTTATGCTAGTCACACTATCCCCGTTGTATCCAAGTCCCACTGTACTGGTTTTTCCTCGATCATAATATAAAGGATGTGCCACACACTGACCTTGCATGACCGAAAAGGACGAGACAAATTTTCACTTTTTGGTGAGGCTCAGAACATGGTCCAGATCTCTCGTAGTTAATACTTTTTAAAATGGGTTCAGGGCACTTCTAACAATTTTAGGTGACACCAGCGCTAGTAGTCATTAGGAAAATTATAGGCTAAGCAAAATATCATAGATCCGAAGTTAACAGCACTTACTGAAAATTAAGATGCAAAGAAGGAAAGAGAAACAGATTCGAAGAGCTGTCTTTCCTCTCAATGTGCCCTACCCAAACAAAGGATCTTGGTAGGAAGGAAACACCCAGATGCTAACAAAATATATTATTCCAGACTTAAAAAAAAACAAAACAACATAACTGCGCATAACAATTTACAAGAACCAAGCAAATCTCATCTCTTTAGAAAGGAAATATTCATTTGACTATTTCCCTCACAGTCAAGGATCTCGGTCCGAGCTAGGGCCCAGCCAAGTAATTTCAAAATATACAACATGGAAAGGGAAAACAGATTTATGTGGATAGATGATTATTTTTGTTTTTAAGGGTTTTACGGCGCTTTCCACATATTTAGGTCATTTCGGCACCATTTAAAAGGAAGAAAATATGATAGTTTTAAAAAAATCTGGGAACTCGTTTGAGAGCTTTTACCAAGATAAGGGTCATTTAAATCGACCCTCCGCGTCAAAACGGTATTAGGTATGTCGGGATGAGAAGTTACCCAAGTGTCTATCAAAAGTTGTAAAAATTTGTGTCAACCTTTGAATCAATTTGTCTTAACTGAATATAGAGCAGTAAAGTTAGGTGCCCCAAACGTAAACAATAACAAGTTGCTAGTGATTTCCGTTAGGGACCGGAATAAATTACGCACAATATAGGTCTCCCAATTTTGTAGTTTGAGTTGTAGGCAATACACTTTCAGTATTGAAAATATGTTTACATAAAATCTAACAGTTGCAGAAATAATAATATAAGGCTAAATTATTCTGAAAATCAGGCTCCGAATAATTCTCGTTTTGTTCACACCAGCGCAATAATTTGCTCTGGTCTAAAAATAGATAGACTGTAACTTTTGATAAATTTTAGAAAATTTTACCTTTTGTTCCATAAAATATCCATATCTAGACATTATTTGATGCATGATCGAGTATTTATGATTATGTGTTTCTTTTGCCACCTAACAGCCAAATTTTAAAGGTTATTTTTTTCTATTATTTACATTGGAACGTGAGCTGTCAAGACAGGAACATGTGGTTTGCCACGTGCTTCTCGACCTTTGTTTACGTTTGGGGCACCTAACTTTACTGCTCTATAGATTTTGGACCGTATTGATGCCATATTAAATAAGTTTTCTTCTTTAAGACATATAAAAAAACTACTTTAAAACAGTTGACATAAAATTGGAGATTTTACACTGTAAAAAATGAAAACAAGTTACGCACCACAAAGTATGAATGAATTTATCGTATTTCCAAAAAATATTGTGCTGACGTAGTGGTTATGAGTGGTTCACGCCATACTTCTTTCCAAATAATAACAATTCGCTTTAAGAGTTATAAACTTATGTAGACGGTCTAGTTTGTATTACATTTTGAATTTATTATTTATTATCTACATCATGTCGCAATTACCAAAGACTGATATGAAATCTCTCGCTTTAAATCATTTGAAATAGTGATTGTACTTGTACACTCAATATTGTCAAATTAACAAACACTGTTTACTTAACTTTGACAAATTTGTGTCAATGCCTGAACGTTTCACATGGCCTTTAAAGGTTTTGAAAACATATTAGGCTCTTAAACAACACGACACGGCACGGAATCGCTATCGGTTCCACTCTCGAAAAGCTGCGAAAATAAGTCTTCTTGTATCTATCGATAAGTCATTAAAGAGGACGGCAATGGTTTTGGAATTTCACAAATCAACGACAGAGAGATCACCAGTGTAGAACGAAGTGGCAGGAAAAGAATCATAGATAACTTTGATATGGATATCATCCAAAGATGTACCTATGGGTGAGCGTAAATATACATTCGAAAAAATATTGGACGTCTGATTATTCAAGCAGAAAAAGGCCCATGGGTTCTGGACAGAGAATCATTGTTATTCTTGCAGGTGGTGATGATACTGGATATTTAAAAGGATGGCATGCCATTTTTTCTTCTCTACATCATCTGGAATATTATTCTTGTCACCATTCCCATTTCTCCACGACCCATTCCAACAAATTCACCCATAACTTCAATCTCCATGTCTTTGATTCTACCCGAGTTTTTTCCCATGTCACATCTACATATCAATTCGACAAGAGTTTGTCATTTCGGGGATTACTGTTTCAACCAATCCAACGCTGTTACTGACGACTGCTTCAACATTGCAACAGTCATTGCTAACACGTGCACGAAATGTCATATAGCTGGGGGTTTTTGATATGTGACAGTAAGGATGTTGGTGGTGTTAGCCATGATTGTGACAATGTTGAAGTAGTCATCAAGAACAGGATTGGATTGATTGCAACGGTAACGAGATGACAAAGTCTTGTTGGTATTGGGATATAGGTGTGATAATGGGAAAACACCCGGGTAGAATCATTGACGTGGAGATTGGGAAGAGGGGTGACTTTGTTGGAATGGGTCGTGGCGAAATGAGAATTGTGATGAGACCAGAATGCAAGATTAGTGGCAATGGGTGATTGAGATGTTAACGAGATGACGGTAGATGCAAATTCAGCGATGAAGATTCAATAATGGTTAGTTCTCGACCTTACCCTAAGGTGATTCAACCAGGAAGAGACAAGCCAATCACATTCTTCCTTGTCAAAGGGTTACTGTTAGTCAACATCCCATACAAATACATTCCAATAATCCGTAGACCTCCGATTCACCATTATGTCTAGATTCAATACTGAAAAACCCAGTGCACTTCCACCGGTAGAAGTACGTTTCTCAGTTTTTCGCATGCATGATTACACAATGACAAAGGGAAGAAAGGATTAATATGGACTCACTTCAATTCCGAAACGATATCACCACAATCACATCATTCCCAATTCTACATCCATCGTTAAAATGCTTACCAAACACCAGCACCAACAACCATCTCCCTTATAAGCGATTTCATTATTAGTGTTCAGTGCTTGCTTCCCCGTGACTATCATCATCTTGCACCCCTAACACTTACCAGCACACCCATGACATATCATTTTCCATATCCTTATCCCACTATAAGAAAACCCATCTCCCTTATAAGCGATTTCATTATTAGTGTTCAGTGCTTGCTTCCCCGTGACTATCATCATCTTGCACCCCTAACACTTACCAGCACACCCATGACATATCATTTTCCATATCCTTATCCCACTATAAGAAAACCCTACATTTTTATCTCATTTATCACACCTTCTCTTAGGGACCTGTGCTTGTGTCCGGATGAGACTTTTAGGTGACCTCAAACTAAGTACTTTGATAGTGTGCTCTTGGAATGTACATCTGTTTCCTATTTGAACCATTTCCCCTTTGTCTTACCTTTTCTTGGGTGCTTTAATTGTAATTCTAGAACTTTTTACTATCCCATTTTCTTCCTGTTTACTGGCGCTGATATCACCTTAATGTGTTGCAAACGCCGTAAAACCCTTAAAAACAAACAAACAAACATTAGTGGGGCTGGATGGGTCCTACCTAACATTGTGGGCAAGGGGGGGGGGGTACTTACTATGTCTTCTATCCCCTTATGTATCTTTTCCAACTTGCTTTCTGACTTCGTATTCGAATTTCGTTTTGTCCAGGCCCTGGCCGGATGCCCTTGCTGAGAGGGAAACAGTCAAATGTATATTATTTTTGGGCGATGTTATTTTTTTTCCTTGTAAATCATCTTTCTGTTATGCACTGAATTATGATTTGTTTACATGTTGTATATGATTTGTAAACATTTGAGTGTGTTCCTCTTAGTGGGGACCTGTGCGTGTGTTTTGATGAGACTTTTAGGTGATCTTAAACTAAATACACTAGTGTGCTTATCTACATCTATTTTCCAATTTGAACCAATTCCCCTTTGTCTTACCTTTTCTTGGGTGCTTTAATTGCAATTCTAGAACTTTTTACTATCCCATTTTCTTCCTTTTTACTGGCACTGATATGACATTTACGAGTTGCAAGCGCCGTAAAACACTTAAAAACATACAAACAAAAAACAAAACAAAATAAAGAAAAACAAATAATCCTCTTAGTGGCGACCTGTGCTTGTGCCAGGATGAGACTTTGAGGTGATCTCTAAGGTACGCAGATAGTGTGCTCTTGGAATCAACAACTGTTTCCTATTTGAACAAATTCTCCTTCGTCTTATCATTTCTTGGGTGCTTCAGTTGTAATTCTAGAACTTTTTACTATCGCAATTTCTTCCTTTTTACTGGCGCTGGTATTTCCCTAATGTGTTGCAAGCACCGTAAAACTCTTTAAAATAAAATGTGCTGGCGCTGATATGATCTTATGTGTCACAAGCGCCGTTGAATCCATGTTAAACATTTGAGTGTGTTCCTGTTAGTGGGGACATGTGCTTGTGTCTGGATGAGACTTTTAGGTGATCTCAAACTAAGTACACTGATAGTGTGCTGTTAGAATCTACATCTCTTTCCTATTTGAATCAATTTCCCTTTGTCTTACCTTTTCTTGGGTGCTTTAATTGTAATTCTAGAAATTTTTACTATCCGATTTTCTTCCTTTTTACTGGCGCTGATATGACCTCAATGTGTTGCAAGCGCCGTAAAACCCTCAGAAACAAATCCGTAAAACAAAACAAAAAAAAAAAACAAAAAACAAACCAACAAAACAAAACGCATTTGGATCTTGTACATATCCCTATCTTTTCATTGGTGCTCCATTTTGGTATGGATTTTAATGGAGGAACCGCCATCCTTTATAAATTCAATAACAGCTATAACCAAATCCATTATCCAGTTTAGATCTAGTTCCACGATGTACAAAAATAGCCCACATGGAATCAAGGCAATGGTCACCCATAGCATGTACCAGCTTTAAACGTTGATAAGAGTTCTGCATGTCAAACATGAAATAGATAAATAATAAATAACTAGTTTTTTAGTTTTAAAAATGTTGAGCTTCTAAATTTCGCAATATCCACTAAATGTACTCAAAACGCTTTACAAGGAGTCCTTAGCCAACAGCAAAACTTAACATGTAGGACGAAACAGGTCACTGTTTGTCGATAGTACATTTTTCCCCGACAGAGATAACGCTGTGAACTGCTAGGTACTAATTGTACATCTGAGAACGGTGAGAGAATGTGAATGAAATTCTTTTCTAAAGGCTCAACCATGCGCCGCTGATTGGGTTCCTGACCTCCAGGGTTTCGTCTCAATTTTTCTGCATACTTTTATAACCAGAAAATTAATCGTATTGATTAGTCAACATGACATATTGTGTCGGAATGAACAGCGCATTTCGTCGTTTTCAAGCAGATATATAATCTATTCGTTTGACAATTCCGATAATCTCAAGTAGATTTCAAAATTTAGGATTTAATCAGGTTTTAGAGTTTTTACTAAAATGAGGGTCAATTTTTCGATCGATGTTTAAAGGACAAGTTTGCTATCCAAATTTTTAGATATATGATTTTCTAGAGTACGGTAGTTAACTGGTTAATATCTTGATTGATTTAACAAGGTATCTACATAAAAAATAGGAAGTGGTTATTCAGTATCTGATACTGAATAGTGCTTTGCCACTATAGAACAGTAAAGTTTGCTGCCCCAAACGTAAACAATAACAAGTTGCTAGTGATTTCCGTTAGGGACCGGAATAATTTACGCACAATATAGGTCTCCCAATTTTGTAGTTTGAGTTGTAGGCAATACACTTTCAGTATTGAAAATATGTTTACATAAAATCTAACAGTTGCAGAAATAATAATATAAGACTAAATTATTCTGAAAATCAGGCTCCGAATAATTCTCGTTTTGTTCATACCAGCGCAATAATTTGCTCTGGTCTAAAAATAGATAGACGTAACTTTTGATAAATTTTACCTTTTGTTCCATAAAATATCCATATCTAGACATTATTTGATGCATGATCGAGTATTTATGAATATGTGTTTCTTTTGCCACCTAACAGCCAAATTTTAAAGGTTATTTTCTTTCTATTATTTACATTGGAACGTGAGCTGTCAAGACAGGAACATGTGGTTTGCCATGTGCTTCTCGACCTTTGTTTACGTTTGGGGCAGCAAATAATAATAATAATAATAATTTAAATAGATACTGAATATTAGACTACAATTGACATCTATTTACTGAATACACGTGGTATTTTTAGGGGTGTTTCTTTTTTTACGAAACACGCCGGGAAGTAGGCAACAGTGGGGAGTGTACCTGGGACTGGGTTTCGTAAAAAAAAAAAGCAATTACTTTTTTTACGAAACCCGACAATATCCGACAAAGTTATGGAAAGAAAGTAGGCAACAGTGGGTGAGTGAACCCGAGACTCAGGGAAGTATACACTATTAGGGAGTAAACCTAAGTCTATGGTTTTTCGACGGGTTTTGACGGGTTTCGTAAAAAAGTAATTGCTTCATTCTCGTCTGGTACCCACCTCCCATAGTCCGGCTTCATTTCCCACTGGTATCCATCTTCCATAGTCCCAGGTTCATTTCCACTGATATCCTCTTCTCACAGTCCCAGGTTCACTCCAAACCGGTGTGCACTTCCCTGAGTCCCGGTCCATTGCCCAGTGGTGCCCACTTCCCATAACTTTTGACAATTTCGGTAGGTTTCGAAATAAAAGTACATTCTGAGCTCACTGTCCACTGGTATCAACCTCTCGCAGTCCCAGGTTCAATCCTCATCGGTGTCCGAATCCCAGATTCACTCCCCACTGCTGCCTGCTTCCCATAACTTTGTCGGGTTTTGTCGGGTTCCGTAAAAAAGTAATTCCCCCTCCCCCTTGGTCTTGCTTTTTTACAAAATCCAGAGTCCCAGTTTCACTCCCCACAAGTGTACACTTCCCTGAATCTCAGGATCACCCCCCACTGTTGCCTAATTCAATAACTTTGTCGGATATTGCCAGGTTTCGTCGGGTTTCGTAAAAAAGTAATTGCTTTTATGTGAAACTCGCTGAAACCCGCCGAAAACCAGAGTCTCAGGTTCACTCCCCACAGGTGTACACTTCCATGAATCTCAGGTTCACTCCCCACTGTTGCCTACTTCCCATAACTTTGTCGGATATTGCCGGGTTTCGTAAAAAGGTAATTGCTTTTATGTGAAACTCGCTGAAACCCGCAGAAAACCATAGTCTCAGGTCCACTCACCATTGGTGTACACTTCCCTTAGTCTCAGGTTCACTCCCCATTATTTGCCTACTTTCCATAACTTTGCCCCATTTTGTTGGGATTTGGCGCATTTCGTAAACAAAAAGTAATTGCTTTTTTTTTCCCTCCATAAACCCCCCCAACCCAGTCCCAGGTTCACTCCCCACTAGTGTACACTTCCCCGAATCTCAGGTTCACTTCCCACTGTTGCCTACTTCTCATAACTTTGTCGGATATTGCCGGGTTTCGTAAAAAAGTAATTGCTTTTATGTGAATCTCACTGAAAGCTGCCGAAAACCATAGTCTCA